>NC_064615.1:514004217-515204217 GCF_023898315.1 Schistocerca nitens
AGCGGGGTTTGGAAGCTTGTCTTCTCTATAAAGTAGGGTAGATGGTTGTCTGTGGTATCTCAGGCAAAACAGCGCAATGCTGGTGCACGCCCAAGTGTTTCGGAGCTCACCTTTCATTGTACCTTCAGCAGTGTAATTGTCCACGTCTCGGAGACAGATTCGTGCTACAGTGGTCTGAGAAGCATTATAGTGAACTCGCATTGATTTCTCGGCGACCATATTCGCCTGGTGTAAATCGTATGGAATCCGTCTTGCTCGCTGTCGGGCGCCATGACAGCATACGCAAGTCACGGCCCGTTATTTACGCGAATTGTGCGTGAAACATCTAATGCCACATATCTCCACAAAGCTATCACCAAACTGTCGGATCCATGATACGCAGAACCATTTACGTATTTCGTTGCAAAGATGGACAAACAAGCTATTACGCAGGTGGTCATAATGTTTCGGCTTATCAGCGAAATTTATTTAAAAATCTTTAATAGTTTTCACGTAAATAATTCGGAGGCTTTACTTTTGAACACGCCCTCATAACGCAGGGTTTTCGGAAATTCCCGAAACAGAGTGGGTACATAATATTTTGAATAGGAAGTCACATTCGGAAATGTACCGTTTCCGTGCTGCAGCCGTCTGAAAACATGTTTCCGAAGTAGGTGTGCAGCAGGGTTGTCACGGTGGGGGTAGTACCGTGGCATGTCATTTGACGTCCATCCTACCTCTCCGACCTGGTTCGAGCCTCACGTGTCTGTAAGAGAGCAACATGGTTGAGTACACGTTTGCAGAATATATCGACTTGAAGCTCACAGTAACGGAAGAGCTGCTTGTTGCCATGATAAAGAGCGCCGGCCGAAGTAGCCGCGCGGTTCTGGCGCTGCAGTCTGGAACCGCGAGACCGCTACGGTCGCAGGTTCGAATCCTGCCTCGGGCATGGATGTGTGTGATGTCCTTAGGTTAGTTAGGTTTAACTAGTTCTAAGTTCTAGGGGACTAATGACCTCAGCAGTTGAGTCCCATAGTGCTCAGAGCCAGCCATGATAAAGAGCGTTCTCCACAATATCCGACTCCACTGCATGCCCTTTCCTCCACAATTACACAATGACTTCGCGAAAGTTTGTTTTACCGCTAGCAGGCGCGCACACCCGAACTGGAAGAGGCCGTACTGCATCACGTTGAAGAGAACCTGTTAACAAGAGCGTGAACTATCTCTTCCGGTATTACAACTGCAGAACAAGTGATCTACTGGCTTACGCCTCATCAATTACTTGCAAAAGTAGTCGCATATGTTCAAAATGTTATCTACTCACTGCCATCTAAAAGTCATAGAAGTTTGCAACGGGAATTTCAGAACACCCTGTATATTAGCATGAAGTCGTATGACACTGTGACTTGGAAGTGCATATGCTACTATTGTTGACCAGAGCCTTCTAGCACTTCGACAGTGGACCATTCATAGATGATATCTTAAGAAGTAAGCGTAAACCTACGCTGTTTTTGTCTGAGATCGTAATCTTTAACGATATTTGTTAAAAAAAATGTTCAAATGTGTGTGAAATCTTATGGGACTTAACTGCTAAGGTCATCAGTCCCTAAGCTTACACACTACTTAACATAAATTATCCTAAGGACAAACACACACACCCATGCCCGAGGGAGGACTCGAACCTCCGCCGGGACCAGCCGCACAACGATATTTATATTGACATTTTAATAGATTTTAAAACACGTCTTACTTTGAAATTTTCTGTATAAGGTTGCTGTACAGCAATCAACCAAGCTCTACGTGTGCACGGTTAAATAACAGTGTGCGGCATTTATAAGAAAGAGTATAATGAGAAATTATAGCGAATAACTGTGCTTCTATTTGTGCCTACTATCGTAGCGCTGTAGGTACTTCTCATGTGCGGAATCAGATGAATATTGAAAGCCGGTGATTCAGTACCGTCTGTGTACGTACCATGTAAACACCTCATAGGGCACACATCTGCATCATTGTTTGGGGAATCGCGGATTGATGGAGGATAAATGGCTTCTCACATATACTTGCTGATCAGTGCGAAATGACTTAGAAGCAAACTTTTTTGAAGACACGCTGGTCCCAGAAGTAAAATAAATGTGGACTATGTGAACATTATTGCGAACCACCTGGCATCCCTTCATGTTAATGTCTTCCAGCACGAAACTGTCAGTGTCATCCAGCTGTAATCTGGCTATAGTAGTTTGAGGAACGTTGACAGCGAACTCACACTGGTGACTTGGCCACCAAATTAGCCTGACCCGTCCCCCATGTTAGACGTATATTGGGATATCGGGTTCCACAAACCACTTTTCCGTATATATAGCGAACTGTGTGGTACCACGTGCTTCCACAAACGTACCAAGGATATGTCGAATTCATGCATCGCAAAATCGCTGCTATATTGCGTTACAACGGTGGACCAACACGCTGGGGCTATAATATTTTGCCTCGTCAGTGCAACCTGGGGTTAGAGAAACGTTAAGAATCTGGAAATAATGACACAGGTACATCAAACTCGGTTGAAATGTAGAACTGTGTTTGAGAAATCTGTGATCAAAACTGCAGAGAGTTAGCGCACATCTACGCTTAGCCTCATTCTCGTTAGTTTGACTGGATTGGTCGATGTAACATCAAATATAATTAGTAAAAATTCATCAAAACAAGTGATGACGCAAAACCAAATCAGATGACCGTTTGGCAATGTCGGTGGACGTAGTGTGAGCACGTGGGTGAGTTGTAATGGAGCAGAATGATCGGTATTTGAAACTGTGTCCGTCATACCGTGATGTATCGGCCGATTAAAAGCATGCGCCACATCAGTGATTCTTAGAAACAGTGGATAACAAAAAGTTATACTCAGCACAGCATGGTATTGATGCCATCTTGCCCTCAGTGCGGAAACATACTGTATAACTCTAGGTTGTGTGTACCTGTCTGTGCTGACAGTTCGACTATGCCTGCAGCGTGATGGACCAGTGACATGCGTGCCATTACGTCGGTTTCAGTTTTCTGTACACATAAATGGCACATCTGTATGCTGAGTGGCAGAATCCCAAGAATTCGACGAGTACTGCTCGGATGAGAGTGTAAGAACACTGCGACATGGCAAAAGGCGTCATAACCATCGCTTTTTGACATTGTTTATTTTTATTTATTTACATATTTATACGTTTTCACGAACTTTCCTGATGGCAATAATAAGCTGTTTGGAAAAGACAAATTACATTTACAGGAGTCACCTATGACTCTTGTAAAAGAGGATTTCAAACATGCTTTTCTTTCATTGTGGTGACCGTAAGCTGAATTTGATTTCAGCCAAGGTGAGTTAGCCCATGGAGTTTAGCAACGATTTTAGCCCAAGCATACAGATGTGATAAATTATTTTACTGACCGTACTGGGATTTTATAGTTTATTCTTTTTTATATACAGCTCTTCTCAGCGACCAACGATGCCAATTGGCATAGTGCATCATGTTTCTAACACGAGATGGAAAATTAAATGAAAAACTAAGCAAGTTGTATAACAAAATAGAGAGTCATTTACCGAACGTCTCCAGCAAATTGAGCTTACATGTGGACAAAGTACTAACATTACTCAAGCAATAGGGGCTCGGATTTCAATTTTAACTGTATTTAATCATATCATGCCGCAATTGGTATATTATAAAATCAAATAGAGAAACGAGCAGGTGATCTATTGACTATACAATAAGAGGTACACTATTTCTAAAGTTGCATGCAGGATATACGAGGTAGCGTCACTGACACGACTTACAAGCGCAGTGAGTTGCTGCAGCCTGCGAACGGCTAAAGCCAGGAAAACGAAATGTCAAAATTTGTTGCTACAAAAGATGTGTGTGACATAATTATTGCTGAGGCTGCAGTGAACGCATTGTCGTCATAGAATTTGCACTCACTTTGCTGCGTCGGTCTTGAGAAATATATCCGTCTCTTGACTGCAATAAGAGGTACTGTACGTCATCGGTATTGTTGTGGTTTCACACTATAAACACATGTGTAAAGTAAATTCAGACTGCAGAAGAGCTGAAACAGATTAAATGCAGGTATCCAAATGAATTTGTTTTTGTCGGTTATGATGTTAGTGCCTGTATCCAATTTTTTTGTTACATTGCTTACCACTCCAGGGGTCCTCTTGCCTACTTCTACTGTCGGTACCATTAACCAGGTGTTAGTTGTTGGCTTACTACTGGTTTGGTTCTAAAGGATGGCGCACGAAAAACCGGTCCCGAGTAGTAGACTGCTCATTTTCGGACGTCATGGTCATCTGCTGTTTCGAAGCTGTTGAGATTACGTTTTGTTTTATCAGTACGAAAGCCGTTAAGCCTTTATTAGGACGTATACTCTTCATAAAGAATCGCAATAGTGGAGGTGTACGCCTCTAGTGGTCCACGCAAGGAAACGTGGGATATTTTTGCAAAGAACTTACCTTGCGTTCCCCTACGGGCAAAGAACAGTGTACAGGATTTGAAGACAAAGTGGCGTGCAACAGAGTCAGTAGCAAACGCGGAAAAGAATCGAGCCCCGTCCTTTCGTACACCTGCTGCGATCACAGATGTTCGAACACCAATGATCTAGAGTCCAAAGAAGTTGACACGTAAATAGTGGCACCAAGTGAACGTTTCACGAAGGTCTACTAAATGTGTTTTACACCACGTCGTAATAAAATCCTGCAAAAAAAGACCTGTGTTCAAGAACTGAAGGAGTAAGATAAGGCAAAACGTGTGAATCACTGTGTGTGGGTACATCAAACAGTAGAGAAGGTAATGTGGCATTCGCTGCTGCATTTCATGGGTGATGAATCCTGGTTCCATCTGATGGGACATGTGAACTCTCGAAATACTGGATTCTGGTCAACAAAAAATGCCTATAAGATTAATGAGGAACCTCTTCACGGTGAAAAAATTGTTGTGAGGTGTGCCGCGTCAGCAAGTCAGATTTGGGGTTCCACTGGGAGGTGTCCTGCTAGCAGATCTCACCGTGAGGCAGCGTGAGGACCTTAGATTGTACTAATTCGGAATTCTACAACGAATCCCTCTGACATGACTCCTATACACAATATCTGACTTTTAATCCTCTGCCCCTGTTAAAGAATCACGCCAAGTGAGGGTGCATAACGCACATACAGTAAGAATCAATTTTATATAGAACATAAATATAATCATCCAAAATATGACTGGGTTATGGGAACTGACAAGTAATTTTAAATGAAAACTATAAATACTGAGTAGAATGAAACTAATTTTTATTAATACTAGGTTTTTATAGTAACACCTCAAAATGCGTGATGAGGTGACGCCTCCTGATAAATTATGGGACAGTGTGCGTAACTAAAAATGAAAACTAACACCAAAGTACTATTTTTATCAGTTTTCAATACGGATCGGCACCTCTCTTAACACTGTCAGAGTGCACGAGATTCTAGTTGATTTACCTATCAACATGAATATTCTTCTAATAATTTCCGGGTATGCAGCCGGATCCCGTCGACATTCTACCACGATATTTCGGCCCAGAGACGTCCAGCCATCATCAGGTGAGTACGCAACAACTGAAGAGCCCAGATTCAGTCGCGGTATTTATGCCGAATCTCGCGCATGCGAAATGTACTGGCATCCTACAGCGCATGCGTCAGGTGTTGACATGCGCGGCATAGCTGAGTTGTACGTGCTGCCCTCGGTGATGAAAGTAAAAGATCATCTAGTCATTGAGTATCGAATGACGCCGTCGATTCCGCTGTGATTTTATAATTTTAATAACAGGTTTCCAATTTTTATCCAGCTGAAAGCCGTTGTCCCGATTTATAAGATTATCGGCAAGACGTATTTCCACTGATTCTTTGATTACAGAATCCCAAAATCCGGAAACCGCAGCCAGAATTTTTGTTCCATTGTATTCCATTGAATGTCCCAAAGAAGTACAGTGCTCTGCTTCTGCCGATTTTGACGGTTGCCGCAGACGGGTGTATCTTTCATGTTCTGTACATCGACCATGGAGAGTTTTTGTCGTCTGGCCAATATATGCAGAGCCACATTCACAGGGAATTTTGTAGACGCTTAGGGCCCGGTTCTTTGCTGGTGGACGCAAGATAAACTTGATTTTATTTTTCTTCAGTAATATGCCTATTTTCGACGACACTTTCCCGGCGTATGGAAGGAATGCAGTTGATTTAAAGTCGTCATCAGCGTCCTCAGTGCGTTGCTTCTTGTTATGACAGTAGCGTATGGCCTTCCTTATTTGGCGTGAAGTGTAGCCATTCTCTTTAAAAACCTTCTCCAAGTGTTCTAATTCTGCGTGGAGGTTTTCATCATCCGATATTACGTGCGCTCGATGTATTAAGGTACTGAGAACGCCGGCTGTTTGTGCTGGGTGATGGCAGCTTGACGCCTGGAGATACAGATCTGTGTGAGTCTGGTTTCCTGTATACAGAATGACCCATCAATTTTACGGCGTACTAGCACGTCTAGAAATGGTAGAGTGCCATCCTTATCAATCTCCATCGTGAATTTGGTGTTCCCATGTAATGAGTGTAAGTTATGAAGAAATTTCTCCAGTTCCTGTCTGCCATGAGGCCATGCAACAAAAGTATAATCTACGAACCGCCAGAAGACCGTAGGCTTTAAAACAGCAGACTCAAGTGCTTTCTCCTCAAAATCCTCCATAAAAAGATTACTAAAATTATACAATCAAAGCGGAATCGAGGGCGTCATTCGATACTCAATGACTAGTTGATCTTTTACATTCATCACCGAGGGCAGCACGTACAAGTCGGCTATGCCGCGCATGCCAACACCTGACGCATGCGCTGTAGGATGCCAGTATATTTCGCATGTACGAGATTCGGCATAAATACTGCGACTGCACGTGGGCTCTTCAGTTGTTGCGTACGCACCTGATGATGGCCGGACGTCTCTGGGCCGAAATATTGTGGCAGAATGTCGACGGGATCCGGCTGAATACCCGGAAATTATTAGAAGAAGAAATACGCCGGGAAAATTTAAGAAGTAACATGAATGTTATTGACATAATGAAGAAAACTACACTTTGAGCACTCAGAGCACTGCATATGTGGCCCCCAACTAGCTCTTCTTCACCTACTGGCAATATCGATTTGAGTACGGCCGAAGCTGCGGATATTTACCCTGTGATGTTCTCTGCAATGTCGAAACCGCAGCAGGTGGCCCCCTCTTGGTGTCAAGATGTGGATCATCGTCTAGCTGCAGATGTTGTGACTGCCCCACGCGATCGCATATGTGCAAAATTAATGTCTGGGCTGCTGGAGGAAATGCAAAACTTTGCTGTCATGCCATCGCACGGATCGGAGCAAAAGCGATTGCTTCTCTTTGAAGCCAAAATACGAGTGACTGATTTCTGTAGCTCTCAGATAGACTTGGCGCTCCGTGCCAGGCCCGGTACAGTAGTAACAACTTTCTTATGAATTATCCAATCTCGACCACTACTGCTCGCTGTCTGGACACCCAGCGGCTGTCCAATCGGCGTTGATTTTGGGAGGCGCCCTTTGTCTGAGATCACTGGCCTGAGAGCCACACCGGCACTATTTTCCGATTTCTCGGAAGGTGCCTCTGCCGCCCATCGGCGGCGCCGCCATTGTCTCGCACGGGCGTCCAGTCCACGGTAAGGTCAAAGGGACGCTTCTTCACAGGATGCCGACTTCGGCGGTCCCCTCTGTGAGTGTTATAAAATCCCCCCTACTGCCAGCACCGAGCGCACTTGCAGCAGTTTCTGGCAGAGACCTCTGCCACGGAAAAGTTCTTCATAGTACGTTATTTTTACTGCAACGCTGCTTGTGTTCATTGTGAGTTTTATAGACCTGTGATAGTTATAATTATGCATGCGTATCCCTCAATTTGATCTCCGCACTTTGCTGTATGCCATGGTAACCCTCAATTCAGAAATAAAAATTCAAACTGGCGGATAACGTGGGCATTGCATTTGCAGTGTATGGCCCAGATAGGACGCCACCTTGCATCACATTTTTTGAAACAACTTTAAACACCGCAGTTTGTATGCGGATCACTGAGGAATTTTTTGCATAGTTGTGCCCCCATGGGGCTACGTATGCTTTAGAGCGAATTGTAACACTTTAAAAAGAGTCAATCTCTGGAATTCATGAAATGTTGGTAACAGAAAGGACTGTCGTCATAGGATTGTGGCCGCCGCGTTTGCCAGACTAATCACTTTTGACTTTTATCTGTGGGGCAGTCCAAAGGAAAAGGTACCCATACAGCCCAATAACATTAGAAGACTTGAAGCACAAAATTCGTATATTAACATGTTACGGCGTGCACAAAAATGCATTGAAGCACTAGGAGGTCTTTCTCAGCAAATAATATAACGTAATCTAAAAGACAAGATGAATTCAAATAAATATAAATCTTTGCATTAGCTTATTTGTTATTTGTTTACTATAAAAAAGAAATTCACATGGCTCTGAGCACTATGGGACTTAACATATGAGGTCATCAGATCCCTAGACTTAGAAGTACTTAAACCTAACTAACCTAAGGACATCACACACATCAATGCCCGAGGCAAGATTCGAACCTGAGACCGTAGCAGCAGCGCGGTTCCTGACTAAAGCGCCTAGAACCGCTCGGCCACAAAAGCAGGCTTGATTATCTAATTACTATATCTTTGCCTATTTTGTTGTTGTATCTTTTCGTGGCAGGCAACAATTCGTGCGCAAATGGCGACCAGTCTGAACTCGGTCCGAATTATCATGCACCACACTTCATCATAATTGGTCAGTCTACGACATCGTCCTCCTAGATGTACATGTGTGGCTGTTTTGTGTATTGTGAATTGTTTCATTTTTTTTAAATATTTTCTGGTGCTCAGGTGTGGGTGTACGGCTACGTAATTGGTTAGTACTGTTCGAGGGGGGGGGGGGGGAAGGGGTGACGTCTGGGAAGATTTTGCACGTGTTATGGAATCCCGTACGCCCTGGGGTGATATATTTGTATTTTGGGCGTTATTCATAGTATGGTAATGATTAACTTTTTTGTTTGAGGTGGGTTGTGTAATATGTGTATGTTACGGTTTTGTGCTTGTTGCCTATGGCGTTTCTGTGCATGCTATGTGGTATGCGTCACCGTCAGTAATCGTGGAAGCTTTGTCGTGCTGGGGAAACCTGTTGTAAGTAGGCTGTTTAGGTTTTCTTATTGGTAACGCCACCTCTGTATGAAAATCACTGGCTGTGCTGTGTGCAGTCTGTGGCTGCTTTGCATTGTTGTAATACTCGCCATTGTAGTGTTAGGCAGCTGGCTGTGAACAGCGCGTAGCGTTGCGCAGTTGGAGGTGAGCCGCCAGCAGTGGTGGATGTGGGGAGAGAGATGGCGGAGTTTTGTAATTTGTCATGAACTGCTATATATATTATGACTATTAAGGTAAATACATTGTTTGTTCTCTATTAAAATCTTTCATTTGCTAACTATGCCTATCAGTAGTTAGTGCCTTCAGTAGTTTGAATCTTTTATTTAGCTGGCAGTAGTGGTGCTCGCTGTATTGCAGTAGTTCGAGTAACCAAGATTTTTGTGAGGTAAGTGATTAGTGAAAGGTATAGTTTAATGTTAGTCAGGGCCATTCTTTTGTAGGGAATTTTGAAAGTCAGATTGCGTTGCGCTAAAAATATTGCGTAGGTAGGACTTCTTGGGAATAATGAAGAACGAAGGGAGATCTCCAAGAAGTAAAGAATGTTTTTTTTTTGCAAAATGCTGCAGTAAAACAATCCCTGTCCTTTCCCCTGGTGTTATTACACCTTGTGAATTTGTGTTTTTCTTGTCTTTATGTGTTTAGCTAATAAGATTTACGTCGTAGAATTTTTCTGATAATGTGTTATTTACTTTGTAAAGATGCTTAGACATTATTTATTCTGTTTTGTTTTAATGCTCATGTGAGAAGTTGATTTTTCAAAAGTTATTCTGATCTTTTATGTATGAACTTATGTCATAATTCCTGTAACACTGATGTATATGTATATTTTCATTCTTTTGTAAAGCCTGATTTACTACAAATGTTTCTGTATTGTTATGTTCTTTAATGATGTATTTTGTACCTTTGTAATTGTATTCTTATGTTATAAAATTGTAATTGACACCAGTTCATCAAATTAAGTAACTTGTAAGTTCCATTTCACTGCACACGTTTCTGTTGGTCATAGTATATGGACAATATGTGAGAAGTAGGGACTGTTAGTGTTTACACGTGTGTTAATAATTCAGCAAGGGACTGGATAACAGCATTGCTGGTTCTGAGGACAATTCCAAAAACTTTGTGAGTGCACAAGTGGTGGTTTATGGACTTGCTATATTGTCCGCAAGACTCTTCGATGGTGATTGTGCACCTGCACAGTTGCAACAGATGGCTGCTGGCCGTCTCTACATGGACTACAGTGGGTCTGCATCTTTGATGGCCCACCAATACCATTATTTCTACAAGGACTACAGTGGGTCTGCATCTTTGATGACCCACCAATACCATTATTTCTACAAGGACTGCAGTGGGTCTGCACCTCTGGTGGCCCACCAATACCACAATCTCTACCAGGACTGCAGTGGGTCTGCACCTCTGATGGCCCACCAATACCGTAATCTCTACCAGGACTACAGTGGGTCTACTCTGTGATGACCTACCTACCAATATTCTTCAAAACTTCGACTGACTCTGCTGTGGGTTTGCTCTGTTGTGGCCCATTACCTGTCTGCATGTCAAGAGTCAGCACTGTCTTTCCATTGGAAGGACAACACTACTTCTTCAAGACTGCATGGAAATCCACTACTTCTGTGTGCATTTTCTTTTACTGCTCAGTCTTTGAGAATAACACTGCAATGTTACTGTGATGAATGATCAGGACTGTCTTTATGGACTGTAAAAAAAAAAAAAAAAAAAAAAAAAATTAGCTTTTGTCCAACATTGTATCAATAAGTGTGTGCATTTGATTTCTTTGTTATTGTAATTATGGAAAATTTTATCAAATCATTATTGGCCACTGCCCAAAACAATTTGTAAAATTTTTTGTGGGGAGCATGGGGGCTATGTAAGTAGGCTGTTTAGGTTTTCTTATTGGTAACGCCACCTCTGTATGAAAATCACTGGCTGTGCTGTGTGCAGTCTGTGGCTGCTTTGCATTGTTGTAATACTCGCCATTGTAGTGTTAGGCAGCTGGCTGTGAACAGCGCGTAGCGTTGCACAGTTGGAGGTGAGCCGCCAGCAGTGGTGGATGTAGGGAGAGAGATGGCGGAGTTTTGTAATTTGTCATGAACTGCTATACATATTATGACTATTAAGGTAAATACATTGTTTGTTCTCTATTAAAATCTTTCATTTGCTAACTATGCCTATCAGTAGTTAGTGCCTTCAGTAGTTTGAATCTTTTATTTAGCTGGCAGTAGTGGTGCTCGCTGTATTGCAGTAGTTCGAGTAACCAAGATTTTTGTGAGGTAAGTGATTAGTGAAAGGTATAGTTTAATGTTAGTCAGGGCCATTCTTTTGTAGGGAATTTTGAAAGTCAGATTGCGTTGCGCTAAAAATATTGTGTGTCAGTCTAACCACAGTCCTTTATAATTGTTCAAAGGGGACGTTTCACTGTCTTGCTGTCCTGTCATTACACCTGAAAAGTCACCCGTTTATTTGAATGATTAGTTTCTGGCGTCTCCTTATTTTGTTTAGTATGCACATCGTTTGTATCACAAATGTGCTTGTCTAGATTCACGTCAAGATATCTAGAAGTATTGCCGAGTCTTAGAATGTCAGTCATACGTATGTCTGTGTCGTTCTGTTGGCGTTTCCTGGTTAGGTTCCAGTATGTGAAAAGTATTGTCTGTGTGTTATTGGGATTTGGCTTCATCCTCCACATGCTCCTCTAGGCTTCTAGTCTGTGTTGGTACGTTGTTTTTGTTCTGAGTCCGATGCACCAGCAAGCAGTACCGTCTTTGTAAAGCGTATCCCTTCCTGAGGTGATCACTTCCACTGCGGAATTCACAGATTCTCTCTCTTAGGTACTTTCATTAGTATCATTGTTTTGCTTGAAAGTCCTAGTTGGCTTAATTTAAATACTGTAGTCGTCCACAGTGCTACATTTTGTCAAATCAAGGTCTGTGTACAGAAAGACGAGCGTAGATTTACCACTGTTGAAGCTCTGAGTGGCTCCATTAGTTACTTGGACCCATCCGTCTCATCGGGGGTAGTTCTTTGCCTGCTACGTGAGTCGTTGGTTGGTTAGTTATTATCCGATCGAAGATTATCTCTCTCTTTTCTATCACAGAGATAAGACTGAAGGAGTGAGGGTCGGTTGACAGTGTGAAATGCTGCAAGGTGTTCGAAATTCTGAGAAAAATAGGACTAACGCCCAAATCTTCCGATGTCAGACAGTTCTGTACCAAACGTTGTATGTCGATAGAGTATCAACCAAAGTTCCGACTTAGTTCCTGCTATGTGCTGTCGTCCAGCAGAACAGGCGTAAACGTTAATTAAAAGTAACACCAGAACTACGGAGCACAGGAAAAGCGTAACTGTGAGTAATATGCATAATTTGCGAGAGAAAGTTGGTAAAGCAGTAGATCGTCGTATCAAGGGTCGTGGGTACGTATACCAATGATGATAATTTTTTGCACTATGTGGTGCGTGAAAGTGTCACATGGGAATATTAGTAATTCCGTCTGCCTGCTTAGCTGGGTGGTGACGTGCTCTCCTCACATGGAAGCGGGCCCGGGTTCGATTCCAGGCCGGGTTGGAGATTTTCTCCGCTCGGGGCTGGGTGTTGTGTTGTCCTCATCATCATTTTATCCTCATCACCGGCACGCAAGTCGCCCAGTGTGGTGTCGAATGAAATAAGATTTGCACTTTGCCGCCGAACTTCCCCGAATAGGGGACTCCGGGCTAACGATGCCATACGCTCATTTCCATTATTAATTCCGTGTTTCTTATGTCATTGTTTCTTTTATTCTACTGTGCCGATTCTTTATTGCGTGAAACTACAAATGCACTAGCTGCTTCATCACGAGTGATGTCTGTTCTGTCGCACGTGTCCGACAGAACACCACACGTGTCTTTACAGTTGTACTCTATATGTGTGCTGCTTTCAGCTAACGAAGCGAAAGCAGACTGCTACTAAACTTCCAAAGTCCTTTTGCATGTCAAGAAAATGTTTTCTCATATAACAGTTTCATGCTCATTTGAAAGGAACCTTTTCGGTGCCCAAGGGGAGGACTGGGGGCAAAGCGGATAGGGGTCCCAACCCGAGGCCTGGCCACATGGTCCTGTTCCCACCCTCTAGGAACCAAGGAAAGCGTAGGAACGTGGAGTTCTTTTTTTATTTTTATTTATTTATTTTTGTCATTAATACCACCGAGAACATCAGGAAACCTTCGTCATGCGAGGAGGAGGGCGCAGCAAGACATCAGACTAATTGAGACTATCAACGCATAGTTTTACCGAGAAGAACATTCAGATAACCAGTGAATATATCGGTTCTAAGTGTGGAAGGGGTGGGAATCAACTCTTCATGACAGGAACACCCCAGCTCTGGGGTGGGTTAAGAGAGACATTGCAGAGAAAATTGAACTGTATGTTTTTTAGATTGCAGACAATTGCAGAATCGCGTTCATTAAGGAACTGCCACAAGTCAAGGACAGCCTTCTCGCCATCAGCAAACAGGCAGTGTGCTGCGTGTCCACAAATCCACCTCACAGCAGTCGTCTTTGCTTGCGGGAAGTATCCCGCGTTCGGAAAGAGGAGCATTTGGGGAGGTATCCGATAAGGAGTCGTACGGGTAATCAGGGACAACATCTGTCGCACCAAGAACCAGACACTTTGAACGCGGAACCTTTAGCACGACGACCTCACTATCTACGCAGTCACCAACGTGAGAACTACGAAACTATCTTTCATAGATACGCCTTTCCTGTACACCACAGTTCTGGTGTTATCTTTAATTAGCGTTTACGCATGTTCCATTGGACGACGACAGCACATAGCACGAACTAAATCGGTGTTGTTGTTAATACTCTATCTACGCACAACGTTCAGTACCGACTTGAACGTCTGACATCTGGAGGTTTGGATGTAAGCTACGGTGAAAGATGGGGGATATACAAGATGTGCAAGAACCAAGATGGGACAGTAGGACTGATAAAACAAGAACGGAGTGCTCGGATTAAAAAGAGTGTAAGACGCAGTCTTTCGCCACCACTGTTCAATCTGCATGTAGAGAAAGCAATGACGGAAGTAAAAGAAATGTTGAAGAATGGAATTAAATTTTAGATGGAAAGGATGCCAACGACAAGATTCGCTGATGACATTGCTGTCCTCAGTGAAACTGAAGAAGAGTCACAAATTTAATGAATAGAGTGAAACATTCACTGAGCACAGAATAAGGATGAGACTAAACCGGAATACAACAAAAGCAATGAGAAGTAACAGAAACTGGAACAGCAGGAAACTCAATATCAAAATTCATGATTACGGAGTAGACGAAGTTAAGGAATTCTGCTATCTTGGAAGCAAAATAACCCGTGACGGAAGACGCAAGAAGAATATAAAAAACAGACTGACATGCCCCAAGAGGGGATTCCTGTCCAAGAGCAGTCTACTGGTATCAAACGTAGTCCTTAATTTGAGGAAGAAATTTCTGAGAATGTATGTTTCTGGAACACAATTTTATGGTAGGGAATCATGAACAGTAGAAAAACCAGAAAAGAAGAAAATCGAAGCATTTGAGACGTGGTGCTACAAAAAATTGTTGAAAATCAGATTGACTGATAAGATAAAAAATGCGGAGATTCTCCGCAGAATTGGTGCGGAAAGGAACATATAATGGGGAGGTTCTCGGCAGAATCGGCGGGGAAAGGAACAAATGGAAGACCTGACAAATTAGGAACGTGTCTCTGATCCAGTTTTGTCCTGTCAAAGTTTCGTCCCGAACAGATTACGACCGTAATTTAGTTGTTTTTTCATGTATTTAGTTGGGGGGTCTTGTGCCTGCTGTTACGGCTGTTAAAATTTGGGACAGATAGATTTCATATTTCGTCTGAGTTAGTTGTCGGATTTGTTGTCTTAGAGAGAAAAGTAGACTTTTGCATAATCCATTTAAATATGTCTGCTTGATTGCGATTTTCGGTTATCGGTTGTTTTCCCTTTGGGTGATGTTAGTGTTCTGACGTTACCCTGTAAAGTTTTTGAATATTTTCCAGAATCTACCTCTTGTCTGTAGTCTAGCTGACTACAGGTATTACCCCTTTGTCTTTGGAGAAATGCTCATGCGTTTTATGTGAGTTGTGAGTCCGTTCTACAGTCGTTTTAGGTCTAGCCTTGTATGTGTATACGTAGATTCTTTCCTCCTGTCGGTTTTGGTCGAGTTCTTCGTTTGTTATATTCGGTTTATAGTTTTCGGTGATCTTTACTCTGTGACTCTGCCTGTTGTGTGTCTTATGGGGGTTTCTATTTTTGTATCTCTAGTTCGAGGCTTTTTCGTCTGTTACGCCCACTGCGACATATATCTTGGTAATTTGCGTCTGCGTAATGCGCCTCGTTCCTTGTGTGAGGATCTGTATATTTTGTGTTGTCAGTTAAGAGCGAGGTAGGTAGTTGGTAACTTGTTACAGTCTTCGGTGCTGTGCTCTGATATTAAGCCAGTTTTGCTCTATACAGTATTTTGTCGGGTACAGAGTCGAGTCTGTATTCTACTAAGATTGACTGATTGGTTCATAACTTCGTTACAGGTTATGTCAGCAGTAAGTAATAGAGGGCTCTTGTGTTTACGTACTATCCTTCAAACAGTTCAGCTATTTAGTGGTGGAAAACGCAGTTACAGGTTTTAAGTAACAACAGAAAAGAATTTTGTGAACGCTGACAGTGGAAGCCTTGCGAAAGTTGATGCATTTACGCCCCACGCTTTTAGAGCGTCGATATGTACAACGACGGATATTCCTTACCCAGCTCCTTGCATCATTAAACTCGCTCAAAATTAAGTAATTGTAGAACTTTTGGAAATGGGTCGGTGTACTGTTACTAGATTGTCGACTATCAGTCATGAGCTACGACCCAAAGCACAATAGAGTTGTTATTGGCAGAAGTTAGTGCTGATTTCCTCTCTACGATATACTTTGCAGATACACTATATTGAGCAGGCGTTCGGTGGCGAAACGAATAGCGCATTGGACTGCAAGTAAATAGGTTACATGTTCGAATCCTAGAAGGATCAATATTTCTAAATGTTGTACACCAAATACGAGAACAGCGTTATCAAAAACTAATTGTAGCAGTTGTTTCGATTGTGGGATGTATTATATAAAACTTAACATTAGTCTCAGTCTGAGAAATGGACAACAGAGCATAAATGCTTTTACTTTGCGAACAAACAATTCACTATTTGGAAAAGGGTGCTGGTAGTGAAGATACCACCATATTAATAGTACAACGAGGTGCAGGACGATGAGGTTATACGGAGAGATATAAAGCGTGTACAATATGCAAGTGACACAAACGTAAGAGCTATGACGTTTGTGAGTGTAAACTAACGCTAGCGCCTGGAGAAGACTGTAAAAGTTTGAACAATAAAGATCCTAGCGGGACAATGTGAACATAAAAATATTGTTCCTAATAAAGTAAAAAAGTGAGTGGTTACATTAACTAGAAAACATCTTTTTGAAAGTGGCTTGCTTGAACAGCGATTGCACATGTAAGCGCATGTAATCACCGAGGAGAACCCAGTAATATTCTGTCTCTCATTTTTTGTGGTGAAGTTTTGTAATTGTGATTTTATTTTCGTATGAGAGGACTGTCAAGTCGTTTTACAAATAAGTTAAAATGTTCTTTCGGTTTAGATTCAAATCAGTGACCTATGGAAATCACCTTGTAAAATTGATGTCCTATAAAATAATTGACCTGTAGTTGGTAAAACGACAATTTTCACTAGGAGTTTACTTTTGTTTAGTGACGCAATCCTTTGTCGTAACAATGGGAGAGCATATGTAAGAGATAAATTAATTTTAACTTCACAGTGCAATACGTTTTCCATTACGTTAGCGAAGCAGTGCGTCGACGTGGTGGCAATTTGCCGATACTATGCAACCACATTTTACGCACCTTTTCATTCTCTGGAACACTCAAAAAGAACTTTTGAGGGGTTTTTGTAGACGTATTTGTATGGTACAGTGCTAAAAACCACTTGTAACCCATTTTCCGAAACATAAATTCCAAAACAAGACATCACTGTGAATTTGCGATATGTCAGTAGGAGCAGCGAGCTAGCCAGTGGCGTCACAGGTGTCACGTGACTCCAATGGAGCGTTTTAGTGGGCTTTGAAATTATTTGAATTTAATTTCCGTTTTTATAGAGAAATACTACAATTCAAGAGGAAAACAAGAATGTTGGGAATATAAAAGGACATAATTAATCACGTAAGACCATTTACACAACACAGTCAAATGCCCCAGTCATCGAAAAAAAAAATTCAAGAGGAAAACAAGAAGTTTGGGAGTATAAAAGGACATAATTCATCACGTAAGACGATTTACACAACACAGTCAAATAACCCCAGTCATCGAAAACTCCCAGCTTGTGATTTGTATCGTAAAAAAGCAAAAATGCTGTTAGAAATATTTTACTGATTTTGCTGTCTTTACAGTTTTACATAAATTTTGACAGACATATAAATGCTTTTCATGTAAGTTAAGACCCATTTTAGCCCATCTTTTGCTCACTGCAAGACCTCTATGTGCATATTTGTGTAGCGTGATGTGTCCATTATACAGGGGCAGCGCAACATTAAGATTGATTGGTGAACAAATCCTAACTAAAAACATAGTTCAGTGACCTCATACACCGTGCGAATAGCCTAGAACCCTTACCATGTGTTCACTACGTCAGTTAAGACTACATTTACGCATCAGACCGAATATTACGTGCATACATAAGGTAGCTTTAAACGTCTGTGTCTAGGTAACGGGTAATTATATCGAAAAATGACTCAGGGTTCCCCGAGAAATTCGTTGTAAGAACATATGATAAAAATTTCGAGCGTTTGCAATGAACGCAAATTATAGAAATGGGCATTCCCATTATTGGTAGTTTTTCCACCAAAAAGGAGTGTTTTTCGAGTATATATTGATAACGGGTAAATATTTTCGAAAACGGCATTTCCAGTTGAATGTCTAATGACAGCTCAGTTAAAATTCCAGCCATTTCTCTTACTGATAGTTATTTGTATAATTGCGGACACATACGGCTAAAAGCAGGCTTTTGCGGTTTTCTGCCTGACTACGGCAACTTTGAACATATGGAGCTAGATATGATATCGAAGAATGTTTAGAAGTTCCCCAAGAAATTATCTTAAGTATAAGCAGTAAACATTTCGATGAGATGCCGTAAATAGAAGTAATAGAAGTGGCCATCCCTATAATTGGTACTTTTCGTACCAAAGAGTCATGGTTTTCCGGAGTTTTCTCAGAAGCTACCCATGAACAAATGGTGTTCTTATAAGCTGCCTAAGGTCTACCATAGATCACACATAATGAGAAAGAATGAACCGATATGCTCAATTGGGCTGGGCTGGCAGAAGTTGGTAATATTTAAATTTTTGCCCTTAGTGTAGGAGAGTTACAGGATACCCTTTCTTCTGATAGGTATAAAAATGGTCACTAGACCAAGGGCTATCCTGACCCCTTATCCCTGTGATGACTCCATGCAAAACCACATTTCGCGCAGGGCTCTTTGGAACATATTGCTACCGAGCGCTCTCGTATGCCGACCGATGTAATTTATTCGCAACTTAATTGTCACGGCCCTGCAGGAGGCACTGCTGCATCTCAGTGCCTTCAGTGGAAAATGAGTGAACGAAGATTTGAGGAACACGCCGAGTGTCTCTGTTTCCACCTTATGATGTACAGAATCTCCGACTGCAACTCTTGCGGTCCTTTCATCATAAACACTTCTTTAAAAACAACTGGGGATGTTCGTTTGTGGAATCCTTATCTTTTGTTATTGCCAAGTACTGTGGAGTAATATTAATTTTAGTGAAATGTCTAAGTGTTGTAATCTTCATAATCGCTAGAATACATTTGCTATTAGTTGCCAAAATAGTACCACCCAAGTGGAATAAAACGTCCCATTCTGAAAATCGAGAAAAGAGGTGTGTTTCACACTAACGCCATTGGCTAGCGGAAGTATCAGGCAGCCCCTCGGTGGTACCGTTTAGTTCGATAGTAATTATAACTCAGCGCATTCTGATTATTACTTATCACTGAAGACTTCATTATGTCACCACTGTTATATTCTCTTTGCTTACCGTCTCTTTAACCTCGTCTTGCCCTCATGTCCTAAAACGAGATGGGGTACGGGTCGGCAAATTGATTCGTCTCATGCGAAGTTTCCAGTTGATAATAAGCATTTATTATTAGTTCTTAATTTCTCCACGGTAACAAAACTTCACAGAACACTTTATATCACTGTTCGTACCTGAGGCATCTGACTAGCAATTTATTTAAATCTTGAAATATTTCGCACGACTAACTTTCTTATCGGTGACAGGCGAATCACATTAAAGTCTTGTGACTGACCAGCACAACCAGTCACTGCGACAGCTCTCTATAATGTCTGACGACCGACTGCTCCTGTCGCGGACGCAAAATAAAGGGCAAACAAACCCACCAGTGAGGCCAGAGATGCAGTATTACCTATTCTCGAAACATGCCGATGTTACTGCTCCTCAGGCTAGTGACTTAAACTGACATTAATTGTGGAGAAGAAATTTCATCCGTACAAAAGTTTTGTGCAATTTAGCTAAACTGAGATGATGACTTTAAATCTGGGTAATATGAACACAAAGCGTACAGTAGGAAACCACAGTAAATACGGACGAAAATTTTATGTAGAAGTAGCTACCCACCACTACATTTAATTAAAATTTATATCTCTCTGCTAACCATTTGTACAGAAGCATTGGGGCGCATAGATTGGGAAAGGGTGGAGACGTTTGACTGAGTGACAGACACATTACATAAAATATATTTATTAAAAAATTCACAGTTCAGCAAACTACAATTGCGTGTTCCAGAGAACAATTGCCTTTCATCATAGAATATCTCATAAGAACAAATTATTATGCTGAAACATGGTAATTATTCAAACTAGCAGTAGCTCAAGATTATTAAACTGCTCTTTAAATAATTATTGATTCAACAGCAAAAACGTCGAACGAATTAATAATCAACTGAACGCAATAAACAATTATTCGCTAGGGCATCAAGTAAGTTATCTGAATTGAATGTACACTAAAACACCAGAATTTTCATAAGTCCCATGCATTGGGTAATGTAACTGTACATCTGATAATTCTACCAAGATGGCAATATTAAAAAAAATTCCACCATAAACGTAAATAATGTTACCACCAAATAGATTTTAACAGCTCAATATATTAGCCGGTTGTACTCTGAACACCAACCAGTAATGAGAATAATCGTATATTGAGCAAATTCTGCTTACTTCATCTGGCAGTCAGATCAACATAAATAATTATTGTCACCAACCAAAACTATCAGAAACGATTTTTTCGCTTTTTAATGTTCGTCCAATTTCTAGGTGCTGTTCGTTTAATACAAATTCTCGTCTGATCGAAGTCCTTCACACAATGTATAATAAATCTCATAGTACATCTGTCACAGTGCTGTATTAGACAAGGCACTACAATATTTCACTAACGTATGCACCCAGAACAAGCTTATCATAAATCAACACGATCAAGCAAGTACACTGTACATATTTTTTAATGCAATACCGGCAATGGCTATCACTGAATAAACAGGAAAAAAAGTGAATGCCAGAGTAACGAAGGTGAGCCTATTGGCGCCTGCGCGAATAGTAGTTAACAGTGTACATGAACTTCACTACTCAGACTAGAAACACACAATGTACGGGCTATGACTAGAGTACAAGTAAGAGAATGCGTCTGAAGTCCAGGTGTCCAGCAAAGCCTCTCGTTGGGCACCAAAGTGAGCAATTGTTCAACTGTTTCACTAGCAACTACAGCATTGAAGCAAAAAGCCGTGACTCGATCACCAACATCGCTAAGGTAGACAATTTCTACACGGTGAACAAAATTTTTCTGGATTTCTGAACGCATTGTTAATATGTAAACAAAAACACCCTGAAGTAGATCACTTGTAACAGTGACCGAAACGTCGGTGATTTTACATATTGACAATGCGATCACAGGCTCAGAAAAATGTCATTAACTGTGACAATGGCTGCGGAAGACCACATTTTTATTTAATTGCTACGCTTCTTACTCGTTCACAAACTTCAGAGCTCAGTTCTCTTGTGACCAATATACACAATGACGACACCCAGTAAGATACAGAATGGCACTTTGCGTCTAGAGGCTATTAAACAATTTGTCTGCACTGGCCGTGCATACATCGAAACCCGCACTTGCTGCATACACGATGTCACTGTCCCGAGTCATTGTTGCTCTTCTGCCGCTACGCTGGCGCATATAAAGCGTCACTTCAGTCAGAGAGGTCACTTCAGTATCGGTAGAGAGTATGGCCAACATAACGCTTTACCAGTATTATAAGCGAGAATCTCTTTTGCGTTGGGAGTGCAAGCTCTTTATGAAAATTGACAGCCGGCCGCGGTGGTCTCGCGGTTCTAGGCGTGCAGTCCGGAACCGTGCGACTGCTGCGGTCGCAGGTTCGAATCCTGCCTCGAACATGGATGTGTGTGATGTCATTAGGTTAGTTAGGTTTAAGTAGTTCTAAGTTCTAGGGGAGTAATGACCACAGCAGTTGAGTCCCATAGTGCTCAGAGCCATTTGAACCATTTTTTTGAAAATTGACAAACATTTACAGCCTCGCCGGAATCAAGCATTTTTGACAATTTCGTAGCGACCGTGATAACCAGCGTAACGAATCAGAATCATTTTGCTCGTTTCAGCAAACTTTCTGCTGAAATGCTGAGTTTGATTAGGGCCGTGTGAAACCGCAGCCATTAGCGCTTTTAGGTCAACGAAATTTGATGTTCACTGATAAACACAAAAGGTAGATTCGTGACAAAAGAGCTGAGCGCTTTAAAATGCAAACACACACACGCACACACACACACACACATGCAAAGAAAGAAGCGAAAGTAACGGTATGAATTCTCACGGGACCGAACTGCTGGGCCGACAACACACAGTACAGCAATGTACTCGCGATAATCTGTATTTGTGCCATGGTCCGCGGCTGCCTTTTGTATTCCCTTTGTCCCTGGTGTAATACTCCATTTGAATGGTGGCGCTGTTCTGCTACAGCAGAAGCCCTCTTTATCTCGCTTCGCTTGCAATTACAGTGATTTTTCAAAAAGCTAACACTGAGGACATACCCGTGAAAACGTTAGTATGTCATGCAAGCGAGATACCGGGTGATACACGCTCAGGACGACGGCAAAAGCAGCAAAAGGTAGGAATGCTTGGTAAAAGTGACACGCATCGTAGAACGTAATATAATGACGTTCCTTTGCGTAGCGTGCGGAGATGGGAGGGCTTATTTCTTACCTAGTACTGCACTGTAAGAATGATACACAAATGTGTGCCAAGTTACAACCGCTAATGAACAACAAATAAGAAAAAAAGGAATTTAGTAAGTCGGGGCTTCACTAGAGAAAAAGAGGGATTCAGTAAGTCGGGACATCACTAGTTGGCAGCATCATGCTTACGCACAAATATGGTCACAAGCGGCTGCGTTGATGCTGCCCCACTAGCATCTTGTTGGTTACTGACATGTTCCGTAGCCACTTAGCACAACTTTTACCAAAATGATGTAGAATGTGTCATTTCGCAGGCTACCTACACATGGTTTCTTTGAGAATGTGACTACATTTTGGATATTTAAAGTTTATTAAATAGCCTTAAATCAGAACGTATTACTCTTTGGTAGCATTTGTATAACTGGTGACATAGTTAAATATGCCACTCGTTTTGATTTAAAAATTCGTTCTTGTATAGAAAGAGAAATGATCTTAACCCAGATTTATAATTACCGTTGTTACCTGCTGGACATTTTATGTTATAGGGAAAATGATCTAAGATTTTTATAACTGCGTATTGAACTCATTTCTGAGTAACTGACATGTGTAGCAATTAGCGATAATGGTAATATTTTCTTCTAGCGGTGTAAATATGACCTTACTGTTCTTATCAAATTGTGACAGCTTAACTGTGTTGAATTTGAACAGTGAGTATGAATACTGGGGAACAGCGGTTAAAACTCTTAAGTCCTTGAACAGACGTCAAAACAATGACTGTAGACTTACAACATATTATTATCGTGAGCACTTTTGTGAATCACTACTTTCTTTCTAAGTCATGAGTTACTCTAGGAGTGATACCATTAGAGTGGAAATATAAAAAAAAATCGAGTTATGGCTTTTTATGTCTCCAAAACTAGCAACAGAGCTGTCAATCGGTCTCCTCAAGGAGAATATGTGAAACGTACTGAAATTATTCAACAGAACTCCAGTAGGTGTGTAGTCCGTGACCGATACATCTCCTTCTGGTCGCCCATATCGCCTTCCGACTTTAGAAAGTACCGAAACCTTTGAAACCACCATGGTGAAAAGCCGTGGCATCTATGCATGTTAGATATATTTTATATACGTTAGTAAAGGTTCAGCATTCCACACAGCGAATCATGAGCTGCGATTTCAGAGTCTTCATGTTGTGTACTCTCAAATTAGTCTCCAGAAATGGTAATGCTTGGTACCGACACATGTGACAACTTCTACAGTGCACAGAATGAGGTGATGCCTTCTCTGCAAGATTCGTATCTGGATAACAAATCTGGTTCAGTGTTACCAATCAGAAACGAAGAAAACAAACAAGAAATGACTTTGTTCATATTCTTAATTCCGGTGTAAGTTGTGGTATTCAATACAGACACTGAGGATGATTGTGTTTAAAAGTGAACAGACTTTGTTCGACGTTTATGTAGTATTTCTCAGAAAAATTTACGGTTTTTTGATGATCAGGCATTCATCACCATGGACGGCAGCCTAAGACCCATGAAACAAAAATCAGAGCCCATGAGACAAAAATCTTCAAGAACGCAAATGCCGTGAAAGCCTGTATTGCGTGATGGCCGTGTTCTGTACATAACAAGATCAGTGATTATGCTACTTCACAACGAATTTGAACTCTCTTGAACAGCGACTCATAAGCACAAAGCTAAAGCTCAGATTCAATTTATCTTTCGTGTTAATAGGCATAAGAGCCAAAGAAACTGGTACACCTACCTAATATCGTGAGGGCCCCCACCAGCAAGCAGAAGTGCCGTAATACGATATGGCATGAACTCGCCTAATGTCTGAAGTAGTGCTGGAGGGAACTCACACCATGAATCCTGCAGCGCTGTCCATAAATCCGTAAGAGTACGAATGGGTGGAGATCTCATGTGAACAGCACGTGTAAGGCATCCAAGATATGGTCAATAATGTTTATGTCTGCCGGCCGAAGTGGCCGTGCGGTTAAAGGCGCTGCAGTCTGGAACCGCAAGACCGCTACGGTCGCAGGTTCGAATCCTGCCTCGGGCATGGATGTTTGTGATGTCCTTAGGTTAGTTAGGTTTAACTAGTTCTAAGTTCTTGTAATTCTGTCAGAGACAGCAAAGGACTTGGAAGAGCAGTTGAACGGAATGGACAGTGTCTTGAAAGGAGGATATAAGATGAACATCAACAAAAGCAAAACGAGGATAATGGAATGTAGTCAAATTAAATCGGGTGATGCTGAGGGGATTAGATTAGGAAATGAGACACTTAAAGTAGTAAAGGAGTTGTGCTATTTAGGGAGTAAAATAACTGATGATGGTCGAAGTAGAGAGGATATAAAATGTAGACTGGCAATGGCAAGGAAATCGTTTCTGAAGAAGAGAAATTTGTTAACATCGAGTATAGATTTAAGTGTCAGGAAGTCGTTTCTGAAAGTATTTGTATGGAGTGTAGCCATGTATGGAAGTGAAACATGGACGATAACCAGCTGGGACAAGAAGAGAATAGAAGCTTTCGAAATGTGGTGCTACAGAAGAATGCTGAAGATAAGGTGGGTAGATCACGTAACTAATGAGGAGGTATTGAATAGGATTGGGGAGAAGAGAAGTTTGTGGCACAACTTGACTAGAAGAAGGGATCGGTTGGTAGGACATGTTTTGAGGCATCAAGGGATCACAAATTTAGCATTGGAGGGCAGCGTGGAGGGTAAAAATCGTAGAGGGAGACCAAGAGATGAATACACTAAGCAGATTCAGAAGGATGTAGGTTGCAGTAGGTACTGGGAGATGAAGAAGCTTGCACAGGATAGAGTAGCATGGAGAGCTGCATCAAACCAGTCTCAGGACTGAAGACCACAACAACAACAAGTTCTAGGGGACTAATGACCTCAGCAGTTGAGTCCCATAGTGCTCAGAGCCATTTTTTTTTTGTTTATGTCTGGGGTATGTGGTGTCCAGCGGAAGCGTTTAAACCCAGAACATTGTTCCTGGAGCCACTCTGCAACAATTCTGGACGTATACAGTGATGGCTCAGGATGCTTACGTACGTGTCACCTGCCAGAGTCGTATCTAGACGTAACAGGGGTTCCATATCACTTAAATTGGACACGCCCCACACCATTATAGAGCCACCACCAGCTTGAATAGTCCCCTGCTGACATGCAAGGTCTATGGGTTCATGAGGTTCTCTCCATACCCGTAAACGTCCATCCGCTCGATACAATTGTACACGAAGCTCATCCGATCAGGCGACATGTTTGCAGTGATGAACAGTCCAGAGTCGGTGTTGACGGGCCCAGGCGACGCTTAAGGGTTTGGGTCGTGCAGTCATCAAGGTTACACGTGTGGGTCTCCTGCTCCGAAAACCCATATCGATGAATCAATGGTTCGCACGCTGACACTAGTTGATGACCCAACACTGAAATATGCAACAGTTTGCGGAAGGGTTGCAGTTCTGTCACGTTGAACGATTCTCTTCAGCCGTCTTTGGTCCCGTTCTTGCAGGATGTTTTTCCGGCCGCAGCGACGTCGCAGATTTGATGTTTTACCAGATTCCTGATAATAACGGTACACTCGTGAAATAATGGTACGACAAAATCCCCACTTCATCGCTACCTCGGAGATGCTGTGTCCCATCTCTTGTGCGCCGACTATACCATTAAGTTTAAACTTATTTAAATCTTGATAAGTTGCCATTGTAGCAGCAGTAACTGATCTGACAACTGCGCCAGTCACTTGTTTTCTTATATAGGCGTTGCCTTAGCAGCGTCGTATTCTGCCTGTTAGCAAAACTCTGTATTTGAATACTCATGCCTGTACCAGTTTCTTTGGCGCTTCAGTATATAAGGGACACTGAGAAAGTTTCCGGTTGAGGTTGTGCTGCAACGTGTATGCGACATAGCGTGATACCGATGGGGGTGTATAACCTCCGACATGTGCGCAAGGAATTAGCTTGGCTTCTGTCTCTTTCCGACGTGCGTGCAGTAAATGCGGAATCGTGAACTATTGTGTCGTTACGACCAAATGCAGGCAAACGGAACCAATATGCTGTTATCCATTTTTTGGCTGACGAAGGACAAACACTGGTAGACATTCATTGGAGAATGAGGAATGTGTATGGGGCAGAATATCCGTCGAAAATGACCATTGTGGAGTAGTGTTCCAAGTTCCATGCTTTTCGCAATGCTGTACATGACGCCTGTCGATCTGGGAATCAAACCCCATTCACTCCTCTTTGTCTGAAGCATCTGATGCATTTGAATGTTGAAGGCAACACGTTCCTTGGGCACACTCTAGCAGGCGACGAAAGATGATGCGACAAGGTGTGCTGCTTTTTCATGACATCGCATTTTCCCATATTACAAATGCTGTAACGAAAAAGCGACGCCAACTCAAATGGGAGACAGTCGAACAGCCGCCAGTAGCCCTGATCGTCCCCCTTATGACGCTTTCGGTCCCCAACAAACGACCTTGGAGGGTCCACGATTCCTGTCGGACGAGGTTGTGCAGCAGGCAGTTTCGGAGTTCTTCGTACAGCACGACATGACGTTTCGACCAAAGGAGTATCTTCAACCTGGTACGTCGGTGGCAGGATTGCCTCAATACTCACTGCAGTTTTGCCTGATTAGCATTACGACTCGGAACTGTACGGACTTGAAACGGAAACTCTTTGATCGCCCATTATATAATGTATAGACACACCTCATCAATCAATCGAAACATGCAGAAAGAGTTGCGTTGTTCGTAATTTAGTTCCCGTCTAGTGATATCGAAGTCATTCACAGAAAACTCCTAACCACTTTTCAGTCCTTAAGCAATATGCTATTTCAGTTTTCACAGATTTTCGAACACACTGCTGACATCACACAAAATAAATTAACCATTTCGAGTATCTCAACAATGCAGGTACATTAGAAGTAATAAAACACGTATATTTGATGGCTGTCAATGTAAAATGGTTGCCAACCAAGTTAAATATAGTCGTAAATCAGTCACATCTACATCTTACCCGATTTTTTATTTTTTGTCGTCAGCCATCTGACTGAAACTGTTTTAGTACGTCCCTCCACAAATTTCTCTCGTGTAACAAATTCTTCATTTCACAGTAGCACTTGGACCCGACGCCCTCAATTATTTTTTGGATATATTCAAAGCTCTGTCTTCCCCTACAGTTTTTATCAAAAAATGGTTGTGAGCACTATGGGACTTAACATCTGAGGTCGTTAGTCCTCTAGAACTTGGAACTACTTAAACCTAACTAACCTAAGAACATCACACGCATCCATACCCGAGGCAGGATTCGAACATGCGACCGTAACGGTCGCGCAGTTCCAGGCTGAAGCGCCTAGAACCGCTCGGCCTCAGCGGCCTGCTGTTTTTATCCTCTACGGCTTCCTGTAGCACACTGACGTTATCCGCTGATGTCGTAACGCGTGCCCTATCATCCGCCTCTTCTTACTGTCACTGTTTTCTGTATGTTCCTTACTTCGCCGATTCTGTGGAGATTCTCCTAACCAAATGGTTCAAATGGCTCTGAGCACTATGGGACTCAACATCTTAGGTCATAAGTCCCCTAGAACTTAGAACTACTTAAACCTAACTAACCTAAGGACATCACACACACCCATGCCCGAGGCAGGATTCGAACCTGCGACCGTAGCAGTCCCGCGGTTCCGGACTGCAGCGCCAGAACCGCTAGACCACCGCGGCCGGCTTCTCCTAACCCCTTCTCTTATCAGTCCACCTAATTCTGATCATTCTTCTGTAGCACCACATGTCAACCACTTCGATTTTCATCTATTACGATTTTCCTAGAGTCCTTTCTTCAACATCACACAACCCTGTGTCACACACGTACATTCTCACTAATTTCTTCCTCAAAATAAGGTCTATACTAATACAAGCAGACTTCTTTTGATCAGGAATGGTCTCTTTGCAAGTGTTACACTGTGACTTTTCATGCTTTCCCGACGGATCTGTTGCAAATACGCTTCTCGGGTTTGCCGCCGGATCGTATTGTGTAAATCGTACAATATTTCCTCGATGCAACTGCTCGACATCATCAGGTGGTGGTAGCTGCTGCTGTCACTGCTGCAAGGCGCGACTGATGATAATCGCGCGGCGGCGTCGGAATTTATCACGACGGGAGCAGGCAATACGCGTGCGCGAGAAGACGCTCATAGTTGGAGAAAGCGGCGCTCCTGGTGCCCCCTACTGGGAGCTGCAGAAAGGCCATCCACGCGTGCGCTTTGGGCAATAACTGTGCTGCCTGACGCTCCTGCGGATAAAGTTTGAACTAAATCTCAGCTACGCGTTGAGTCACTTGAGGAAAAGGAAGTTCTTGTTTTCCCTGTTTTTGATTTAATGGCAGCCAGTGCTGGATTCCAGGCGGCGCTCAGTTGAAAACCTGCATCCCTGTTGATTAGATTGTCCGCCGTGCGAATATGTATGGCCTCCTTAATAACACAGTCCCAGAAAGATGACGCTGGGGATAAAATTTCCGTCTGTTCGTAAAGCATACGATGTCCCGTGTCCAGGCAATGTTCCGCTACCGCTGATTTATCAGGTTGCCCCAGGCGTGTATGACGATGATGTTCGACGCAACGTTCTTGCACGGTTCGGCATGTCTGTCCGATATAAGATTTTCCACATTGGCATGGGATTTTGTACACGCCACGTTTTCTGAGGCCAAGATCGTCTTTGACAGAGCACAATATATTCCTCAATTTTGCTGGTGGCCGAAAAACACACTTGACGTCGTGCTTTTTGAGGATTCTTTCTATTCTCGAAGACATGCCGCCAAAATAGGGCAAGAACGCTGTTGGAGTGGGTGCCTCCGCATCTTCATATACATCCCTGCGTAGAGTTTGCTGAGAACGGAATGCATGGCATATCTGCCTTTCTGAATAGCCATTCTGTTGGAATACCGTTCTCAGGTGTTGTAGCTCACCAGTTAGGCTGTCGGCATCTGAGACTACATGTGATCTATGCACCAAAGAGCATAGGACACTACCGCGTTGAGCAGGATGATGGCAACTTGTGGCCTGCAAATATAGCTCTGTATGAGTTGATTTGCGATAGACGCTGTGTCCCAATGTACCGTCAGCACTTCTTCTGACTAAGACGTCCAGGAATGGTAAGAGGCCATCCTTTTCCACTTCCATAGTGAACTGTATATTGGGATGTAGCGAGTTCAGATGTCCGAGAAACACAGGTAATGTCTCTACTCCGTGGGGCCACACCACAAAGGTATCGTCTACATACCGCCAAAAATAAGAAGGTTTGAGACTTGCCGACTGCAGTGCTTTTTCCTCAAAGTCTTCCATAAAATAGTTGGCCACCATTGGAGACAGAGGACTTCCCATGGCGACACCGTCCACTTGTTCAAAATACTGGTCATTAAATAAGAAATAAGTTGAGGTAAGCACATGGGACACCTCTTCGCCCAATAGTGAGCAACATCGGAGCTCCTACTTATTTTCTGGCCAAATATCTTACTACGCTGTTGGGACCTCTCATAGGCAAGTGTGATCACCATATCCGGATTTCAGAGGACTTCGTAGGACGCCTGAAGACACTTAAGTTGCAAGCGTCGGATATTTTAGTTAGCTTTGACGTTATATCTTTGTTTACGAAAGTACCTCTGCAGGACTCGTTAGAGCTTATCAGCAGCCAGTTTGAGAGAGACATTGTGGCGTTGTTTAAACATGTGCTTACCTCAACTTATTTCTTATTTAATGACCAGTATTTTGAACAAGTGGACGGTGTCGCCATGGGAAGTCCTCTGTCTCCAATGGTGGCAAACTATTTTATGGAAGACTTTGAGGAAAAAGCACTGCAGTCGGCAAGTCTCAAACCTTCTTATTTTTGGCGGTATGTAGACGATACCTTTGTGGTGTGGCCCCACGGAGTAGAGACATTACCTGTGTTTCTCGGACATCTGAACTCGCTACATCCCAATATACAGTTCACTATGGAAGTGGAAAAGGATGGCCTCTTACCATTCCTGGACGTCTTAGTCAGAAGAAGTGCTGACGGTACATTGGGACACAGCGTCTATCGCAAATCAACTCATACAGAGCTATATTTGCAGGCCACAAGTTGCCATCATCCTGCTCAACGCGGTAGTGTCCTATGCTCTTTGGTGCATAGATCACATGTAGTCTCAGATGCCGACAGCCTAACTGGTGAGCTACAACACCTGAGAACGGTATTCCAACAGAATGGCTATTCAGAAAGGCAGATATGCCATGCATTCCGTTCTCAGCAAACTCTACGCAGGGATGTATATGAAGATGCGGAGGCACCCACTCCAACAGCGTTCTTGCCCTATTTTGGCGGCATGTCTTCGAGAATAGAAAGAATCCTCAAAAAGCACGACGTCAAGTGTGTTTTTCGGCCACCAGCAAAATTGAGGAATATATTGTGCTCTGTCAAAGACGATCTTGGCCTCAGAAAACGTGGCGTGTACAAAATCCCATGCCAATGTGGAAAATCTTATATCGGACAGACATGCCGAACCGTGCAAGAACGTTGCGTCGAACATCATCGTCATACACGCCTGGGGCAACCTGATAAATCAGCGGTAGCGGAACATTGCCTGGACACGGGACATCGTATGCTTTACGAACAGACGGAAATTTTATCCCCAGCGTCATCTTTCTGGGACTGTGTTATTAAGGAGGCCATACATATTCGCACGGCGGACAATCTAATCAACAGGGATGCAGGTTTTCAACTGAGCGCCGCCTGGAATCCAGCACTGGCTGCCATTAAATCAAAAACAGGGAAAACAAGAACTTCCTTTTCCTCAAGTGACTCAACGCGTAGCTGAGATTTAGTTCAAACTTTATCCGCAGGAGCGTCAGGCAGCACAGTTATTGCCCAAAGCGCACGCGTGGATGGCCTTTCTGCAGCTCCCAGTAGGGGGCACCAGGAGCGCCGCTTTCTCCAACTATGAGCGTCTTCTCGCGCACGCGTATTGCCTGCTCCCGTCGTGATAAATTCCGACGCCGCCGCGCGATTATCATCAGTCGCGCCTTGCAGCAGTGACAGCAGCAGCTACCACCACCTGATGATGTCGAGCAGTTGCATCGAGGAAATATTGTACGATTTACACAATACGATCCGGCGGCAAACCCGAGAAGCGTATTTGCAAGTGTTACACTGTTTTTATGTCATCCTTGCTTCGTTCGTAATGCGTTATTTCGTTTCAAAGTTAGCTGAACTCATAATCGTCGCTTTGTGATGACCAATTTCGGTATTGAGCCACTCGCCATCCTCATTTCTGCTCCTTTCGCTTTTTTTCGGTTGACGCTCATGTATATTCTCTACTCATCACATTGTTTTCTGTTTAACAGACTGTGTAATTCTCCTCCACCTTCACTGACAACACAAATGGCATTGCCGAATCTTAACGATATTTTTCACCCTGGATTTTAATGCCCCTTTGAGCTTTTATTTTATTTTCGTCATTACTTCTTCGATATATAGATTGAACAGTAGGGGTGAAAGACTGAATTTCTGTCTTTCTCTCTTCTTAATCCGAGCACTTCGTTCCTGGTCTTCCAGTCTCATTCTTCCCTCTTAGTTCTTGCCCCTATTGTATATTACCCGTCTTTCCCCACAGGTTACTCCCATTTCCTCAGTATTTTGAACATGTATCACCACTTTGCACTGTCGTACGCTTTTTACAGGTCGACAAATTCTCTGAACGTGTCTTGATTTTCCATCAAGCTTCAGTCTGTTATCACGTGTGAACGTCAGCACTGCATGTTTGGTGCCTTTACCTTCCCTAAAGCCAAACTGATAGATATTTAACAGATTCTCGATTTTCTTTTGCATTCTTCTTCATATTATTCGTGTCTGCAACTTGGCTGCATGAGCTATTAAGCTGATTATGCGAGAATTTCCGAACTTGTCACTCTTGCTGTCTTAGGAGTTGTGCACATGATGTTTCCACGAAAGTCATGTTATATCACTAATCTCATACATTCTACACACCAAGGTGAATAGTCGTTTCATTGCCACTTCCCCAATGATTTTAAAAATTCTAATGGAACGTCATATATCCTTTCTGCATTGTTTGACCTTCAGTCTTCCGACGCTCTTTTAAATTACATGTGTCTTTCCTGTCCTGTTTCTTCTTCTATCACGTTAGCAGACAAGTCCTCACCGATGGCCGCCAGTGTACGCTCGTCTACATTCAATAGCCATTATCCAACGCACTCTTCATGTACCCGGATTTGCTTTTGATTTCATTGAACGTTTTTCGACTTTTCTTTATGCTGAGTCAGTCCTTCTGACGATCATTTCTTTTTCGATTACCTCACATATTTCCTGAACCATTTCATCTTAGCTTCCTCAGATTTCATATCTTATTAATTTCGATGTGACTTACGTTGCTGATTTCCTGTCTCTCCCTGCACGCTTTTGAACATCTTACTTTCGTCAATGATCTGAAGTATTTTTTCTGTTACGCAAGGTTTCTTTCCTGTTACCTGTCCAACATCTGTGACTACTCTTTTTAGAGGTGTACACTCCTCTTTAACTGAAATGTCTAGTGTAGAATACCTTATCACAGAACTTCAAAAGCGTCTCATAATTCATCAGTACTTCAGTATCCGACTTCCTTCCTCACTGATTCTTCCTGGCAGTTCTCTTAAACTTCAGTACACTCTTTATCATTACTGTCCTTTGATCTGAGCCTGTATCTAGTCCTGGGTGCGCCTTACAATGCGGTATCTGATTTCGGAGCAATGATGTAACCCAGCTGGAATCTTCCCATATCCCCAGGCCTTTTCGAAGTGTACCTACTCCTCTTCGATTCTGGAACAGAGTATTCGCTCTTACTAGCTGAAGTTTACCAAGGCCACTTTCTCCCATAACTCTTTTTTTCTAATCAATCCCCTGCAAACGCATTCCTAATTCTATGATAATTACATTTTTATTACTGAATTATTACTGAATTATCTGTTCAACATCCACATATATCTTCTCCATCTCTTCATCTTCTGGTTGCGGCGTTGGTATGTATACTTGAACTGACTTTACTTTTCAGAAATAAACATTGCATACTGCCCCTAAGTCCTGGCGTCGCACACGCTGGAAATATGGCACTAGGCTTACTGAGCAGTACAGCGTGCGCTGCGCATGGGTTATAGTTCGAATATGCAAGTTTTTGAGTGTGATCTGGATGTCATAGGGTTCGTAGAAGCTCAAAGTTTCACGGCCTGCTGCCATGAACGGCAAAACAGCTGATGCGCCCTCAATCTAGTGATCATACCTGGTTTAGGCCCACGCACTTATTTGTGCGAATTCCGCTAATGTAGTATGACTATGGACGCTTTAATAAACTCCTAAGCTCTCAAATGGCCTCGGAAGATACTTGAAACATGTAAAAAATTCAACGTAATTATTTCATGTGATTTACCCTTTGTATTAAATCTTAGTGAAATAAGCAGAAATATTCGTCGATTTCAGTAAAGAAACGACACCAACTTACTATTAAATCCCTAATTCGTAGCAGACAACATTACAGAGACACTGATGTGGAACACATTAGCTGCAAGCAGTAGTTGATTCCATCGGGAAATGGAGCTGTTAGGCAGTCTATCTATTCGTCATGCAGCATTGTGAATACGTTTGTATTTATTCGCCATGACCTGTGGAGAATTTTCCTTTTTGAGTTTCAATAGGATAATTATACTTATTAAAACAATTGAAGTATCACTTAATGCTATAGTAATTAATTTTAAAATTTCAAGATGTGTGAAATTTCTAAAAATTATTGTTATTTTAGTGGGGACTACTTTGTGTTGTGAACGTAGCGCAGCCGGGACAGGTTGTGATTTGCCCGGGTGCATATTGCTTGCTGTCTTTCCGTTAGAGCAGTGCTGGGGTGTTGACATTGTCATGAATAGAACAGAGTGAAGTATGTCTTAAACAGAGATATTTCTCTGTTCAACCAGCAGCATACATTATAATAAATGATTACGCTACTCTCTCCTCTTCCATTTGCCTATGCTAGGCTAGGCAGGTTTCATGTAACAAGTTCTTACAACGACACTTACTGAATATTACGGTGTGATCCGAGTCACTTAATCCTGAAAAACAGACAATTAAGAAAAAAGAAACTAAAAGTGGGACGCCATCGATTTAGAACGCTGCATTGCGCCTAAATACCGTGGAGTCCTTTATACAGGTCTTTAACATACCGCAAACATTGTCTCAGCACCAAGTTAAAAGTGTCAGCCAAAACAACATCATTCAGAAACCCACTGGCAGTAACTGAGGAGTCAAACCTCAAGCCATCAGACCTTCGTCATGACACTTCCGTGCTCTGCATATGCCCGTACGGCCTGTACGGTTTGCTCTGTCCATGCACAGCAAGTGGACGTGCACTGAACGCAACTGCATGGCAGACAACTGAATGTCTGATGGCGACACCTGCAGACAAGCATTCAGTGTTTGGCAGGTATTGTCCTATATGGTGTACGTCGAAAAGCAGCTGCAGACGTTGGAAGAAAGCAGATTCACCTAAAACATTTACACCCTCTCCACATCCATCAACCACCAAGATCTAGGTTCCATAGTTCAATGTCAGCTCTCAGTATGTCTCCGCGTGCTGCCAGAGGACAACTGTGGGCAGCGAGAAGTGACCAACTTCAAATGTGGGTGAAAGCTGCTGACAGTCTACAGTCTGGAGCTACTTTAGATTGGTCAACGTGGAGATCACTGAACAGGATAACGTCAGGTATTGGTAAATCCAGGGACCATACAATAAATTGGAGGAGAACTGACAATGTATCACCGTTCCACTGTCTATTCCGCTCTGAGTGACGCAGTGTGAAGCACTGCTGAAGGCTGAGAGCGATGTAAATGCTGTTACCAAATTCTTGCCTAATGTCATTTAGTTCATTGCGGAAACCATGTGAATTGTAAATTATTTGAATTGTTGTTTTGGTGACATCGTTTACTACTGTACAGTCATGTGATGTTATAACTTCTAAATCGAGCAAATGAAAGAGACTTTTAACAAAGATTCGTACATGGTCTTATTTTTCATTAGAGCCCCAAGTACAGGGTTCATGTATCAAGCAAATAGAGGAAATCTGTTAGACTTAGTTTCGGAACTTCAAACGCACACATCCACGATCTCTAAACCGAAACAGCGTTAATATCGTAGTACAATACATAAAATCCTAACACCTCCCCTTGTACTCAACCAAGCATCGAAAAAAAATAAAATAACAAAGAAAATAATGAAATTTTGATATTTTGTATGTCACATAACGATGAATGATGTAAGTGAACGTGCATTCTATTCACACGTTGTCTTTGCTTCTTGTGTCCCTATACCTCCTTTGTTGTCCTCTGTATTTCGCTTCTTGCTACTGAAGACGACTTACGCTGCAAGGAGTAAGCCTCGTACTGTGAACGGCCTTATCAAAACATGGCGGTGAACTGTTGATGTGGGACATTTCACTAAAATACTGAATAAATAGCAATGGTAAACGGCGTGAGGACGCTGAAAGCGATGGAAGCCACCGCATACATCTTTCCGAAAGGAAATATGCGGTTGCGAACCTCCCAAGGGGTGGCTATCAAGAGTAATGAAGCTAATGTTTTACAAGCTGTAGTGTTGGACGTTACAAGCCCAGATGTTGCTGGAAAATTCAAGAATCGGAAAAGAAAATTGAACAAGATGAAATTGGGAGAAATTAGTGAACTGCAATGCAAAGGGGTTAGACGCTTCTGAGATGACTATAGGGCAGTAACGACGGCATCACTGAATGGTGTAACAGGAGTTTGCATAGTTATGAACAGAAACCAAGCCTACAGCAACCACTGCTTCACAGTTTTACATGTGTGCATCACAATCTAAAGTCGAGGAAAAGATGAAAATTGAAATGATCAAGTAAGTGAAAAAGTTGGTAGTTCTACGTGTTTGTAACGCTACTGTAGGGGAGGTAATTGAGATTTAATTGGAGAAAACCGACTACAGGAAATGTACAAGAGGGGAGAGAGGCTTCCATTTATTCAAAAGGTTTTAACTTCTTATAGTCAATCCTCCTGGAGTGTCCCAAGAGAAAAAGCTGTACTTGATAAAGACCAAGAGACATCGAGAGAGCTACACCAGATGTCGAACAATAGTACGTCAAGGCTAGACAAAATTTAAAAATCAGATCCTGGGCTGTAAGATATATATATGGGTTGTCTTTGACGAGCAGTAGACAAAGTGAAGAAAATGAGTAAAAATGAGTATTTGTCTCAATACTGAAACAAGAAGAATGAGAAATTTTCTGAGGTCTTGTGCAGTGGTGTGGTTAAAACTTCGAGAGTAGTTCGATAGAAGACTAGTGGAATATAACAAAGAAAGAAGCAATTAGAGCAGTACTGGACACCGCAAGCACAGTAGAAGAAGAGGCGAAGAAGCCTCGGATGACTTAGGAAATTCTCGAACTTGTGGACGAATGCATAAAATATAAGAATCTTACGAGTGAATTAGCAACGAAGCAATGTATGTTGCTTAGAAATAAAAATGACAGGAAGTGCCAACAGGTTAAATAGGACTTAATGAGAGAAAAACGGAAATGTATTGAGAAGGATATGATTTCGGAAAATTCGAGATGCCACGCAGGAAGAAGGAGAATGACAAAGTGCCTGACATGAAAATTAGGAACGAAACATCGATGAAAGAGGTGAAAGAATGGTGTCAACGAGGAAACAAGATTACGCTTTATGTCTGATTTTACTAACACGGATGTTTCAACTGAAATTTGTGGTACGTTTCTCTGGGAACAAACTGTTGAGGTCATGGGTCCCTAGGCTTACACACTAATTACTGTAACTGAAACTAACTTACGCTAAGAACAACACACACACACACACTTGCCCGAGGGAGGACTCGAACCTCCGACAGGGGGAGCTGTGCGAACCGTGACAAGGCGCCCCTGACCACGCGGAAATGGATGTTGATATGTGATATGTAGCTTAGAAATATGTTAAGTCTACGGAGGTGGAACAAGTGGACAGATAAACTACGAGATGGAGAGATAGGTTAGCGGGACACGCGCAAAGGCTTTACAGGGTAGTTAGAAACAGTCTGAAAAACTTGGAAGGGTGTTGCGGGGCATGCTGGGCTGAGAAATAATTGTTAAGATAAAACATTCGATATGTTGCGCCGTTTTCGAGTTAGTTAGTATTGACGTTAGCCAGTCAGGGAGTTGAGTGCAAATCCAAGAGGCCCGCGAGGAACGGTGTCACCGAACGTGTACTTCGTTTTGTTTCGTAAAACTGAACTAAACAGCGTTACGAAAGTGGAAGTTGGGCGGTAGTACGGATCGAACCCGCTTCAAAAGCTGAGGAATTTCATGAGTTATCACCTACGCTAAGAGAACAACTGACACCTATTTCTATATGGTGGCCCACAACGGCCTGAATGGCTAACTTGAATGCGAATTGCTTTCTCAACAACTATTTATCAGCCCAATCATCCTAGCAACACCATTACAAGCTTGTCAGACTGTTTCTGACCATCCTGTATGAGGGACAATCAAATGATGGAAAAAGTAAGTAAATTGTTAATTATTTCTCATGCAGTCGGCATAACTGTTAATATGTTCAACCCAGTGTGAGACAAGACCATCTGTACCTAAATGAAGAAATGTTTGCCTTTGCTTCCGGAAACATGATTTTACCCAGTGGTGTAACTCTTCGTTCGATGAATAATCAAAGGCCACGAAAGTCTTTATTTCAGGGCTCCAGAAATATATAAACCTCATGAAGAGAGATCGGTGCTGCATGAAGGATGTGTAAGGGCTTATCGGAACTTCTGCAGCGTAGCAGAAAGAACATTGGCAACAGATGGGCCGACCCACATTGACTGTCTTGTCTCACTGTACGATTACTTTTGAAATAAATAAAGTTTACGCTATTTATTATGGTTCTGTACCTCAGTCGATATAAGTGGAGCCCTTACAGGATCTCTCTGTTGTCCGTCCGTCTGTCTCTCTGTCTGACTGTTAAGAATCTTTTACTCAGGACTCAGGTTGAAATTTATGTCAGGTTGAAATTTATGTCATATACTGAGATCCCTCGGTAGTGTAAGACAATGAAGCTTCTTAATCAAAACAGTCAAAAGATACTGCCATTTATGTAATACATTTTAACATTCGTAAACTAATTCGTCAAATCCCGTTGGCCCAAAATCATGAAGTTGGGCAAAAAGGAAGATTTCACACAATAACCAAAGGAAAAAAAGTCCGAAAACTGTACATTTTTAATTGTATCATACGAAAGAATTTTTTATGTCATATCTTATCCGAATCTCTGTCTGCTTGTCCATCTGTTAAGACCCCTTTTTCTTAGGAAGTGGATAGACGTATCAAGTTGAAGTTTATGTCACATATTACGGTCTACGGGCCCTTGGTGAAGTATAAAAGTGAAGTTTCTAAGTCAGTGCAATCTGAAGTTACGACCATGTATGTCACATATTTCGATGGGATACATCCCGATGGCGTAGAACAGCGGTCTCCAAACATTTTAACCCAAGGGCCACACTGGCTTTTCCAGTAAGTTCGAAGAGCCAATACCCAGCTGTAGTCTAAGTTTTATTGAGGTCTGATTAGTACTGCTCAGAACTCCTCGGCACAATTAAGGAGTTTTCGTGACGCTTACCTCTGCTGCCATCTTTACGAGCTCACACTGAACGACGCTGCATTAGTCATTACGCAGTGAAATGCAACTTGTTCGACCTTATGCTGTGGCTTTAATTTCAGTGAATTGCTTGTTGTTTGACCTTGAGCTGTGGCTTTAATTTCATTTCTTATACATTGCTGGAAATAAATACCACAGATGAAGATCGCTGTAATGCGCTTTCTCAATACCTTGTTACGTCCGTGCGTCATGAACATCACAGCAAGAACGTAGGGCGAGCTATGTATGGTATCAGCACTGCGGGCTATCTTTCCACCGCAACAGTCCTCGACAAATGGGCCAATATGGATTATCTCTTCGTTCCCTGCGGTCATCTACATCTACATCTACATCTAGATCCATACTCCGCAAACCACCTGACGGTGTGTGGCGGAGGGTACCTTGAGTACCTCTATCGGTTCTCCCTTCTATTCCAGTCTCGTATTGTTCGTGGAAAGAAGGATAGTCGGTATGCCTCTGTGTGGGCTCTAATCTCTCTGATTTTATCCTCATCCTCTCTTCGCGAGATATACGTAGGAGGGAGCAATATACTGCTTGACTCTTCGGTGAAGGTATGATCTCGATACTTTGACAAAAGCCCGTACCGAGCTACTGAGCGTCTCTCCTGCAGAGTCTTTCACTGGAGTTTATCTATCATCTCCGTAACCCTTTCGCGATTACTAAAGTATCCTGTAACGAAGCGCGCTGCTCTCCGTTGGATCTTCTCTATATCTTCTATCAACCCTATCTGGTACGGATCCCACACTGCTGAGCAGTATTCAAGCAGTGGGCGAACAAGCGTACTGTAACCTACTTCCTTTGTTTTCGAATTGCATTTCCTTAGGATTCTTCCAATGAATCTCAGTCTGGCATCTGCTTTACCGACGATCAACATTATATGATCATTCCATTTTAAATCACTCCTAATGCGTACGCCCAGATAATTTATGGTATTAACTGCTTCCAGTTGCTGACCCGCTATTTTGTAGCTAAATGATAAAGGATCTATCTTTCTGTGTATTCGCAGCACATTACACTTGTCTACATTGAGATTCAATTGACATTCCCTGCACCATGCGTCAATTCGCTGCAGATCCTCCTGCATTTCAGTACAATTTTCCATTGTTACAACCTCTCGATACACCACAGCATCATCTGCAAAAAGCCTCAGTGAACTTCCGATGTCATCCACCAGGTCATTTATGTATATTGTGAATAGCAACGGTCCTATGACACTCCCCTGCGGCACACCTGAAATCACTCTTACTTCGGAAGACTTCTCTCCATTGAGAATGACATGCTGCGTCCTGTTATCTAGGAACTCCTCAATCCAATCACACAATTGGTCTGATAGTCCATATGCTCTTACTTTGTTCATTAAACGACTGTGGGGAACTGTATCGAAAGCCTTGCGGAAGTCAAGAAACACGGCATCTACCTGTGAACCCGTGTCTATGGCCCTCTGAGTCTCGTGGACGAATAGCGCGAGCTGGGTTTCACATGACCGTCTTTTTCGAAACCCATGCTGATTCCTACAGAGTAGATTTCTAGTCTCCAGAAAAGTCATTATACTCGAACACAATACGTGTTCCAAAATTCTACAACTGATCGAGATATAGGTCTATAGTTCTGCACATCTGTTCGACGTCCCTTCTTGAAAACGGGGATGACCTCTGCCCTTTTCGAATCCTTTGGAACGCTACGCTCTTCTAGAGACCTACGGTACACCGCTGCAAGAAGGGGGGCAAGTTCCTTCGCGTACTCTGTGTAAAATCGAACTGGTATCCCGTCAGGTCCAGAGGCCTTTCCTCTTTTGAGCGATTTTAATTGTTTCTCTATCCCTCTGTCGTCTATTTCGATATCTACCATTTTGTCATCTGTGCGACAATCTAGAGAAGGAACTACAGTGTAGTCTTCCTCTGTGAAACAACTTTGGAAAAAGACATTTAGTATTTCGGCCTTTAGTCTGTCATCCTCTGTTTCAGTACCATTTTGGTCACAGAGTGTCTGGACATTTTGTTTTGATCCCCCTACCGCTTTGACATAAGACCAAAATTTCTTAGGATTTTCTGCCAAGTCAGTACATAGAACTTTACTTTCGAATTCATTGAACGCCTCTCGCATAGCCCTCCTCACACTACATTTCGCTTCGCGTAATTTTTGTTTGTCTGCAAGGCTTTGGCTATGTTTATGTTTGCTGTGAAGTTCCCTTTGCTTCCGCAGCAGTTTTCTAACTCGGTTGTTGTACCACGGTGGCTCTTTTCCATCTCTTACGATCTTGCTTGGCACATACTCATCTAACGCATAATGTACGATTGTTTTGAACTTTGTCCACTGATCCTCAACACTATCTGTACTTGAGACAAAACCTTTGTGTTGAGCCAACAGGTACTCTGAAATCTGCTTTTTGTCACTTTTTCTAAACAGAAAAATCTTCCTACCCTTTTTAATATTTCTATTTACGGCTGAAATCATCGATGCCGTAACCGCTTTATGATCGCTGATTCCCTGTTCTGCGTTAACTTTTTCAAATAGTTCGGGTCTGTTTGTCTCCAGAAGGTCTAATATGTTATCGCCACGAGTCGGTTCTCTGTTTAACTGCTCAAGGTAGTTTTCAGATAAAGTTCTTAAAAAAATTTCACTGGATACTTTGTCCCTGCCACCCGTTATGAACGTTTGAGTCTCCCAGTCTATATCCGGCCAATTAAAATCTCCACCCAGAACTATAACATGGTGGGGAAATATACTCGAAATATTTTCCAAATTATCCTTCAGGTGCTCAGCCACAACAGCTGCTGAGCCAGGGGGCGTATAGAGGCATCCAATTACCATGTCTGAGCCTGCTTTAACCGTGACCTTCACCCAAATTATTTCACATTTCGGATCTCCGTCAATTTCCTTCGATACTATTGCACTTCTTATCGCTATAAACACGCCTCAGTCCAGCCTGTCTCTGCGGTATACATTCCAATCTGAGTTTAGGATTTCATTACTGTTTACGTCTGGTTTCAGCCAACTTTCTGTCCCTAGTACTATATGGGCGTTGTGACCGTTTATTAATGAGAGCAGTTCTGGGACCTTTCTATAGACGCTCCTGCAGTTTACTATTAGCACATTAATATTGTTATTCCCTGTTGCATTTTGCCTACTCCTACCTTGCCGCGTCTCAGGAGGCGTCTTGTCGGGCCTAGGGAGGGGATTCTCTAACCTAAAAAACCCCCATGTGCACTGCACACGTACTCCGCTACCCTTGTAGCCGCTTCCGGCGTGTAGTGCACGGCTGACCTATTCAGGGGGACCCTACATTTCTCCACCCGATAACGGAGGTCGAGAAAATAGTTGGACAGACTGTAGTTCATCGTACCAACACCCCGTAGTGTTGAATTAGTTAAAAATTTTGGTTTCAGTACTACACAGTGATTGAGGTATCTTGTTGGTAGTGGCAAGCATGTACGATCTGAAAAGTAAAATAGAGTGGCACTGGTGTGTTTTGTGACAAGTTTATTAGTGAATATACAGGGTGTACATAAAGTTCGGCAACACTGTCAATTATTTATTGCACGGGAACTAAACATTGTAAAGAAGTCATGCATATTGAATTTTGAAGAGAAACTCTTAAAGCTTTTTTTACAAACATTCAATATGCAAACCATGAGTGACCCAAAAGAAGTCAGTACGGTAATGGAATTCTTGCCATACCCGTCCCAGCATGGCATCGTGGACTGTGGCAGTCGCTCTCCGTATTCTCTCCCAGAGCTCTGCTACATCACGTGTTAGAGGCGGTACGTACACCAGATCTTTAATGACTCCCCACGGAAAAAAGTCACACGGAGTGACATCCGGTGATTTCGTGAATCAGGTGTCCCCTTCTGTAGCACGGCTATGTTTGCGACTAGCGCTGACTGTCTGCAAATTACCGAACTATGCTGTGGTGGTATACATGAAAAAAAAAAACTTTCAGGGTTTCTCTACGAAATATGTATGGTATCTGCAAAACGTTTGGTTCTTGTGCAATAAATAATTGAAACTGTTCCCGGACTTTATGTACACCTTGTACAGTGTATCACAACTTACGGTGGCAAAACATATCTGGATGAAATAGAAGTGTCGTTGCCCTCCTGTAAATGGCGGTAGAAAGTGACGATGGATCAAACCCGATAATCGATCATTGTTGCATCATTCATCAACAGCCTTTGAGCGGAAGATACATGAATATGTGACAAGTTTTAAGCTATTAATTATATAATATCATATGCCCTCTGTCATCGTTAGTTCAGCGAGTTTAATGAGAAGACTGAAAAAATTACTTCCCACGTTATACAGCAGTACCGTGGCATAGCTGTAGATAACCTCTGACACGATTTTTGAGTTCTGAACAACAATAGAAATTTTACTGAGTGGAAGAAATGATCCTCTGGCTGAATTACAAAACACTAAGGGGCTATGGAAGTTATTATTTTGTACAGATTTAACTAAACATATGAACGACCTTAATTTAAAATTACAGGGAGAATAACTGCTGCTACATGGTTTGCACTAAATTCTTTCAAAACAAGATTCTTTTGTTTCATACTACATCGAACAAACATACCAAACATCCAGTCACAATTAGACTCCATTTCTGGTAGATCTCTCAACTGAAACTTTGATTGTATTAAAAATTAAATTTTTAGTCCCACTTTTCAGATTTTCATACAACTGCAAACGATATCAAGGTTTTTCGAAATTCTTTTGACGTCGACATTAGAAACTCTTGCCTCACAATTTCAAATGAAAGTTTTGATTTGCACTGTAAATATTTTTATAGAGACGAATATTTAAATTCATGATCGCTGGAATTTTATGAGTATTCCAGTCACACAGTTTGATCTGTAGCTCTCGTTTTTGCCGCTTTTGGCACTAATTATCACGGTGGAAACAATGCTCTCTACAATGAAACATACAAAAAATATTCTCAGATTTAAATCAACTGATGAGCGTTTAAAGTGGTTGCCGGTAATTTCCACTAGCAAACTTGATCCATTACTGCAACCAATTGTAAGTGGAAAACTGTAGCTACATAAATCTCATGAATCACAGTTCATAATTATAATGCTTAATTTCGTTATGTCAATAGCCAATGTACAAGCATGTCACCTAGTTATGATAAATTTTTAGGACATCTCATGTAATTAATTACTGTAAAAACGTTAATTAAATCGTAAATGTCAGTTAATGCGTTTCTTAATTGGTCACTAAATGAAAACAATTGGTATTGTATGTAATTTGTGTGATTTATTTGCACAGTAAATTTTACGCTGCATGGTGTTACTTCGCTTCATGAGCATAATTCGTTACGAATGTTACTCGAAATTAACACTCATTAAGTGAAACTCTCTTTCCGTAGGAAACCATGGAGAAAAGGTCAATGCATTCCATTCCGAAGAGTAGGTACTGAAACAGATTTATAATACAGAATTATATATTTTTTTATTTATAGTGCAGTACATACTTATTTAGAAGACAGCTGTTTAAAGAAAAAGGTTTTTAAACAATAGGTCCGACAGATATAAAGAAAGACGGACAACAAAAATTAAGTATTTCCTGAGCCATCATAGGCTCCTCACACAAATAGCCTCCGAACTCAGCATGAGAAAATGAAAATATAATTTAATACTTGTGAGAGCAGTGCTGTGGAGCAGTTTAGTTTACCCTTTTCTTTTCCTACAGGTCTAAGGTGCATTGATTAGCGATTCTTTTTCGTCAGTGTGTCCTTAGAAGGAAGAATTTTGGACAGGAACAGGTAGGAGAGAAACACCACAGAGAGTACAGAAAGTCTTAGGGACTCACAATACAAGTTTGCAACTAATGCGATATCATTGTGGCAACCAGCTGAGTGTTGCAATAGGCAAAAATGTTTTTGAATGTACGCGACGCAGTTACTATTAGAAGTAACGCGTGATTCTCATTTTATATAGAACAGACGCATTTCATATATAGAGCTTTGCCGTACGAGATAATTTCGATTATAAAACAAACAGCACACGTCTTTGAACTTCACAACTGATGTCAAGTGCTTTCATTCATGTTGTTTGCACTCACTTACGCTAGCCATTCGAGCTCTGTACGTATGTATGTTTATCGAGTGTTAAATAAATCGTCCACGTTCATTTGAATCATTATATGCGTAGCTTTCATTGTAGCAAACATACCCGCTGGTGGTGACCCAGTGAAGAAGAAGAGTGAACACCAAGCAGAGCCTTAAATATGAGATAACAATGCCAAAAACAAGGGACAATGTTCAACTGAGAAAATTAGATGGTGATTTTGTCAGACAATTATTGACCTCCGCAAACCATGCCGTATTTAATGAACTACAGTATTTCGTGGTTCCTACGAACATTTCGCCCACCGCTAGTATTACTTCAACTGCTCCGCGCTACAAACGTTGCTGCAGCAACCTGATTTATGGTTTAGAGTGTTGAAACTCATGTACAGCGTTCGGGATGTGCGGTGACGATATGCAGTTCATACTTAACCGTCAATCCTTTGGAATCCGTACATTGATTTTGTTGTATTTTGTTACTCATATCATATTTCAACAACATAAATACTAATGTCCTAAAGATAATGTTTTGAAGGGAAAGTGTAAATCTCAAAATCAACGTATTCAGCAAGTTCTGTACAATGAAGTGATCGGTGGTATAGCGACTCCCCCCCCCCCTTTTTTTTTCTTTACAGTTATTTCCATCCTCCTCAGGGGTGGGCTGGTAGCAGCATCAGCGCTGCTCTTCAGCCGAGAGCCGGCCGAGGTGGCCGAGCGGTTCTAGGCGCTACAGTCTGGAACCGCGTGACCGATACGGTCGCAGGTTCGAAGCCTGCCTCGGGCATAGGTGTGTGTAATGTCTTTAGGTTGGTTAGGTTTAAGTAGTTCCTAGTTGTAGGGGACTAATGACCTCAGAAGTTATGTCCCATAGTGCTCAGAGCCATTTGAACCATTTTTTTTCAGCCGAGAGACAAAAATAGACAGGAAGACATCTAAAACAATATACAGAAGAAAACATGACGGAATACAGAAAACAAGAAAGGCGGAACGGAAGAAAAGAAAGCATTCGAAGTTGTGACTGTAAATCTGAGATAAAAATCCAAAAAAGGTAATTAACACAAAAAACACACACTTGATTAAAAGGCACCAGCTGAAGTACGGCCGGAGCAGAAAAGTCATAAAACGAAATAAAACAGCCAGGTGACGGACGGCGCAGCACGGAGCAGTCATGGCCGATAAACAGGGGTTGGGATGAGGGAGAAGGGAAGAAGGGAGGGAGTGAGTGTCTTCCCGGGTTCTGGCGCCATTTATGCACCCTCGTTATTGAAGGTGAAATTGCAGATACGATTTCGCGCCGTGTTTAGCTTAGCCAGTTGCCGCTACCATTAAAGGCTGCAGTGGTTTTTAACGATAAATGTCAGAAGCATGGTCAACTGGAAACTGCCGACGAAATTCACCGATTACTTCAAAATCAGAGTGTGTGTGACACAGTCATCACAACGGTGACAACCATTGAAGTCACTTGATGGCAGCACCCGCTTTCCGATTGATCACAGACTCCGCAGCATGCCAAGAGAGGGCAGCACCTGTCGCTTCCGAGCTTAGTCACTGAAAAGAGGACGCGACAACGGCCTTCGGCTGGCGGTTGGGTTACGTGTTCTCTCTCGTTCGCTTGAACAATTCGTGTCAATCTTATCTGATTCCACAACTTTTTATTTGGCGTTCACATTTGTTGGCATCGCCGACTCACAACAGTTTATCGCATTTCAACCATACCTAGCCATCGGACTACACGTCAGATCAATCTGTCACCACAACCAAATCAACCGATTTCAGCCAGTCGCCAGCTGTATATCCTCATGAACTTGTTTTTGGAAGATTTTTGTCTTCAGCAAAACACAATTTTTTCTTTCCGTCTAGTTCCTAGATATGTTTCGCCGAAGTTTCAGCATCATGGGAGGGACTTTATTGTGATCCTCATAAACAACAGGAAAAATGCTGGTTACTACTAGTACACGTATCGAGATTTTAACAAGATGTTTATAAATTTGAAAGCAGACAAAATTTTGTGTATATACCTTGCAACCGTAAAGAACTTAGTATAGAAAAGTTATATACCTTCAAATTTTACGACCAACAACTTTGAGTTTAGGTTTCGGGACACAGGTCAAAACGTGCATCGCATCTTGTGCTCACCTGAAAGGTGGTACGAAATTACAACATCACCTCTCTGCAAACACACAACGTATCGCTGGTGGCGGCGAAGAGACAATTTCAAAACAAGTAAGCTAGGACGTCCAGTCCAACAAATTCTTACGTTATATGAATGAGATTAGATTATGAGATGGACGGAAGCTGCTTTATTTGAAAACAAAACTAATGGTGAAAACTCATTAACTGAATATCAGTGTGGACTGCAACACTCAGCTCTTAACGTTTGTTATCACCTGGAGGAGACACTGCTGGCAATATTTCCATTTGTAACAAATTACCCACAGTCGGTGCCGAAGATCATGCTATAGTGTTCTCTCGAGCAACGTAAGCCTACCAGTAAATTTTCGAAACTTCAAGTAAAACTTCAAGGACGGAGAGAGTCTACCTACTCGCACATATCAGTAATTCCTGTATGTAAATGATACGGTCCTCCTTTCTTCACCCATTCCCAAGATACAGCGGTTCAGAGTTATTTGATTATAACTGTTTGTTAGAGAACACTAAAAAAGTTTTACCAGCATTTTTTCGTACCAAAACCGAGCCGATGATTCTAAGACAGCTATGCTCGGAGACGGCTGAAATTTTTAGGGTATATTACTAAGACCCCGACCTAGAACAATTTTGAAAAATTTCTTTCCGAGATACAGAGGTTTAAAGTTACCTTACACTCAAGAGTAAAAACATGCACGTAAGACAAAATCTAAACAATAAATAATAGCAAAAAATTGCAAAAAAGTTAGTTATATTCTCCAGGTATTTATCTAAAAGTGCCATCTTCCCGTTTTCCAAAAATCTTGATCTTTTATCGAGAAATACCTCAAGAACCCAAAAACGAGCCACAGATAACAAGACGGCAGTGAGAGATGTGAATTTACTATATATTCCTAAGATAGCAAACTCGAAGAACTTTGAAAATTATCTTGATACCTTTATTTATAACACAGAGGTTTAAAGTAACTATAAACATCTTAAAATGTGTGTCAATTCCTAAGCGACCAAACTGCTGAGATCATCGGTCTCTAGACTTACACACTACTTAAACTAACTTATGCTAAGAACAACACACACGCCCATGCCCGAGAGAGGACTTGAACCTCCGTGCTACGGTCGCAGGTTCGAAACCTGCCTCGGGCATGGATGTCTGTGATGTCCTTAGGTTAGTTAGGTTTAAATAGTTCTAAGTTCTAGGGGACTGATGACCTCAGAAGTTAAGTCTCATAGTGCTCAGAGCCGTTTGAACCATTTTTTGAACCTCCGGTGGGAAGGGCCGCGCAATCCGTGACTCGGCGCCTGAGACCGCACGTCCACTCAGACCGGCAAGGTTACAATTCTTCTACACGTAAAATACGTACGTAATATCCTGTGTGAGGCCAAACCGTAGTTAATGAAGTGATGTAGCCCGGAGAAATGATGCTGAAGTGTGTCGGTTATCATTAGGAGGGTTCTGGAAACCCGATCTTGTAGCACAAAATTTTTGTGAGTAAAAAATCCTGTGTGAAGTGTAACATTAGTTCAGCGTTATTTCAATTTCACAAAAGTAAACTATAAAAATATTACAGATCTGTAAAGTTCGTTTCATTTGAGGGACATGTCCTGCTGTAGTAGGAAATAACAGGAATGAACAGAAAAATGCTGCCATCGCACCACGAAAGGGTAAATATTCCGCTGTTTAAAAGACTGTCTGAAAAGTGGGGTACCAGCTGCATCATTGAAACCTCCTGAGAGCATCTTTAAAAATTTCCCCAAAATTATGATTTGTGAACATATTCATGCTTTCTAACACTGAGAGAGAAGACAGTGGAAACGGGAGAGATAGAAAAGTAATAAATACTGAAAGATAGTGGTTGTGGTGTAAAAAGAGCCAAGAGGAGAATAGAAGTATGAGGAAAATAGAGGGACAGTAGAACATAGTTGAAAGTGGCAGAAAAGAATGAGGGGCACAGTGCCAGTTGCAGAGGAATGAAGAGGAAGAGAAAGTAGAAGTGCATGATAGAGAGTGATAGACACAAAGTCTCTGACAGTGACGACGAGGAAGACAGAGAGAGTGACTGTAAGAAGAGACAGCAACAGTGGGAAGGAATTAACGAGATCGTAATAACAATAGAGAGCAAAATGGAGACAATGATAATGACAATGGCAGCAGGGCAGAACGGATGAGACTGTGGCTGTGAGACAGTCGACAGTGACAGTTACAGAGACTCAAAGAGATAATGACAATGAGTAGAGCATAATGGGTGAGTGGGAGTGCATGGGTGTGAGCGACTTACAGTAATAGACTAGTGGGTGTGAGATAGTTACAGTTAGGGGAGCTTGAGGAAATGGGAGGTGAGCTTCATATTAAACAGTGTACGAATATGTTCTCACACCAAATGTTTTGGGAAAAATTTGAAAGGTGCTCACGAAGGTATAACGAGGCAGCTGGTATCCCACTTTTTAGTCAGAGTCATTTAAAAAGGGACATATTACACTTTTTTGAGTTCCAATAGTAACATTTTCCCTCTGGTGCTGTTGTGCTGCAAGTATGTTCCCGAGGTCTCTGTTTGAAATTACTTGCAGTATTGGCATAAATGTAAGTCTAAATTTTACCCAAAATTCGATCACAAAAAATTAAGATGGGATGTATTTGCTTGACCCCACAAATATCTGTATATTTTCTAATCTAGGGGCTTCAAGTGTAGAGCTCGTTCCTGAGCTTGAAAAGGAGTAAGAGTACCACTACTGTGGTCTCTCGGCAGATTAAAACTGTGTCAGATGGAGTCACTAAACAGGAACCTTTGCTCTACCGACTGAGTTGTCTAAGCATGACTTGCACTCACAGCTTTACCTCGACCAATACCTTCCGTTTTGTATATAAGGTAACAATGTAGCTCTCTTAAATTGGTGCTTTCGTTTATCTAGCGACAATTATCGTCCTTATAGTCGGCTAATTTACACGACGTGATAGGCACAGATTACCACTAAATAAAGAGTTAAATTTGTCCTTTTGTTGTCAGTTGTACACTACAAGTGCGTGTAACTGAACTTCCCGATGTCTATGTGAAAACTGACTTGTAAACTCCGAGTACAGATTTATATCTAGAATTGGTGAAGCTCCCTGATTTTGAGCATGAAATTGTTTATGAAAATTACTTTTTTTGGAATGATTGATCTGACATACATCTGACTGTTAGTTAGATTTCATAAAAGAATGGTTCACAAGAACACTCAGAATGACTAAATGTTAACACTCAGAATGACTAAATGCTACGTAATTTAATTGTGCCCAAATATAAAAACCCACGTCTTGAATTTGTATGAAATTTCACTAACTGAAAACTTTTGCTAACATTCCGTCAAAAATATTCATTTAGGCCGAGGAACAAGTCTTTATGTGGCAACAGGTAACTTGAGTCTGCTCTCGCTGCACTGCAAGACTGATTAGCTGAAATAAATTACTGAGCAGCAGTTTGTCTTCCTAGACTTATTTCCTTTAAGCTTCTATTTTAGTAAATTAATTCTCTTTCAACATCATTGATCACTGTTCACGAAATACTAAAGGCTTAACTATGCAAATTATACCAAACGTATTTGTCTTTCAACAGTGAAAGTTGTCTTTTCAACAGTGTTGCTATGCTGTGTGAAATATTTATAAATAACAAAAGGAATTAATTTGAAATTATATTGAATCCTTTTAATGACACAAAGTGGACTCAAATTAATATGAATAATCAGCATTGTCTTTCTCCAGAAATCCATACACCATAATTTCTGCATCTACGAAGAACTTGTATTACAAACTTTGTTTTCTTGTTTTCCTAATGCAATAGTCTTTAAGTAATATAAATGGGAGAAGGCTAATCAATATACTGAAAAAATGATTGATAGTTCTCCCAAATTTTCAACACGTAGACATTATTAGGCACAACAAAATCTTTGCACAGCATTAATTACTGAATTGTTCCTTGCAGCTTACAATTTCCAACTGAGTCAGGTTTTATGGAGTGCTGTCTCTTTATGCGGTTGCCGTCAGATCACCGAAGTTAAGCGCTGTCGGGCATGGTCGGCACTTGAATGGGTGACCATCCAGCCGCCAAGCGCTGTTGCCATTTTTCGGGGTGCACTCAGCCTCGTGATGCCAATTGAGGAGCTACTCGACCGAATAGTAGCGGCTCCGGGCAAAGAAAACCACCATAACGACCAGGAGAGCGCTGTGCTTACCATACGCCCCTCCTATCTGCATCCTCACCTGAGGATGACACGGCGGTCGGATGGTCCCGATGGGCTACTTGTGGCCTGAAGACGGAGTGCTTTTTGCTTTTTGTCCCTTTATACAATCATCTTAAAAATATTCCTTCATGCTTAGGTTACACATCATGGAACATTTCAAACAAAAATTTCTCTGCGGAATATTCGCTATCCAAGCTGAACATTCCACCATGATAGAACACTACCACCCCCTGTATTCACGGCTCAACAACTATTACTGCCGCAGGGTGTGACTTGACTTGACTGTTACCCATTGTGCGCCCGCACTCTACCCAAGAACGTAACCTCTGCAAGCAATGGTATCACTCATGTGTTAGACATGATGTTTATACTGAAAAAATCCCGAATAAACTGATAATATTCATCGTATTTGCATTCAAATATGCACCAAATGGTAGCAAACCGTTCGCTTAGTAAGCCAGTCAGTCAGGCTACAGCACTCTGCTGGTATACGAATACAGCTGCAGAGCGGAAATTAAGTGTTTATATTTTTCTGTGATTTTTCGTACAATATTTGTTAAATTTCATGCGTGTTTTTCTTGTTTACGCCGTTTAATCTCGCATTTTCGTAAGTGTAAATTCATTCACTTTGTTGCGCGGAAGATGTTCACTGTAGAGCCAGCTACACAGCTCACAAACGTGTTAGTCCATTGGTGACAATTCTGGAGGGTAGGAAGGTCTATATCTGGAATTATGTATGCTTTTTAGTTTAGTACTTCAGTTAGTCTTACTAGGATGTGTGCATGCTGTGTGCGGACGCAGGAGGAGCTGGCCGCAGTCCGCAAACAGCGGGATGCTCTTTTGCTGCCTCGGGGTGTAGCGGTGGCGGAGAATCTGGTGCGTCACATGGGACACCTCAGGTGCCGGTTGGTTTATCCACGGGCTCCGCTTCCTAGGCACTTGCTAGTGCACCAGAGGCGGTGGATCCGTCCTCATAGCAGGGTAGTAACGTGTTCGCGTCGTTCGAGGCGAGGCCGATGAACCTTCGCCAGTAGAGGTGCAGCAAGGGAAGTCAAAGGGCGTTCAGAACAAAGGCACTTCGACTGTCATAATTTTATCAGTAAACTGTCATAGTATTCGTAATAAAGTTCCCGAATTTACTGTTTTCCATGAAAGTTCCCCCGCTAAGTTTGTTCTTGGGACCGAGAGCTGGCTGAGACCCGAAGTGGCAAGCTCTGAGATATTTTTTGAGTCATGAAACGTATATCGTCTCTAGTGAAGTCGAAATGATTCAAAAAATGGTTCAGATGGCTCTGAGCACTATGGGACTCCACATCTGAGGTCATCAGTCACCTAGAACTTAGAAATACTTAAACCTAACTAACCTAAGAACATCACCCACATCCATGCCCGAGGCAGGATTCGAACCTGCGACCGTAGCGGTCGTGCGGTTCGAGACTGTAGCGCCAAGAACCGCTCGGCCACTCGGCCGGCGAAGCCAAATTAATTTTTGGATGTTTTCACCAGCCACGCGATACTGCTGTGATAGTTCTAGATTCATTCAACGAGAGTCTACGGTCAATAGTTCGTAAATACCCAGATCATGCAATACTAGTAGGAGGTGACTTTAACCTACCTTTTAATTCATTTTGGAGGGGGGGGGGGTTACAGACACACAGTCATGCGAAATAGTTTTGAACACGTCTTATGATAACCATTTTGAGCAGCTAGCTGTGCAGCCGACATGCAATGGAAGTAACTTAAACTTGTAGCTACAAATAGGCCGGACCCTATCGACGATGGCCGGCCGCGGTGGTCTCGCGGTTCTAGGCGCGCAGTCCGAAACCGTGCGACTGCTACGGTCGCAGGTTCGAATCCTGCCTCGGGCATGGATGTGTGTGATGTCCTTAGGTTGGTTAGGTTGAAAGGTGGCTACACTGAGCCACAGCGCCAGAGATCGCTAGAGAGCATTGTTCGCCCGCCTCCACTGGCAGAGTGATTATTGAGATGTCGTAGTAGTCAGTGCTTGGGGAGAGCTCGTAGTAGTCAGTTGGTGTTCAGATGTGCTAGTAGGGAGTTCTTGCTGAGATGTGATACTGAAAGGTTCTTGTTCAGATGTGGTAATAGCGAGGCGGTGTGGAGATATATTGTAATTATGAGAGTGATTTTGGTCAATATATGAAGGTAACGAAACTTGATTTATTTTTCATTATTTCCATGTTTTAAATAATGTGTCCTTACAGGTTCAGTCAACAAAGCATCTGGCTTGTGTTCTTGGATTAGAGTGTAATTGTGGTTCTCTTGAGTAATTATGGTATTTGTATTTTCTTTAATTAATTCAGTATAATGTTATTTAAAAATTGTTGTGTTGTTGAAGAAGAACCGTGCCAGATGCGTACGTTGAGTCACACTCCCACACACAGAACAGTTACTCTTGTGCTTGTTGTTGCGTTGGTTTTATAGTTGCTGGGGGCTTAATTAATTAATTGTGTTAATGAAAATTTCCATTTCATTCTTTGTTATTGTTGTATGCAGTCAGATAGCGTAATAATACTAGTCAGGGCCAACCGTTACGAGACTTCGTAACCGGACAGACAGCTGCTAAAGCAAGAAATCAAAATCATTTTCATTACATATAATTAAGCCCCCATGCACGTGGCGACCACTGCTTCGGATCGTCCCTTGGAATTCTTCTGATTGTAGAAATAGTAAACAGTAGCATTGTTGTAGTAATTTGTAGTTTAGTAATTGTTGTCTATATTGCATGTGTAGATTTGGTAATTGTCATTCTTCAATTGTTCGTTAATCGTGTTTGAGGGAAGCATTTCATGTGAATGATATTGTTGGCGATAAAGTCTTATTGTGTGTAATTTTCATATAGTGACGAGTTTTGTATGTTTTGTAAATGATTACGCGATCCATGAAACAGGCAAAAATGATGAATAGTGAGAATGACGTAATTGTTGACATGGCGAACTCGCCAACACAGGAGAACAGGATGATGAATAATGGAGTTGAAAATAATTTAATAAGCAGGGAAAATAGTCCGGAACCAGTTCAAAACTTTTCACAATCAAAAAATTTTCAGAATACGATATTAACGACAGAAGATATGCAGCGGTTGATGGGTGCAATATTAAATTTGGGATCACAGTTACGATCTGAATTGAAAACAGATAGGGAAACAATGGGATCACAGTTACGATCTGAATTGAAAGCAGATAGGGAAACAATGGGATCACAGTTACGATCTGAATTAAAAACAGAGATTGGAACTTTGGCAACACGGTTAGACTCACAAATAGGAACAATTAAAACTGAGATAGGAACAATGGAAACACGATTAGATTCACGAATAGGGACATGTTTCAGAAACATGAAAGATGAATTAAAGAAAGAAATTAGAGAGGAAGTACAACCGATTTTGAATTCTCACAATAATAGATTAATTGCAGTAGAGATTAGACAAAGGGAACAGGATAGAGAACAGGAAGAAAGAGATCGCGTGATAGTACAAAAATTTTCAGAGCTAAATTTACAATGTGCACACGATAAGGAAGAGATATTTGAGAGAATCGAGGAATCCGTACCAAATGACAGAATAAATAATCTAACACAACAATATGAACAGTTAACTACCAAATGTGTCAACACTGGAAACCGAGTCGCGACACTTACGGAAGACGTAAATAAACAGAAAGAACAATTAGGTGACTTATCGGAAAGAGTTGAGGAGATTTCAGATAAATTGACAAATCTTAGTTTACATGGGGACAGAGATTCAGATGATACAGCTCCATTACCATTTGCAGAAACCGAAGAGTACCAGAACATAAATAAGCATGTTGAAAATCAGGGAAAATTTAATGAACGCGTTAAAAGGGAAGTAGAGGCATTAAAAAAGCAAGTCAAACAAATTGAAGACGAAATCGTAGGAAAAGACGGCAAAAGAAATTTAGAATCACAGATACCAGAGGGGTTTGAAGAAAGTAATTTGTTTCATTTACGGGATGCAACAAGAGAGCGCCAGGCGCGCGAACTTGACAATAATCGACATTCGAACTGGGACAGACGCGGTAGGTCTTTGTCGCCACGAGGCGGAAGCTTTGACTGTAAACACTTCTTGACTGTTCGGAAATTTAAGATCTTTTGCAATTCTAGGAATGACATACGTCCATGTTCATGGTTGGATCGATTTACGTGCGCACTTCCGCCAGATTTGCCACTGAGTCACAAACTGAAATTTATGTGCAGCTATTAATGTCCTCAGGGGATTCACTACACTAAGTGAATATGTGCCGTAGCGATCATAGGGCCCCGAGCTGTAGTGGTGCTATTTCCCTTTTAGTTTTCTGCACCGCTGCCTACTCTTTCACTATTCTTTGCATCTATAAAAACAACTCTTCTACTATCCATCTATCTAGGCAGTAGGTAAAGATTAACCGTTTATGACGATTTTACCCAAAAGTGACTTCGAAAATAACCCTTTCGACTTACTATATTTTCTGCAGCATTCATTCGTAATTTAAACGAAATTTTACCTGTTTATCTTCGTGACAATATTACTTCTTATGTTGACGACATTCTTATTGCTAAACGTTCTTGGAGTGAGCACAACAAAATTTTGGATTCATTATTACGTATTTTTGCACGAGTTGGCATGACAGTGAACTTGGAAAAATCAGAATTTGGTCGTTCTCAGGTGAAATTTCTCGGTCACATTATTTCTACAGAAGGTATTCTCCCTGATCCAGAGAAACTAGATGCTATTCGTAATTATGCTGTTCCTACCACAAAACGTGATGTTCGTAGTTTCCTTGGTGTCTGTAATTTTCTTAGACGCCTTGTTAAATTGGACGATTTGGCCACACCTCGTTTACACATTTCAGTTATGCGCACTTTGGTCCCAGAAAATGCTTTCATAAATTACGAGAAAATTGCTACTACAATAATATGGAAAAACGTATTCGATCTGTTCTTGCCAAATGCAAATTATGTTAATAGGCTAAGCCGCCAACGAGTTCTCACAGAGCACCGTTGTTTCCTATCATTCCAGCGAAATTAAAGGAGATGGCTGCAGTTGATTTGTTCGGTCCAGTGGTTCGTTCTACTAATGGTTTTGCGTACATTTTCGTAGCAGTGGAACTGACATCAAAATATGTGTGTTTTACACCGTTACGCAAAGCAACAGCTCGTTCAGTATCTAACGCTTTCATCAAACATTTTCTTAAAGAAGTTGGTCATGTTGACAAGGTTATATCAGATAATGGATCACAGTTTCGCTCTAAAATTTGGCTTCGTACTCTACGGCGTCGTAAAATTAAACCAATCTTCATTTCACTTTTTCACCCTCAATCTAATGCTTCAGAGAGATGGATGAAGGAAATCAATAAATTGTGCCGTCTTTATTGTCATCAGAATCACAGAACTTGGGATCAGTATCTTCATATTTTTCAAAACATTCTGAATGAACTTCCTAATGACTCAACTTCTTTACTGCCTCTATTGATATTAAAAAATAAAGTACCAACAAATCGCATTTCTGAAATCGTTCCTTTTCCGCCTTCACGGAAACTGCGGCATTCTGAAGTTGTCAACCTGGCTCTACGAAATATTGCGTCTGCGGCTGCAAGAAGAGAGAAATCAGCTAAACGTCCTGGTCGTTTAAAAATCTTGTCAGTTGGTCAAAAGGTGTTAATTAAGTCTCATCGTTTGTCTCATAAAGGAATAGGCTTGTGTCGCAAATTTTTTCTGCTTTATAACGGTCCATATAGAGTTCGCAAAATTATTCATGATAACACTGTTGAAGTAGAAACTCTTAAATCTCGACGCTCTAAAGGAATACATCATATATCGAACGTTAAAATTTTTGTGGAATGATATAATTTTGAAACATTTTTGTGGAATGACATACTTTAGAGAAACTAACAGCTACATGTAAACATGCGGAGAATACAAGGATACCGCGCCGTGTTCCGGCGGCGGCGCGTACTCAAAGCAACAGTCAGTCTGCGCGCCGCACGAGGCAGTCGTTGACCGCAAACAATGAATTCCTACGTCACGCGCCTACAGCTGATCGAGCGCTCAGTGCGAATGCACTGACAGACGTAAACAAATACACAGTCTAATTTCTCGGATTAAATTCAGTATAAAGCTATGGTGACCTCATAAATTATGTTATTAACGTTCACTATTTTTCAGGATACGGTTGTATAAAGTATTTAAGACCTTCAGGTAAATTCTGTGCGTGTCCGACGTTAAGACGACTTGCTTTGGAGAAAATTTTCAGGAAGAATGTCATTTCGAAGAAGAAAGTAATAGACAAAAAAAGGTAACGGTTAATTGAGTTTATTTTTCAGGTAACATAATTCCACTTAGGTACGTACTTTAGACGTAATTTGCTGCTTGCGATTACGTGATTCATACTTTGTGCTAATTTCATGTTCTATGAATTTACTTGTGAAGCGACGTGCTTGCGCACATTAACTGATTTTGACAATGATTGACTAATGAACAGGGTTGTTATTTGTATATATTATGCATCGCTTGGCTGCTATGCTTTTTCACTGATGTCATATTTTTTATTATGTGCCTGCTGTGCTTATTTATTTAAATTATAATTGTCACCTGATTAATTGTGCTGACTGTGGTTAGATATGTAAGTTATACTTTGTGATTTATCTGCTTGCGCCTTCATGGGTACTTATTAAGATTACATATGAACATTTATTTGCTTATGTCGATGTGATGCTAATGACCTGTTTATTGTGTAAGGCATGTTTGCTGCTGTGCGCATGGATTTCACATTTACACATTTCTGTTTTGTTGTCATAACTACTCTTCAATTTAGTATATAGAAATGCTGATATACTGTGTACGAACATAGAGTTTAGGTTACACTGTGGTATTAATTATAGATTTTTCGCTTGGCAGAGCCTCGTTGTAAGAATTGTGCTGCATCCACTTGTTGACATTCTGTTCTCTACTGGTATATTTACTCGCTATTGCATGTTTTGCTTACGCTTAGTGCCTTATATTTTAAGATAGGAAAAAGAACTGCTATAATCCAACGAACGACATTAGTACAAGAAACTTCATAGAAGTCACATGAGCTGGAGGTTTTATGGAAGCTGTATAAATTTATGCTAATAGGAAGGAAGCTAACGACATGACAGACCAAAACTAGGTTTAGACCATTGACAGTATTACACTGCATTTTTCGTGAGCAATTGAAATAGGAAGTGACACTTGACACAAAAAATACTCCACATGTTTGCTTCTGCTTTGATTCTTGAAGTGGTGTACACACTGTGAAATATTATGATCATTCACACTCCGTAATCGTACTTAATTACTGAGAGTTATTCGAACTAAAGTCTGTTAGAGGTCATGTATGCATTTCTTTTATTTAATGATGGACAAGGAACCAAAATGTATCTTATAATTTATAATGAGTAGAAAATTTGGGTCAGATGGATTACACAGAGGTTGTGTGTGGACACTGTGTCTTCGGATTGTATGGGATGATGAATTGAAGTTGCACTAGGATTTTGTCTGTACTTGTTCGAGGAGACTGACTAGAGGAAAGAGTTGTTATGGAAGTGAAATGATATTGGTGCTAAGGTTTATAGGTATTGATGCTGATGATTATTGGAGTTTTGGTGGATAAGAGGTAAAGTAATGATGATGATTATTGGAGTTTTCGTGGACAAAGGTTTATATCTATCGATGTATTGATGCTGATGATTATTGGAGTTTTGGTGGATAAGAGGTGAAGTAATGATGATGATTATTGGAGTTTTCATGGACAAAGGTTTATATGTATCGATGTATTGATGCTGATGATTATTGGAGTTTTGGTGGATAAGAGGTAAAGTAAGTGAGGAGCATATTTTTTTTGTTGGTCCATATGGAACAAGGAGGATGAAGATGGCAGACTAGAACACTCAAGTAGAAAGAAGATTGCCTACACACACACTTTGTTAAATCAATAAGCAGTATACACTTTTTTTTGAAGAGAGGAAGTATTTGCATATCTTGGCTCACTGACAGTTGTTCAGCAACAGTACAATTTGATCTGGCTTGGCAAACATTGGTCTAGACATGATGACTATGACGTTGACTAACTATTATTGACTGTCATACATTGCTGCCACTACTACTTGATACACATGATGAACATAAAATTTTGACAGAATTGCATTTACACAGTTAACACTATTCAATTACACAGTAGCACTAATGTGGATGAAAGATGAGTGAGTGTGTTTTGTGTGTTTTCCTTTTATAATCCCAGAGAAGTGATCCCAACCTATCTCCTAAATATTATTTCACTTGTTTGTTGTGGCTTGCACTGACACCCATAAATATTATAGGTTAACTGTTATTGTGTACTGTAATAGTTAATGTGACAATTACCTGATATCATTTGTGTGTTTATTATGATTTGTATGTTTAGTGTAAGAGCATTGATAATAATTTGTTAAAGAAATTGTATGTGCATTCAAACTATTGTTCATGACTGAACTGTCTCAGTAGTTATGGTGAATAGTATGGACTGTTACTTGCACTTTTTCTACATGATTGGTGCCACAAGGACATGTTTAATTTCTGCTGATGAACTGTGTGATCAGTGATTGTAAAAAATTATGGACTGTTACTTGCACTTTTTCTACATGATTGGTGCCACAAGGACATGTTTAATTTCTGCTGATGAACTGTGTGATCAGTGATTGTAAAAAAAATTATGGACTGTTACTTGTACCTTTTCTACAATATTGGTGCCACTAGGACATGTTTAATTTCTGCTTATAAACTCTGAAGAACAGTGTGATCAGTGACAGTGTATTTTATGGAACTGCTTCTGCTGAGAAATGTGACTTGTTGCTGTGTGTACCTGCTCAGCTTTGCTGGTGCCACTCATGGACTGCTTCTACTGAAATGGTGTTATTTGTTGATGTCTGCACCTGCTCAACATTGCTGGGTACCACTGATGGACTGTTTCTACTGAAAAGATGTCACCTGTTGCTGTGTGTACCTGCTCAACATTGCTGGGTGCCACTAATGGACTGATTCTACTGAAATGGTGTTACTTGTTGGTGTCTGCACCTGCTCAACATTGCTGGGTGCCACTGATGGATTGCTTCTACTGAAATGAAGTCACCTGTTGCTGTGTGCACCTGATCAACATTGCTGGTGCCACTAATGGACTGCTTCTACTGAAATGGTGTTAATTGTTGGTGTCTGCACCTACTCAACATTGCTGGGTGCTACTAACGGACTGCTTCTACCGAAAAGATGTCACCTGTTGCTGTGTGCACCTGCTCAACATTGCTGGGTGCCACTGATGGATTGCTTCTACTGAAATGAAGTCACCTGTTGCTGTGTGCACCTGATCAACATTGCTGGTGCCACTAATGGACTGCTTCTACTGAAATGGTGTTACTTGTTGGTGTCTGCACCTACTCAACATTGCTGGGTGCCGCTGATGGATTGCTTCTACTGAAATGAAGTCACCTGTTGCTGTGTGCACCTGATCAACATTGTGGGTGCCACTGATGGACTGCTTCTATTGAAAAAATGTTACTTATTGGTTTTTGCACCTGTTGACCATTGCTGGGTGCTATTGCTGGAACTGTCAACTGCTTATTCATGGGCTATGGAAAGCGTTTATGTGAATATTTGTATAAACTGATTTTTTTGTGTATTACTGTTTGTGGAAAGTTATGAGACTCTTACCTGCACATATTCGTCATTGCTGACGCTATTGATTGAACTGTTTAACCACATAATACTTGTGTAAACTATTATGTAAAGTCACATGTATGAAAGAATTTGTATTGCTTACTGTATTCTATATAATAGGTTATTGAAAGGTCAGTGCAAAGCCAAAATTTTATCTAGTTATATGGTATTTACGTATTAATATTATCTTTTATTTTTGTCTGTATTTTTTTGACGAATTTGGTGGTATTTTCACCACTAATGCTGGCAAAAATACCATCAAATTCTAGCCGTGGAGGAAGGGCATATGAAAGGTGGCTACACTGAGCCACAGCGCCAGAGATCGCTAGAGAGCATTGTTCGCCCGCCTCCACTGGCAGAGTGATTATTGAGATGTCGTAGTAGTCAGTGCTTGGGGAGAGCTCGTAGTAGTCAGTTGGTGTTCAGATGTGCTAGTAGGGAGTTCTTGCTGAGATGTGATACTGAAAGGTTCTTGTTCAGATGTGGTAATAGCGAGGCGGTGTGGAGATATATTGTAATTATGAGAGTGATTTTGGTCAATATATGAAGGTAACGAAACTTGATTTATTTTTCATTATTTCCATGTTTTAAATAATGTGTCATTACAGGTTCAGTCAACAAAGCATCTGGCTTGTGTTCTTGGATTAGAGTGTAATTGTGGTTCTCTTGAGTAATTATGGTATTTGTATTTTCTTTAATTAATTCAGTATAATGTTATTTAAAAATTGTTGTGTTGTTGAAGAAGAACCGTGCCAGATGCGTACGTTGAGTCACACTCCCACACACAGAACAGTTACTCTTGTGCTTGTTGTTGCGTTGGTTTTATAGTTGCTGGGGGCTTAATTAATTAATTGTGTTAATGAAAATTTCCATTTCATTCTTTGTTATTGTTGTATGCAGTCAGATAGCGTAATAATACTAGTCAGGGCCAACCGTTACGAGACTTCGTAACCGGACAGACAGCTGCTAAAGCAAGAAATCAAAATCATTTTCATTACATATAATTAAGCCCCCATGCAAGGTTTAAGCAGTTCTAAGTTCTAGGGGACTGACGACCACAGCAGTTGAGTCCGATAGTGCTCAGAGCCATTTGAACCATTTGAACCTATCGACGATGTGAGTACAGAAATGGGGATTAGCGATCATGATGTCGTTATAGCAACTATTATTACGAAAGTTAATAAAAGGAGTGTTTCTGATAGATAGAGCAGATAAGCAACTGTTAGCATCTCAAACAGTGAACTGACATCACTTAGTTCCAGTAAGATGGACGTGGAGGAATTATGGGCAAAGTTTAAGCAGACTGTAAATCGTGGTCTGGAGGGTTATGTGCCTAATAAGTGGATACAGAATAGAAGCACCATGATTTAATAACGAAATTCGGAAGACGCTGAGGAATCAGGGGCTGTTGCACTCTCGGTTTAAAAGGGAACGCCCAAATGATGGCAACCGGGGTTCGTGCGTCTGTGAAAGCGTAAAATTACAACCATCACAGCTTAGCAAAGGATCTGGCAGAGAGCCCGAGGAAATTCTGATCTTACGTAAAATCGCTAAGCGAGGCTAATGCTTCCATTCAGACCCTTTTTGACCAGTATGGTGTGGCAACTCAGTATACCAAAATGAGGCCGAATTTTTAAATTTCACATTCAAGAAATCGTTCGCACACGAGAATCGTACTAACATACAGTCATATGACCATCGAACAGACTCCCCTATGTGCAACATAGTAATAAGCATCACTGACGTAGAGAAACATCTGAAACATTTGAAATCAAATAAATCACCAACTCCCTGTACGAGTTTACAAAGAGTACTCTATGGCGCCGGCCGCGGTGGCCGAGCGGTTCTAGGCGCTACAGTCTGGAACCTCGCGACCGCTACGGTCACAGGTTCGAATCCTGCCTCGGGCATGGATGTGTGTGATGTCCTTAGGTTATTTGGGTTTAAGTAGTTCTGAGTTCTAGGGGACTGATAACCTTAGAAGTTAAGTCCCTTAGTGCTCAGAGCCATACTCTATGGCGTTGGCCCCTTACATAGCTTGCATTTATCGCGAATCTCTCGTCCAGCACAGTCTCAAGTGACTGGAGAAGTGTGCAGGTGACACAAGTATATAAGAAGAATAAAAGAACGGTCCCGCAAAATTAGAGATCAATATCCTTAAATACATTTCGCTACAGAATCCTTGAACATATTCTCATTTCGAATATAATAAACTTTCTTGAGAGAAAGGAGCTTATTTCCACGAATCAGCATGGTTTTAGAAAACATCGCTCGTACTAAACTCAGTTTTCCTATTCTCGCATGATATACTGCGGGGTATGGATGAAGGACAACAGACAGACTCCATGTTTCTAGAAATTTCTGGAAAGCATTTGACATGGTGCCCCATTGCCGGCTGTTAACGAAGGTATGAGCATATGGAATAAGTTCACAGATACGTGAGTACCTCGAAGATCTCTTACGTAATAGAACCCAGTATGCTGTCAAATTGGTTCACATGGCTCTGAGCACTATGGGACTCAACTGCTGTGGTCATAAGTCCCCTAGAACTTAGAACTACTTAAACCTAGCTAACCTAAGGACAGCACACAACACCCAGCCATCACGAGGCAGAGAAAATCCCTGAACCCACCGGGAATCGAACCCGGGAACCCGGGCGTGGGAAGCGAGAACGCTACCGCACGACCACGAGATGCGCGCAGTATGCTGTCCACGACACCGAGTGTTCATCGGAGGCAATGGTATCGTCAGGAGTGCCCCAGGGAAGAGTGATAGGACCACTGTTGTTCTCTATATACGTAATGATTTGGCGGACAGGGTGGGCAGCAATCTGTGGTTGTTTGCTGATGATGCCATGGCGTACGGTAAGGTGTCGAAGTTGAGTGACTGTAGGAGGATACAAGACTACTTAGACAAAATTCTCAATTGGTTTGATGTATGACAGCTAGCAATAAATGTGGAAAAATGTAAACTGATGCTGGTAAAAAAAAATGTAAATGAGCGTTTGGCGTCATTGGCCGGGAGGCTCCTTACGGGGCAGGTCCTGCCCCTTTGGTGCAGGTCTTATTACATTCGACGTCACATTGGGCGACCTGCGCGCCGGATGAGGATAATGAAGAAAACGCAACACCCAGTCGCTAAGTGGAGGTAATCCCAGACCCAGCCGAGAATCGAACCCGGGCGCCTTAGGACGGCAGTCCGTCAAGCTGACCATTTTTTTTTAAATTTCCTTTTGTTCGGTATAGTTTGTTGCGTTTGGGCTGGGCGAATGTCACAAGACATCCGTTCAAGTTGATCGTTGATTCCTTGACTCAGTTATTTTTATTACAGAGGGCACGCAGCCCTCCGACCGAACACGCTGAGCTACCGTGCTGGCGTTTATGAACATATAAACCATGCCCTAGAAAAATTGTAGATATTAATTGCCATTGTCCAATATACGACCAGGTCCGATTGAAAGAAGACATCAAAGCAATACAGAGGCGGACAGCTAGATTTGCTACCGGTAGGTTCGAACAACACGTGTTACGGAGGTGCTTCGGGAACTCAACTGGGAATCTCTGGAGGGTAGGCGACTGAGAAAACTTATAGAATTGTCGAACGATTCTATTGCCGCCAACATACATGGCGCGTAAGAACCACGAAGATAAGATACGAGAAATTAGGGCTCATACGGAGGCGTATAGATAGTTGTTTTTCCCTCACTCTATTTGCGAGTGGAACAGAAAAGTACATGACTAGTAATGGTACAGGGTACCCTCCACCAGACACCGTTCGGTGGCCTGCGGAGTATTTATGTAGATGTAGACGTAGATGTAGATACCAACAAACTGTCATTTATTGCATTTTTGCTTAACACATAAACCTTTCGAAACTGGAATTTAGTGTTCACCAATAAGTGGTAACGTTGAAAGGAAGTCATGAACTAACATTGTAAGTAGGAGGAGTTATGAAACAGACTTCAGAACTGCATCTTTTCCCTATGTGAATACCACATCGAAGAGAGAAAGCCGGCCGAAGTGGCCGTGCGGCTCTAGCGCTGCAGTCTGGAACCGCGAGATCGCTACGGTCGCAGGTTCGAATCCTGCCTCGGGCATGGATGTGTGTGATGTCCTTAGGTTAGTTAGATTTAAGTAGTTCTAAGTTCTAGGGGACTAATGACCTCAGAAGTTGAGTCCTATAGTGCTCAGAGCCATTTGAACCATTTGAAGAGAGAAAGTTTCAAAAAGTATGGAAAGTGTAGTTCAAGAAATGATGCAGATGCAATGCCCTGAATGGTAGTTAGGTTTAAAGTATTACGGGAGTAGAGGAACTATAATACTGGAATGACACGGATACCGGTACAGAATTCTACAGTGACATCAGTGGACACTGCGAAAAGTAGGCTGGTATATCTGTATAATTTATCTACATTATAACACAAAAATTTTTCACAATGTCACCATATCGCTAACGGTTTTTGTGTACGAGCATTTGGACAATTTTTTTCCTCCAATTAGTTTTTCTCTTTGTTTCCACCTGAAAATGACGGTTGCGGCTTTTATTTGAATCAATAGAGATCTACAAGATCTAGCAAACTGAACGCTGGATTCCGTGTGTTACATAATACGAGGCCCCTTCCTTACTAAGTAAATTGTCTGACCGTCACGCCTCGGTCACTTCTCTTCTTACACTGTCAGCTAACTTCGATGCCTCTTTGGAATGGGAGAAGACGATTCATAACAACGATTAGGCGCATGCGCTTAAATAGTGGCAATTCCCGACGCACCTCTTCCTAATAGGCTTGAAGGAATCTCCATTATGTGTTATATGTTATAATGAAGGAGACTCGAACCATCTACTATTGTCGTGTGCCAGTTACACGACACAATGAATATCCTGTATCAGTGCACTAGTTAACGTAAAGATTCCTCTTCCACCACCGGCTACTGTACTGCTGTCAACTCAAAACAGGGCACTGATATTAAATGTGATGTTCATCTACTCAAATATGTGTGACCTACGCATCTAGACACTCAGTGCACGATGTGTGGATTTATGTATGATGCTATGTTTTCTTTATTATTATTATTATTATTATTATATAATAATTTTATGAGCAATTCATAGTGGTGATATGTGGCAAACATTTATTCGTACCTTATTTTTTTTTAAACGACCAGCTCCAGCTTCCAAGCTGACATTTCCTTGAAGGCTTTAAGCTGCTACATTTAGCCACGTAGCCAGCTTCCGCATGATGTTTGTTTTCCTCAGAATTCTGTTCCCATTTATGAAGCCTACTTTCAATTTTATAATTTCGTATCGCATAATTTGTCAGGCACTTTCTCTGATTTAATATTCATACTTCATGTATCCCCTTGGTCCCCCCCCCCCCCCCCCCTCTTTAAACTTTTTCTTCTTAGTTTAATCTGCTAATATCTTTGTTACGTATCATGTTCTTCCAGGTTATGTACGTACTGCCTAGGCTGTTTTTAAGGAATTTTGGTTTTATTCACTATTGGAACTTTTTACTATGTGTTTTTGTCTAGCTTTCCTCAGAATGCTACTATCATCCGATTTTAATTTGTTTTCCTAGTATGATATTTCATAAGTTATAATTACCCCCCTTCCCGCCTTTTTGTTTCTATTTTAATTTATTACATTGCTTCTTCTAAGTATCTATTCTTTCATCTTATCTGCATGATTTTTAACTTGTAACTTGTTCTACGCAGTGTATTCGCTTCATATACTGTTACTTGGCACGTTCCGGCATTTATTGAATAACGTCTGATCATTCCACTAGGTTTTCGGATCTCAGTGCTTTTAAACAAAAAGAGAAGTTCGAGAAGCTAGCGCATAAAATGCACAAGGAAGACGCCACCGTCGATCCGAAACGAGTAGTGCTGACCTCTTGTCAGAAGTACTCGATGAAGCAGCTGTTTCAGCTCTGGGAAAAGTCTCAATTTCGCAACTACACCGAAGAGAATACCTTTTGAAGAAATCGCGAGTGCCATCAAAACATCTTTGTTTCGTCTTCTGAAGGTGCAGGCTGAGGAAGTAAGACAAGATGTGTCGAGAGTTCTACGGAAATCAAAACCTCCGAACAGCAACATATCGGCGCAGGAAAGGAAATTAATTCATGAGGAACGAAAGCATAGTTGTAACGAAATTTTATAAGAAAAACGCTACCGTTGTTTTGGACACTGTGGATTATCAAAGGAAGATGGAACAACTACTAGCTGATCCTGTGTATCGCAAGTTAAAAAGCGATCCGACGAACAGTATCGTTCGGCAAGTGAAAAACCTGATATCAGACTCCAGATTAGACAGCTCTTTTACAAAAAATCCAACACCTCGAATACCTGCCTCACCTTGAATGAATGGACTACCCGAGATACATAAGGAATCGAGTCCTTTGAGACCTATCGTCACTGGGATATACTCGTCAACTTATTTTTTAGCACGTCATTTATCTGGTAAACTGAAACATTTAGTTGGTAAAACAAATACTTTTGTCAAAGATTTGAATCTGTTTTTAGAAATTATACACTCAGTGAAACTATTTGCAAGTAACATTCTTGTTAGCTTCGATGTGACATCGTTATTTACTAACGTCCCAGTATCAGATACAATGCAGACCATAAGGGGGAAGGCTGCTCCATATGTTTGTGACTTAACTGAATTATGTCTTTGTTCTAGCTATTTTAAATACGAAGGTGGATTATATGAACAGGCTGACGGCCCTGCTATGGGCTCACCCAAATCGGCAGTTGCCGCTGACACTTTTATGGAACATTTTAAGAAACAGGCATTAAGTAGTGCTGCTTTGAAGCATTCTTGTTCGCTCGGTTATGTGGCCGATACCTTTGTTATATGGCCATACAGCGAAGAAGAACGTCATGCGTTCCACAATTTCTAAAATGAAATTCACCCCAAAATTAAATTTATCATGGAGGTTGAAAGTTAGGTCGGTCTCCCGTTCTTAGATGTGATGGTATACTGAAGATCTGATGACACTCTAGGTCACAGAGTGTATGGAAAACCGACCAACACAAACAGGTATTTAATTGCCACTTCGCACAACCACCCAGACCAGAAGTAAGCAGTGCTCAACACACTGTCTTCGCGTGCCTTCAGTATCAGCGATGACTACAACCTGGAATCGGAGTTGGATTTTTTAAGGAGGACAATGAAGGCAACTGCCTATGTAGTTATTCAATCGACAGGACTTTTAGACGGAATATTAATCACGCTAATAAGAATGACGAGGAGCCGCTTCCTCACTCCGTTATGTTACCGTTCGTTTCTTGGGTCACTGACCGCGTAAGTGGAATTCTAAATAAAAATGGTATAAAGACATCCTTCTTTCGTCAAGACAAAATAAAAGATTTTTTCCGAAGAAAAACGGATGCACCTGATTGCTTCCACAATGCAGGCGTCTCTCAAGTCACATGTGTCTTTCGCGAAGTGTATATAGATGAAACGGAAGGAACTGTTAAAGCATTCATTAAGGAACACGAACGGCACACGCGGCTAAGACAAAGTGTGAAATCTGCAGTAGCGGAACATCATGAGAACAGTGGCTGTGACATCGATTTCAATAACGTACGTGTGCTGTCTAAGGAAACCAACATTTATAGAAGAAAGGTCCGAGAAGAGGTTGAAATTTCCGTAGAAGGGGGCTCTGAGCACTATGGGACTTAACATCTGAGGTCATCAGTCCCCTAGAACTTAGAACTACTTAAACCTAACTAACCTAAAGACATCACACACATCCATGCCCGTGTCAGGATTCGAACCTGCGACCATAGCGGTCACGCGGTTCCAGACTAAAGCGCCTAGAACCGCACGGCCACACCGGCCGGCCTTTCCGTAGATGCAAGCAATTTCAATAGAGAGGACGGCTGTAGGCTTCCTATCATCGTGGCTCCCTCGCCATCAAGCAAGTGAATATGCGGCCGCAGCGTGCGAGCAACATAAACAGTGCGCTGCCAGTCACCTCGGCGGACAATGATATTTTGGATAAACATTCCCCCTCTCTTGCTCTGTGCGTTTCGCATCTAGTCAATGATGATGGCCAACCAATAGCAGTAGGAGCAATTTGATCCAATAACCCTTCTCCAGCGTAAGTGTGGAATAGTGCCTTTCTATCCAATGACGATGGTCCACCTGTAGTATTCACAAGAGTTTAGCCAATAACGCCCCTTCTTCTGCATCAGTGCGAGAATATTAGCCTATGACGATGACCCACCAATGATAGCCACAAGTGTGTTATCCAATACACCCACATCTCCAGCACTACGCGGGTAAACTCGCGACACTGGTCCCTGACAGTGTAGTAGCAATAGTGGACGCCGAAGCATCCTGAAGAAGATCCCAGCAGAGGGATCGAAACGCGTTTTCTTTCAGAAGGAAATATGATGCGACCTAACAACCCAGAAGATTTTAACTTTAGTGACAACGGCTACGAAAGCCTGCAGACTTACAGAAATTTATATTTGTCGAAACTGTGATAAAGGGTTAATAAACATTTCATTTTGCAACTGGTTGGCTGTTATTTTCCAATCCTACCAAATTCATTCTTTTTTTCTTTTTGTAAACAGATATTGACGAGGTACTAGTAGAAAAGTCATTAAGAAATGGATAGCTACTTTGTAAACGTGACAATATGATGAATGAGTAAATGGTGACGACAAGTAGAAGAAAAGGAAAACTTGGTGCCAGCATCGCGCTACAGCTACATATGAAGTAGTTTTTATGCCCACATGTGAGGCCATCGGAAATCATGTCGTTCCTATGTTGAGATTGTGTGGGGAATGGAGTTGCAACGAGACACAGTAAATAACTGGAATAAATTCAACTAAATACCTAGGTATTACAATTACGAACAAACTTAAATTGGAAAGAACACACAGAAAATGCTGTGTGGAAGGCTAACCAAAGACTGGGCTTTATTGGCAATACACTTAGAAAATGTAACAGACCTACTAAGGAGACTGCCTACACTACGCTTCTCCGTCCTCTTTTAGAATACTGCTGCACGGTATGGGAGCCTTACCAGGTAGGACTGACAGAGTACATTGAAAAAGTTCAAAGAAAGGCAGCACCAGCACGTATTGTATTATCGCGAAATATGGGAGAGAGTGTCACAGAAATGATACGGGATTTGGGCTGGAAATCATTAAAAGAAAGACGTTTTTCGTTGCAACGGAATTTTCTCACGAAATTCCAATCACCAACTTTCTCCTCCGAATGCGAAAATATTTTGTTGACACCGACCTACATCGGGCGGAACGATCACCACGATAAAATGAGGGAAATCAGAGATCGTACGGAAAGATACAGGTGTTCATTCTTTCCGCGCGCTGCACGAGATTGGAATAATAGAGAATTGTGAAGGTGGTTCGATGAACCCTCTGCCAGGCACTTAAATGTGATTTGCGGAGTATCCATGTAGATGTAGATGTAGATGTAGATGTAGATGTAGACGGGAAAACTATAGCTGTTATGAAGAATAGTGTAATGTTTATTCGGTTCAAAGTTTGGGCGCAGTCCAGGCAGTGAGCTACTGTTAGAAAATACAGTTACAGTCTTCTTAACTTAAGTTGATATTTCGATGTTAGAGAAAAGATTTCGTCTCCGAAAACCAACTGATCTGTGAAAGTCATTTGTGATCTTATTTTGTTAAACTAATACAACTGCTTCGAACATAGGTCATTATAAGGTTGTATCATTTCTGTAATTTTCATTCTGCGTTAACTAACAAAGTTGTTTAAGTTACTTCCTCTAATGTTTTGATAGCACAGTACGAAATCCAGCGTTCCTGTGATGACGAAGCTTGTTTTATATATTTTTTCGCCGTTTAAATTAGTTGGAAGTATTGAGTTCGGTGGCAAGACGATCGAGCGCCATAAGCCTGCTATCGTTTTCCCAGTTGAAAATATGTGAGCCGAACCTGCAGCCTACGTTTCAGACGGAGTCCGAATGTCATCATTATTATTTAAAACTAACGCTTTCAATTAAATATTAACGGTTTCTCGTCATCAAGCTCGCTGCTGTCCAGCGACGACTGCTTGGTTTGGAGTTAATACTTTCGTGAGAATGAAAGTAAGCTCATACGACTAAAAATCATTTTATGTAACAATAGTTTTATGCCGTAAGAAAAGACTAACGATGTTAAAAACTTCTTCCCAGTTTTACGTTTACATGTTTTCTTTTCCTACCGGAAACGTAGAGTATCCTTCCTTTCAGTAACATTTTATTTTCGTGAACAAATTTAAAATAACAAAACCCGTTCAGTGTAAGGAAGGTGATAAGTCATTAAATTCATGCCTGTTCTCTACATGCCAGAGAGAGCTATGGAAACTGGCGAAAATTATATCAACTCGGCAGACATGAGGGTCTAGATACAATCCCCATCGACGAAGCCACCGAAGTGGCGTCAAATCGAAAGACTGGCATCCGGCGAACGGTCTACCCGACGGGAGGCCCTAGTCACATGACATTTACATTTTTACCAATTTTTGCTGAGTTAGATCGTCTTCAGAATTAGCGCTAGGATAAATAGAAATAAAAGCGGAAATTAGTGCCTGTCATGTCTACTTATAAAACTGTATGAAAACAGATAAATACGTAAATGTACAGGTTCACTTGAAATGCAGGAGGAGCGATGTTACCAGAGACGTCAGATCTTGTCGATACAATTAAGAACTCAACAACTCGGACATGGTGTATCTTCTTCCAGCCACACAGATCAGATGAGGGCCGTCTCACCTGTCTTCCCAAAGGATACAGACCTACGATGCACTGCTTCTTGCTGCAGGGAGAGGTCCCACTTAGGCATAATGCTTGTGGCGCACTGATCAGAGTACGCCACATTTTAGTTGACTGTTTTATTCTTAGACATGAGGGTAACAGCTAATTGATCTACAGATTTTCCTCTTGGAATGGCCGCGTGGTTAGAGGCGCTATGTCACGGATTGCGCGGCCGCTCCCGCCGGAGGTACGAGTCCTCCCTCGGGTATGGGTGTGTGTGTGGTTCTTACCTAGTTACTTTAGGTTAGTTTAAGTAGTGTGTAAGTCTAAGAACCGATGACCTGAGCAGTTTGGTACTTAAGAACTCACACGCACACACACCTACAGATTTGCCCTTTATTTTAACTGATAATGAAACGAATGTGGCATATTGTTTTCTTCATTTTTTTCTTTATCCCTGCATAATTAATTTAGCATAACTCTTGCACTACCTGCGTTTTACGTGAGAGAGATTGGGAAATAGTGAGTGTAATTTCATCTAAGATTGACGCTTACATGTTCTCTAATATTTGAAATGTTTTAACTACATTCGTTTCTACTGATTTTGGCAAGTTCGCTAATAACCTAGTTGTTGCGCGCCCACAAAACACACACACACACACACACACACACACACACACACACACACACACACACATTTAGGAAGACTCAAAGATGGAAGTTATTGCCTGTCATCTTGCCAGGTATAGACTGGGAGTGTCATGTTATAAAAACTGGAGCCAGAGACAGGGATTCTTGCGGCATTGTTCTGGATGACTTGTCCGAAAATTATTTTGAGAAGATAGAGAACCAACTAGTGTGGGTACCGTCTTAGACCTCCTGGAAACAAACAGATCTGACCTTATCGAATCAGTTAACACAGCGGATGGTATCAGTCATCATCAGGCTGTGATAGCAACAATGACAACCTTTTTGACAAGGAATGTTAAGAAAGATAGGAAGATATTTCTGCTTAGCAGTAGTGAAAGGATACAAATTTCAGAGTATCTGGGCAGTCAGCATCAAATATTCTGTCATGAGAACGAAGAAGTGGAAAATGAATCGAAAAAATTTAAAGGAATCGTGCAATATGCCCTAGACAAATATATTCCGAGGAATACCTTGCCGGCCGGGGTGGCCGAGCGGTTCTAGGCGCTACAGTCTGCAACCGCACGACCGCTACGGTCGCAGGTTCGAATCCTGCCTCGGGCATGGATGTGTGTGATGTCCTTAGGTTAGTTAGGTTTAAGTAGTTGTAAGTTCTAGGGGACTGATGACCTCAGAAGTTAAGTCCCATAGTGCTCAGAGCCATTTGCACCATTTTTAGTAAGACCTTAAGGGATTGGAAAGACCTATCATGCTATAATAGCTGTGTTACAAAACTACTACGTAAATAAATAAATAAAGAGAACGTCACCTCAGATTCAAGAGAAGTAAAGAACCTAGCTGACAAAAAAAAAAAAAAAAAAAAAACTGAACGAAGAGAAAATGGGAGTAAGGACGGCAATGAGAGGAGCCTTCAATGACTTTGAATGGGAAACTTAGTCAACCGATCTGAGAAAAAACGCTAAGAGGTATTGATCGTATGTAAAAATCAGGAAGTGGGTCAATATCATCTATTCATGCACTCAGTGGCCAAGCTGGCACCGAAACGGAAGATGACAGAGAGAAGGCCAAGTACTGAATTCGGTCTTCCAAAATTGTTTGTCGGCGGAAGATCTTAACACGGTCCCTCCTTTCAATCGTGGTACAATCGTAAAAATGGCACATATTGACATAACCGATCGCGGAATAGAAAAACAACTAATATCGCTTGGCAGTGAGAGGGCGCCAGGAGCAGATGAGAACCTACAAGATTCTACAAAAATTATGCAAAAGAACATACTCCCCTTCTAGCAGTAATTTATCTTAGATCGCTTCAGCAACGAAGGGTACGTAACGAGTGGAAAGAAGCGCATGTCATTTCCCTCTAAAAGAGGGTAGTAATACAGGTCCACACAATTATAGAATTATACCGTTGGCGTCAATCTGTTTCAGAATTATGGAACATATTTCATGCTCAAGAATTATGATGTTCTCGCAGAATAAAAATCTCTATAAAATTCCTGCTCAGCTCGCTCTGTTCCTCCTCGAGATCCGCAGTGCCACAGACAATAAAGCTCAGGTTGATGCTGTGTTCCTTGACTTCAGAAAGGCATTTCGCTCCGTTTACTATATAAAAAGGAAAAAGAAACGAGCTTATCGAGTATCGGAGCAGATATACGGCTGGTTTCAAGACGTCCTTGCAGAGATAACTCAAAACGTCGCTCTTAATGGAACAAAATCGACAGATGTAAAGATAATTTCCGCTGTACTGTTCACAATATATACAAATGATGTACTACAAGCGTCGGATGGTCTCTAAGGCTGCTCGCTAATGATGTATATAAAAAAGCAGCCAGGCCAGAAAATAGTAACGATTCGTAGAATGACCTCCAGAGAATTGATGAAAAGTGCAGGCACTGCCAGTTGACTCTGAACGTAAATAAATGTAACAAATTGCACATACATAAAGAAACAAATCCACTAGTGTATAGCTACACAACTGATGACAAACTGCTGGGATCAGTGTCTGCAGTAAAATATCTAGGAGTAGCTATCCGGAGTGTTCCAAAGTGGAATGACCATATAAAACAAATAGCTAGGAAAAGCAGATGGCAGACTCAGAGTCGTAGGAGGAATCATAAGGAAATGTAGCTCCTCCACGATAGAAGTAGTTTATAAGGCACTTGTTCGAACCTTTCTTGAAATTTGTTCATCTGTCTCGGATCCCTAAAATAGAGAACCGATAGAAGAGATAGAGAAGATCCAACGAAGAGCGGCACTTTTCGCCACGAGATAGTTTAGTCGTCACGAGAGATTGTTCCGGAGAGGCACAGTAAACTCCATTGGCAGACGTTGCAAGAGAGGCGTTGTGCATCACGGAGAGATTAACTAATGAAATTTTGAAAGAGAACTTTCTGGGAAGATTCGGGCAACATATACTTTCCCCTACATACGTATCGCGTAATGACTAAGCGGAGAAAATTCGAGAAATTAGAGCCAATACAGGAGCCTACAGACATTGACACTTCCCCCACGCTATTCACGAGTGGAACAGGAACAGAAGGCTCAGTTATTGATACAAAAAGTGGCCTCTACCACACACCATTAGATGGCTTGCAAAGTATCATGTAGATGAAACCGCTCCGCTGTTGTATATGGTAGTGTCAGAGACTTAACTTTACTCTGTGATTTAAATGGTTCAAATGGCTCTAAGCATCGTGGGACTTCACGTCTGAGGTCATCAGTCCCCTTGACTTAGAACTACTTCAACCTAAGTAACCTAAATACATCACACAACCATTCCTGAGGCAGGATTCGAACCTGCGACCGTAGCAGCAGCGCGGTTCCGGACTGAAGCGCCTAGAACCGCTCGGCACCAACGGCCGGCCTCTATGTGATCAAAAGTATCCGGACACCTGGCTGAAAATGACTTGCAAGTTAGTGGCGCCCTCCATCGGTAATGCTGGAATTCAGCATGGCGTTGGCCCACCCTTAGCCTTGATGACAGCTTCCACTCTCGTAGGCATACGTTCAGTCACGTGGTGGAAGGTTTCTTGGGGAGCTGCAGCCCATTCTTTACCGACTGCTGTACCGAGGAGAGGTATCGATGTCGGTCGGTAAGGACTTACACGAAGTCGGCGTTCCAAAACTTCCCAAAGGTTTTCTATACGATTCAGGTCAGGTCTCCGTGCAGGCCAGTCCATTACAGGGATATTATAATCGTGTAACCACTCCTCTACAGGCCGTGCGTTATGAACAGGTGCTGGAAGATGCAGTCGCCATCCCCGAATTGCTGTTGAACAGTGGGAAGCAAGAAGATGCTTAAAACATCAATTTAGGCCTGGGCTTGCTAGTGCCATGCAAAACAACAAGGGTTGCAAGCCCCTTCATGAAAAACACGACCACACCATAACACCACCGCCACCGGATTTTACACTACACACGCTGGCAGATGACGTTCACTGGGCACTCGCAATACCCACATCCTGCCACCAGACCGCCACATTTTGTACTGTCATTCGTCACTCCATACAACGTTTTTCCACTGTTCAATCGTCCAATTGTCCAATGTGTGCGCACCTTACACCAAGCGAGTCGTCGTTTGACATTTACCGGCTTGATGTGTGGCTTATGAGCAGCCGGTCGACTATGAAATCTAAGTTTTCTTACTACCCGTCTAACGGTCATAGTACTTACAATGGATCGCAAAGGAGTTAGGAATTCGTCTGCGACAGTCTGCATTGATGTCTGCCTATTACGCATTGCGACCCTCTTCGACAGTCGGTGGTCTCTGTCAGTCAATAGACGAGGTCGGCCTGTACGCTTTTGTGCTGTACGTGTCCATCCACGTTTCCACTTCACTATCACATCGGAAACAGCGAATCTAGGGATGGTTAGGAGCGTGGAAATCTCGTGTACAGACGTATAACACAAGTGATACCCAATCACATGATCACGTTCGAAGTGCATGAGTTACGCGGAGCGCCCCATTCTGCTCTCTCACGATGTCTAATGACTACTGAGGTCGCTGATATGGAGTACATGGCAGCAGGTGGCAGCACAATACACCTAATATAAAAAACGTATGTTTTTGTGATGTCCGAATGCTTTTGATCACATATCTCTAGCGCCAAATCATTTACATTTCGCCGAATGTTGTTATGTTAATGGTACATTTGTTACAAACCCCAACTGACCTAAGTCCATCGTAGTCTCTGTGGTGATTGTGGTCGCATTCGAGCTGCGATGAGTATATTCGGCTCTCAGTGGTGGTGCTACCTGTAGGCCGCTCCGGAAGCGGAGTCAGGACAGTGATGTAGGAAGACATTATGTTATAAGCCGGGAAGCGGCACAGATCGGCAAGCACATTTTACATGGGTCCTTGTTAGCCGAGGCAGCTGCAAGGAGTGCGTTACGATTATGCTCGGCCCTGCATACAGTGGCGGGATTCGCTAGTTGAGCAGCATTGATAACAAAGTCGGTATTACCGGCCAGTATTGACAATAGTCTAATTACCTACGATACCGTGGTGGATTACACTTCCGGAAGGATGGTTGTTTCCTTACTAAGCACGCCGTACAAGGATCATGAACTATACCGGTACATTTCCTTTGAAGCTTATAGCGCTTGACTTAGCTAAAATGTACTTGAGTTGTGTCTCCACTCTTCGTTACTTCAGAAACTGCATTTCAACCTAGTTGACGAAATTTACTGTTCGGTTAAACAAATTACTGATACAGTGCTCACAAGCGGCGCCTTCCTGGTAGCTATTCGTGCAATCACTTAGACATTGCGGCTTGTAGTTACTAACATTTCATCAAGCTGTTAGTTGGCATTAATGTAGAAATCGTCAGATCTAATCAGACATTAACCTACTTAAGTTCAACTGCCATCTTTAGTGCAGTCATTGAGGATTTTATTTCAAAAGGTGTCGTATAACTGTTACTATCTAAATTTTGTGATTTCCTTTTATCAGGTTGTGATACCACAGTGAAATAAAATTTTTAATTTTTCTAAAAACTTTGCTTTATTTGTATTAGAGTATTGAAGTATTGAATATTGTATTGAAGATTATTGTAAGGTGAATCTGAATGAGAAAGTAGTCCAGTTTTGGAATACGTTCTTTGAATATAGAAGTAAAAATTACGAAAGAGTTAATAATTAAAGGAAATAAAAATATTGTGGTAATACGACGTAATAGTTCTACTGATTGTAACAACCTCAGGGTCATTTAAATTTTAATTCATTTAAAAAAACTTAAAGTAAATACATAGGGAATGCACTTTGGATTTTATATGCCCAGAGGTGTGGACGACCTTGGCGAGAGCTGCACAAAGGGAGAAAAGATACGGAAACCAGTTTAGTTGCGGTGGAGCCTTTATAGTGTATACGTCGTGCTGTGTTATGTCAGACCATATATGGCTCAGACAGTGCTAATAATGTGGAAAAAGTGCAACTAATATACATGTGGCAGCGGCATTTATGTCCTAACGTCGTCTGCAGAATTTTAAGTTCGGAGACCAAGAGTGTCCGACTGGTTCATATGATGCATCATTAAGTAAAGATGCCTCCGTCAAGTTGCGTGCCTATCATGTGTAGATTCCATCACTGAAGACTTGAAGAGTCAATCGAAATAATGCTTCAGGAAGCACAGCTGAACCACCGAAAAGCTGAAGAAGGCAAGAAACATTTAATTAATATTCCCATGTCAGAGTGTATGCGGGGTGTTTGCAATCATCACAGCTTCGGCCTGAGACGGAATAGATATTTGTTGAACGCATGTCTGAAAACCTTAACCCCCCGTCATCACCACTTCCAGGTTTCCTTGTCATTTTTGTATAAAAGTCACTTGTGTGTTAAGGTAAATCTGTTTGTTTCAAAAGATGCGCAAAACGCACAATAACTGAATCCTTCCATGTTATGACTGCTTCACAGTTCATAGGAAATAGTTTTTCCAAAGTGTTGATTAATTATAGTGTAAATAATAATCTATGATCGCATTGTTAAAGTCATTTAAAGTCAAATTTGATGAAGTTTCGCTGTTTCAAATTTAATTTTGCTTTACTTAAAAAGTGTGCACTTTTCGTAAAAATATGGCTGCCACCAGTTGGCCAAAGAAGTTCTCAGTTTGCTACCATATTGTTTCAGAGTACCTTCACTTTAATTAAAAGTAATTAAAGCCATGTAAGGTACGGTCAAAAGTCGTACTAACTGAAAGAAAGATTCAAAATTGCTCCTTCAGAGATGGGAACCAAAACCAATTTTTTAGAAATAGTTTTTATTTTTAGGTGGCTCTCAACCAAGGTAAGGTTTCGTGTCTAAAGTGGTGAGATACGGCAGTGTGGATGGATCTGATGCCAGGTAGATCACACTGAGTGTGTAATTTGTGTGTCCCACCGATAACTGACAATCGAGCCCCTTCTTCGCATTGCGCCTTCGAAAGAAGCCAGAAGTTATTGATTCCTTGCACTCAAAATTCCGTTAGATAACACCGGTCAAGAGTTTGTTATTTATTGTGGTTTAATTTCCATAATAACATTAATAGCAACGGACAGTGTAAAATACATACTCGACTGAGTAAGGTAGCGACAGTATTTTGTGCTTGAGAAGCAAACAGCAGCGAGGCCATGGAGGTAACATGTTTTTTATTTTTAATTTTTTTTAAATTTTTTGTGGCATTCCCGTGCGGCTACGGTCGTAGGCTGACCGCTGCAACCCCAAAGTAAATTTCGCTTTCGTTGGCACTGCGTCAGCCATAACTTTCGCCTCTCAGAAAATACGAGCCTTATTCTGGACACTGAAAATTCATGTATTTAAACAAACTCAGATGTATTAAGGTTATAGGGGAAGCGTACATAGTTAAAAAGCTTTTTCTTTCCCAACTACGTTACAAAAAACAGTATGGTTCCGCGCGGATCGTACACAATTAATATTACGAATCGCTCACAAGTGGAGTTGGCGGGTTCGGTTACAAGGTGCTGCCATGTTTTAGGAAGATGAATGCAATGCCGTTCGGTAGTAGCCCCATGGTGCATAATTTTGAATTTTTTTTGTTTTCTAGTTTCTGGTGTGAACTGGTACTCACTTAATTGTACATAATAGTATCATTGAATAACTTGTTAAAAATTTCTTGTTGTAATTTTGAGTGGCACTCCTTTATTATACCCAGTGTCGTGGCATAGTCCGACAGAACAATAGGCACTTGTCTAGATTTGAACAGTACTGAATACAATGGTTGTTTGATGGCTGATAACATTGTTCGTTTTTCAGGTGACCGAAGGTATTGTCTTATGTAATATGTTATGATGGCCATGGGGAAATTACGCTTTCAGCCTGGTGTCATGTAGATGCACTACAACTGGTTCCCAGAACCAATTGTTGTAGCATGATATTGTACAGTTTTCTTTGACTGGCTCAACTTGTGAAGCTCTTTCTTTTGAACAAATCATCCATCGTTTCTGTAATTGTAATCGCATGTTTTTCTGTGTATGTACGTCACACCTAGCGATTTCCATACCGTACAGATAATTTCTTTGTGGTGCGTCTTTCTTTTTCTTTTATGTTAGAGTGTATGTTACTAAACTGCTATCCCGGAACCATGTACCAGTGGTTTCCAATGTCAACAAAAGTTTTGTTATCAATATGGCATATAATTACTGACCCAATTAGAAAACTACTATGCTCTAATAATCTATTGTTTGAGGAATAATGCTATGTTAAGGATTAACGCAATGAGTCAAGAATTAAAGGCAGAAACTGTGTGTTTGTGTGGAGGCCGCGTATGTGACGGCGCGGAAATACTCGGACTATATTCATCTAGTATTTGAGAATGAGACGACTTAGTGAGTTCCAACGAATTTCACACGTAACTCAAACTCTGATGAAACCTTTCTCGCTTTCGCAGTGCGCAAAATGACGAAAGGGAAAAATTTTTATTACTCACTTCATTTTTGCTGTTCTTGCAGTCCAACTTCGCATGAGGCATGAGGTTTTAATTTATTTCTTCTTTTTTTCTTTCTACTCAGTTCACAACACAGTTTGCAGTCAGTATTCACATATGCAACTGAATGTACCTGCAAAATTATATCATTGTACGACATATAAATCAGGACATGTGACGTGACCAACATCGAGATGTGTGAAAAAACTAGCTTTCTCTTAAAATGGAGCCCAAAGTACCCAGACTACATTCACCCACTGTTTCATAGTAAGAACATTTAGCGACCTCCAACCAACTTTAAGCATAATTTCAACCTCTCCGATAGTTTTTCAATCAGCAATGAGGCTACCATCCTCGAGACACACCCATCTCAGTCCAGGATATCAAAAACTGCTTTCACGGTTTCCGTCAGTCATCAGCGTCCCTTTACGTGGACCATTCAGTTTTTATCCACGAAGATCTGTATGCGTTGCTTCATATGATGCCACACAGAGACTCCGTCAGGCCCCCGTTATAACCAACTTACACAGGTCTATAACCGATTTTGGACCGTAATGTCCACACAATGACTATCTTAACTAACGATAAACTCAAGAAAGTTCCCGCTGAGCGCATAAAGCTACCTGTTCCAGATGGACAATGCTGCGGGCCACTCCATCCATTGTCTCCCAACCCCTAAGCTGCAGCCTGTTCAGTTCGACCAAGCGACACTGTGGCCACCAGTCCTCTCCTAACTACACCAAAGGTCGCAGCTTATGATGATGCTACGCCGCCACAGGTAGAACACATCCTGGACACTCACTCTGTTTCTGCAAATCTACTCACAGTCCAAACCAGGGCACAAATATTCATTCATCCTAGGTGATCTGTTCTACAAGGGGGGAGAGAGGGCGCTGTGTAGTGGCACAGATAGTCTACGATTAAGACACAAGTGGAATATAATAGGTTTTACTGATAGACTTCTGTTTCCCGCCTTGTCTTTGTATACTGACTTGCTTAACGTCTATCCTTTCTGTGTTACATATGAGTTACAATAATATAAGAAAGTGTTACGTGTTAACGCAGTTCCTATTTAATTATGGTCTGTCGTTCCCGCACCACACGTATTTACTCAATCACTGAAGCAAATAAACAAATGCAATTAGTATTATTTACCACTAAACGTAATGTAAATGAAGATAATCATTATTACATAAAAATAAAGTATTTTGCAGAAAACTATTTCTCCTTGTTACTGGAAAATTATACGTTTCGTCATACGTTTCTGTTTCCTCTTAGGTAAAACTTCTCAACTTACCAGTATTTTAATGATTCATGGGAGCTCTAAATTCATTGTTTTGCATTATTTTGTGTATCTATAAAAGTACTATAGATACAAGGCAGAGACTAAAACAGCTTACGTTATTGACATAATAAACTGTGGTCTACTTCATTTGTTGCACGAATCTGAGCGCGCTTTTCATAGTAGAATACAGGGTGAAGAAAAAAATGCCACATATGCAAGCTGGCATGCGATTCCTCATCCATATTGAAGAAAAAGGTTTGCCTAGCAAAATCAAATCGGTTGCATTTAAACGAAGGAGAACTACATGGCAACACTGTCACATCGTGCAGCGCTTCTGAATGTACAGAGAAACGTGTACCACCCAACACTACTGAACCTGCCGTCGTAGCTCACCGAGTAATTCCCTGGTTCTCGTCGTTTATAGGCAGGACATTATTCTGTCACATGACTATAACCTGTCACAGGACAAAGGGTTTCATTGCACGGCATACATGTGTCTACTAGTCGGGAAGTGCAGAACCATGTGTTAGGCGGCTTGCCGATGGAGTACACAGACGATAGATAAGTCGATATTGGTTTGGTGCTGGGTGCATCCGATAGCCAAGGTACTGCTGTTGCTCTTGCAAATGCTTCACGATAGCTCAAAACGCCATTCCGATAGTAAAGTTTTTCGTCGCCTGGAGCAACGCCTTCGGGAAACCGGTAATCTTCGTCCACAAGTAGTGGACAGAGGTCATCCAAGGACTAGATATACTCAACAAACAGATTACGCGCCTCTTGAAACCTTCGTGAATCACCTCTGTGGAGTACCTATGCTAAGGCAAGGCAGTTTCAGATATCTCAGAGACTAATTATTGAAGTGCTGCACGATGAAGAACTACATCTACATTGAATACTGTCAACCAGAAGACCGATTGGACGAGTACGGTTTTGTGATTGTCTTCTGCACCAAGTGGAAGATAACAAAGATTTTATAAATAACATGGCATGGACCGAGTAGTCGAGGTGCACTCGTGGGTGTACTTTCAACCTCCACAACTGTAATTATTGATTCGAACACAATCCACGTTCACCTGTGATTCATTGTACGCTTTGGCATAAACCTGTGGGGTTTAATCGTGGGTGGAATGCTTTTGGGTCATTACCTATTGCTGGACGAGGTGAACGACCTTTTTTATGGTACGTTTCTTTGCAATACTTCGCCTGTCGCATTAGAGAGCTATCCATGTGGTGTTCAACGACAGCTATGTTTTCAGCATGATGGTACACCGCCGCACTTTGGAATGAATGTGTGCAACTATTTAAATGAAGCGTTTTCAGGAAAATTGATTGGTCGTGGAGGTCCAATATTGGGGTCTCCAAGTTCCCCGGACCTTAATCCGACAGATTTTAATTTCTGGGGACATTTACAGGAAAAAAGTTTATAACATCCCCCACGGATGTGCGCGACCTAATAACTCGCATGTATGACGCTTTGGCAATGTCTAATTCAGGTGTCTTTGTCTTGCGTAGTGTCTAGAAAAATGTGATCCAGCGAATGTCAAAGTGTATGCAAATGCAAGGTGGTAGCTTTCAACATCTTCTCTGAAGTAAACGTGTATGTACCAGTTCTCTATGAAAATGAGCCTGGAACTCAAACGTGCAAGTGTAGCATAATGTGTAGTCTACAATTTTTTGTACCTCACTGCATACGGACGATTTATTATTTTCTGTAGGCTTTATTTGTGTCATGGATGAGACAAAGTGGTTGTTTACGCCTGTAAAAGTTTATATTATGTCTTATATTTAAATAAAGGTGACATTAATAGAAAGAAATACACAACATACCGAAATGGGTAGGTGTGAGTCGGAAACAATTTGTTGCTTTAAATGACAATGTTTGGCACGAACACGATTCGAACATCGGCGTGTCTGCATATCCGTTCTCCACAGTACTGCCGTGTCGCTCTCGTCCTTTTTCCGTCTTTCTTTTTGTATTTTTCCCTTCTTTTTTACAAGAAAAAAGGTAGGGATAGGGCAAATTGAGCAAGGCTCGCTACTCCAGGCCTGGCCACCATTTCCGTTTCCCTTCCCGAGGAACCACGGAAAGCCCAGAGACGTTTCAAAGCACGTGAATCACATTTTATTGCATAGTCGCCACACTCGGTGGGACTCTCGAAACATAGTTTTCGGAGAAGAACATTCCAGTGACCAGAGAATAACCAGTACTAACAGCGAAAAACGTGTGGATCAACTCGTCTAACTCCTGAGTGAGTTATGGATTTCGGACAACTGCCCACTGTCATTCATTAAGGAAGTAGCAAAAATCAAAGACGTTTTTCTTGCCGTCAGCAAAGGTGTAGTGAACGGCGTGTCGACAAATTCTCTTCACGGAGTTTGCAGGAAGTTTTGTAACTACGGAAAGAAGAACAGGTGAGGAGGTAGCTGATGAGGAGTCATATGGGTAATTAAGACTAGCATCTGCCGCACCAGGAACCAGAAATTTATCGCCGTGACTCACACCAGGGATGCTCTTCCTTGTCCAGAGCATCACAGGCGACACATAACGGGTGCCTGGAATGTGAATCCGTGAAGACGAGACCAGCATACTTGCTTCCCATGGATCGTAAGATCAGACTGAACATCAGTGGAAAGATAAGGAGCCCAGACAGCATACCCGTCGACGAAGGGATGCTATCCTTCAGCCACATTCAGTGACCTGTTCTGCTGTAGGAAGCCATAGATCGTCTTCGTGAACATCAGGGGCGTTGGCAAAATCGTAGTACGGACGTGGCTCAATTCGAGGAAAAAATTGACGGAAGTAAAAGAAGAGCAGTGGGGCGTCTGAAAGCAGGATCGGAGTTGAGAGAGAGCGTTGGTGCAAGGGTCTCCAGCAACAGGCTGGTGAGGCACGTGGGACAACTGCGCCACAGCGCCATTTGAGAGCTGACAAAAGGGACAGGGACATGGTACAACAACCCTTGCACTCCGGGAGGATGGGGGTCTCGCTGCGTACCTCTAACACCAAACCGCGGCAAACATACGAATCTAATGCTGCTAGCACGTGGCCGGCTATGGGCGGTGGAATTTTGAGTATCTGTGCCACCTGGGGGATATGTGGCGCCAAATATCCATTTACATATTGCGTCACTTACAGATAATCAAGTGCTCGTAAACGACGACCTAGGATCCCTGCTCGTAGTTAGGACAGCAGCCGCCGGCTGTTGAGGGCCATTGTGCGGTGCACATTACTTGCAAAATCGAGTCCTAAGCATTAAATAATAGCAGCTACATGCAACTCATCAGCGCTGTCTGCACCCACAGTCATAGCGCTCAATGTGTGGAACTTAATGCAGCTAGTAGAACCTTCGCCGTAGGTAGTAACCCACGTTTGTAGCTCCTTGACCCCAGCATACATGGTCACAGAGAGACATCCCGGACAGGCGTTGGAGGAGACCACAGAGCAAAGGTTTCATGGCGAAAGCATGCCACAATGCAAAGAGCAGGCAGCCTTGACACATCGAACAATGGACCAAGATGGGAGGATGAAACAGCCACTGTAGAATACACAGGACGCCATTCCACGAAAGGGATGTCTTATGATGTCGACGGTAGTAGCAGGGTATCCCACGTTGTGGAGCAGCCCTTACAGGCAGTCGTGATCAATCCAATCGAAAGCTTTTCTGAAGTCAAGTGGCCATCATCTCAAGCACAGGACGATCGTGAGGGAGAGCGATTATATCCCGACATCGACAAAGGACAGTGCAGGTGTTTGATGAGAGGAAACACACACTAGGCCACCTGTTTAAAATATGCAGCCATCAGTTGGGTAAAGATCTTCGTGTCACTGTTGAGCAGGTTCAATGGATACTAATCGCATATCCGTCATGTATCCCAAGGCTCGTGGATGCGGTGACCACTGAGGAAATTGTCTGGGATGGCATTATAGGTGACACAAGATTTCGCCAAATTTCCATCCACACCTTCGCCAGTAGAGGAAGAAATATCCGATAAACACCTAACGGGTGGCCTTCACAGCCACGCGCCCTTTTCGTAGAACCCATGTGGATAGTATTATGGACTTTGTCCTCCATGACGTCGGCAAGCAGATCCATTGTTTCGTCCCCAGCCAAAAGGAAGTCGAGAGACTGCCACGATGCTGGCAGTATGGTGACGTTGAGCAGAGCACAACTTAACATCATGTGCATAAGGGGGGGGGGGGGGCAGACCCTGCATCGCGTTGGGTATCTAAGTGTTGTCCATCATCAGTCGTAAGAACGTTAATCAAAGTCCTCCAACAGTGCCGCTGATACACTGTCACATGATACATAGACAGGTGGTCCTGAACTTACCCCTACATGCGTGTGCACCCTGACCATAGCTCCTTCAAGGTGACATCAAGAGAGGGGAGTGAGCTGCGCTTTGGCGAATATAGCTGAGCCATGCGCGGCTCGTGTTCATGCCGTTTCTTGCCTGACAGCTTGTCTTTAAGGAACTGTTACCTCGATTCTTAATCGATTTACTGGCGTCACTAAGTTGCTGGCTTCCCTGCCTGTGAGTGGCAGCAATAGCGCGTATCGATAAGAGCACTGTCATATATCCGGCTCATCGTGTGTCGGGAGTGCAGTTGGGACGGAGCACCAGTGAGGTGCGGACAGCGAGTACTCACCGATCGCTGGTGACACACATGCACTGTCCGACGGAAGGAGACTGGAGCGGGAACGACCGTTGGATGGTCGTTCTGTCGGTCGTCTCATAGGGCGACGTGTATTTGTTCCTCTGACCGTTTCTGGGCCTCGTCAGTTGGTCATCTTGCCGGACGTGGGTCGGTTCCTTCCTTGTGCAAAGATGTCGTGGCCAATGGGTAAGTGTTACCTCTGCATGCTTGGGTCCCAGCCCGTGTGACCGGGTCGCCGTGTCTCCGAGTTTCGGAAGAACATCGAGTTGAGCTGACGGGATGAAGCTGCAGTGAGCTCCGGACAGCCAAGACTCGCCCGACCGTTGTTGACACACATCACTTCAGGGGGACGACCTCGGTTCGTCGTTCGGTCGGTCGTCTCATGGGACCACGTGAATTGGGTCGATTTGGTCGCCAGCCGCTTATGGAAACTCTGTGTGTGTCGACTTGTGATTCGTCCTCGCTGTTCCACAGTGATTGGTTTAAGGAGTGTCGGAGTTCTCGGTGCAAGTGTCTACGTGGAACTGTGTGTAGCTTGTGTGATTTCCACTGAGCAGTTATGATGCTGTCTGCGTACTGGAGTAGGCAATCAGTAGGTTGGGACAGAGCAGCGAGTGTATGTTTCCTCACCGTGTTGATGCTGTTGATGGCGTGTAGTTCGACAACATTTGGTGTTGTTCATATTTTTGAGTTGTTATTGTGCCTTGGCTGTTTTTCCATTTTGAAGACGTAGTGCTGCTGGTATCTTCGTCCTCGGCTGAAATTTTCCGTTGTCGTGCCGTTGATCGGCGGAAGGGAATTGATTAGGTTGTTGGTCTGTCCTTCAGCCGTCCCTGGGTCGGGTTGCCATCCAATTATTTAGTCTAATTCTTGGATGCCTATCTCACCTAAATTTATGTTAGAGTTACCCCTCAGGTCGATCCTTGGAACACCTCTGAGTACCACTGTTCTGTAATTTTTAGATTGTGATTTTTGTCTCAAGTACTGTGCGACGCCTTCAGCCGCCTATTAATTTACTTGGTTTAATTTTAAAATAAGGCTTTCAGTTGACTTAAACTAAGCTTTCAAGACTGATTTGTTTAAAACTTATTTTAAAAAGGAGATTTGGCTCCGTTTGAAATTTTTGTTATTCAGGCCTTAAGCCTTGAGATGTTCAATGTTCAGTATATGGCCTTCAGCCGAGCTTTTACGTGAAATATTTTTTTAAGATAAGGCCTTGAGCCACCTTAAATTAAAATTCTGAAAATTGTTTGTTTAAACTAATTTCTTAAGAAAGTTTTGCTCTATGTCCAGCCGAGTATTTGCTCAAATTTTCTTTTGGAGAAAGACCTTCAGTCGCGTGTATTCCTTAAAGAAATTTTAATTACTTGTGTTCGAGCCTTCAGCCGTATTGTTTTGAATCCTTTTAAGGGAATATGTGATTGTTTTAGGAAAATAAAGTTTGTATGTTTTGTGCAACTGACAGTAACTGATTATGGCCCCATTCTGCTCTGTTCTGCTCTACCAGATTTCAATGGCATCATAGCACATTCCCAGAGAGTGGTGAAGTCGAAATCCTGGATTGGTCGCCACTACGCGACGACCTCCCTTCTGTAGCTAATTAAGGCTTTGCAGTGGACAAGCACTGTGGGGAGGAACCACAATTGCAGGGAAGACTCTCCATTTGTTCTCGATGAGCTGCCTGCACTTGTGCGATGTAAGATGGCTTGTCTTCTGTTTCCATGGATCCTGGCAGCGCTACACCATTTGGGGGCCGAGACTGACAACTCAGATATATGCCTCATAGTCAGAAAGTGCAATAAGTCAGACTTCAGCAACCTGCATCTCACTAACAATATCACAGGAGATATACAAACGATGAAGTAGGTAGAAAGAATGGCTACTGAAATTTGTAAACTCCGGACGATCACCAAGAACATGTTCCGTAGAGTCCACAACGTTGAGATGCAGGACATTTGCCTCTAGCGCTGCGCATGGAGAGAGATGTGGCTGGAAGTTGGTCCTTAGGCCACTCTGTAAACGCCCATCGTATGGTTAAGACATTCTGCCGATCCAGGAAGAGAGGCGTGAGTACCTCAGAGAAGAAAGAAGAAAGTTCGCGGCGGCGACCTGAAGCAGAAGATGCATAGATTCTAATGATCCTGATGTCACTAAACGTGAGAACCATACCTCTGACATCAGGGGGTTAGTCAACTGTATCAGCGAGGATACCGTCACATAAAGAGATCTCTACCCCACTACCAGTAGGGGAAGCACGGAAGACGTGTGTCGTACAGCCATGCGGAACACAGAATGGTTCAAATGGCTGTGAGCTCTATGGGAATTAACTGCTGAGGTCATCAGTCCCCTAGAACGCAGAACTACTTAAATCTAACTAACCTAAGGACATCACACACATCCATGCCCGAGGGAGGATTCGAACCTGCAACCGTAGCGGTCGCGCGGTTCCAGACTGTAGCGTCTAGAAGCGCTCGGCCACACCGGCCGGCAGCACAAAATGTTACAACAATTACATACTGAAGGCAGGAAACGTCGACATCCGCAGCATACAGCGTTTCATGGGGAAATGCTAGTTTATGGCGCCCGAATGGTACTGACATTGACTGTGGCTATACAATACGTTTCAAACGCTGCCATCACCAGCTGGGTGCGCAACGCAAACTCGGAGGAAGCTCGGGGAGCACCCCATTCACCCCATTAGGCCCCCATGAAAAGGCACATCACAGTGAATGGGAGGGATCCAGCTCTGCTGATGGGATTATAACGCTCTGTACACCGCAGCATATGTGGCAGAAGATAGACGCCAGTTTCGCACGTACCCGATGGAGGCAGTCATCACCGCGATTTCCCTTTCGTTTCCTCGGAGACCGTTGCTTCCTAATACACTTCTTGTCGGATGGCGGACGGCTGTCGTCCGACAGGTGGCCAGACGGAAGAGAAGTGACGGTCGGTACCTCATCATGATACACAACCTTGGGGTTCGGGCAGACTGCTTGCGTCGACTGACGGCCATCGTCTGTTGGCACCGCCTTCGGCGGCAGTGTAGGCGACATCTACGGTCGGCGTCTGTACCAGTCTAAGTCAGAGACATTCAGAAGGGACGTGGCCTTCCTGCCTAAAACTTGAACAAGTAGGCGGCTAGCTATTGTACATGACGAAAGCTCTGTATCTGACAATAACCAAGTAAGAAGGCACGTGTTTTCGCAGTTCAGGTTTTATCTGACGGACACTTTTGAGCACACGGTACGTTTCGAATGCCTTCCACGTTTCGACACCAAGACTGGCGATGTGCCGTCATGTGTAAAGGCGGCCAACCGAACGTTCGACGGCACCTCAAACGTGAGTTTGAAAACCCTCAATGTTCGGAGACCAGAACCAGAGTGATTAACCACGACAGCCTCTATATAGCCATCAGGGAATCTGACTTGAGGTTGGTAACATGACGTTGTAAAAAAACGTTCGTGCACAGTTCATCACTCGCCAGTTTTATCTACACTGTGGTACAAAGGATCGAAAATGAATTCCTAGAACATCTTGCGGCAGGAGATACATTTCGTCCCGTATGGAACTTTAAACTTCACGCTTCTGGTCTTTCATTATACAAAGGAAAAGTTAATTTAACAGTGGCTTGGCTACAGGAAAGCGCCATGATGGTCGATGAATACGGACACGATGACGGGGAAGCCCCACGGAAGTAAGCAAACTCGTGCTCACTCGTAAGCAACAAAACAGGTGAGACTAAAAAAACGCCAGCTTGCCTCACCCCTTTCGAAGGCGGACCGCTAACTGTCGAAGTGTAAATTGGATACAGTTTTATGCTTTAACTTTAAAAAAATTGACGCACGAAGGTGATTTGAACTTCGGTAACCATGTATATCCGTTTCCACCAGCCTAGCCTCATCTCGCTGGGCTAATGGGATGGTTACGCCAGAGCGCAGAGTTCATGATACCTGGTCTTGGCCACTCTGCGCGAAGTTACAGATTTGCAAGAGCCTTATTTCTAATATTAAAAGTATTTGTGGGACTAGTTTTTTTTCTTGAACTAGGATGGGGAATTTCATGCGGAGCGCCAACTGCGGCACTTTTTTTTTCACCCTATGTGAAGTCGACAGTGCCCCAGCAGTACTGCTCATAGGCCACGTTACCGTGCGCGGAGAGTCGTAACTGGTCTTTCAGCATGCACTTTGCTGGAAAGTATAATTGCAGGTTGAAAGAGTTACGTCTCTTCGTAGGAGAAAAGTGAGTCATTTAGTTGTTTCACAGAAAGGCGCGTGGGATTAGTTGTGAGATTGATGGTTGAAGCACTATCGTGTTTGTTAATCATTAACTTTCGTAGAGGAACATACTGGTAGTAGAATGTAAAGAAGGAGGATTTGTCGGCACTATTAAATAATTTGGAAGAAGCACATTTGGCGATAAATGTCCACTATTGTTCGAATGGCTCTGAGCACTATGGGACTTAACAGCGGAGGTCATCAGTCCCCTAGAACTGAGAACTACTTAAACCTAACTAACCTAAGGACATCACACACATCCATGCCCGAGGCAGGATTCGAACCTGCGACCGTAGCGGTCGCGCGGTTCCAGACTGAAGCGCCTACAACCGCTCGGCCTCTTCGGCCGGCTCCAATATTGTAATTGAGCCAAGTCACAGAGTGTTTATATGGCCAGTGTTAACAGACTGTTATTACAGTTATATATTTTCCACATCTGTATGACTCAATATGACTGAAATGTGTGATTGATTCATTGATGGAGAATGTTGTTGTTATCGAAGATAATTATAACAATCGAAACCGGTAAAGAATAAACATAAAATTCTACAGTTCATGGTACAAATACGATTTTTCGAAATAAATCAGAGCGCTTTGCGATCAGTGATTACCTGTTTAGTTGTAGAATGACACGTAACAGTGGTTTCTTCACCATGAAGGTCAAACGAGCTTAATTGTGAACAAAAAAAGCCTGGATGAGTTTAGGCATTGTTAGGGTGTGTAAGGTGTCAAAGGGCGAATAAATCAAAACAATTTTGCTGATAATTATCATTATTTAAAACTAAACTGATCCATTTTTCAACTGAACAACTTTACTATTTGAAAGGTATATGCGACACGTGTTTATATTAGGGGCGTGAGGCACGTATCAGGTTTATTCCGTAACAAAGCATGTTCTCTAAGTAAAGCTCCCATACTCGAGTCCAATAGCCACAAGAAATCTTTGATTCAGACAGACACAAAAATACGTTAACAAACTACAAAATACAAGGAAAGGCATATCACATTTGTCTCGAAGACATGTCAGATTTTATATTTTATCATCATAACAGTACAACCACATTACATTGGGCGTACTGCGTGAAGAACAGGGAAATGGTATGGAATAACAATACTGAACATAATGATAAGTGTACGTGTGGAGAGAGCTACAAAAGTGCGTCATCGCCGACAGAATCATATCTGAAACTTAAATCTACAGCATCTTGTTGGGTAGCAGTGGTTCAAGATGAGAAAAGAAATTCTACGGCATCTTGGACGTCTCTGGTACGGGACGACTACTTGTTCAACACAAACGGCACAATTTGCATTATCACACCATGGCACACTATCATCAGTCACAGTAATAAATGTGTTACAATGACGCCAATTGCTTTTCGTGTATAACTGTAGGCAAACCTGTAGAACGAATTGGCGTCTGACGAATTGCATATTGAGAAATTTAGGTAGGCTTGTGTTTTGCACTTTTGATCTTCAAGTGTAAAAATGTCCTCATGAAATTAGGAATATCAGTCAGTAGTACTCTGGGACCACAGCTCGATACAGTGGAAGAGTACGATACTGCAGGGTTAAACAATTCCGGCTTTGAAGATGTGACTAAGGGAGAATCTGAAACATGGAACCAATGATAGAATTAAGCGGGAACAAAACTTGGATGCCTGAGATACAAAACAGGGAAGAACTACAGTGGACGCTATTTAGAAGTAAAACAAAACTTAAGTTGACTTCTAGTATGTCAACTTGATATAATAGTGAAGGTTATAGAGGAAGGCGAAAATAAAGGGTAACGGACGCAAAAGAATTAAGAGAAAATCAGTGGAAAACTGTCATATATAACAGCCAAACAGAGACAAAATGCAAATAATTGAAAATCAAGAGAAAACTGTGCGAGAATCTAACGAGGAATTCAAACAATTATGTGAAAGTCAAGAGCAAATAAAAAAAGACCTAAGAAAAGAACACTGGAGAATTTAGGGAAAGCCAAGACAAAATCAAACAGGAGTCCGTGAAAAAATAAAAAGTAGAAGGTCAAAAGATACTTGCTAAGGTAAAGAAACTTCTGAAGGTAATTAAAGAAGTCAAGAGGAATTTGTGAAACAAGATTAAATTCGGATTTCAGGAGAGTAGAAAGAAACCTGCTAAGTTAGTTGAGGAGGGCAGACACTAGAAACATGTAGATGTATATAAAGTAATGTAAAATGCGCCTACTATTCTTACAGAATTTTCGTTACCTATGGAGTCACAATTAGAAGTATAATCAGACGTGGACTTTTGAAATGAAGTATCTGTTTCTGGCCGTAACATGTCAAGCAAAATGCCTGCTACTATAATCATAGATGACGAATCGATTAATAAATGCACAGATTGTGATAAACGTCAAAGGGATGCAAGCATATTTGGTACGGAAGCAGATGTGTTGCCAGTCGATAAAGAACATGCTTCAGAGTAAATGGTTGAAGCAGAGGATGAGAAAATTATTGTTACAGGGTAGGGGGAGGAGCCTGCTACGAAAATAACACATGATTTATAATAGAAATGTCAGGGGTCGCTAGATTGTGAGAAGAAGTTTGGAGATACGTTGTATGTGAAGCAAGAGGAACACAACCTGTCACAGTATGAGGTAAGCAGAAGTTCCTGGAAAAATTCCAGTCTGAGAGCACAAAAGATGAGAGTTGAAATTTGATACTACTGATCCATATTATCTAAGCTATGACGAAATATAGTCAGAATTTTTTAAAAGGAAGAAATCAGTATTTTGGAACGCAGTATGAAGAAAACCGCGTGGTGTACTGGGTGACGTAATGTCGACTGCGCGAAGTTTGTGGTCATCTAGCTGGTACTGCAACTGAGTCTGTGGAGAGGCACGACGAAGATTCGCACGGAACAGAGAAGAAACAACGGTAGTCAAGGGGAAACGCAAGCAGCAGGAAAAAGGCGCCACCATCACCACAGATACGCGCTACTTAATTGTGGCTCACCTACCTACGGACGCAGAGAAAGAGGTGGAATGATAGAAGAGCGATTGGTCAAGGTCAGCTGTATGTTCGGCCGTTGACGGGAAGTGTAGCAGAGAGAGATGAAGCGGCGTAAAGTCGTTCGAATTTGTTCAAGGATGTAATCACTGAACAGTGGGAGAGGAGACGCAAAAGGAGACAGTGGGGAGAACGACAACGATGCGTTTGGGCGTGCTGTACAGCCGCAAGAAGCCTGAGTGGTAATCATGAACAACAGAGGTGTTAAAAGTTAATAACAGTGATTTATTTAGTATTTCGTATTATTTGTGTTAATGTACTATATATGTGTTACGCTAGCAACAATGTAGACTGTCGTTTAAGGAATGGTGGCATTTTGTTTCTACTGGCATTTTGTAATTGCACAGGTACAAGTCCACGTAAAGAAAAGTAAGAGTGTTGTACCAAACACATGTTTTGATTTCTTGTGGGGTATACAGACGCTGAGACACTTTGTTATTTACATGTTCGAGTAGCTGCTGAGACGACAGTGGAAGTCGGACTATGGTGCAATGCAGTTCCCCCTTCCACCAATCCACACTCGCTGTAACCTGACGGCCGCGATGGGCGGAGTGGCTGGGATAGTCCGGCGCTCCGCCGCTGGGTCGCGTGCCTAGAAGGGCTGCGCACAGGTCGCTGACCTTCACCCATACCGCCAGTAGCTGTGTAATAATCGACGCTCGACGGACTTGCCTGGGGTCCTGAGTGGGAGCAGAAACGTCAAAATCAGCAGTTACGACCACCTGTCAGTGTGTGACATTTGCCTAGAGTCACGTGTGGAAAAGTAAATCGTCAATTACGCTAGTGTTCGCAAATGTTCGATTTCAGCTGATTAATCATAAACTTCTATTCCTTTGTGCTAAAAAATGTTTTTGCAAGTTTAGTTACCAGATCCTGTGGCTGTCTTCCATTATCCTAACAAAAATAGTCTTACCAAATTCTTTAAGCCGTAACAGTTAATATACTTGAACTTTGAGGACATGTTTTTGAAAACAGTTTGATTGTCATTTGAGTAACGATACTGTTTGTTGTCGAGTTATTGGATGCTGTGCCACGTATTTAGGCAACCAGTTGGTAACTACTTAGCTTCCACTTTCATAAATATGGTTCAAATGGCTCTGAGCACTATGGGACTCAACTGCTGTGGTCATAAGTCCCCTAGAACTTAGAACTACTTAAAGCTAACTAACCTAAGGACAGCACACAACACCCAGCCATCACGAGACAGAGAAAATCCCTGACCCCGCCGGGAATCGAACCCGGGAACCCGGGCGTGGGAAGCGAGAACGCTACCGCACGACCACGAGATGCGGGCCCACTTTCATAAATGGTTCAAATTGCTCTGAGCACTATGGGACTCAACTTCTATGGTCATCAGTCCCCTAGAACTTAGAACTAATTAAACCTAACTAACCTAAGGACAGTACACACATCCATGCCCGAGGCAAGATTCGAACCTGCGACCATAGCGGCCACCCGGTTCCAGACTGTAGCGCCTAGAACCGCTCTGCCACCCCGGCCGGCCTTTAATAAATATTTACATTTTCTTAATGTATGCTCTCCCTGCAATTACATGTGTAATAATATTGTTTTTATGTGCTGACCAACAATTGTATATAAAGGGTAACTGAGGTATCATAAACATTGAATAATTGGAAATTCGTTTGCTGACTGCGAATTCTTTGGCATCAGTTTATAAAGCACAGGTGTAGTACCTATCAGTGATATACGAACATTTGTGCCAAACCAGGACTCGAATCCAGATTTTCTACGTATCTTGAGTAGACTATGGTATAAGGATGTAGACCAGGCCCGGCAAAGCATGGCTCACGACACATTTCCCTCCAGCGAGCGCTTCCCCCTCCAACTCGACTCGTGTGGCGACGTTATGGCCCCGATGTAGCCATGCCGGACGACTCTCAGTCGTCGTGGGTAATAATCTCTATAATATCAACTACCTAAACGCAATCGCTAAAAGACCTACAGTACCAAAACGTTAACTTTTCCTTTAGTTATTGGCCTTAAACTCTTGTCTTGTATTGTGTCTATTAAACTGGCGACCTATAAACAACGGAGAGGCTTCGTCCTGCTATAGCCCGCAGTGGTACACAACCCCACAGCAGGCTACAGCAGTTCACTCACCCTAACGCCGCCCGACGTCGAACCCAGTGCCCCCCCCCCCCCCCCAACCGCCGCCCGCGAGTAATTATGGTATACGCGTAAGTGGAGAAAGTGTTTGCGCAGCAATCGTCGACATAGTGTAACTGAGGCGAAATAAGGGGGACCAGCCCGCATTCGCCGAGGCAGATGGAATACCGCCTTAAAAACCATCCACAGACTGGCAGGCACATCGGACCTCGACACTAATCCGTCTCGCGCATCCGTGCTGGGAACCGGCATGCCTGTCCATCCGGAAAACAGTGCGTTAGATCGCACGGCTAACCGGGCGGGCCTGCACTTGTCTTAATGAGATGTTAAAATATTTATGTTAGATATATTTAACGTGGCGTTGACAAGTTATGTAATTCGACTTCAGTTTGCGTTGTAGAGAAACGGAGATCAAGTTCCAACCACTCATTCAACACAGCATTGCTTTGAGCAAATTTAATGTACTACCTTGAAAAAATGTATTTTCACAAATGTATGATGACCCGATGAAATATTTTACGTTAAGGGCGTAGTTTTTGATTTTTTCGTTACTAGTCGGTGGTATAATTAACAAGATTTCGGCATCTGTTTCTGTTCTGAATAGAATGGAAGGACCATTTTGTAACCTGCGAACTTCTTGAGGATTTTTCCAACACTTGCAAGATGAATTTTGGTAGGATTGTTAAACAAAATGATATGCCGCTTAGTACCTCTCTCTGAAACACACTGGAGACTTCACCAATAGTGCAAGCAAATCTTGCAAGTTTTAATTTCGCGTGTTTTTGTTTTAGTTCGCAGAAACTTGGAAAATAACACAAATTTTCCTTGCTTAGTTCCAATTTAACTAACATAACTTTACATCAGAATACATTAATATTCAATAACTTATAATAAATGATGCGTTCCATTCCTTGAAAACGAAAATTCAAATTACATTATTATAATGACTTGTAAAATACACACATCAAAACCTTTTTCCATCACCCCCGTTCACGATACTCCTGAAGCAGACGTTGACTGTGGATATTATATCACAGACACAGTCCCTTTGACTATTCACAGATGTCACTAAACTCGCGCAACGATGTAAACAACCACGTACAACCAGCGTCTATTAGACGGAGGGGGTCCCACAGCCGGTCAGTTCAAGTCATTCCACCAGGAAGGAAGTACACGGCTCGTGTTGTCTGTAGTTCAACCATGCCTAGACGGTCAATACCGCTGTTAGATCACCACCCCTGGTGGCCGACCGGTTCTAGGCACTTCCGTCCGGAACCACGCGGCTGCTACGGTCGCAGGCTCGAATCCTGCCTCTTGCATGGATGTGTGTGGTGTCCTTAGGTTAGTTAGGTTTAAGTAGTTCTAAGTTTAGGGGACTGATGACCTCAGCTGTTAAGTCCCATAGCGCTTAGAGCCATTTGAACTATTTTTGAACCATTTTGCTATTCGGTCGTCTCCGTATTGTTACTTTGTGCCAGGAAGAACTCCCAACAAGGGAAGTGTCCAGGCGTCTCTGAGGGAACCAAAGCGATGTTGTTCCGACATGGAGGAGGTGCAGAGAGACAGTAACTGTCCATGGCATCCATCGCTCAGGCCGCCCTAGGGCTAATACTGCAGTGGATGACCGCTACCTACGGACTATGGATCGGAGGAACCCTGACAGCAACGCCACCATGTTGAATAACGCTTTGAAGTGCAGCCAAAAGACATCGTGTTACGATTCAGGCAGTGCGCGACTGGCTACAAGATGCTCAACATCATTCCCGACGTCAATGGCGAGGTCCATCTTTGCAGCCACCACACCATGCAGCGCGGTACAGATGGGCCCAGCAACACGCCGAATGGATCGCTCAGGGTTGGCATCGAGTTCTCTTCACCGATGAGTGTTGCATATGCCTTTAACCAGACAATCGTCAGAGAGGAGTTTGGAGGCAACCCGGTCAGGTTGAAAGTCTTAGACACACTGCCCAGCGAGTGAAGGAAGGTGGATGTTCCCTGCTGTTTTGCGGTGGCATTATGTGGGTCCAACGTACGCTGCAGGTGGTCATGGAAGGCTCCGTAACGGCTGTACGATACGTGAATGCCATCATCCGGCCAATAGTGCAACTATTTCGGCAGCGCTTTGGCGAGGCATTCGTCTCCTTGGACGACAATCCGCGCCCCCATCGCGCACATCTTGTGAGTGACTTCCTTCAGGATAACGACATCGCTCGAATAGATTGGCCAGAATGTTCTCCAGACATGAACACGGACGAACATGCCTGGGATCGATTGAAAAGGGCTGTTTATGGACGAGTGGCCCACCAACCACCCTGAGGGATATACGCCGAATCGCCGTTGAGGAATGGGACAATCTGGACCAACAGTGCCTTGATGAACTTGTGAATAGTATGCGACGACGAATACAGGCATGCATGAATGCAAGAGGACGAGATACTGTGTATTAGAGGTACCGGTGTGTACAGAAATCTTGACCACCACCTCTGAAGGTCTCACTGTATGGTGGTACTACATGCACTGTGTCGTTTTCATGAGCAATAAAAAGGGTGGAAATGATGTTTAAGTTGATCTCTATTCCAATTTTCTGTACAGGTTCCGGAACACCCTGAACCGAGGTGATGGAAAAGTTTTTTTGGTATGTGTATGTTATAAATACTGATTCTCATTTAAAAAAGTGATTTTTCAGCTTATCTATTCGAAAAGTTGGAAAGAAGTACAAAGAAACATATACATAAATTTCAGAACCCAAATAATGGATTGAGGAATGAAGAAGCATGTTTCCGTTTTCCTCATCAACTTCTTCGAAAAACTGTTTCTCTGATACAGTGGTCGATATCCTTAGCGCATTGTACTAGTAATTATCGTTACATCATTCTCTGCTAACTGTAGTCTTATATTTCCCACATGGTGCTTCCTAATGAATAATGCAATGTAAAATGAAACTACTCCGTCTTTTCTTAACTGACCAACGAAACGCTTCTCGCTACCGCCAGATCTTGTGCATCACTGGCACAAATAGCAGAGGTTTTTTTGAAACCACCAATTTTATGAACACGTTTTCGAACTGCATTAAAATTATCCAAACCTGTTGTTCTGAGTATCGAAACTAAAGCGAGTAAGTCTTCATACATAGGAAAGTCGTCCTTTATGACGCGAAAAAACCTAGTAGTTGATAAGATCTGTTCGATCAGTACTCTGTCCACAAACAAGTTAATACTGTTTGCCATTAAATAGTTGTTTATTGATGTTATCTCCAATATCATGAATTCATAGTGTTATGTGACAAAGCAGATGTTTTAAAATGTACGGCGGTATAATCGAAACCAAACGCCTTTCTGTTTCTACTGTACATTATTTCATAAGTAAGCCGCCCCTGAAGCATTTTCTAGCTTTTGCTAATTTTAAGAATACGACGTAAGATGCAGTTAAACCCTTTCTTTTAAGATTTGATGGTTCAGGCAACTCTTGTCCTTCTTTTTCTAAGTTATCAACAAAAGGACATAGTGCAGCATGAAAGTAACGCCTGTGTATTGCTTCATGTAGCGAAGAGGAAGGTCCAGTAAGATTAATACCTTTGTTTTGGTGTAAGCATTTTTTACGTATCAAACTTTAAGGATTATAGTCGGAACTGCGTACAAAAAAGTACTTACCTCCAACTCTTTAAAAAAAATCACGATTTTTCAATATTCTTAATTTTCGATATTCTTAACAGAATATTAACCACATGTATAATCATATTCAAAACTAGAATCATAGCCACAGTAATAAGCACATGGAAACTTGAACAACAGCTCAGTATTTAGGAGAGTAAATCTGACAAGATACCTAGAGTAATCGAAACAGCGATGCCTCTTCGAAGTCAAAGAGGGGCTGCTCTACTCGATAGCTGATAAACAGAAGAACCGAAGATTGCGGCCAGGCTGTGACAACAACGTCAGGGTACATTTGGAAGGGAAAGGGCTCACTGGAGGAGAATATCTCGCGAGACAAACTTTGCCAGCCGTGATGTAGACAAGGTGACATGGATGTTTTGGTCGGTCCGGGGAGCCAAAGTCATTAAGGGACTGTTCACGATAAGTGGGAAATCCGGGTTCGAGTCCTGGTCCGGCACATATTTCCTTATGTTACTAATGGATGCTACATCTACGTCTAGGTCAGCTGATTTCGAGAAATTCGCAGTCAGCGAATAAATTTCGAATTATTTCGTACAGCGTGGATTGTCAAACAGGATTTGTTCTTTCAGGCATGCAAATGAGTATGATTTCTGAGCTTATGGAAGAAGGCCTGAAAGAGGTAAAAATAGTTTATTACTACTGTAAATTTTTTCAGCGATAATGAGATAGAGGAAAATAAAAACATACAATGTTTTGATTTGTTTGAGAACTGATGATATCGTAAGAGCAAGTTTTTCTCACAACCTATGCTCATAATGTCCACAGATGTTCGGGACTGTGCCTCATGGCAGGAACATGTAAAAATTTTATTGAGAAAAGTTAGTGACTACGATGAGCTGTATGTTATAAGCACGTAATTGATGAGCACAGGAATTGCTATGCTTTTAATTGCTTTATAATCTAGTTCCTTGAACAATTAAATTTGTACTAGTGTTGACTGCATACTTCTTATATATTTTACCCAAGATGTAAACTATTGTAAATTTTCCATTTAGCATCAATAGAATGTAAAGCGTGCATGATATTTTAATTGTATTACAGTATAATACTTATGGGAGACATTGCTGCATTGCTCGTAATATTCGATTATTTGTTTCTGTGGGAATCTTGTTGCTGGGTCAAAATTTCTGTAGGATTTCTATTTCCTTTCGGGGGGGTTTCAAAAACCTTTTTTCTAGCGTCGTTTGAAAAGATTCAAGTGGGGGATGGGGGGGAAGTTAGAATTAATGCTGTATTTGTTGTTACAAGTAGCTTCCAATTTCCGAAGTTGAACGCGTTTTTCTCTGGGCAGAGCATTGTCTTACTATATAAACTCAACACTGCCCCTGCACTACCCCTCGTGCAACGAGTTAGTGTGAGATTCAGCACGGATCCATTACTTGGAGCCGCATCGTGAAAAATGTATGAATAATTTGCTAGGAAGTATCCTTAATTAAGACTTGAAAGTGTTACGTCCGTTCATGGGAGAAGGGTGTTTGAGTGATTTAGTTATTTGGAGGAAAGGCGTCAGGGATTAGTTATGAAATTTCTGTTTGAAGTAAAATTGTGGTGCTTAATCAGTTACTTCCCTGGAGAAACACTTAGGAAGGCTTCCTTGATCAATGATTACCTGTTTAATTTATGTGGAAATTCAACGTAGCAATGGCTGCTTCATTCTGAATGTGAAAACAAGCTTAACTGTTAACATAAGCCTGGATGGATTCGGGTATTGTCAGGGACGTGTGTTATGTGACGAACATAGTCATTTGACTCACAGCGTTATTACTTCAAAGTTACGTTTTCCACTTTTCAACACGCCAACTTCGATGTTTGAAAGATATGAGACACATGGGTCTGTATTAGGCTCGAAGAAAAGTTTATTTCGTAACAAAGTGTGTTCTCCGTGTAAAGCTCCCATACTCGAGTAAAATAGCAGCAAAAGATAATTTAGCAAACCATAGAATTCAGGGAAAGACATATTAGACATGACTCCACGGAAGAACTCTTGTTAAATTTTATCATTGTAACAATACAGCCAATTACTAGCAGAAATTTAATACATAATTATGTACTTACTATTTCGTTGCCTGTGACTAGCAACACTTCTCGGCTGAAGCCTCAAGCTGGATCACATGAATAACATCTGTACACTGAAGTTGTGACTAATGACATGGATACATCTGCTAGCTGTCGCAAGATTTCTATTGGGCGATGTGTTGCACTACGCCACATTTCGTACTCGCTCCATGTTTGAACTAGTGGCTGTATTTTTGTCAGTTTGACTTTTAAGTTTGGAATGGTTCAAATGGCTCTGAGCACTATGGGACTTGACATCATTGGTCATCAGTCCCCTAGAACATAGAACTACTTAAACCTAACTAACCTAAGGACAGCACACAACACCCAGTCATCACGAGGCAGAGAAAATCCCTGACCTCGCCGGGAATCGAAGCCGGGAACCCGGGCGTGGGAAGCGAGAACGCTACCGCACGACCACGAGCTGCGGACTTACGTTTGGAACTTGTGCCTCAGGATGAGAAGTACCGAAATTGCAATAAATGAAATAAAAATCAAATTTACGTTAGCGGATACAATCATGTTTAATAGTGTATTATGGCTGAGCCCTTTCTCCTTTCAAATTAGTGAAATAACTAATGTTTCTATTTCTTTTTATTCTGGTGTTAAATCACAAGATGGTCAAAACAGTTAATTAAACGTTATGTGGAACATCTTGTTCTGTAAATTACCGAACTTTTGTAAGTATCACCAATTCACCAACGTCTACGGTATACAAAGTATTGCCTTTTCAGAGCTTCAGCACGTTTTATTTCTGTCTTTCCTCTGTATAGGGATATGGTCGCAGAGCTTTAGCAGAATCTAAGAGTCAGTCGATAAATTTAAACGGATTAGCTGACAGAACTGCACGTCGTTGTTCCGGATAACCGCGCTCCCCCGTGCGTCGAGGGTCAGCCCGAGGCTCCCGGCGACTGCAAATGGTCCCTTGCTAAGCGGCTTGCAGCGGCTGCTCTGTGCAGGCGCGGGCAGCACACGGCCGCTGCATCAGGAGTTACGGCAGCGCCGCGCAGAGGCCGAGACCGCAGCCAAAGCCTTCACGTAGCCGCCGCTCTCCAGGCTTGAGTACAGCCGGCTGCAACGGCTCAACTGGTGTTCTCTCGCGTGCAAAGTCTTTTACGTTGTGGCCCTTTATTGCTATGTGACGTGTCTTTCCAGTGCCCTTGCACTTATAGGGAACCGTACCTCACATACCTACACTGATGAGCCAAAACATCATGACCACTGTCCACCGCGACGTTGGATGCCGCTTGGTGACGTCGTGGGCACGTGCTATGGTAACAAAAGTATTTAAGCGGAGCAGACACGGACGGGGTATCATCCTAGCGAAGATACAGGCTGCAAATGGGGAAATCCGTTGAGATAAGCGTCTGTGACAAAGAGCAGATTATTGTTACGCAGAGCTCGTGAACGAGTACCCCGAAAACGACGAATCTGGTCGGGTGTTCACGTGATGTTCTTGAGTATCTGTGGAAAGAGGGGAGACAGTGAAATCCCCACTAGGCGCTAAATGGTTGGATATCAACGAGCCTTCTCAGAACGTGTGGTTCGGAGGCTTGTCGGCTCTGTAAAGTACGAGAGATTGTGATCTGTGGCAACTCTGCCGAAAGGTCACAATGCTGGTACACGCACAAGCGTTTCGGATCACACCGCTCGCTGTACTTCGTTAAACATGTAGTTCCGCAGCATACCAGTCCTTACTGTTTACATGTTGACTCAATGACATTGTCAATTAGGGTTACAGTGGGCACGGAACCATTGGGATTCAACCGTCGAGCAATAGCAACGCGTCCGCTCTAGTGAATCATATTTTTACAACACTAGGTCTCTGGTCGTCTCCACAAACGCCGTCAGCGAGGTAACGGCGGCTCAAAACGTGCAGATCGCTACGGACGCAGGCTGATGGGAGAAATGTTACGCTATGGGAGACATTCTCCTTGCCTCGCATGGGACCTGTGTTAGTAATCGAATACAATCTGACAGCAGCGAACCACTTGCTTCTCTCATTGCTTGATGTCTTCCCCGACTGCTGTGTCATCATTCATTAAAATAATTATCCGTGTTTCGTAGCTAAGACCGTGCTACAGGGGTCTGAGTAGCATTATAGTGATGATGATGTTCCGGCGGCCAAATTCGCTTGATGTAAATCCTGTGGAACCTATCTGGGACGCTATCAGGCGTCATAACAACGTGCTCAAATGAGTGGCCAGTTATCTACGCGGATTACGTGATCTGTGGGTAGACATTTACTGCCACATATGTCTACAAACCTGTCGACAAACTGTCGGATCCCTGATACTCAGAATCAGTGATATATCTCTTTCCAACAAGCTATTAAGCTGGTGGTCACGATGTTTTGGCTCATCGGTGTATTCTTCATTACGAGTATCGTTCCCTCGTATTGTTGCCGTGTACGTACAAATGTTGCTGTGTCTTTCACTATTCATGACATGACAGTACAGCAGGTTGTTTATTTATGATATTTATTTGATTCGTACAATTAGTTAATTTCGACATGCCACCGTTTTCAAGTACATGTGTGACATAAAATTATGTACGTAACATAGTGTCACACATGTGGTTGGTTGGTTGGTTAGGGAAGGAGACCAGACAGCGAGGTCATCGGTCTATTCGAATTAGGGAAGGACGGGGAAGGAAGGCGGCCGTGCCCTTTGAAAGGAACCATCCCTGCATTTGCCTGGAGCGATTTAGGGAAATCACGGAAAACCTAAATCAGGATGACCGGACGCGGGATTGAACCGTCGTCCTCCCGAATGTGCGTCCAGTGTCTAACATGTGCTTGAAAATGACGCAATGGGTACTGTCTGAAGATGACCTAAGCCTAAGGCCAAATCGATCAAATTAATGAAACAACCATCGAGATCAACAATGTTTTTCAATTGATTCTGAATCGATTAACCGAACTCTGATTTTCCGGCGATGAGGACGTCCACATAGCGGTTCTCGAATGCCTCCGTGACCAAAGAGCAGATTTCCGTCGTCGAGGAACTGAATGACTGGTAGAACATTCCGACCTTGTTTACAGAGAAATGGTGACTAGGTTAAGAAATAGTTCAAAAATGGTTCAAATGGCTCTGAGCACTATGGGACTTAACTTCTGAGGTCATCAGTCTCCTAGAACCTAGAACTACTTAAACCTAACTAACCTAAGGACATCACACACATCCACGCCCGGGGCAGGATTCGAACCTGCGACCGTAGCGGTCGCGCGGTTCCAGACTGTAGCGCCTAGAACCACTCGGCTTCCCCTGCCGGCTAAGAAATAGTGTCACATATGTGTGTCACTTTGAAATGATGTGCAGCAGTCAATAAAATTTACTTGACTTGCCACAAAATTCAACAGGGTACTTATTGAAGGCCCTCCTCCAGAGCTGAGTGGTCAGCGCGGCTCAATGCGACGCGGAGGACCCAGATTCGATTCCCAGTACTGCCACGGAGTTGGCCTTGGTGGAAGTACTGGAACGAGATGGTCTCAGCTTTGTGATTCCAATTGAGGAGCTACGTGAACGAGTAGCAGAGGATCTAGATCACGAAAACTGACAGTGGGCAAGGGAGCCGTGAGATGACTTCGTGCCCCTCCACACTGCATTCAATGACGCCGTCTGCAGAGGATGACAAGGTGGTCGGTCAGTATCGTAATTGCCTGTGGACGGGTTTACGTGATGTTTACTCACTGAATCCGTCTTGTAACTCCTGACAATGACGACGGAGCAAGCAGTCGAATCGTTGAGATGGCATACATATCTGACGTGACACGAAATCCGTGTAGCATTTTTGTAGGTATTCAATCTCATAGATTTCGGGATTGCCATAAGTTCTCAAAATGAAATCCATGATAATTCCATGATTTCCAGAGACAACTTTTGTCTCTTTTGCCGAAAAATTCAGAGACCTGAGTGTTAAGTAAACAGGCGAGTTAACAAAATATGTAGGGACTTGTTTGTTTCTGAACGTATTATTAACTATAATTTTGACTGAACAGCAAGTTATTGTCTCCTTTACAGAATTTATGATCTCGAGGGAAAGTAAATAGGTTTGTTACTTTTGAATACATCGTGGGAGCAGACAGTGGTCAATGTTATTACTAATAGTTACAATTAAAATCAGTCTTGATCACAAATTTATTTATTCTGGTAACCGGTTTGAACCACGCTTGTGGTCATCTTCAGACCTACAAGTAAAATACAAAGTCTGATAAGAGGGCTACATACATTAAAGAAAATTATATAAAACAAGAAAGTTATAAAACAATGAATTACGAAAAAGCTGTACGAGCAGGGTCCTCCTTCTGATTTTAAATGAGCAGCTTGAATTCAAAGACAAACATTTCTTTGAGATTTTTGACGATTTGCTTTAGAATGCTCACTCTTCTGCCTCTCATTTGTTAAAAATTATTCTTACCTTGATAAAACATTTTATAGTTTAATATTCTGACACTACGGCCTGTAGTATTGTATTTTAAATTCAACATTCTGAGTAATGGTATATACACGATTTATGTTTTTATATTTGTTTCATAAACATTTCTTGTATACATATGTGCAAGTGATCTTATTCTATGAAAACATTGTCTGTCTCATAAGTTTTAGCTACTCTTCAGTTTTCCTTTTCCTTTACATTTTACAACGAAACAAAAGTCAATATGAACTGTTATTATATATGTAATTTTGAGCATATATTTTATTGACCAATAATGCATGTCAGCTGCTTCAGTGTTTGTCACAGCTACCTGTTAATTCCGTACCTTACACTGTCAGTTTTATTCTTAGTCTTCTAGTACTATTTTTTATACTCTAATTATATTTTTGTTTATAAGACTGGTATTTAAAATAAAACATAGCAATGCCGTTTAATACTGTCACATGTAAAATTTGCAATATACATAGGAGCGTCATAGGCAGTATTTTAAGAATATGTACAAGTTCTGTGCCCTCTCGATTACTTCTTTCTACTTTTTATCTGCAAGAACTAATTATTATCTATCGAATAATCTATACAAACGGATGTCTCATGTTACACCTTGAAATTGTATCTGTGCAGCATTTACTACAACACGTCAGTCAACGATTTTTGCAGCCTTCTAAATGGAAAGCGCCCTGGTAGAGCGTCTATCGTTTCCATAACAACATGCTGCTGTTCATAGTACGTCGTCTGACGTGACAGTGGTTGCCTATCGATATTACAACAACCTCGTTGGAGAGTTGCCTGCTGCCACATCTTTGGAATGGCGTCTATACTTACTATGGCAACCAGTAGCTTCTAAATAGTCCTCCAACAGGCCCAGAGGGGGCAACCCAAGTACTGTCGAAACGATTTTTATTTATCTCTTATGTTTAATATTTTTACATATTTGATCTGACAATAGCTGTTGAACCAGTTAAATTCTATGTATTTTTATTTTTCACTCTTGTCATTGCTCTTTTAATTACGAAATTATATGTAGTTATTTGACTTTTATCCCATTGGTTAGCGATGACAGCATTCTGTGAAAAGTGGGTAGAGCCTCCAGTATATATGTAAGACGCGCACTGCTGTATCTGGCAGTGATTTCCCACCAGAAGGAGGCTCCTGCTCATACAACATTTTGGTAATTCATCGTTTTATAAATTTGTAGTTTTATATCATTTTCTTTAATGTATGTAGCCCTCTGATCAGACATTGTATTTGACTTGTAGGTCTGAAGATCACCACATGCGTGGTTGAAACCGGTTACCAGAATAAATAAATTTGTCATCGAGACTGATTTTAATAGTAACTATTAAATAGGTTTGTGTAAATAAAAACCATTTTTAGTTAAAGGATTTCTGTGTTTATTAACGAGTTAGCTCATACCGGACTTACGATCGTTCAAGGTAAGATAATGTGTCAGATTGGACAAGAAACATAAGTGAATATCTTGCGCAACCTAACATTAAAAGTTTTAGAAATAAGTATGACAGCACTGGGTTTACAGTAGTGACATTTTCACTGCCGAATAACAAACACTCAGTGTTTTGTCAAACAATAAAATGTCAAATAAACAATTAAAATAAAGCAAACCATACAAAACTCGTATGTGTGAGTCGATCTGTTCGTCATTTCCACTCGGTTCAGTGGCCCTCTCGGCGTGAGTCCAAGACTCTTTTGCCTTCAGTTCATTAACTTGCTGTACGAAGGAGTTCTTCCTTATAGCTCTCATCATTTCTTCATCTTCTTCACGTTGCCTCTGCTTTAAAGCCTCACCATTCCTTTTGCTTTAAGGCCTCGCCATACCGATCTTTAGTATTGCGGTAGCTTAGAATCATTCTCTGAAAATGTCAATCTTGAAGACACTGCAAGTCGATTTCATGGCGTCGTACACTCCACATATGGATGCCAGTGACTTGGTTCGTTAGTTGACTAGCACGCATTCTTCATAACGGAAAAACTATGACCATGGCGCAGAATGGGAACCTTTTGAAGAAAGCTATATACATACTGAAAGGTGGTATCACCTCCAGTTAGTCTTTCCAAAAGTGATTCATTCTCATCCCATTTCTATTGCAGTTTGCTCAGAGATCCAAAAATTCTCGCTTACCGAGAAGTTGCGCGACTCTTTTCTGACTTTATTATAGCCCTTAGCACTCATCCAGTTCTGCGAAGAGAATTTCTGCAAGGCATTTGAAATTCTAATCTTGCTAGTTTTTGGGCTGCTATTTATAAAGGGCATTCACAAAGAAACAAGCCGGATGCATAATTACGGAAATCAGTACCTGTATGTTAGAGGTATTGACCCTGGCTGTTGAGACTGGGACACAAGGCGGTGAATGGTTGCCTCATACAATCCCGGGGTTGCGATGTTAACCCGTTCCGCACGTACAGCTGGACGTTGTCGTCTGAGGTGAATCGTTTGCTGCTCAGAGCCTTTTTCAGGCGGACCAAAAATGTCGTAATCACAGGGAGAGAGGTTCGGACTTTATGGGGGGTGGCCGAGAACCTCCCATTTGATTTATGCAGGAGTGCCGCGATTGTGTTTGCCGTATGAGACTTTGAATTGTCGTGGAGCAGAATGACCCCACGGGTGAGATTGCCTGGTCGCTTTGATCTGATCTCTTGGCGAAGGGTGGTCAAGGTTTACGAGTAACGCTGGGCTTTCACTGTTGTTCCATGCTGCAGGAAGTGCATCACAAGGTTGCCATCTTGGTCCCCTTAAGAAGGCTCTGAGAAGCTAACGATTCACCTCGGACGACGACATCCATCTGTACGTATGGAACTGGTTAACATCGCAGCCCCGAGAATTTTTGACAGGGATAAGACTAGCTTCATCTGTAGTTTTATATCGCATACCGATTTCACGGCAGAAAATTCATCAGGCTTATCCACTATGCTCATTAGATCAGCAAGAATAGAAAAATGAAGCATTTTATGGGAAAGATGTCATGGGGGCCATGCATTGCGATTCCCTCAAAAAGGGTGTGACCGGCTCCGAAACAGAGCCATGAAAAAGACATTTTATCCGGTACCAGATGAATTTTGGAGGTACTCAGCATCATTTGCCAGCTATAAATATGTATTTTATTCCCGTCTTCCCTTAAGTTGTCAGCGTAAGCCTTCAGAAAGGGGAAGATTTTTACACCCCGATTGGCTATATTCACATTTTCCAGCCAGAGCATGTAGCAAAACTCCTTAGGGAACGATGGAATTCTGGCCTTATTACATCTTTTATAATCATCTCTTCCTGCAGATACATTTTTTAACTTATTATAAATCAATTTCAGGAAAGGTACGACGTCCCACTTAGTATTTAAGGCTGCATTCTTGAAACTATCGCGAACTGTATGGAGTCAAGATCCCACATCAGTAAGTATTCATGCACTGTTATCACGAATACTCTTCAGGTCAAGATGCAAATTCTTCAATAACGCCAAGTTGACATTTGGCCCATCTACTGACACTTGAAGCATTTTGGTGAGGTTAGAAGTTTCTTTCCTAAGACCTTCCAACATATCGGCAGCAGTGGTATGACCTAAAACTGCAGGTGTAAAGTAGTGCACTCCAGCCTGTTTATTTACTTTGTGGCAATGTCTGAGAGCAGTATTCATTTTCTGCAGCTCAGCCACTTTTAAGGCTCCTCTCGTCAAATGAGATTACAAGCAGTATGTCCCCTTTAAGATTTGCTAGAAGATTTTTCCTGAAGTGTGGAGTTAAGCAATGAACGGTACCATAGGATGTCTTGGCTCACCCAAGGTGCATGTTACTAGATATGTAATAGCTAGGGAACATTACATAACTGAGCCATCCTGTGGCTTGCGTTGGTGCTGTTTGTAGGTTTCCGCCCTCTGCTGGAGGCCAGACGGTATCCTTTAGTTGGCATGATTGCAGTTGTTTGTCTTCTTCTCGTGTAGAGTGTGTAATGAAATTAAATTAAAAAAAAGTGAATACCTTTTTTATTATTATTTATAAATTGTTTTTTGTTATTATTATTTGCTTTCAGTCAGTACGTACGAACTTTGTTGTAGAACTTCTTATTTACGTGTGGTAATAAAAATTCATTTGGACAGAATTAAGTACATTTAAAATTACTTGAACTTAGTCAACCCTCTCATGCTGAATTCATATTAACTGATTAAGAATATTTACATAATTCGGCCTTGGCACACATTTTCTAGATGCAGTGGTTTTTTTTAATAATATTTACTGAATTCTTTCCCGGCGTTAGCTATGGAACACAAGACTATCTCTATTAGCAGAAAATGGTTAAATATTGCCAAGCCGACGTTTAATTATCATTGATAAAACACACTTCACTATACATCTAAGTTATTTGAAAGAACCAAAATTGTTAAATTTCAACGTTAACTATCCGCCTATGAATGCACAAATGTGAAACTAGTAATAAATTCCGTCAGTCTCAGGATCACTGCAAAAGAAAAACATTTTCTTAATTCACTGCTAATTTTTATCTGCTCCCGATTTACGGGTTTGGTTAATTTTTCTTAGCGGAACAATTTTTTAAATGTGCCGCCGCTGCAAATCTTTCGGTCGCGGCACAGCCCAGCAAAACCGCTAAAAATGCTGAAAATTCTTTAAAGAAATATTATAGATGACATGGGCAAGCTAATTTACATTAGTAATACACACTTTTGTTAAATTATAATGTATTTAGACACAACAATAATTCAACTTACATTAGTTTGTAATTTCTCCTCTACTGGCGGCTAACTCTAGATACAGACAAAAGAAGTCTCCTCATTCATAAAATGCTACGTCACAGCCTCCTCTCACTCTCAGCTCTCGAGGAAGACGACAAAGAATACACACTACGTGGTGCTTTTTATACTACTGCTGACCATTAACATCTCTTTGTAATCTTACAACATTATTTTCCTCTGTGGCTGAATTTTTCATATTTGCTATCGCAGATATTGACACATTTCGCAATTACATTATGAGTATAGAAATATTACAATCATAAATACACTGAGAATATTACTACAGAAAATATTACAATAATAACGAATGTCCTTTACACAAAATTAAATAATATTTTTTGTTAAATAATTACAGTATATACAAATTGCTTCATAGCGGCGTATATAGTACAGTTAAATTTTAGTTTATTAATAGTGTGAGTGTTGCCAGGGAACGTTACATTGCCCCATGGCACCATTTGGCAAAGAGTTTCTATACTTTGACACAATGGTGCCAGTAACGTTCTTTACAATTCTGTATTTTTTTATGGAATGGCTCTTTTAATTAGTCCCAGGGTTATATATGTTCATGGCTGCCCCATTTGGGCGAAGGCAGACAGGAAACCTGGGCAAAACTGTGCCGGAGCCCAGCCATCCCAGTTGGTTCATGATTAATCTTGTCTCTTTAACAGTCATTCTTTTGAATTGATTTAGCAGTTGGTCATCAACGGTTACATAATATCACAGTCACATACAGTTCAACGAAAGTTTTTTGTGTGTGATTAACAACTCGTTATTATTAATTTTGCGATATACTGCAAGGTCACTTGTCCTAGGATATATCACTTAGTTTTTGAAATCATTTAGCATAGTGTCACTTTTTATAATGTTCCCACTACCTACGTGTTACAAATCCATCTCCTACACTTGTTAGTGTTCATTTTCTCTTATCAGTTTACGGGTATACATAATAAATGTTCAATGTTTATCAAAAATGGAGTCATTGACATGTTATGCAGTTTGTGTAAATATTTTGGAATATGTCAATAATGCTGTAGTTGGTGAGCGGTGCGGAGTGATTGTTGAGCGGCGCTCGGCGCGGCGCGTCGGCTCCGTGTAGGTCACCGCCCCCGGTGTTGACAGCTACGGCGCGGAGAGGCGTGTGGGTGGCTGGTCTGCTACGGGCAGCTGCGGCCGCTGCACGGCTGAGGTAGCCGGATGCGCGTTGTATATCAGCTCGCCCGTGTGACATCTTCTTGCAGTGCTCCAGCAAACATCCAACAAGTTCATAAACAGTGTACTATCCTTATGGGCATTTTTCCTGCTGTGGGAAAAAACGCACACAGTTATAGGCAGTTATTATTCAGTAGGCCTTCACTAGTCTGGTTTGCACAACGTTTCGTTGTCACAGTAACACGTTTTATGGGCACACAATATTTTTTTCACCATGTCATGACTTGTCATTAGTCACACGCAAGTTTTCACCTTAGGACAAAATGTATCTCTGTAGTCAATGCGCTTTCCTAGCGTCCCTTGACACACAAAGAGTTATAGTTTGACACTAACTTGGTCCACCGTCCGTTATCGGCTCACTGTTCGTGTCGTGCTAGTTCCTTGTCCACTTGCACACACGGCGATGATACAGTTTCTTATTGCTTGTTCAAAACAACCTCGTGACGTATTTCTGCAGGTTTAACAGTCACTGTCTGTCTCTGCCACATAATACTGCACTTTTGTTTAAGTTTTTTCATTTACAATGTTCGTTGTGCAATTTTTGTAACAGCACATTCGTAACTTCTTTGCTCGCTCTTTACCAAGGTGTGTGATATTTGCGTACATGGTAACAAATATTAAAATTTCGTATTAGTTTGCCCAAAAATCATCTATATTTATGTTCGAGTAGATTTTATTTGTGCATTCCAGCCGGATTCAGGCATATTGTTCAATAACTCCTTTGAAATTATGTCTCACTTTACTTGCAAGGTCCTACGTAACGACAGTGTAGTCTCTGTTGGCTAAACTTGACTCGGACTGTATCAGGCTAGCTCCCTTTTACTGATTGGATCTGCACATGCTTCAATTGAAGCTTCTTTGTGCGTAACCTTGCGCTACTTAAATTTGCAATAAGTTTGCCTCCCATGGTGCCCTCGGGTCACTCCTGGGTGCATTATTCTCTTTGATAACACTGGTTTGAAAATAAAGTTCTCAGGGTCTCATATTATTGATATTATTCTGGGTTCGGATCTGTCAATCTGACAGCTACACATATATACATATATACATATAACAGAAAAGATTGTACAAAGAAATATTTCAAGTTTGACACACATATAGAATATTATGCAGTACACAAACTAATCACTACTAAAATGTTCCTCCTGACTGATCTCTGTCACAATTTAACACTATAAATAATTGCACTAATCAGGTTATCTGTGCAGACATTTAGAGCATGTTTAAGCTAACACTAATTAAAAGGAGACATAACACAAATATTCATAAACGAAAGAGAAAGTCAATCATATTCTTATAACTAAATACTTCTACACTAGTACATTATCTCTACAGATCACAAATCATTAATGTTCATTCATTTTCAAAAGAATGGTGTCCCTTTTTTTTTACACATAACACATAGGACTATTAGTCATTTACTGTAGGAATATTTTCACGTCCATACGCGGATACAGTCCCCGTACTCTCCCTGAATGGGGATCTGCTAAGAGATAGCTACACTCATGTGGCACACTTACTATTCTAAAAGGTCCATTGTACACCAATTGCCACTTGCTATTCTGTTTCAAGGATGCCGAGGACTTAGGATGATTGCGTAAAAGCACCAAGTCCCCAAAACAAAGTTTTTGATTATTCGTCACATGTCGATTATATTTTTCTTTCCTTTTCTGAGCGCACCTGGTAAGGTTGCACCCTGATTTCCTTATCCTCTTTTCCTTAGGCTCAGGAATGACTGGGACCTTAGGCAAAGGTGCCAGCCACTCATTCAGTACTCTATTATTATTCATTATAATCTCGTTTGGTGGATACCCCGTAGAGGCATGCGCGGTTGCGTTGTGAATTTCCAAAAATTTAGGTATCAGATCTGGCCATGTTGTGTGCTTACATGCAATGTATAACCTGAAAAATTTATTTAACTCTCCAAATGTTCTCTCTACTAAACTTGCTTGTGGGTGAAAACGGGATATTAGTATGTGCTTTATATCTTGTTCATGTAAATAGTTCTTCCAGGTATGACCTGTAAAATAGGAAGCATTATCCGATATTATCGCTTCAGGCTTACCCACCTGTGTAAAATATTCTTTCCCTAACCATTTAACTATTCCACGAGCGGTGGCTGATTTAAGGCAGTATATTTTTAAGTATTTAGAGAAAAGGTCATATACCGCTAAAATGCGCTTTAATCCACCCCTGGCTCGAGGGTAGGGTCCTGCTATGTCTATAGATACTAACTGAAGTGGCCGCTGAGGCACTATGGGATGCAGTTCAAACCTTGTGGACTTATTTTGAAACTTAGCTTTTTGGCACAGAGGACAAGTCCTGATAATGGTGCGAGTCTGCTGGCTTATTCCCTTAAAGTAACAGTATCTGGATAAAATCCTTATTGTTTTGCCTATCCCAGCGTGACCCCATGCTAAATGCGTGTGCCACACTACAGCTGGAATAGCCTGTTGCGGTATACACACGACTCCATGGTCATTTGACACACCTGTTTTATAATACAGAATATTATCTACTATTTTGAAATTCTGAACACTTTTAAGATTGGTTCCTTCTTTAATTTTGCTAATGACATCTCGCCAAATCGGATCAGTTTCCTGCAATATAGACATATTCTTACACATATGTAAAAAGTCCCTCCTATGTACCTTATCTTGTACTAAGAGTATTAGATATTCCTCCGACTGTTCCAAAATCTTTGACACTGAGGATTGCCCTAGGGGGAGCCTCGAAAAGGCGTCAGCTACAACATTATCTTGTCCTTTTAGGTACACAATCTTAATTTTATATTCCTGCAATGCTAACCTACATCTTAGCAAGCGGGTATGGTATAATTTGCAAGACATTAAATAGCTCAGAGCCTGGTGGTCACTGAATACTTTGATTTCTTTGCCATAGATGTAATAATTGAATTTCTTTACCGCCCAAACCACTGCAAGAGCCTCTAATTCGGTAGCGGAATATGCTCTCTCACAGCTGTTTAGTGTGCGGCTGACAAATCCGATTACATTGATTGTTGTGGGGTCGTTGCTCCTGTCCCACTGAAACAAACAAGCGCCCAGACCATATGAACACGAATCTGTCGCTAAGCAAAAATCTTTTGTCATGTCTGGGTGTCGCAGTATGGTTGCATTCACCAAGGCGTTTTTTATAGCGTCAAATGCGCGTTGACATTCTTCTGTCCACACCCAGTGCGCATTTTTACGCAACAGGCTCAATAACGACTCGTTATTCGTTAATTGGTTTGGAACAAACCGTCTAAAAAAAGATGCAAGACCTATAAACGCTTTGAGTTGTCTCTTAGTTCTCGGGCTAGGAAACCCACGAATTGCGTCAAGTTTTTTGCTGTCAGGTTTGATGCCTTGTGGTGTTACTATGTGACCTAGAAATTTAATCTGATTACGTCCAAATTTGGATTTCTCAAGATTCGCTGTTACTCCCGCTTACTTAAACCTTTCTAAGACTCTACCCAGTAGTTCTATGTGCTCCTCCCAGATGGCAGTAGCAATCACCAGATCGTCTACATACACTGTTACCCTTTGCAGCAAATCCGGACCTAAAACCGCGTTGAGGGCTGTTATGAAAACTCCTGCACTTACATTTAGGCCAAAAGGTAGTACCCTAAATTTGTAGCTCCTTCCCCCAAATATAAATACAGTATATTTCCTCGATTCGGGTGTGAGCAGGATTTGCCAGAAGAACTTTTCATATCAACAGATGTCAAATATTGCACTCCATGGAATTTTTGAATTTGCTCATCTAAGTTTTCCGGATGAGTCCTGACAGGTACAATAATTTCGTTTATGTCTCTCGCATCTAATACTAACCGTACCTGTCCATCTGCTATTGCTACCGCCACCAAAGGACTACTATAAGGGGACAAAGACGGTTCTATTATTCCCCACTCTATCAGTTTTCTAATTTCTTTAGCTACTATTTCCTTCTTGGACCAAGGAATGGAGTATGAGGCTCGACAGTAGGTTTTGTGAGGCTTCACCTCGATATTGTACTGATACCCCTTAACAATTCCTGGTCGTTCTGAAAATACATCTGCATAGTTAGATAATAACTGTACCAAATCCTGCTGTTGCATTGAGTTCAAATTTTCGGACTGTGATACTTTGTTCACAAGTGCGTCCACATTTGCTTTTAATTGATCACTTTGTACGTCTGGATAATAGAGATTTTGTCCTAGACAATGATTGTCTAAATGTAGTATCCACTGATTCCTACATTTTATGTTAAAAGCATTACAATTAGGCACAGGTACCTCTTCAGATCTGAGCATGGACAATTCTATCCTCCTACCCGCGTTCATCAAACTAAATTTTCCCCGAGAAAGATCGATTACTGCGTCCCTTTCCCTCAGAAAAATCTACCCCAAAACTGCAGGCTACCTTTAAACCCTTTACTACCAGGAATGAGCACGCTATGGCTTCTCCCCCTATATACATCTCTACCCGCACTTGGAGTTTAATTATTTGTCGCTGTGCACTGATGGCTCCAGTGACTTTGCAATTGTTCACAGGAAAAGTCAGCATACGCTTTTCTTTCCCCAGTACTCTGAATAAGTCCATACTCATGACACTGACAGTAGCACCTGTATCTACGATTGCTTGCACATCAATATTGTTAATTTTGATCTCTATTATCGCTTGTACTTTGTCTTTGTGCTCCTTTATGCACGTGGGTGGTTCAGTTATTAATTCATGTCCCATCTGTACCCCGTCATTATACCTGAGGATACAGATTCTCGATGTTTTGTTCTGTGTCGGGCTGCTCTCAATCCAAACCTCTGCCGACGATGGAGAGCGTATCTCGGCTGACCCTAGTTTGTTGGATTATTGCTGGTGGATGGGTGTGGCTGCTCTGTGTCGCTGACCTCCACTATGTGTAAGTTGTGTTGCGTCGGCCGCCACGGTTGCGCAATTGGCGCATTTTTTGGTGGCGGTCGGTTATTGTCATGTCTTTCACTGTTTTGCCGGTCCGGACTGGGCCTCTGGTTCTGTGGCCAAGTTCGGTTTGCATCGTTATAGGTATTAGTGTTCCACGGCCCCCTGGCATTATTCCATCTACTATTGCTTGGTGGGCCTGTTTCATATCGGTCCTCTGACCTCCTTTTCCGGTCATTATTCACCGGCGGACTATTGCCGTTCCGGTCTCTACCTCTATTCCCGTTTTGTACATAATCTTGTCTCCTATTGTTACCTCCGCCGTTTCCATTATTTGGTGGAGGCGTGTTATTTCGACAATTTCTGTAACCGTTTCCGTTACTTCTAGCCTGTTCAGAGGCTGCCTTAACATCCTCCTGAATCAGGTCAATTGAGTCCAGAACAGACAAGAAATGTTCCATGTCGTTCTCCGATACGTGTGTAAGTTTTTCCTTTACGTGTATCGGCAAGTGTGATTTCAGAAGTCTGATCAAATCCCGGGATGAAATCTGCTCGTCCCAGTAACGGGTCTTATTAATGTATTTCTCAAAATATTTTCGCATATTGCCTAATCGTGGAGAATACGGCTCTGGATTATATATCTCTTTCCGTAATCTCTCCTGAATACATGTTGACCAATATTTGGCCAAGAATGCCTTTTCAAATTGCTCATATGTGTCGCAACTGTCAGCTGCTTCGGTTGCCCATAATGCAGCATCTCCTTGTATGTAAGACATAACGAACTGTATTTTCTATGTATGACTCCAAACGCTAGGCAAAATGTTTCTAAATCCCTTGATAAATACTACAGGGTGAACAGGTTTCTTCTCCGTTGTAAAGATCTGAAACTGTCGGTTTCTAATCAGGCTTTCTTCAATCACTATTTTGCAGTGACATTTGTTTGTTTCGCTAACATTGGTTGCCTGTTCTGTCTCGCAGTCGCAATTTTTCACTGCTGTACTTATATGCCTATCATTGTTGGACCTGGCTGGCGTGACACGCCTGTGCGTCGCCGTGCATCAAGCTGTTTTCCAGCTCCGCTAGACAGCGGAATGTCAGTGTGCACCGCCCTTTAGGTCCTGCACTTCCGCATTGGAGCCCACTAGAGATGGGCGAACTGAAACACGTAACTGTTTCGAAACAAATGAAACAGTACAATGTAATGTTTCGATACGCTGTTTCGAAACAGTGAAACAGTTTGTGTTTTGTAATCTAATAAACCTACACATTTTATCATCTTGAATGTCTACTCTATAAGTATGTCCATATAAACACAAATGAGGTGCGAGAGCGCTAATCATATCGCAGAAAGCATGAAACTATCACTTAGGCGTCTTGGCAGTTTCGTATTTCCTGCAGCAAATGTGCTGTTTTCGTGTCGTGCGACTTCCATACTTTTCAGTTGGCTGAGGACAGCCATAGCTGAAGACGAGAACTACCACAAACGGAACTTGAAGTGGGAGCAAACTGCAGAAACAACGGATATGCTACTGGGATTCCCATATTCTGTTAGTACCGGTAATATACCCATCCTGCTAGTTTCCATTCACACAAAGGGAATCATTGTGGATAATAGGCACAGTGACTATAGACTCACAAATAACGCCAAATAATTCGAATAAATAACAAAGTATAACAGAAAAAATTTTTGTCTTTCAAGGGTTTTCGAACCGTTACTATAAATTCACCATTACAATATCAGTGATACGTCAAACATATTGCTTGCAATTATACCTACATCAAATATATGTATATGTCTAATAACTGTCACTCTACGCCTTTTTTTTATTCAAAATGTTATAGGCTTATTTCCGTTTCTTAATGTGATTACTGTACATGAACAAAGAAGCGTATGTTATAGGAAAGTGTAATTTAACTGAATGATTTTCACATATTTATTATTTTGAATGTGAATAGTACGCGTTGTTTTATTGTTTGGTTAGTGTTTATAAAGCAGATGTTACGCCATTTCATAATAGGACAGTCAGCTAGAATCGAAGCTTTATTTTCGGATATCTTCAGCTTCACGCTAATGCTTGTCCAGAAGATTTCGACACTCTTGAAAGTGTTTCATGAGGTGTTATGTTGTGTTTCAGTACCTGTGCCAAGCCCGAATCTCGTCCGACACAGAGCGGAATGAAACATCACTGTTTCGATACAAGCACAGGTGGACTGAAACAGCCTTATTTTGAAACAACGATACAGTTTCTGTGTCTGGCTCGAGATCGAATCTGGTCCGGTTATCCGAGACAGGGGCGGAATGAAACACCACTGTTTCGAAACAGTGAACCACAGCCGTTCCGAAACACTGAAACAGTTCCACGTATCGATACACTGTATCGAAACATAGAAACAGTGGCCAAGTCTAGAGCCCACGTCTTTGGCTTCAATCGCGGCGTGCACCTTCTCGTGTATTTTTTTTGTAAATTGGTTTTCAATTTTGTGCACTTGTTCGGAAATTTTGAGCTCAATTACTTGACTTGTGTCAATTTCTAATTGTTCCATCCTGTTAGCCAGTACACTGATTTCACCCACGATACTGGCGTTAGCCACTTGGATATTATCTACTCTTTCGCTCAGTTCTTGCACCGCTTGGGGTATGGTTTCATAGTTTTGTCTCAAACTAACAATCTCACTTTGCATAGCTTCCAAAGATTGCATTAACTGCAAATCTCTCTCATGCTGGCGTCTATCACGCTCTGCTTGTTCATGCATAAACGTAGCTTGGAAATTGAGCACGCGCTCGAACATAACTCTTAATGATTGCACTTCTGACACCTCACCACTCTCTGGTCCGTGTCTAGAGCTTGTGGGTGGTACAGTATTTCTACTTTCAACTACTGAATCACTGGCTGGCAGTGGCAACATTTCTTGCCCTTCTGCCCCCAGATTGTCACATTGTACTTCCTGAAGTACGCCACTAACATTACTTTGTGCCCCACTTTCTAACACGGTATCACTGCTTGCTAACTGTTGTTCATTATCCATGTTGATATCTTTCTGACTACGCAATCTAACCATAGTCAACAAAAGAAACAAAATCTGAACTAAATATCCTAACACTCAGGTTTCACTGACATAATCACACAAGAAATGGTCATTTGTTGAAACACACTTATTATATACTACAATGACTAACTACTCAAATGTCCTGTTATTTTTTTTTAAGAAAAAGAACACTAACAACAAGCACACCACTAATGATCCGAGAACACTGCATTGAGGCTACTTTACTACCCACAGGACAACTACACTGTAGATTTACCTTTTGGTGATCTATCTTGGGTGCAGCTGCCCCCTGGTATTGCGGTAGGTAATTAATTTTTCGATATAATGAGCTCTCTTCTTCAGCTTGCCTCTGGGTATATAGTGTTCTCATGCAAAAAATCATATACAGGTATTACCACACAATATTGGTTACGCAATACATACAATACATGAAAAAATTATTAATTGTTCTCCAACAAAGTTCGACTACAATAATTCCCTAGTTATCTCATGGGTATTTTGTGGCCACTGCATATTCGAGCCCCACGTTGGGCGCCAATGTAATGAAATTAAATTAAAAAAAGGTGAATACCTTTTTTTTATTATTATTTATGTTATATCCTAGCCAGTAATGCCAACCGAGCCCACTGCCAAAAAGGTTGGCAGCATCAAAGTCCGGACGCCGTCCGCATAAGCAGCGCCAGCGATACAGGAAATCGCCGCAAGTCTGCGCGCGCCACCGCTGGCTTCTGGCTTCTTAAGCGCTGGAGTCGCGAGCGCTAGGACAGTTCTGGATTCGCCGCTCAGTTGTATACTCGCCACCGAATTGTGTACCTGCTAGTGAGTTGTGTGTTCATCGCAGCAGAGTTGTTGTTTGTCGTCAGCCGACGCTGACCTAGCCGCACCGACTCGAACTAGACAGATTTCTGTAGACCATGTTCACCACTGTGTTCTGTATCGTCGTTAATAAAGATAAGTACCGACTTTCATTTAATCCGAGTGTTTGGGTTTTCATCTTTCTGTTCACTGTTCCAGCGGACCGGTCGGCCCGCTATTAAAAGTGTGGCGGTGACTTCGTAGGCCGTTTCTACAGCGAAGTGTTGTCGCTACGAAGGCCGTCACAAAAATTTATAAATAGTTTTTTTATTATTATTTGCTTTCAGTCAGTACGTACGAAATTTGTTGTAGAACCTCTCATTTACGTGTGGTAATAAAAATTCATTTGGACAGAATTAAGCACATTTAAAATTACGTGAACTTAGTCAACCCTCTCATGCTGAATTCATATTAACTGATTAAGAATATTTAGTTGAGAATTAAATCCTTTACATAATTCGGCCTTGGCACACATTTTCTAAATGCAGTGGTTTTTTTTTTTTAATATTTACTGAATTCTTTCCCAGCGTTAGCTATGCAACACAAGACTGTCTCTATTAGCAGAAAATGGTTAAATATTGCCAAGCCGACGTTTAATTATCATTGATAAAACACACTTCACTATACATCTAAGTTATTTGAAAGAACCAAAATTGTTAAATTTCAACGTTAACTATCCGCCTATGAATGCACAAATGTGAAACTAGTAAATAATTCCGTAAGTCTCAGGATCGCTGTAAAAGAAAAACATTTTCTTAATTCACTGCTAATTTTTATCTGCTCCCGATTTACGGGTTTGGTTAATTTTTCTTAGCGGAACAATTTTTTAAATGTGCTGCCGCTGCAAATCGTTCGGTCGCGGCACAGCCCAGCAACACCGCTAAAAATGCTGAAAATTCTTTAAAGAAATATTATAGATGACATGGGCAAGCTAATTTACATTAGTAATACACACTTTTGTTAAATTATAATGTATTTAGACACAACAATAATTCAACTTACATTAGTTTGTAATTTCTCCTCTAATGGCGGCTAACTCTGGATACAGACAAAAGAAGTCTACCCATTCATAAAATGCTACGTCACAGCTTCCTCTCACTCTCAGCTCTCGAGGAAGACGACAAAGAATACACACTACATGGTGCTTTTTATACTACTGCTGACCATTAACATCTCTTTGTAATCTTACAACATTATTTTCCTCTGTGGCTGAATTTTACATTTTTGCTATCGCAGATATTGACACATTTCGCAATTACATTATGAGTATAGAAATATTACAGTCATAAATACATTGAGAATATTACTACAGAAAATATTACAATAATAACGAATGTCCTTTACACAAAATTAAATAATATTTTTGGTTAAATAATTACAGTATATACAAATTGCTTCATAGCGGCGTATATAGTACAGTTAAATTTTAGTTTATTAATAGTGTGAGTGTTTCCAGGGAACGTTACAACTGGCGCCACTTGGTTTAGAATGCGTTACGTGTCCGCTAGTGGCAGCAGCGGCGGTTATCGATATGTAGTTTCTGTTGCCCTATCTTTTGGCGCCGTCGTTGTTTTCCCGGGTCATGTGAGTGGCTAGTTTGGTTGCGGACTCAGGAGGAGCTGATCCGTGCAGTGCGAGAACACGACAGGACCGCTTGTGGCATGCATGGACTGCCAGATGGAAGGGCTGTGGTCACGAGGATGGACGACTTCGTCTTAAGCCGGATCCAGCAAGCTTTAAGATGAGTGCAGTTTAGTCCAAGTAGAGCGGAGTCAGTCACCCGTGTGGTAGCGGTAGTATGTGTGTGTTAGGTTATCATCGCGCCGTCATGTGCAGTTTGGTGGATATGCGTACCACTTAGTACTTGAAGATCTTACCGCGTTGAAAGCACTTGGCTCAGTGATTACACGGTGTGGTTACTCACCTGTGAATTATAAAGCTGTGAAGAGATTTGTTTCAGTCAGCCAACATCGTCAGAGTTGTCACAGTGGGTTCAGTGTGCGTTTGTGTGCCTAATGAATTTCATGTCACTTATTTGGTAGTTGTGATTGTTTCCGCAATGACGTATTGTTGCTGATTCTGTTTGGTTACATTTCGGTTTTGCATCGAACGTAAATCGAGTGGGGTTTCAGTTACCGTTACTTTGTCTGGTGTTCTGTACTGTGGCTTCTTTGTTCAGTTTTTCGGGTTTGTGGAATCGGACGGAAATCTGGTAGTGGTTCCTTTATCTTTCCGGGACCTCTAAACACAGTATTCTGGGGATATAGCGCAGACCGCCGGTTCCGGGTTTGGCGTATTGTTACATCACTGCATTTGGTTTATCGGACGTCAGGTAGCTTCAGCAAGATTATCATTAGTCATTCATTAGATTGCCACTAGTCTCAGTTACCACCATCTTGCGAAGTGAATGCAGCTCTTGGCTGTTGCCGGACCTTCTCAGAGGTCGATTCCTGGAGCACCGTCTGGATCAGTTGCTTGTTTCTTTAATTAACTTTTGCTATTGTATTTGCTGTTTTATAGCGGGTTTCAAAACTTTTTGTATTATTGCCATTCCTGGCGTGTAAGGCCTTCTGCCCAGATCACAGTGGCTTGCTTTTAAAAGATTATCTGGTGTATCTGAATTTAATGGTGATTTGCTAAATTGTAACTAACTGAAAACACTATTATTTACAGTTGTTTATTCCTTCATTAATAAAGTGTGTTTTTTTTAACTTCTTGTTGAATCTGGAACTACTGATTTAAAATAAATTGTGTTAATTGTAAAAGACAAGCAACAGTAACTGATTACGGCCCCGTCCACAATCATAACCGAATCCTGCCTTCCCTTGACCATTCAGGGCGCAATAACATATCGTAAGTAGCCTCAAATGCTTTTGTAACGAACTGTTTTTAGGTGTGGAAAGCAAGCCAGATTGTAAATACCAGGAGCGCTTAGTATGTAATTCAATAAATTTTTTTTCTAAAAGTAGATTGATTATATTCACCATTCCAATTCTCTACATTATTCCCCACTACGAACCATGTTTTTCAACATAATCCCCGTCCATGCGACGGCCTTACAGTACCTTACTGTGAGGGCCTGTGTAATATCATTCTACTTGTGAACGTGTGAGCCAACGTTCTGCTGCATCAATAACGTCGGCATCATCCGCGTACTACTTCGCGCGGAGTTCATCATTCCTTGGGTCAAGCAGAAGACGGAAAGTGCGAGATACGGGCTATCGGCTGGATGAGGAAGAACAGTCGAATGAATTTTTGTGAGCTCCTCTCGAGTCCGCAGACTTGGGCGAGGCGCTGCGTTGTCATGGAGATGGAGTAGCTCTTTTGCATTTTTGTGGCGACTAACACGCTGATGTCGTTTCTTCACTTCCGTGAAGGTAACATATTAGAATTGCGAGTTGATCGTTGCACCATGCGGAAGGACACCAAACGGGATAGCTCCTTAGGAGTACCAGAAGGCCGTCGTCATGACTTTAGCGGCGGAGGGTGCGACTTTCAACTGTTTCTTCGGAGGAGAGGCAGTGTGAGGCCACTCCAGGAATTGTCGTTTTGTTTCCGGTTCGAACTGATGTACCAATATTTCATCGCTTGTGACGATGTACTGGAAAATATTGTCACGATCGGCCTCCTAACGCGCAACCTATTCCGCGCAGACCGTCCTTCGTTTGTCTTTTAAGGTCGTCTTTTGGGGGACGAGAAACAAAGCGGGTACACACTTGAGTACCTCAAATGGTGGACAAGTATGTCAGCATTACCAGACGGGACGTCCAGCTGTGTAGCGAGATATGTGATTGTGACCGTCGATCACCTCGAATGAAAATATCCGCACGTTGCAACACTGCAGGTGTCACAGCTGTGTGTGGCCGGCCGGCACGCGGGAGATCGGAAGGGTTCACGCGACCTTGTTGCGATGATGACAGGCGCCTCGCTTAACGACTCATCGTGCTTTTGGACACTGCTAAGTCTCCGCAGACACTGGGCAAGCGCCTATAAATATCAGCGATGTTGTGGTTTTCCGCCAAAAGAAACTCAATTCTGGTCTCTGCTTGGAACGTACCTCCATTACAGGCAACACTTTGTAGTCTACGTATAGCTCCGACACCTGACGGAACATCATGAAACAATGTAGGGCTGAAGCGCAAATATAAGGCGATGCCCCACAAAAAATTCCTTACTCTTTCAATCGAAATTGCCGCTGAAAAAATTGTTGCACTATTTAGTCAACGCTCCTCGTATGTTTTATTACAGACCACTAATGCATTGCATTTCAGTACAATAAACGCATTTGGTGACAAAATACACATTTTATTGTAGTTGTAAAGACGGGTTTAAAGTACCAGCAATAATTTCAGAAATAAATTCGGAAAAATATATGCCTCTTAAAGTAAGTGTAAAATGGGAGGGATGAGCGGTGTAAGTGAACATTATGTTGCTTGCACTACGTTCAGTATCGTAGGAAATTACCCACTCTGCTATGTCCATTATTTTACAGGCGTTGTGCAATTTTTCTTTCGAGACATGTATGAATACAGTGCGTACAAACCACTGCCACTGCCACAATTTTCTTCCCAGTATCGTCCATACTTTCTCTAAAATATATAAACAACTTTCAGAGTGCGAAATGTACTACGACACACAAAACTCCTTGAACATGCCGCACTCTACAACATACATGCTTTAAGACGTAGTCGGAAGTCCTGAAACCCGCCGCTCTTGGACTCTGTTCGGTCGAGTAGGTACTGGCTCCTAGGATAAATCACGAAACCCCCCCGATTTGCCCTCACACGCTAGCTGACCCGACCTGTAGGCAAATCGAAGAGTACAGATCCGACGGGCGGGAACTGCACGTCAGTGAAAAACGACCTGCCTCAAATAGGCAGACCCGATACGTAGCAACGATTCGTAGCGTCTCCGTAAACTAACCATGTCATCCCTTGTAGCCGCTTTCGAGTTTTCCTTACATTTACCTATTTTCCCTGGTACGTTTGAAATTCCCCGATGTTCCAATATTTCCAGAACTTGTGGCAACCCTGTATTTCATATGCTCACACAAACAATCACTTGATGGTTACTTACCCCAACGATGTTGTAAAATAAGCAGATGTGTTACCATTGAACTCCAACTATAAAGTTGGATTTCTATGTTCTCCTATGTTTTTGTTCAAACACGTTAGTAGTCAGAGTCTCCCACTCATATCGGCAATCAAAGTCAACTTTCTATTTAATATTTTATTCTTACAACAATGTAGATGCTTTTGGACTGATAGAGTTGACGCTGTCGACTTTAAGCTTTCTGTAAGTCATTTTGAATTTAACAGGTGCTGAATCATCTATCCGGCGACCATTTCATTTTCGATCCTTCAAATTTGTTTTGCTGCCATTTCACTAGGACTCTCTTGCTGCTCATTTCATTGCTAAGTTAACTGCGTTAATATGTAGTTTTATTTCCCTAAACTTTTTTTGCTGCCTTCAGCCGTTGAGTAACTTAAGTACTTTTTGTATTATTGACCATGCCGCCAGCTTCGACGTCGTTTATTTATACGTTTCCCTCAATGTATTTCGATGCTAGTAGACTGCTGTAAGTACTAATTTTCTCTGTGTCGTCATACATTTACGAATTTCTAACAAAGAGTACTGTTCTGTACTTCGGAAGACATCAGATGTAGCCGGCCGCGGTGGTCTAGCGGTTCTGGCGCTGCAGTCCGGAGCCGCGGGACTGCTACGGTCGCGGGTTCGAATCCCGCCTCGGGCGTGGGTGTGTGTGATGTCCTTAGGTTAGTTAGGTTTAAGTAGTTCTAAGTTCTAGGGGACTTATGACCTAAGATGTTGAGTCCCATAGTGGTCAGAGCCATTTGAACCATTTGAACATCAGATGTAGAAATAGAGAGATTGAAATACCTTTGTCAGCCAACATGATTTATGTGTTCTTCATATAAATCATGAGATTTACAGTTCGTTTATACCTTTTTTATTTATATATATTTTTTCATTTCTAGTCTTTATTTTCTCATTTCTGCTTGTTTGCAACTGTTAACATTTTGCATATTATAATTCTAGTACCTCCTTCTTCTTCTTATACTGCTGGTGACAACCAACATTTTCTGGCTCTCTGTTCGAAAGTGTCTAGGTGACACATATGGCATTTAGTTCCTCACTCTCTGCTGTCCTTCATTTCACACATTATTATCTTTGCAAGTTTTGCAATTATCTTTAATTTCCATATAAAGCTATTATCCAAACTTAACGGTTCAGAAACCACTCTTGATTTCCACTTTCATTATTCATTTAAGTTTTCCTCATTTTGGAAAGTCGAATAGTATTACCGTCTATACTCTTCTGGGCTTAATTAAGTCACTGTTGCGTGATATGCCGTTTAAGTATAACAGATAAAACGTTTTGTAGTACACACAATATTTGAGACAATTACTAAAATGAAGTTCTTATATACTGTTAGTATAGTATAGTATAGTGTAGTATAGTATAGTTTAGTAAGTTCTTATTTGCAGTTAGTATATTACATATGAGGATACGTAGAACCTGTGTTCTATGACATCAGAAATATTAAACATCGGTTGAGTGTCTCGAAACATTATAGTTCCACAAAATTTCACATGTTGCCTTTTATCCCGAGCTAAACAACTCACACATTGCGTTATTATCTTCAAAAATGCTCTTGCTAAGTATCAAGGCTACATTATCCTTAAATTAGCAATGGGTGACATCACTATAAATCTGCCTCCAATAGACTCGTAAATAACTATTGAAAAATCCAAGTATGTGCACTCACAACACAACGCTAAATGTACACTGTTACCAATTACCGCCATCGGTATTTAAAAAATGATGTTGTACCATGTTAAAACAGTAACATAACTGTAGGACTCGCCATATCAAACTCGCAAATAACGACTGAAAATCCACAGTACATACCCACACTCACAACGTGTCACTAAACTGACTAAAAGTATAACCATCTCCCACAAAATTAGTGTTGGATGGGAAAAGGATAGACCAACACTTTATTTAACACAAAATTTAAAAAAAAAATCAAAAGTGATGCGAAGTCTACGCAAATCCCACTGTATGGTGTCCACCTGGGAAGTGTTAGTGGGACCGAATTCTTTGCGAAGAGCTGTTCCTATCTGTCTCAGACAGCCAACGATCGTATATGCACCGTCCAGCCCAGTGAAGTAGCGCCACGTCTATATCTGCAACTGAAGGGGTTAAAATTACGTACAGAAATGGTGCACAGACTGCCTGTAAGTGCATACGCATAGATGCGTCCCTCGTAGTAACAGTGAAGCATTCGTTACATCGACGCAGAAGGCGTACCTGCTTCTTCCGGATACATATATACATTAATACTTGTTCCATAGATCATAAATACAACATTTCGTAATGATTTGGAACGTGACACTTTAACATAAGTTTTCTTTATACAAAATAATTGTTTTTCTTTTTTTTTACAGTTACAACTTCCTATCTAAAAATTCATGTATTGAGTAGAAGAAAATGTGAGACGCTTCACGATTTTGAGTGTCACCCTTGCGCTGATCTTCTATGTAAAGTTCCAATTTTAGTATATATACCTCCGAAGAGAGACTATATCAGTCTCACTGCTTCGGAAAGACGCCTGGCTGTCAGCAGAAACAATATAATTAAGATCAGACCAGTGTGCGTTCTATCAGAAGCAGCGAACGAACCCAATCTGGAGGTAGTCTTAAAATTGGTCTAATAATTTTATACTAGGTATCTCTATAGATATTGAGAATACTTCTAGTATGGCCTCGTTAGTAAAATCATTATATCACAAGTAAGCAGCCATCAGTCACCGTACTATTCCTTGTTTATTCTACTACGTTTCCTGCATCTAGTGAAGAACCGCTATATATTCTTATCTCTCGTTGTATACGAGTGCATAAATCTTATAAGTGATCTTACCTTGGAGACTGAAACCACTTTAACATCTATACACATTGTGATTCTTGAGTTTCTCCCGGCGTATTTATAATCAAAATATCCACGGGTGTACTGCCGGTCTACAGTGTCCAGCGGGCACTGTAGACCGGCAGTACACCCGTGGATATTTTGATTATTATTATTATTTTTTGGTCATCAGTCTACTGACTGGTTTGATGCGGCCGGCCAAGAATTCCTTTCCTGTGCTAACCTCTTCATCTCAGAGTAGCACTTGCAACCTACGTCCTCAATTACTTGCTTGACGTATTCAAATCTCTGTCTTCCTCTACAGCTTTTGCCCTATACAGCTCCCTCTAGTACCATGGAAGTCATTCCCTCATGTCTTAGCAGATGTCCTATCATCCTGTCCCTTCTCCTTATCAGTGTTTTCCACATATTCCTTTCCTCTCCGATTCTGCGTAGAACCTCCTCATTCCTTACCTTATCAGTCCACCTAATTTTCAACATTCGTCTATAGCATCACATCTCAAATGCTTCGATTCTCTTCTGTTCCGGTTTTCCCACAGTCCATTTCACTACCATACAATGCTGTACTCCAGCCGTACATCCTCAGAAATTTCTTCCTCAATTGAGGCAGGTATTTGATATTAGTAGACTTCTCTTGGCCAGAAATGCCGTTTTTGCCATAGCGAGTCTGCTTTTGATGTCCTCCTTGCTCCGTCCGTCATTGGTTATTTTACTGCCTAGGTAACAGAATTCCTTAACTATTATCTATATACATTAATTTTTAGTTGCTTTATTTCATTAACATTCACTGAACTAAACCAAATTTATCTCCACCGACATGTGATCGGTGGTAACCTCCTGTACGGTGTACGGGTGTGTCAGACACACTGCAGTGCTGGTAGCATGGAAGACATGCCAGTTTTTATTTTGTGATGACGTGAGACTGTTGGGAATAAATCGTGTATGCCGTTGTCCACATCTGTGTACGGGTGTGTCAGACACACTGCAGTGCTGGTAGCATGGATGAAATGACAGTTTTTATTTTGTGATGACGTGAGACTGTTGGGAATAAATCGTGTATGCCGTTGTCCACATCTGTGAGGTGGTGGATTTGCCCATACTGTCTTCCAGTGCAAGTTGTTGTGTTTAATCAGGCTGGGAGTTTTCTTCTGAATGTTTCCAATTATTTTCTTTGTTATCTTTCATTAGGAATCTTCTCTAATACGTGCATTGCTGCTTGTAGGGCTCAAGATATAGGTGCAGGCATCGATCTGTAACCTATGATTCTACAATGATACTCCCTTGCAGTCTTTAGCAACCTTGGCGAATGTGATTGAGGATTGCTAGAAACGCTCTGAAGTTCATGTAAATTAAACTCTTGGTGTTTGTTTCGCTAGCCAATTACCAACTGGCCCCTTCCACAAGACATACAAATATACCACTGTAAATAGGAGACTTCTTAGCATTTTTTGCAGGCTAGTAAGTAAGGAAAACAAATATTCTCGTACAAAGTTTTCATTAGTTTAATCATATACACTGACACACAGAAAACAACTCTTTCTTTATATTTGTCTGTTATATTTTTAATAAAACCCAATTAATTTTTAACATCACTTCAGGTATTTACCAAAATTTGTGTCCCAGTTGCCCACAATTCCAGATAGGCCAGACAGAATGGAGTTTCACTATGAGATACCAGGAACACATGAATGCCTTCCATTTAAGTAAGTCTGATACATCCACTTTAGCAACACATCTGACAGAACATGGCCAGTCAGCCACAGCCAATAAGGAAAACCTGTAGACCACATTGACAGCAAAGCAAAGAAAATTTATCTTCTTGAAGAGCTCGAAATTGACATCCGTAGCTCCACCACACGTAATTTACAGTTAATTAGTAGACTTTGCAAACTAGTCATTTCTACAATCCTTAAAGGAAAACTGTAACTCATAGCCCCCTCACAGCCAGCAAATTTTCAAAAAACAAAACTCTTTAATTGTACATAATTTGCCAGCAACCATTGTATATATTATAAATGACAGTGAGGTTCCACAATCATGTAACAATTTCATTTTCATAATATATAATATCTGTAATATATCTGCATGTGTATCATCTCTATACTTCTTATATCTAAGCTCTTAGATCACAACCTCTCACGCCAATGTACACACGTGGGATGTTGTTAGTGAATGTACTTCTGACGTTATTAACATCTAATGTAGGAATAATTTATCAAAGGCATAATTTAAGAGCATCAATAATTACTACAGTGACTACTATACAGTTAATGTGTAAAAGGCGAAATTTTTTGTAAAAAATGTGATAAATGTATGTGGTTACGATACGAATATCCCAACTATATAAAAGTACTATAATATTTTACAACATATATCACTTAGCAGCTTCCAAATTTTTTCATTTGTATGGCCGTATTGTCCGTAGTTGCTTTATAATTCCTGTAACGATGGGACGAAATATTCTCAGGAATCCAAATTTTTATATGCTTCTACTAAGTCATCATCAATTATTTGTTTCTGGTTTAAACAGTGATCTCCAACTCTGAGTATGGAAGCATACACGTGAATGTAGGCACTTGATGATAGGCACAGGCCTGAAACCGGTCATTTCTTAAATAAAATCACCTCATTTTGTAACTGGTAATGGTTATTATATTAGACACTTTTAAGGAACTAAACAGGGTCAGAAATACAACAGCTTACTGAAATGATCCCAGTGTCTACATATGGCGACTCTAGTGAGAAATAAGACACATATCACACACATATCACCTTACGGTTTCTGGCAGGAAGAACACTAAAATCCGTCCTGCTTCATTCATGTTGAAAGAACCTTTGTTGGTAATAAAAATCCGTATTTGCACTAGTAAGTAACATCCTGACCGCAGGATACTCCCTATGATGCTTCAGAAGTAGCCATCTCCGTTATACATAATACCTTTAAAGAAGCAGTTACCAGTTATGAATGAAAGTTGGAGGTATTTAAGTGACACATCGTAGTTTGACAGTGTACTACATCCTTCCACAGGCAAGCGGAAATCATACTGTAAGGCAGACGCATCGAAATGTAGCATTTTTGATGATTGTGATCCCTCGCGGGAGCTGTTGCCTCACTAGCAAAGTGATCCTCTAAGCCGGCCGCGGTGGTCTCGCGGTTCTAGGCGCGCAGTCCGGAACCGTGTGACTGCTACGGTCGCAGGTTCGAATCCTGCCTCGGGCATGGATGTGTGTGATGTCCTTAGGTTAGTTAGGTTTAAGTAGTTCTAAGTTCTAGGGGACTAATGACCACAGCAGTTGAGTCCCATAGTGCTCAGAGCCATTTGATCCTCTAACTTCGTGAAAAAGCACACTTTTACATAATCCAAGATTAATTCATACAGCTTCTTATGTTTAAAATGCGTTTCCCATAGCTATATTATCAGAATTCCTACCACCAGCAATGGTTTGGTGGTAAATCATAAAAAAAGACTTATCTCCTAGATGCCTCATATATGAAGCATTACGTGGAATAATAGATTTACTGTATAGTATACTGCACCGAAACCCTCATTGTCAAAATCTCCCACGAAAGTCCTGTATTGTATCCACTAAGGTGATGCAATAGCCCAGACTGTTGATCTATTAGATATTCATTTTAACGTTGGTCATACTGTGTCCTTCATATTTCCTCAAAATAACTTTCAGTGCTTCCCTGCTAAAATTTTCTACTAGTAAGGATATTTGTGATGCATTATACCCACGTGTAAGGGAATATGGTAGTTTCGTATGAACACCATCTTTAGGATCCCATGTCTTTCCTCTAATAAAGCATATACATGCAGTGTCACCTACCTCTATATCTAGTGGTTGCTTAAGGTTCTACAACTTCTACTGTAAACTGCGATTACTTCCTCTTTATAATGTTCTTTTTTCTAAGTGTATGTATGGTGTCATCCGTCTGCTACACATCTAGTGCTTAAGTCACAAATTTCGATTACCTCATTCACACAAATGTGGAGATCCGGAATTCCCACTGTATATCAGGATCTATTCCTTATTTTTCCAAGGTTACCGTATTTTTTACACGTTACCTATGTTTTCCACTTTTTCCGGAGTGTGTGTATAAATATGCAAGAATATTTGTGGTCGGATCTTTGTCTTATTTTTCCACATTTTCGGGATTTTTTACGCATTATCTACATTTTCCACTTTTTCCATAGTGTGTGTATAAACATGCAAGAATAACTGTGCTCTTATTGCTTACCTTCAGAAGCTTGTGTAGCATCCAACTGCTGTTGTCATCCCATTTCTATAGATATTGTGGTTTTGTCACTATAATTTCGAGTACTCCATGTGTATCAATCCAGATGTGCTGTATTCCCATATTTGTGTCCCGTATCAAATTTTTCTCCATATTTGAATTTTTTGCGTATGTTACATATTTTCCAATTTTCCATAATAGTCCATATTTTTATTCATATTCTGTGTGTAAATGTACAAGAATAGTTATGCACTTATTGATTACCCTACCAAGTTTCTTTAGTAACAATAGTGATTTGGACCCATCCACAACGCAGAGATTCTTCAAAATGTCTGCAAGACCACTTGTTCCCCGTCTTCCTCCAAATACCAACTCAGAGGTAAAAGAACTGTCAACACCCAGTACTTGCTGCAAAAGCCAGTTCATACATCCAGGAAAACACGCACGGGTTGCTGACTTAAGATGAATACAGCTTTAAACCTACTGACATCCCAAAAAGAAATACCTCCGTTTGTACTACCCCATATGTTAGTAATACAGAATATGTTCCAACTATGGCCGTCAGTGTTTTGTATATACACACTACATCTACAAGATTTCTGTAACAAATGGAAATAATAATAATAATAATAATGTTCAAGCAACTGACTTAATGGCGTTGTAACCAAAGTAGCTCAGTTACCATATTAAGTGTGTCGGCTTAATGGCAGCCTCCAGTGTCTAGGATAGATTGAGGATGGGGTTTGGAAGTACACTCCTGGAAATGGAAAAAAGAACACATTGACACCGGTGTGTCAGAACCACCATACTTGCTCCGGACACTGCGAGAGGGCTGTACAAGCAATGATCACACGCACGGCACAGCGGACACACCAGGAACCGCGGTGTTGGTCGTCGAATGGCGCTAGCTGCGCAGCATTTGTGCACCGCCGCCGTCAGTGTCAGCCAGTTTGCCGTGGCATACGGAGCTCCAGTCTTTAACACTGGTAGCATGCCGCGACAGCGTGGACGTGAACCGTATGTGCAGCTGACGGACTTTGAGCGAGGGCGTATAGTGGGCATGCGGGAGGCCGGGTGGACGTACCGCCGAATTGCTCAACACGTGGGGCGTGAGGTCTCCACTGTACATCGATGTTGTCGCCAGTGGTCGGCGGAAGGTGCACGTGCCCGTCGACCTGGGACCGGACCGCAGCGACGCACGGATGCACGCTAAGACCGTAGGATCCTACGCAGTGCCATAGGGGACCGCACCGCCACTTCCCAGCAAATTAGGGACACTGTTGCTCCTGGGGTATCGGCGAGGACCATTCGCAACCGTCTCCATGAAGCTGGGCTACAGTCCCGCACACCGTTAGGCCGTCTTCCGCTCACGCCCCAACATCGTGCAGCCCGCCTCCAGTGGTGTCGCGACAGGCGTGAATGGAGGGACGAATGGAGACGTGTCGTCTTCAGCGATGGGAGTCGCTTCTGCCTTGGTGTCAATGATGGTCGTATGCGTGTTTGGCGCCGTGCAGGTGAGCGCCACAATCAGGACTGCATACGACCGAGGCACACAGGGCCAACACCCGGCATCATGGTGTGGGGAGCGATCTCCTACACTGGCCGTACACCACTGGTGGTCGTCGAGGGGACACTGAATAGTGCACGGTACATCCAAACCGTCATCGAACCCATCGTTCTACCATTCCTAGACCGGCAAGGGAACTTGCTGTTCCAACAGGACAATGCACGTCCGCATGTATCACGTGCCACCCAACGTGCTCTAGAAGGTGTAAGTCAACTACCCTGGCCAGCAAGATCTCCGGATCTGTCCCCCATTGAGCATGTTTGGGACTGGATGAAGCGTCGTCTCACGCGGTCTGCACGTCCAGCACGAACGCTGGTCCAACTGAGGCGCCAGGTGGAAATGGCATGGCAAGCCGTGCCACAGGACTACATCCAGCATCTCTACGATCGTCTCCATGGGAGGATAGCAGCCTGCATTGCTGCGAAAGTTGGATATACACTGTACTAGTGCCGACATTGTGCATGCTCTGTTGCCTGTGTCTATGTGCCTGTGGTTCTGTCAGTGTGATCATGTGATGTATCTGACCCCAGGAATGTGTCAATAAAGTTTCCCCTTCCTGGGACAATGAATTCACGGTGTTCTTATTTCAATTTCCAGGAGTGTAAATCCACCCACTCTGAGTCCATGATAGCGTCCAAGGTGAACCCACCAGCGATATGATTGTGGTACTGTTTGGAACGTATCCATCAGTATTATGCCTGAGACATTTTTCAGGGTGAATGCACCAGCCTTATGTCCAGGGTAGTATCTGGAAGTGAATCCACCCATGGTAGATCCAGGAACCGACACACAAAACACCGTAACTGAACTATGTTTGTTTGCAATATGAGAAAGTTAGTTCCTCGAACGTTATCAGTATTTCCGTGTGTTACCGCAATCTTGTTGCTTTAGAGTGTACATACGAAGCTTTTTTTAAGGAACTTGAACGGCCTTTGAGACACTACAGTCTTATGAGACGGTACCACAGGGGCTTGTATTATCAGTGTGGAGGGTTGGGATACATTATGCTCCAGAATGTCAAATCAAACACCTTTCAGTTGTCTAATTTACAAACTGTTATTTCATTGGGATACCAGTATCGGCGATTTATTACGCCATCTTTAGTCCCCTGACCGACGTGTTGGAAGATTCCGACCCCAGTTCCTGTCAAAATGGGGACGAGCATTCAAAGATTGGTAAGTTTAGATTTCTTCTTGATACAGCGATCACTTCAAACATCATCTGTTGTATCAAGCACAAATCTACAGATACCAATCTTTTAAAGGAGGGCCCTATTTTAACCGGAACCGAGGTTTGAATCTTCCTACACGTCGCTCAGGTGTCCTGAAGATAGCGTAATAAATCACCGAAACTGGTAGTCAAATGAAATAACAGTTTGGGAATTAGACGACTGAAAGGTCTTTGATTAGCCATTCTGTACTGAACATCCGAGTCCCGCAACCATCATTGAAACGATGGATGTAGAGGCACATATTCTACACCAGTTGGAATTTGTTAAATCGCCGATACAGTACTAAAAACTGTTAAATTAATTTAACCCTTTCATTGGTCATTGCTCTGGAGAACTATAAATATATGTTTCCATATATTATCGCCATGGGAAACTGTTGTCATCGAGATAATTTCGTTGTCTTGATTTCTGAAAAATGCATTTGCCTTGATTGATACATCACAATTCTGCAAACCGTTCCGCAAGGCAGAGCGTACTTGGTACAGATTGTCCATTCATATTATTGCGAATAAATTATATGTGTATGTAATTGCGTAGGTTGCGTAGGCTTTCGCGGCCAGAGTCAGTCGACATAAAAGTTCTTTATTGGAGACGAGTAGACCCAGAAGAATGCCGCTGCAACCATGGGAGAAACGTTGGTTTTTCTCCAGTAGCGGTAGTTTTATACGTTATAACGCGGTACCATACCCAGAAAACGTTTATGTCGAATATATATATATGCTTAAATTTTACATTTGTCCCACTGTATCACTTCATGGCTTTCTTTATCTTTGAAATATGGTTCGTGTTTCGACTAAAATACACTCACAATATTAATGTTCGTTAGTATGTATATAAATACTAACATGGAGCAGTGTAAGGTATTATACTAAGATAAAAATACTAAGGTCTTAATTGAGGAATACGTATTTGTTAGGGGGTACTGTGTGAGAGGATCGAACTGGAAGCTTGCATAAACGGCGGCTGCTGTTGCATTAGAGGTGTTCTGTGTAACGGAGAGGTTTACTGCTGGAAAAATTGGAGGGGGTATGTTGCGAACAGTTTACTACTGCGTCACACAAATATCCCACACGAAAGCCACCAAAAATAAATATAGACGTCTGCTGTCAACCGTTATTTCAATGCGAATAAATGTAGATAGGTCCTAATGTGCCGATTGACACACACTCACAGCTTGTATGTTGGTGTTACGAATCTTAATTCTGTGTAGAGTCTCCACATATAGACACTGGGATGGTCTCAGAAAGCTGTTTTATTTGTAATCCCATTTAAATTCCTAAACGAGCTTATTTACATGACATATGGGGAATGAATTCACACAGTTTCATGTTGGGGTTTGGGTTATATTCTACCGTAGTCAGATATAATGCGGATACTATACTAAGTAATAAAGGAGGGGTGGGGTGGAGTGGAAACTCCTTGAGATAAATTTATTTGTCAGAAATACCACACAAGATTTTATTGACAAATGTTTAGCACGCAGCTACGAAAATTTTTAATCAAAAGACCAACCGACAAACTTTTTTAAATTACTGAAGACAACTTAAAAATTGTAACAGGAAACGCAGAAAGCCTTTTAACCTACGGTTAAAAAATGTTCAATAGAAAATTACTGAAGAAAATAAAAACCAGTATAACTGAATTCGCAGAAGGTGATCAGGAACCAGAAGGCACTGCAATTTACATACATGCAACCACCATTAGACAAGATTAGGCAGAAGGCGGCTTCTTGTATTTAGAGAATATACAATACTTATAAAATTGTTAGTCAAATATGTATCCATAATAACAAATTATCTAAAAAGCGCCGAATCAGATTAGACGAAAACACAAGAATGCTCTTAATTGAATGGGAGACACTGTTGTTTAGTTTCAGTTGCGCAAGAAATACCATTTTAAAAGAAATTATGACGCAAGGCAATTTTGCTGAAATGCGACATTACTTGCACTGCTCAGAAGGTAATTTACAGGGTTATGAAATTATGAATATTGTCGTCTTCATGGACGACAATTCACGCCCCCATCGTGCACATCTTCCCCCCATGAACCATGGACCTTGCCGTTGGTGGGGAGGCTTGCGTGCCTCAGCGATACAGATAGCCGTACCGTAGGTACAACCACAACGGAGGGGTATCTGTTGAGAGGCCAGACAAACGTGTGGTTCCTGAAGAGGGGCAGCAGCCTTTTCAGTAGTTGCAAGGGCAACAGTCTGGATGATTGACTGATCTGGCCTTGTAACAATAACCAAAACGGCCTTGCTGTGCTGGTACTGCGAACGGCTGAAAGCAAGGGGAAACTACGGCCGTAATTTTTCCCGAGGGCATGCAGCTTTACTGTATGATTAAATGATGATGGCGTCCTCTTGGGTAAAATATTCCGGAGGTAAAATAGTCCGCCATTCGGATCTCCGGGCGGGGACTACTCTAGAGGATGTCGTTATCAGGAGAAAGAAAACTGGCGTTCTACGGATCGGAGCGTGGAATGTCAGGTCCCTTAATCGGGCAGGTAGGTTAGAAAATTTGAAAAGGGAAATGGATAGGTTAAAGTTAGATATAGTGGGAATTAGTGAAGTTCGGTGGCAGGAGGAACAAGACTTCTGGTCAGGTGACTACAGGGTTATAAACACAAAGTCAAATAGGGGTAATGCAGGAGTAGGTTTAATAATGAATAGGAAAATAGGAACGCGGGTAAGCTACTACAAACAGCTTAGTGAACGCATTATTGTGGCCAAGATAGATACGAAGCCCACACCTACTACAGTAGTGCAAGTTTATATGCCAACTAGCTCTGCAGATGACGAAGAAATTGAAGAAATGTATGATGAAATAAAAGAAATTATTCAGATTGTGAAGGGAGATGAAAATTTAATAGTTATGGGTGACTGGAATTCGAGTGTAGGAAAAGGGAGAGAAGGAAACGTAGTAGGTGAATATGGACTGGGGCTAAGAAATGAAAGAGGAAGCCGCCTGGTAGAATTTTGCACAGAGCACAATTTAATCATATCTAACACTTGGTTTAAGAATCATGATAGAAGGTTGTATACATGGAAGAACCCTGGAGATACTAAAAGGTATCAGATTGATTATATAATGGTAAGACAGAGATTTAGGAACCAGGTTTTAAATTGTAAGACATTTCCAGGGGCAGATGTGGACTCTGACCACAATCTATTGGTTATGACCTGTAGATTAAAACTGAAGAAACTGCAAAAAGGTGGGAATTTAAGGAGATGGGACCTGGATAAACTGAAAGAACCAGAGGTTGTACAGAGTTTCAGGGAGAGCATAAGGGAACAATTGACAGGAATGGGGGAAAGAAATACAGTAGAAGAAGAATGGGTAGCTTTGAGGGATGAAGTAGTGAAGGCAGCAGAGGATCAAGTAGGTAAAAAAACGAGGGCTAGTAGAAATCCTTGGGTAACAGAAGAAATATTGAATTTAATTGATGAAAGGAGAAAATATAGAAATGCAGTAAATGAAGCAGGCAAAAAGGAATACAAACGTCTCAAAAATGAGATCGACAGGAAGTGCAAAATGGCTAAGCAGGGATGGCTAGAGGACAAATGTAAGGATGTAGAGGCTTATCTTACTAGGGGTAAGATAGATACTGCCTACAGGAAAATTAAAGAGACCTTTGGAGAGAAGAGAACCACTTGTATGAACATCAAGAGCTCAGATGGAAACCCAGTTCTAAGCAAAGAAGGGAAAGCAGAAAGGTGGAAGGAGTATATAGAGGGTCTATACAAGGGCGATGTACTTGAGGACAATATTATGGAAATGGAAGAGGATGTAGATGAAGATGAAATGGGAGATACGATACTGCGTGAAGAGTTTGAAAGAGCACTGAAAGACCTGAGTCGAAACAAGGCCCCCGGAGTAGACAACATTCCATTGGAACTACTGACGGCCTTGGGAGAGCCAGTCCTGACAAAACTCTACCATCTGGTGAGCAAGATGTATGAAACAGGCGAAATACCCTCAGACTTCAAGAAGAATATAATAATTCCAATCCCAAAGAAAGCAGGTGTTGACAGATGTGAGAATTACCGAACAATCAGTTTAATAAGCCACAGCTGCAAAATACTAACACGAATTCTTTACAGACGAATGGAAAAACTAGTAGAAGCCGACCTCGGGGAAGATCAGTTTGGATTCCGTAGAAATACTGGGACACGTGAGGCAATACTGACCTTACGACTTATCTTAGAAGAAAGATTAAGGAAAGGCAAACCTACGTTTCTAGCATTTGTAGACTTAGAGAAAGCTTTTGACAATGTTGACTGGAATACTCTCTTTCAAATTCTAAAGGTGGCAGGGGTAAAATACAGGGAGCGAAAGGCTATTTACAATTTGTACAGAAACCAGATGGCAGTTATAAGAGTTGAGGGACATGAAAGGGAAGCAGTGGTTGGGAAGGGAGTAAGACAGGGTTGTAGCCTCTCCCCGATGTTATTCAATCTGTATATTGAGCAAGCAGTAAAGGAAACAAAAGAAAAATTCGGAGTAGGTATTAAAATCCATGGAGAAGAAATAAAAACTTTGAGGTTCGCCGATGACATTGTAATTCTGTCAGAGACAGCAAAGGACTTGGAAGAGCAGTTGAATGGAATGGATGGTGTCTTGAAGGGAGGATATAAGATGAACATCAACAAAAGCAAAACGAGGCTAATGGAATGTAGTCGAATTAAGTCGGGTGATGTTGAGGGTATTAGATTAGGAAATGAGACACTTAAAGTAGTAAAGGAGTTTTGCTATTTGGGGAGCAAAATAACTGATGATGGTCGAAGTAGAGAAGATATAAAATGTAGACTGGCAATGGCAAGGAAAGCGTTTCTGAAGAAGAGAAATTTGTTAACATCGAGTATAGATTTAAGTGTCAGGAAGTCTTTTCTGAAAGTATTTGTATGGAGTGTAGCCATGTATGGAAGTGAAACATGGACGATAAATAGTTTGGACAAGAAGAGAATAGAAGCTTTCGAAATGTGGTGCTACAGAAGAATGCTGAAGATTAGATGGGTAGATCACATAACTAATGAGGAGGTACTGAACAGGATTGGGGAGAAGAGGAGTTTGTGGCACAACTTGACCAGAAGAAGGGATCGGTTGGTAGGACATGTTCTGAGGCATCAAGGGATCACCAATTTAGTATTGGAGGGCAGCGTGGAGGGTAAAAATCGTAGGGGGAGACCAAGAGATGCATACACTAAGCAAATTCAGAAGGATGTAGGTTGCAGTAGGTACTGGGAGATGAAGAAGCTTGCACAGGATAGAGTAGCATGGAGAGCTGCATCAAACCAGTCTCAGGACTGAAGACCACAACAACAACAACAACATCGTGCACATCTTGTGAATAAGCTCCTTCAGGATAACGACATCCCTCGATTAGAGTGGCCAGAATGTTCTCCAGACATGAACCGAATCGAACATGCCTGGGATAGATTGAAAAGGGCTGTTCATGGACGACGTGATCCACCAACCACTCTGAGGGATCAACGCCGAACCGCCGTAGAGGAGTGGGACAATCTGGACCAACAGTGCCTTGATGAACCTGTGGATAGTATACCACGACGAATACGAGCATGCATCAATGCAGGACGACGTGCTACTGGGTATTAAAGTTACCGATGTGTACAGCAATCTGGACCACTGCCTCTGTAGGTCTCGCTGTATGGTGATACAATAAGCAGTGTGTTGTTTTCAGGAGCAATGAAAAGGGCGGAAATGATATTTATGTTGATCTCTATTCCACTTTTCTGTACAGGTCCCGGAACTCTCGGAACCGAGGTGATGCAAAAGTGTTTTTTTTATGTATGCATATTTCTGGAAGGCGTTTGACACGGTGCCCTATTGCAGGCTGCTAACGAAAGTACAATCATATGGAATAAATTCACAGATATGTGGGTGGCTCGAAAACTTCTTCACTAATAGAACTCAGTATGTTGTCTTCGACGGTGAGCGTTCATCAGAGGCAGGGGCATCGTCAGGAGTACCCTACGAAAGTGCAATGGTACCGCTGTTGTTCTCCTTATACATTGGCTTGGCGGACAGAGTGGGCATCAGTCTGCAATTGTCTTCTGATGATACTGTGGTGTAAGGTAAAGTTTCGAAGTTGAGTAACTGCAGACAGACACGACTTAGACAAAATTTATAGCAGGTGTGATGAATGGCAGCCTTATCTAAATGTGCTAAAACGAAAGTTAATGCGGACGAGTAGGAAGAGCAAACGTGTATAATTAGGATACTGTATTACGAGCGTCCCAATTGACAAAAGTAGTTTAAATATGCTGGTGTAACGTTGGAAAGCGGTGTGAAATGGAACGAGCATGTGAGAACTTGGTAGGGAAGGCGAATGTTCGACCTCGGCTTATTATGAGAATTTTAGGAAAGAGTGGTTCAACTCTAAAGGAGACCGCATGTAGAATACTAGTGCGACCTATGCTTGAGTACTGCCAGAGTATTTGGAACCCGGTTGAAGGAAGACGTCGAAGCAATTCACAGGCGGGCTGCTAGATTTGTTATCGGTAGGCTCGAACAACACATAAATGTTACGGAAATGTTTTGGGAACTCAACCTGGAGCGAAAGAGACTTCCTTTTCGAGAAACAGTACTGACGAAATTTAGAGACCCGAGATCTGAAGCTGACTGCCGAACGATCTGCTGCTAACAATAAGCGTTGGGCGCAAGGACCACGAAGATAACATAGAAGAAATTAGGTTCAAATGGCTCTAAGCGCTGTGGACTTAACATCTGAGCTCATCAGTCCCCGAGACATAAAACTACTTAAACTTAATTAACGTAAGGACATCACACACATCCATGCCCGAGGTAGGATTCGAACCTGCGACCGTAGCAGCTGCGTGGTTCTGGACTGAAGCGCCTATAACCGCTAGACCACAGCGGCCGGCCAAGAAATTGGGATCATTCTAAGGCTAATATGTAGTCGTTTTTCTTTCGCTCTGTTTGCGAGTGGAATCGGGAAGGAAATGACTACCAGTGGTGCAGGGTACCGTCCGCCACACACCGTACGGTGGCTAGCGGAGTATCTGTGTAGATGTAGTTGCAGATGTATTCGGTTAGTACACGTATAAGTCGTATTAACTCGACCCAGTTGAAAACTGTACCATCAAGATAGTCGAAATGCAATATTACTTTTTGCTTTAGCGCCTTATCCACTCGATACTGAAGGTGAATCAGCTATTATTCATATGACGGTAACTACACGTGTCTGACATGCTGAACATCATGATTCAGCTTTGTTAATCATCTCCATCTAATCGGGGAGTATAAAATGCAGAAACTGCTTACCACACAATGTTTTCTCTGCAACAATCAGTCCACATTAGTAGCAGGTGTTGACCAACAAGAGTAAGTCCAGGCTGTCTTTCCTTATAAGAGACCACTCATCACACTCGGTGCCATTTGAATACGAGCACCAACATAGACGCAAGTCCGCTATGGGGCTTCACACACAGTCAGCGGCCAAGCTGATTCCCAGACGCCGCTCTGGAAAACTATTTACAGTCACTGCAGTCGCCAACTACGTACTCCTCCTAGGCGGAGCGGCTTAAATCGCCTCCCCTGGCCATGTCCTCTCTCTGTCGGGCAGGGACGTTACTAAACTCTCTGAGCAAAGAGAGTCGAGAATAATAACTATCGATACAAGCACTTGCATGGATCACTAAGTGTACTATAATTAAAATTAACAGTGTCTTTGATCTTTGCTCTGGTGGGCAGTAAGTGTACCTCCACCTATATTTTAATGTACCTGTTAATATATGTCGTTTAAATGGCTTTCGAACTAGACTATTTTGGAACTGCTGTATCGAATGACAATGTGTAATTGCGCTTTAAAATTATTTTATCATAACGGGAGAGAATAATATTTTGGTTATTTGCGCTGGCCGTTGTTTCTTCATCATAGATAACAGGATTTGACGATGCATCGTGGAAACCAATACGGGGACACGTCTTGTAAGATAATCTGTGATAAAACGATCATACTTTATCACTCCACACATAACAAAAAATAATTTAATGATTTCATCGTGGCAGTGAGGCTGTCTCCATATCACAACTAATGTGGGCTGACAGTGCCAGCAGCGTACACCGAGGAAGATGTAAGAGGTAGAATTAAAATCACTAAATGGTCACGGCTAGAAGAAATGCAGGAAGGAAGTTGAATGTTATTAAAACAACAAAAAACATAAAGAAAGGTTCGTTTTCTGTGTGCAAATGCATATGCAGGAAATTATAAAGATTTTGTATGAGAATATTTATTTTTTTATTGTTTGCTAGCCTGTTAAATATCCACAGAAGATTCCTCTTTATGATGATCTAAGCCTATGTATTTTGTATTGGTGGGAGGGGGTGACTGGGTATTGAGTAACGAAATAAACACCAAGATGTTCGTGTAAATGGATGCCGAAATATTACTAAGGCTTTCATGGGACTTGGGTTACGGACGGATGCCTGCAAATCTCAAGCCTTAGAGGCGCTATGTCACTGATTGCGTGGCCCCTACGGCCGGAGGTTCGAGTCTTCCCTCGCGCATGGGTGTACTTATTGTTCTCAGCATAAGTTAGCTTAAGTAGTGTGTAAGTCTAGGGACCGATGACCTCAGCAGATTGGTCAAATAGGTAATCGCACACATTTGAACATTGTCTTGTCAACCTTTACAAATCGCAATTTATGTATTAGAGAAGATTCCTAATGAAGGTCGACAAAGAGAATAATTGGAAATATTCCGAAGGAAATTCCATGCCATGTTAAACACCATGACTGAAACTGAAAGACAGTATCGGCATATCCATTAGCTCACAGTTGGGCCAGACAGAACGTATGTTTTAATTCAAACAGCGTAACGCCTTCATAAAATAAAAGCGGCAAATTCGTCCATACTGCCAGCACTCCGGTATGGCTGACACACCCATACACTGATCAGTAGGTTACGCAAAATCACATGTGTGTGGAGACGGACGTCGCTTAAATCAGTAAGTGTTAACAAAATAAAGCACCTAGAAATTAGTGTATTGTAGACGGTAAAGCGTTTCCAGCCTCCTATCTGGTGATTCAAGAAGAAATAACACATTTCAGTTGTTTATTACGGAGACACCATAAAAGATAGAAACACACTGCGCATGACAATGGACACAGGAAATTTAAGGTTTTAACACATCTGCGCTGTTGTTTGTTTGTAGCATCACTGTGACTACACAACAGTAGAAATGATTTGGTGTGTTGGAATTTGCGCGAAATTAGTCCAGTGTTCAAGTGCAACTTGAATTCCGCGGTCGATTCAACAAAAAGCCGCCTCTGTGCAAAAAAATTTACGAGTGGAATACAAAATTCTTGGATGATGGCTGCATATGCGTAGTGAAGAGCAATAATGGGCCAAGCAAGTTGATGAAAAGGGCGAGCGTATCTGAGGTGCGTTCACACGGAGCCCTTAGAAGTCAACAGGACAGGAAATCCAGGAATTTCAACTTCCTCAAACAAAACTGTGGCGTTTTCTGAAACGACCCCTGCATATGAAGCGTTACAAGCTGCAGTTACTTCAGCAGTTCCGACTCGGTTACCATAACAGAAGGTATGAATTTTGTATTTCAGTTCTCCAGGTTATAGTAGAAGATATTTTTTCCGAGCGACTTATCTTTTCGGACGAATCGAAGTTTCTTCTATCGGGTACAGTAAACCTGCAAAAATGTAATAATTTGGGGGTCACAAAATCATGTTGTTCTCTTCGTCGAACATGGGAGACTCATCGAAACTGAAAGTGTTTAGCGCCAGTTCTGTTCCTAAAGTTTATTGATCTTTCTTTTTTGAGGAGGAAATTGTGACACAAGTGTCACACCCGGACACGCTGGAAAAATGGTTGTCTCTTCAACTTCATAAGGATTCCAGTGATTTCGGTTTAGTGTATGACGAAGTCCCTCCTCACCTTCACCTTGAGGTGCGGCGTTAACTTAACAACATCATCCCACAACCTTTTATTGGAAAAGGTGTACATCAAGATCTTGTTCATTGCCTTTGGTCTTCCAAGTTAGATCTTACCCCTCGTAATTTTTTTCTGTGAGGCTCAACCAAGTTTTTATCCCACCTACGCCAACAAACTTCCAACAGCTGGATAAACCAAACTGCTGAAGCTGTCGATTCAATAAAATGTAACCTGTTGATTTATGAGTGGAATGAAGTGGATTACTGTTTCTATGGTTCTTGAGCTATGCAGAATTTCCATGTTGAGTTTACTGTATAGTGTTTTTGTGAACTTTAAATCTTCCTCTATCAGTGACGTATGCTATGTGTTTCTATCTTTCATAGTTTATCTGTAACAAAAAACTGAAATCTGTACTTTGTTTTTGAATAATCTTCCATATTTGTGTTGACCGAAGGATAAGTAATTAACGTTGTTCTTGAAACTTCCTGGCGGATTAAAACTGTGTGCCGGACCGAGACTCGAACTCGTGACCTTTGCCTTTCGCGGACAAGTGCTCTACCAACTGATCCACGCAAGCACGACTCACGCCCCGTCCGCACAGCTTTACTTCCGCCAGTACCACGTCCCGAGTTCGAGTCTCGGTCCGGCACACAGTTTTAATCTGCCAGGAAGTTTCATATCGGCGCACACTACGCTGCAGAGTGAAAATCTCATTCTGGAAACGTTGTTGTTCGCTACATGCGAAATCATAAGGCTGTAACAAGGGAAGAGTACAGTGATGGACGGTTGCTCATTTGTAACGTAATGGATTTCATAACGACTCATTACGCGAAATATTCTTGGCATTTAAAGAAATATGTAATAAAAAGTCTTAGATCGTTTTTAAGAGAGACAGCAATGTGCTTCCGCTGGCCACTGCTGATAGTATGCACGCTGGTCTAATCTCACTTGCACAAGCGTTTCTGGTAGGTGGGTGTCTTTAAGAAGTGATGAAACTGATATATGGAGGGGCTGATGTGCATTTCGTGCTGGTGTGAGGAATGCTTGACCATTACTGGTAGTGACACAGGGCAGGGAATTCTCCATTTATCAGGAATGTGTAAGACATTTACCTCGTAAATTATGGTCACGTTTGATACTATGTTATAGGCATGGTGACTTACTCCCTATGATTCTCTCACTACTAAGTCATTAGTCTTCTGACTGATTTCATGTAGCTCCCTCCTCTCCTGCAACAGCCTCTTCATTTCAGAGTATCACTTACAGCGTACATCCTTAATTGTTTGCTGAATGTGTTTCAATATCCGTCTTCTCTTACAGTTTTATAGTTTCTACCCTCTCCAGTTCCCTCTGGTATCATGGAGGTTATTCCCTGATGCCTTAACACATGTGACTACAGCCTGTCCCTTCTTCTTGTCAGTGTTTCCCATGTGTTCCTTTCATCATCTCCTCCTTCCTTATCAGTCCATCTGATTTTCAACATTCTACTGTTTCGCCACATCCCAAGCGCTTTGATTACTTTCTCTTTTTGTTTTCTCACTCCCCATGATTCAGTACCAGTCAGTACCTGACTTGTACGGTCCCACAGTTGTGGGCAACCACGGATCCTGTATCGGGTTATTTTCTGACCTTGAAAATAATATTCTTCGTTGCCTGAAGCGTAACATGACACAGGAAGCGACCTTGACATGCTATCCTTACCTGTTTTCGTACCGGCACTGCAGCATCAATGACATATTTGTTTCAATTTCTTCTTACATACACATATTACCAACTGGAGCTACGTGGCAAACTCGTACTTTACCCTATCACCACAAAATATTTGACATAAAAAACCTATGTTGTTCTGCTTTAGTTATAACGTTCTACAATGGAAAATAGAAATCTTTAAACTGTTGTAGTAAATCCATTAGCATGACCAGCTGTAAAATTCTGTAGAAAAACAAAGTCTCATCTGAGTTGAATAAGGGTGTTTTTAAATTGATTCCGTGTACCTCCACTCCGAGGAGTATTAATGTGGCATACACATTAGATTCTTAATATTCACTGTAGACCTATCTGTATTGAATACGGACAATTTTTCTTTCCGTATTGTTAACTCGCTTGACATGTTGAATTTAGTTAATGAAAATGTAAGATTAATTAAATAAAAATGGGGTGTCTATATCTTTACGAATAAGACCATGCTATTTAGCATACTTACTATTTATAAATAAGTCAATAACTATCAATCATTAGAGATGGAATGATTTTTGCAAACCTTCTATTAGTATTAATTCTTTGGTCAGGACACGTTTTCTGAACTGTATAAGAAATGGTAATTTTAGAATCGTGCCTTCACTTGGAAAAATTTCTGCCGATAACCACGCTAATATTGCTGTTGGATTAGTTAAGACTGTTTTACAAATTTATAATGAAGCATGGAAATGCTGCTGTAAACAACAACACCTTTTACTGTAGCTGAAAAATGTAGCCCAACAAGATATTCTCGCCCAACTGGTGGGTTGGTATGGAGTTCTTCGTACTCTCAAGAGTTAACATGTTAGTGCACCATTTTGGTTCAACGGCAACTTACACACAGAAATTTGTTAAGTGTAGGCCTTATCACACTCTTTTTTACAGAGCCAGCGTAAAACACTTCAAACCTGAATGAATATACTTATGAGATTGTCTTGTGGTTAACTTTCATCTTATTCTTGTCTGTGATGAGGAAGGAAACACACATCCACACACACTCTTACATATAACGAATACAGGCATATAAAAGCGTGTGATTATGTATATACAGGCTATAACAGATACAAATGCAGATGTTACTGTTGGTAACTGAGAACGGTGTGGTCAACTATTTTACATCACTTTTTAAGCGTAATTTGTAGACTAATAATTATAGCTGTTAAAATTCAAATGTTTTTAGATTGGGTAGTACCTTGAAGAACATTGTTGCAAGAGCAAGTCCATAATGCCTACTCTCCAATGAACGACAGGTCGGGTGTTGAGGTTTGGACCTTTTTTCCTTCTGACTAATTTGATGCGGACTGCCACAAATTCGTCTCCTGTGCCAACCTCTTCATCTCATAGCAGCAGTAGCAACCTACGTCCTCAATTATTTGCTGGATGCTTTGTAATCTCTGTCTTCCTCTGCAGTTTTTTTCCTCTACAGCTCCATCAAGAACCATGGAAGTTATTCCCTGGTGTCTTAGCAGACGTCCTATCATCCCGTCCCTTCTTCTTGTCATTGTTTTTAATATATTCCTTTCCTCTCTGATTCTACGCAGAACCTTTTCGTTCCTTACTTTATCAGTTCACCTAATTTTCAACATTCGTCTGTAGCACATCTCAAATTCTTCTATTTTCTCCCATTCGGTTATCCCGCAGCCCATGTTTCACTAACATACAATTCTGTGCTCCACACGTACATTCTCAGAAATTTGTACCTCAAATTGACACCTATGTTTCATACTAGTGACTTCCCTTGGGCAGCAATGATCATTTTGACAGTTCTAGTCTGATTTTGATGTCCTCCTTGCTGTGTCCGTCATTGATTATTTTGCTGCCTAGGTAGCAGAATTCCTTAACTTCGTCTGCTTCGTGACTATCAATCGTGATGTTAAGTTTCTTCCTGTTCTCAGTTCTTCTACTTCTCATTACTTTCGTCTTTGTTGATTTATTCTCAGTCCATATTCTGTACTCAGTAGACTGTTCATTTCATTCAGCAGATCATGTAAATCTGCTTCACTTTCACTCAGGACAGCAATGTCATCATCAAATCGTGTCATTCATATTCTTTCACCTTGAATTTTAATTCCACTCCTGAACCTATCCTTTACTTCCATCATTGCTTCTTCGATGTACAGGTTGAACAGTAGGGGCGAAAGACTACATCCTTGCCTTACACCATTTTTAATCCGAGCACTTCGTTCTTGGTAATCAATTCTTATTATTCCGTCTTTGCCCTTGTACGTATTGTATATTACCCATTTCTCCTTATAGCTTACCACTATTTTCCTCACAATTTCGAACAGGTTGCACCATTTTGCATTGTCGAACGCTTTTTCCAGGTCGACGAATCCTATGAAAGTATCTTGAATGTTCTTTAGTCTTGCTTCCATTATCAACTGCAACGTCAGAATTCCCTCTCTGGTGCATTTGCCTTTCCTAAAGCCAAACTGATCGTTATCTAACACATTCTCAATTTTCTTTTCCATTCTTCTGTATATTATTCTTGTCAGAAACTTGGATGCCTGAGCTCTTAAGCGATTGTGCGACAATTCTTGCACTTGTTAGCTCTTGTAGTCTTCGGAATTATTAGGGTGATATTTTTCCGAAAGCCAGATGGCATGTTAGCAGACTCGTACATTCTACACATCAGCATGACTACCTTTCTTGTTGCCACTTACTCCCCCCCCCCCCCCCCCCGCCCATTGATTTTAGAAATTCCGGAGAGTTATCTATCCGTTCTGTCTTATTTGATCTATCTTAAGTACTCCAAAGCTGTCTTAGATTCTGATTCTAATTCCGAAGCCCCTATTTCTTCTAAATCGACTACTGCTTCTATCAAATCAGACAGATCTTCCCTATCATAGAGGCCTTTAATCTACTCTTTCCACACGTCCGCTCTCTCCTCTGTATTTAACAGTGGAATTGCCGTTGCACTCTTAATGTTACCACCCTTGCTTTTGATTTCAAAGAAGATTGTTTTGACTTTCCTATATGTTCAGTCAGTCCTTCCAACAACCATTTCTTTTTCGATTCCTTCACGTTTTTCATGCAGTCATTTTTTTTTAGCTTCTGTGCACTTCCTATGTACTTCATTCCTCAGCAACTTGTATTTCTGTGTTCCTGAATTTTGGCGGTTCCTTCTTACATCGATCAGCTGAGGTATTTTTTCTGTTACCCATGGTTTCTTTACAGTTTCCTTCTTTGTACCTAAGGTTTTCTTTCCAACTTCTGTGATTGCCTTTTTAGAGATGTCCATTCCTCTGCAACAGTACTATCTACTGAGCTATTCCTTATTGCTGTATCTACAGCCTTAGAGAACTTCAAGTGTCTCTCATCATTCTTTAGTGCTTCCATACCACATTTCTTTGCTTTTTGATTCATCCTGACTAATCACTTACACTGCAGTCTACTCTTCATCACTACTACAATATGAGTCTATATCTGCTCCTAGGTACGCCTTATAATCCAGTACCTGATTTCGGAATCCCTGTCTGACCTTCGTGCAATCTAACTGAAATATTTCTGTATCACTCGGCATTTTCCAAAAATATCTCCTCCTCTTCTGATTCTTGAACAGAATATTCGCTATTACTAGCTGAAATTTATTACACAACTCAATTAATCTTTCTTCTCTCTCATTCCTCGTCCCTAGGTCATACTATGCTGTAACCTTTTGTTCTGTTCCTTCCAGTACAACTGCATTTCAGTCCCCTTAGACTATTAGACTTTCATCTCTCTTCTCTTACTGTATTACCATTTCAGTATCCTCATATACTTTCACTACCTCTTCATCTTCAGCTTGGGACATCGGCATGTATACCTGAACTAGGACATCGGCATGTATACCTGAACTGTCGTTGTCGGTATTGGTTTGCTGTCTATTCTGGTAAGAACAACCCTATCACTGAACTAACTGTTCACAGTAACACACTCTCTTCCCTACCTTCGTATTCACAACGAATGCTACTCCTGTTATAAAATTTTCTACTGCTGTTGATATTATCCTATACTCATCTAACCAGATATCCTTTTCTTCTTTCGATTTACTTCATTGACCACTACTATATCTAGATTGAGCCTTTGCATTTACCTTTTCTGATTTTGTGCCTTCCCTAACACGTACAGGCTTCTGACATTCCACACCTCGAGTCGTAGAACGTTTTGCTACGGTCGCAGGTTCGAATCCTGCCTCGGGCATGGATGTGTGTAGTGTCCTTAGGTTAGTTTGGTTTAAGTAGTTCTAAGTTCTAGGGGACGGATGACCTCAGATGTTAAGTCCCATAGTGCTCAGAGCCATTTTCGTAGAACGTTATCCTTCCTCGATTACTGAATCTTTTCTCATGGTCACCTCCCCCTTGGCAATCCCGTCCCAGAGAACCGAATGAAGGACTATTCCGGCATCTTTGACCAATGGAGAGATCATCATGACATTGTTTCTATTACAGACCCCATGCTGGAAGGATACACGTTGTAATGGTTGACATTGCCTTCTACATCTTTGTGCCGTTGATCATTGTCGATTCCTTCGCCTTTATGGGTGGTTTTACACCCCAAGAACAAGAGAGTGCCCTGAATCTCTGTCCGCTCCACCGCCCTCTTTTCCAAGAATTCTGTTGTTTATTTTACATCTGACTATCTTACGCAATACCTAAGTGCCAATACATGTCGGTAGTATACATTCATTTGCTTCCACTTTTCATAATACTGCTTCAGAGAAGATTGATACGCCTGACTTATGAACCTGTAATATATGTCAAATTCTGTCTTTAATCTCGTTTTGTTTATGAAATCATTTTCTATTCTTTGCTTTCTACAGCTCAGAGTAGAAAGTACTGTGTATTAAATCTTGCACGAGCTCCAACATTTAGACAGTTCCGTTTATACGACACGACTGCAAATTTTAAACGCAGGAGTGAGTATGATGATGTTAATGCAACTGATATGTGATAAAATTTTGCTCAATACTTTTCTTAAGGAATATTGAATCCCATTCTTAGAAATTTTCCTGAGTTTACGTACAGTTTGTTTACATTCTGTTTTCGTACACTGCAAGACAGTCATAGTGCCGATGCACTAATCATGGACATCTACAAATGTCTCAAATTGTGTCGACCTCCAATAATGGAAGAAGCCTCGTGATTCTGTAGCACCGCTGCTGCTATGATGATCGCTGACACTCGAGGAAATGGCGATAGCTATCTCGACAGTCGGAAAAATTTCTCACAAAATCGAATAAAACTTCTGCATGTGCGCGGATTCTTAACTCTACCGTAGAATACATACTGTAATGCTTTAACCCAACTCCGAAAGGGGCGCGAGAGTAGAACATGTCGGATTAGTAAATTTTACGTGTGCAGGTTCTACAATGACGAGTGTGGGACTACGTTTTTAGTACATTGCTGCTTCATCTGCAACAATCCGACGCCTTGGCTTCACTGTCATCGAACATCCTCCATACATAAGAGATGGTGTTGTGAGTCTGTCAACAAAGCCAAACATTCTACAGTGACGATATCAACAAACAGGTTTCCCGTTCGGAAAATTGTTCGTCGCTGAGGTGAGCATGCTGAGATATAAACAAGTGGAAATGAAGAATAAAGGTGTAGAATGTTAACGAAGTTTGTTTTATTTAAAAAGCCTTAAGAGTTTTCACGTAAAAATTCGGAGGCATTACTTTTCAGCAATCGCTCTTAATTGCTCCTTTCTACAAGGCACTTCTGCTCTTCCAGAACCCTCTTCTTCGTCGACTTACAGAATAAATCTTCTTCTCGAAGTATTGTACGCCTTTACAACAATAGTGAAGCAATTGCTTTCCTGAAGGTTCTGAGCTCTTCTCGTCTCTCCGCGTAAATTGCTGCGTTGTCTGTCCCAGTGCACTGACCCTGAAGTCTTCCAAGCTTTTTAACTTTCCATTACCACCAGAAACTGTTTTTCCTTTCACCAAATAATTGAATTTTCATTCATTATCAGTCGTGCCACAACTGTCTATCTTGAAACACTTGAGTCGAGACGTAGACGGCTGCTCATCAACTGTTACATCCGCACTGACAATTTTTTATTTTACATAGGTCAAATGCTTCCTACCGGACCTAAACTGCCAAAGATACATATATGCCCCATTCAATTACGTTGAAATAACAACGTAAGTTATAAATCATTTCTCTTGCATGTTCATATACATGAAGTCCTGAAACAAATAAAATTAATAAAGAAAAGAAGCATTTACAACTTCACCATACATTCCTGCAAGAAATTAAATTGGTGTGAAGATGTTAAGTAATCACAGACTGAAAATATGCCCATACAGCAACTGACATTAGCAGAAACCGCATGTCCATCTGTGCAAGCGATGTGAAAATTTTAGTGTGTCTTTGTTACATGGCCCAATGTACGTCGCGTTCTACAAGTAAGAAAACGAACATTATTACATTTACCATGTCAGGTAGTTTTAGTGGAAGGCGGTTTTTGTATTTCCTAGGGTGCTGATGACTTGTAAGAAAATGCGAAACGCCGACAGGCCTTAAGGCTGTGTCTGTAAGTAGTGGGTATGAAATTGCGCAGGTTGCATCATAACTCGCTGTCTCTGCTTGCGCGAATCCTTGTGCCATTTTCCACTGAAATCTGCCATTTCATAGGAAATACATGTACGGAAAAAAATCGCTACATCAAAAAGGAGGTGTGCGACGTGATCGAAAGAAGGAGGTGTGCGACGTGATCGAAAGTTGGCCAGTGCGTTTCTGTATCTGAAACACGATGTCTATTACAATTTCGTGTCAGTTGCTTGAGTGTGGCGGAAGTTCTGGCACATCGCACTGCTTTTGCAGCAGAAATTGTAGGAGTAGTTATCATCGCACTGACACAACGAGCCGTTACAAATCGGTTACTTCAAGGACGGCTTCGATCCAGGCTCCCTTTAGCGTGTATTCTACTGACTCCGAACCACCGCCATTTGTGACTTCAGTGGTATCAAGCGAGAACGCATTGGAGGGAAAGTGGAGGTCTTTTGTGTTTTCTGATAAAAGCTTGTTCTGCCTCAGTACTTGATTGACATGTGTTGGTTAGAAGGAGGCCGGTTGAGGGCCTATAATCAGTATGAGTATTAGACACACGAGACGTACACCTGAAGTTGTGGTCCGGGGTGTGATTTCTTGTGACAGCAGGAGCACTCTGGTGCTTATCGCGCGCACCCTGACTGCAAACTTGTATGTCAGTCTGGTGATTCGGAGTGTTGTTCTGCCATTCATGAAACACATTCGGAGTGGTGTTTTCCAACAGGATAATGCTCACCCACAAACCACTGTTGTAGCCCAACATGCTGTACAGCTTGTCGACATGTTGCCTTGGCCTGCTAGATCACCAGATCTTTGTCTGGTCGAGCACATTTGGGACATCATTGGACGACAACTCCAGCGTCTTCCACAACCTCCGTTAACAGACCGTGTATTGACCGACTAAGTGCAACAAGCTTGGAACTCCATCCCACAAACTAAAATACGGCAATCGTACAGCACAATTCATGCGCGTTTGCACGCCTGCATCAACGTTCTGGCGGTTGCACCGGTTATTAATACGCCAGAGTTTCACTTTAATGACTTATCTCGTGCTTACATTAACTGGTGATCTATCAATGTTAATAACTTACATATTTTGCCTACACACAAGCATACCCAAAATTTTATTAATATACGAGGGCTATCCACAAAGTGCATTACGTTTTGGTTTGTGTCCGTTAGGTGCGGGGCTAGCGCGGCCAACTTGGTGTCATGGCATTCCGCCGCTCAGTCGGCATCCTGCCGTGCTAGTGAGAGGTTCGTGCTGTACTCCGTTGAGTTAGTGTGACAGTTTGAAATGTCAGCGTGAAGTGTGAAGTGCGTGCTGTAATAAGGTTTCTGACTGCAAAAAGTGTACACCGCTAGAAATCTATCGGCAGCTTTATGAATTGTATGGGGACAACATAATCACTGAAGGTGGAGTGCGTCAATGGATCGTAAAATTTAAAAATGGCCGAACTAACGTTCACGACGAAGAGCGAAGTGGAAGACCCAGCATAGTGACTGCCGAACTTGTCGAAAAAGTCGATGCCGCGGTCCGTGAAAACCGTAATTTCACAATAACGGAACTCTCCATAAGTTACCCACAAATTTCACGAAGTTTGTTGCACGAAATCATTACCGAGAAGCTTGGTTACCACAAGTTTTGTGCAAGATGGATACCAAAAATCTTGACAGAGATTCACAAAAATCAGTGAATGGCTGCAGCGTTAACGTTTTTGGACGCTTACGAGAAAGATGGCGACTCATTACTCGATCGCATCGTTACTGGTGACGAAACATGGGTTAAGCATGTGAGCTGCGATACAAAATTGCAGTCAATGCAGTGGGGACACACAAATTCCCCCCAAAAACCCAAGAAATGCATGCAGACAATGTCGGCAAGGAAGGTGATGGCAACTGTCTTTTGGGACAGGAAAGGTGTGATTTTTGTGGATTTCCTGGAAAGAGGCACTACAATAAACTCTCAAAGGTATTGCCAAACTCTGCACAACCTCAGAAGAGCAATACAAAACAAGCGCAAGGGAAAGTTGGGCTCAAAGATCTTGCTGATTCACGACAACGCCTGGGCCCACACGGCAAATGCCACTCGTGAAGTTATCAAATCTTTTAAGTGGGAGTTGTTTCCTCATCCGCCGTACAGTCCCGACCTGGCACCGAGCGGCTTCCACTTATTCCCAGCAATGAAGAAGTGGTTGGCTATGCAGTGTTTTGATGACGACGCACAGCTTCAAGAAGAGGTAGCCACGTGGTTGAAGGTGCAGGCGGCCGAATTTTACGACGAAGGAATTTCCAAGCTCGTCCATCGCTACGATAAGTGCCTTAATTTAAATGTTAACTATGTAGAAAAGTAGTATTTAAGTGTGGCTTTCATCTGTATATAATAAAAAAAATTTCCAATACTTTATTTATTTTTAATTCCAAAACGTAATGTACTTTGTGGATAGCCCTCGTACATTCATTATTTTTTTGGTGTTGCAAATTTTTTTTTCGTCACTGTGTATAGCTTCTCTCACACTTTTGAAGTTGATACAACTGTGGAAAGTAATGTCATATTTTCTAAAGTGATCGACTTTCTAATGGTTGCGAAGTAACATTAGCTATTGCTAATGGCCGTGATGGGCACTACACGAATAAAAGCAATCGTTTGGATTGCGATCTTGCATAACTAACGAAGCGTGCGTTCTAATGTCTGCCGTACCACTTCATATCACACTCGTTCGCAGACAGTTTATCCTGCTGACTGTACAAATACACCACAACAGTGAAAAATGCAAACTGCGGTCCCAACATAGAGGCGATGTCACCAGGTGAGAACTACTTATTAGTAGGCGCCTGGTCTTGATGCTCACTGGTATAACGGAACTGACGATTCATAAATTTAATTGAACGCTACGATAGCCATCATTTGCTACGCTGTTAATAGCCAATGAGTGGGAGGAGATATATGATAGTAGTAATTTTAGAGCAAGAGTTGGGTAAATGACGAGTGAATGAAGTGCAACAGCGCTTTTTATTTGGTAGTGAAGAAGTATAATAGTAGCCATACAGGAAACATCTTATTCCTTACTGTTTTACGGACTGAAAATGAGAAAAATAGAGGAAAATGCATTTGCAGAAACAAAAAAAGGAAAGGGTTCAATTGTTTACACGCTTATGTAGATTTGTTCTGTGCCGGCCTTGTTCTTGACATATAACATTTTAATGTGAATTTTGTGTTTTGTTGTCATTAGCTATGGAAGAAAATGTTTCCCTGTCATATGAAGTGTTCTGCTACTGTAATGTAGAATAAACCACTGATAACTGTAATAAATTCATTTTTTGCAACATTACTGAGCGCACTGGGTTAAAAGCAGTCAGTCTGGAATTCGTGATATATTATGTAGAGATTAATTCAAATAACAAAATTAGAAACTGAATAAGTGTAACAAAGATCTATTTGTTTGGCATCGAAGTGATACCCATTAACGTTTGGCCTTACGTGGAGGTTGAAGCCTATATTTCTCAACAAACAGCAGTGTTACAGAAACACGTGGCTCTGGAAAGCACACGTAGTGCAACATACGTGCCTAACTGCGTGATAACACATTTACCGTAAAAATACCTTATCTAAAGGGTCATAACATATAAATCACAAAAATATGTGTCAAAAAGCATGAGTCAGTGGCATTATTACAGTTTGCATGGTACAAAGAGTCCAAACCTTCTGGAAGACTTAAGGTAACAACAACAAATTGTTTTTAAAGATTACGAAACAAAAGCTCAATAGAGAGTAATTCCAACAGAATACTGGTACCAAGGCAAACGGGTTCATATATTACAAATGAAATTATCACCTATAAGAACTGTCATTAACACATATATGGCATCCATAAAATATTACCTGAAAAATACAACCTATTTTACAGTATGTTCATATTAGTCATGTTAGCAGCTAAGAACATACACGAGCACATTAATTCTCACTGTGAAGTACATTTTAGACAATGCTCGTAAAACTCTTCATCAAATTAGTTTCTAAGAACGGACCGTAACTAAATTTTATAGCCTTCCAAAGGAATTTCGTCAAAATATCACTGAAGTAACGTTACGTATTACCAAATTAGATCGCCAGAGCTTCACAATGGCTACCACCGACAGAGAGAATATTCCATAGTTCTACGTAGCGTATCAGTACTTAAACAACATATGCTTTTAAATTACAAGACCATGGACATATTTCACTTTATTGCTCTGTAACATCAGTAGCCGAGAAGAGTAATATATTTGCTACCAGAATCAATATGACGGTACTTCATTAACAAATTAAACAAGCAGACAGACATTTCAGGATTCAATTATGCCGCCAATTGTGATTCCGAGATTACTTGATAATACAAGGTTTGACAACAAATGCAGCAATTATAATATGTTGAAGTGCATCTGCTACACGTCAGTATGGTAACTCTACCGGTTGTGGCTCAGAAAATATGAGGTCGCTTCTGGTATCAGATCACAGCTGATGCAGTCGTGTTTGTTATCTGTAAGGTTACCGCTCCTTTTTTATCATTTCTCCACTCCTCCCCCTCCCCCACCTTATTCTCAGCCAGTTGTGTGATCATGATCTTGGAAAACTGCTGAGGGGCTACGCTGCTCTCGGGCAATAAGAATAATTCGACGGTAATGTTAATGCTATTTATTACCTAATTTAATGATTCAGGAATTTCCCACACCAACCCAAAGAATGGTCACACCAGTCCAAATGTCAGACTCTTCACTGGTGTTCTGTACACCCTAGCAAGAGGATCACTGTAAGGCATCAGGACTGATATGCTGAAGCCCACAGGCAGGATGTGAAGAAAAAGAAGACTGTCAGATCTGAAATTAGGTACTTGTCTGTCTAATATTATTAATATTGTTATAAACTATTTATTACTATTTTCATCCATATTTACTTTTTGTCATTGTTTTCTGTGCCCCTGTCCTACAATAGCTGAACTGCTTCACCACTGAAATGTTTAACACACTGTTGTTGGTGACATCACAGCATCGCCTGTTCACAGGCGTTGTTCCAGATTTATCAGAACTGTTGTTCGACTACTCAGTGCCACCACGGCTGCTGCAGAATGCAGATAGTTGACAGATATTTCATATTTGTACACTTGACTACTTCCTGCGTCACCACAACCATTTGTTGAGTCTCAGTAAAATGGCCCCAAAGTTCTACTGTTTGCCACTACAAACTGTTTGACTGCTAGTGTATGTAGCTCTACAACTCGACAGCGACTTTGATGTAGTTGTTGAAGTGCAAAACGATCAGCGCGTTGGTACCTGAGTACTGTATTCGTGGTCCGAAAGGGACTATTTTTACAGCATCAAAGAGAACATAGACGAGATGACGATGACAGAGTACAACCCATCTCATTCACCTGTTAACATCCATAGGTTTGGAAGGAAAGTTTCAAAAGACAGTATGTGTGAAGAAGCTGTACTATAATTAACTTGACCTGCATATTTGCCCGGAGAAGCGAGTTTTGTAAATCTGAGTGCCCTATAATCTTCATTAATGACTACAACAGACACACAGAGCCACTAGCATCCTCATGTCAGATGTACCTTCTATGCCTTTGTAGAGCATTTGCTTAAGAATAGTGTAAATATCAAGCAGTTAGAACGGTGAATGAATGCTTGTTTTCTGCCAGCGCCAGTGGAATGCATGAATTGTATGTCTGTGCATGTTGTTGCACTGATAGGTTTGAATGGTATACAGGCAGAATCTAACACATATAGAAGTTAATAATTCAAAGATTTCGTAGCTTGTTTTATAGAAATATCAGCAGTCTATTCACTTATTCTTTGCAGAGGGCGACATTAAAATGAATGATCTAATGGAACATTGTAACAGCTTTGAGTAGACGATTCATGTATTACCCATTAATGCCCTATTATTATCTTTATTATTATTATTATTATAAACATTGAAGAAATATTTAGACTCCGTATACATCGCAATATGGCACATAAACCAATCATCCATAAGGTGAAGTTTCATTTGACAGGAGGGAACCTACTGCAGAGTGCTTTCTGTTTGTCTGTACACACATTAGCAGTACTGGGATTGATGGACTGCAGCTGCTTACTGCAAGAAATAAGCTGTAAGAGCTGTTTAGATTTGCACCTTACATTGTTGTAACATATGAGAAATTAAAGTGGCTATCATTTCTACTAGATGTGGATCCTGTCATAATAGTTAACATGCAACCTCATAACTATCCAACACTTTAAAAAAAAAAAAAAAAACGAAGAACTGTTTTAGCAGTCGTGAAGGTCGGTGTTTGATACTAACCGAAGTAAGAGTAATGGTGAAATGGTATTTACTGAATAAAATTCCCGTAAACTCTCAGTTTATTTTTTCCTTTTAGCCCTTGTAAACTATAATTTCAGGTTACAAAACTGCATCTAGACACCATGAGATAAAATTTTACAAAGTAGTTGGTTGCTTATTTGTTACTAAGAATACAATTTATGATGAAATGATATTAAATGGACACCCTAGCTGCAAACAGGCGTTGATGTACTTCATTGGGGACATGTTGAAAATGTGTGCCCCGACTGGGACTCGAACCCGGGAACTCCTGCTTACATGGCAGACACTCTATCCATCTGAGCCACCGCGGGCACAGAGGATAGCGCGTCTGCAGGGACTTATGCCTTGCACGATCCCCGTGAGATCCACATTCCCAACATGTCCATACCACTACATTCGTAGTGCGCCTAATAGATGTTTGCCCATCATACTCTTTACTCGTGGCAGATTAATCTACCAAGTCCCGTACGAGTTCGGGCATAGCGTGTGCGTTCGCACAAGAAGGTCAATGGCCGGGAAGCCATATTTTAACTCTATATGAAGGTAGTATCTGTTCCCGAAAGAACAGTTACCGTGGATGACCAAGCAGCTTTACTAGAAATGGGCAAACATCTATTAGGCGCACTACGAATGTAGTGGTATGGACATGTTGGGAATGTGGATCTCACGGGGAGCGTGCAAGGGATAAGTCCCTGCAGACGCACTATCCTCTGTGCCCGCGGTGGCTCAGATGGATAGAGCGTCTGCCATGTAAGCAGGAGATCCCTGGTTCGAGTCCCGGTCGTGGCACACATTTTCAACATGTCCCCAATGAAGTACATCAACGCCTGTTTGCAGCTAGGGTGTCCATTTAATATCATTTAATTTCTAGCAAAGCTGCTTGGTCATCCACGGTAACTGTTCTTTCGGGAACAGATACTACCTTCATATATAGTTACAATTTATGATCTGGCACCATACATGCACAGTTAACGTCTAGTGGTACAATACACTTTTAAGATTCAGTATCTGATCGAAACAGCCCATTGATGCACGCTTATATTTAGAGTGAGCTACATTGCTGCATATCTTCCATCAGGATCACTCACACATACTGAATAATAGGCTGAATGGTATAAATATCACTTAATGGAGCAGCTCTACCATACAAATATAGTCCAGCCATGTAGCATAAGGTGTTCTGTGAGAACCACTCACAGAAGTGACAGACAAGTTTGAATGTTTTGAAATAATCATGAAACCACACTGGGAGCTGTCTCAGTAGTTAATTGTGATCCAAGAAGAAAACATGTCAGGTATAGTGTGTTTGCCTATTGCAAAACTGAGCATATTCAGTGAGGTGTTGCGAGCAGTGTTGACACTACTGATTATAATTGCTTTATGTGATTGTTTGGTTCGTGACGCCTTCGAAGAGTGTTTGGTGCTGCTTGGCTACTGCTCTAACGCTACGAACAAATAACAGTATATGTGAAATGTGTTATCATTCCACCACGCTATGCTAATGTGAATATGCTATTGTAAATATAACTACGATTACCCGTCCTGACCGATACAGTCTATAATTATTTATGTTTCGTAAAACGTTTCGGAAAATGACTCTCATTTTCTAGTGCATTTTTTGTGTCCTGTTACATAAAAATACATTAAGTGACGTTAATGATTCATCAGCCTGCGTCCGTTATCAGAATGGATCTATAAATATGGGTACAATTATCGTGTCAGCTACTGGAAAGTATGTTCCTTAAAAAATTACACAGTATAGTTTCGTAAGAATTGTGTTGCCGTTTTCGTCGGGAGTTAGTAGCTATAGAATTTTAATATACTATTCTAATATGAGATGGCCTTAAATATGGAAATTTTTGGAGTAGACTGTAAAAATTGCCGGGAAACTGGTAGTTTAGACAGTTATATTGGCACGAAATTGGTAGGACCGGCAGGAAAACTGATAAATTGTTTGGCCAGCCCCTAAAACTTGATGTAATAGTCAAGGAACAAGGTATTTTATCCACTAGAACCTTCATTTTAGCGTCGTCCCACTGCGTTTTATATGAAGTAACCTGAAGTTCTTCTTACTCCTCTACATGGTTTTCGGCACTTGCCTTGCAAAATTGTGCACATTTAATACTGCTGAAGCAGTATTAAATGTGCACAATTTTACAGTAGAGGGACACACGTTCTGCATCATGTGAGCTGTAGTTGATTCACACCTAGCAGAGATGTAACCGTTTTACTTTACCATCACGAATTGCCAATGTAAGTTGCACACCTCCCACAGTCTGTTTCTGGCAATACGTAGTTGTGATCCATCCACCGCCCACTGTTCAATCAAGATTTCCTTTTTAAATAATTTACCCGAGATTACTAAACCATCATAAAATCTACGACTGCAGTAGTGTATAAAACAGGACATCTTGTACTTAAATTTGTATGTAACATATCACTGGAGATCTAATAACTGTAATGAACTAAGACATGGTCTGTAAGGCATGTCTTCCTTTGAACAACAGTTCTGGTAGTAATATTTATGTAGTGTTGTAACATTCTCTCTCCTTTAGTGTTCCAAGGCTAAAATTGTAGACGGGACAGACATCAGCTTACATTAGAGAACCACCGGTTAAATGCAACGTACTCAAATGGAGTAATTGCTTTTTGAATGATGTGGTGTAGACACAACCTAAAACGCATCTTCAGCTTTTTAATAGTAATAATAATAATTAAGTACTTACGGATAATGCAAATATCGTCTACTTTAAGATGTTGTAATAATCCATCAGAACACTCATTTTAACGTCGATGATTTACACATTGTGGCGAGATAGTATTTATTTGCTTAAAAAAACAATCCTGCACCACAGTAAATGATAAACATTAAACCATACGATGCTGATGGCAACTTTCTGGCTTCCACATAGGAAGCATCGCTAGCAAAGGCGTACCTTACGTGCCACACGGCATTGATATAGAAACGAATATTTGCTACTAAAAACAGTCCTGATCACGATTTATTTATTCAAAAGTAACTATGGAAACGATATTCATGTTGACAACAGTTGCAGATGTCTCCAATGAAGTGCACAAGCATATCTCTACACTAGAAGGAAAGTATTGTTTAAAGAATGCATTATGGAAATTATTTTAAGCAGGATATCAGTATATTTTTGTTAAAGTAGTGAGTTGTAGTAATTGTTTCACATAGTGTTTATATATGTGTTGGAATGGAAACAGACGACGAAGACATTAATCTGAAGCCAGGTCCATGCAAGATTAACTGCAAATTACACTTGAAGACCGTATCAGCACACAGATTCGTGCAACGGCATATCTGATTGAATTCCAACATCGTCACGCTTATGAAATAAAAAATACGGTGCAACACTGTGGTGTGGCTGAAACTCATCCATACACTGAGAGCAACTAAAAATTAATGTGTGTAGAAGTGAAAGGATAAGTTTTTTCTAATGCAACTAACTTAAACAAAATGTTCATCGTACAGGAAACCTTCGGTAGAATGTTAATAATACTCCATTACTGGAAATTTTCTCGGTATTTAGAGAGACATGTAATAAAAAAGTTTTTGGTCGCCTGTGTACTATGTACTCTGCAGATTGGCTGACAAGAAGAAACATCGTAGCACGAGTCATATCGGCTGCTTTCTGTAGAGTGGCTCTTGCAGGGTGTGTGTGTGCGTTTGTGCGTGTGTGTGTGTGTGTGTGTGTGTGTGGGTGTTGGCGTGTCGGTCAGTCTCCCTTCCATATGTGAAATGGCCGTAAGTTCGACAAACAGACCTTGGTCTCGTAATGCCTGCGCATCCTGTCCACTGCTTAGGCTGTTGTTCTAACTTCAATTAGATCAGAATAATGTTAAAAGATATGAGAGGTGTCCATACAATAGTTTGTTCATGTCGTTGCTTTTAATAATGCACAGTTAAGTAATTTATACTAATAGTTTAAATAATGTAGTGTGCAATTTGTCTAGTTTCGTTTCCTTTTCATGTGTTTTTGGAATAGTATTGAGAAAACAAATAGGTCAAAATAACGTAAATATTGGTACGTTGTGAGTGGAGATATTCGGAATTTTTGTAGTTTGTTATTTAGAAGTACGCTAGTGGCAATGTTACAATGACTCACGCTAGTAATATAGGGATAATGCAGACTTGATACATACTGTATTTGTTGTTAACTGCAGTGACGGATTTGTTAAATATTCAAGCATGTTTCATTTGTAATGTATTTTGGAATGCTTTGCTTACAGACGGTGCCATGGCATCAGTAAATTATAATACATCTATAAGGACAACACGCCTGTTTTAACATGTACTATGGTAACACGGACGCACACACACACACACACACACACACACACACACAAACGCGAGAGCACGTGAATCATTAGGGGCGACATAGATAGGGAATTAGAGTGTTTTAAATAGCGGTGGTAACACTGTTACTCGCCAGACGTCCAAACAGCACTGAGAAAGATAGCTCACAATATGGCTCGTAAATAGAGAAGACCACTGGCTCACCTTCATGAATGACTGGATGGGCAGCAGTACTATTTTTCCCAAACACGTCATAAGCTTATTTTTAATTTCGTGATACCCATGATACGTGGCACATTATTTTGATGGAGTCGCTGTCTTCCTTGGATTTCATGTTGTTTGTGTACAATAAATGAACGTCAGTATTTTGATCCGGTTTGCCGCGATTATATGTTACACTTTTAATAGCAATACTCTCTTTATTTACCGCATTTTCAGATGGTAACCGATGCTTTGCGAAGTTTCAGTTCAGGAAACAGTATTACGTTATTGTGTGAATTATTGCCCACTCCTCTAGAAGCAACCTAGAAACTAATCACTCTATCATTTTATTCACCTCGATGTCTGGTGGCGATTTATTGGAGGCCGTTTTGCAATCGTGAATGTCCTCGTCCTCTTTAATTTATTCATCGTAATGATCCTCTTGTTCTTCTTGCACTACTGCTGCTTTCAAAATACGTCGCTGTTAACGTCTTCCTATTTGTCTGTCTGCTTCCGGCATAGCTGTCCCAATAATTGAGCCGGCCGGTGTGGCCGAGTGGTTCTGGGCGCTTCAGTCTGGAGCCGCGCGACCGCTACGGTCGCGGGTTCGAGTCGTGCCTCGGGCATGGATGTGTGTGATGTCCTTGGGTTGGTTGGGTTTTGGTAGTTCTAAGTTCTAGGGGACTGATGACCTCAGCAGCTAAGTCCCATAGTGCTCAGAACCATTTGAACCAATAATTGAGGAGACCGTCTGATGGGAAGCTGAAGTGCATGCCTCTTGAATTGCGTCTTCTTCTTCATCCTCTTACAAAATCTGGCGAGGTATTTTTGTATCCGCTGCTGGATTACGGTCTCTAATTGTGTTCTCTACAATGCTGATATGTATGTCATCGCCTATCAATAATGATCCACCAGTTAGTTTTAACTAACGTTGAATTAACCAGTGTATACATGTGTAACATCTGTTAAAATGTGGTTGGCTGTAGACGACCTTTGCTCAAGAGACCTGGTAGCCTTGAGAATTTTAACATGATTTTGAGGCTCTTCTGTTGTGTAGCTCTTTTCGGGAGGTTTAATTTTAAACAATGTGAAATTAATGAATCATCTCAATTGACATCTACCCGTGAATCATCGATCATCCACGCTCTTGTTGTTTGAAATCTGATTCTGAACAGAGTGTCATGTGTTTTGACTATTGGATCAAGAAAAAACAATGCTGCAGGTTGACCCTCTGTATCATCATCATCTCCTCACCACCTTCTACATCACATTTATCTTCTTATCGCTTTCATGAATACTTTGTTCTCTTTGGCTTCAACTTGGTGGACTCTTCTTCCGGAATAAATGTTACACTCTCTCTAGTGATTGAGAATAAGGTTTAAATATATTTCCTAGTAGCTTAGAAGTTTTAGCTAGTCTTTTTTGAGACACTGAAAGTTTCAAGTAAATATTTTCTCGAGATTTTACCGCCCTGCATCTGAATTGAGAGAGATGTTGACAACTGCAGCGCGCAATCACAAGTGAACCGATTACAAGCAGACTGACTTAAGCCATTAGGCGTTGGTCATCAGGTGTTACGCATTAGGCATAAGACGTGATAGGTTCTATGCTTCAGTTATCACTAAGTAAAAATATAGGAAAAGTGGTGAGCAGTTTGGGGGAACGATGGGAGAGAAATGGTCTAAATCTTAAGACTATTCTTGTGTGTCATCAAATTGAGAGACGTGTTGACAATTACAGCACTCAATCACAACTGTACTGATTACAAGGAAACGTCTCAGTTTACACCACTCCTCCCAGCATTACGTGTTAGGCATTAGCTGTTAGTCATTAGGATTAGCGTTAGACACTTACCATTAACCCTTAGGTGTTAGTCATTACCCATTAGGCATCAGCTATTAGGCATAAGCCATTAGACATTGGGTATTAGGTATCAGGGACTAGGTGTTACTTGTTAGCTGTTAAGTCTTACTGGTGGAAACCTAAGGACACTGATTGCCCGCTACTAGGGGAATGGCGACAACCCATAGGGGGAATGATGGCCACCTAGTAGGGGAATGGGGACAACCCAGTAAACTAATCGTCTCCGACCTCACGCAGCTGGTGTGTGTGTGTGTGTGTGTGTGTGTGTGTGTGAGTGTGTGTGTGTGTGTGTGTGTGACTGTGTGTGTGTGTGAAGCGAGAGAGAGACAGAGAGAGAGAGAGAGAGAGAGAGAGGAAGAGGGGGAGAGAAAGAGAGAATGACTACTTTGCATTAGAGAGAGTATTTTTGATGTAAGAAATACGGACGGCTCAAATGTTTTTCAGAACTACAGAATTTCAAACATGTAACCTAGAGCTAGGTGTGTTTGGGAGCGAAAGAGAAAGTGAAAAAGAGAAATTATGATTACTAGATATTATAGTAATGTACCAGATATTACAGTGTTCGACACACTAAATACAGGGAAAAGTGACTGTGCATATATATTGCATGTCTTTGACCATGGAATCATTTCAGTGCTGGTATAACGTAGGTAAATGATGCACGGTTTTAACATTGACCTCACTTTAATAAAATATAATTGCTCTACTTCCATTATCTTGGATCTTTAATACTGTGCTGTGACTGGTTGGCGATATGAGGGAGAGGAAGGGGAGAGTGACCTTTAATTTCCTTTTATCACAATTAGCCTATCCCGACATCCTAGATTTTTTAAACTGCTGAATGATTGGCTGGAAGTAAGATGGGGAATGGAGTGATATAAAACTGAACTGGGCTAGTTTGATTTTTAAAGATTATTTTATTCCTATTGGACTCCTTTTATTAATAATTTGGTATCGTTTGTTGGGAAATTTGTTACTGTTTTTAACACTATACTATGATTGACTATAAACAACGAGAGAGAAGATAGAGGAAGGGGCGCGAGTTGATGTGTACGTCAGAAATAAGCTGTTTGATACCATTTTTGCACATCACTACGGACTGATTGGTTACAGTTTCAGAATTCACAGTAATTCATTTGGGCTGTTCCCCAAGTCTCGGATTTTTGCCCTATGATTAAGTAGAGGTAGTGGGAGGGGAGTGGGAGAGGGTTTATAACTTTCGATTAACACTAAGGGGCTCCTTCCTAATACCACGCTCTCACTGGTTGTAAACGAACAGGGAGATGTTATTGATAAATCCATATTGACTCTGCTCCGAGAACCATCACTGCCTCAGATAGGTTGCACGAGGCGTGCGAAGCGTGCGTGGCCTCAGCTTCAGTAGAGTGTAAATAGCGACGCATGACGTGGTATGGCGTCAGCGTTGCCTGAGTAATCAAGTGGAATGGCCCATAGTGTGTGGTACGAGTGGTGCCTCCTGGCGAGGTTCTGCGTTGGTAATGTGGGCCCATGTTAATGGCGACGAGCGGTTCAGTTACTTCTGCTGGTTGTTGCACTAATAGTGTCATACTTGAGATCAGAGCTGTGTTTACTGACATGCGCTTGCGAACTGAAGAACCGTTGAGGCAAGTTTACCTGCTGTATTTTGAAGCTTGTAGAACTTGTTAGTTTAATGGGGTTATGAGGCCACTATGCCAGGGTTCGTGCTGCTAAGCAATTTGCTCAGTTATATTGCGTATGTTAATACCAAGTGTTTTCTTCCGGTTTTGTCATCTGTCATTTAAATCTGGTGTGCCTGTGTATGCCTAAGGCGTCGCCATTTGTAGTACGTGGCAGTGACTACCGTTACCTCCGTCGGACAAGAACAGGTGCCCAGGTCTGATATGTAAGTTGGTATTTTATTAATAGTGCTTTCTTGCTTAAATTCACTTACTGTGATGTTCTGAAGTGGAGATTATGAAATTCTGATTGCTCTGAATGTGGATAAAGGTCATTTATACCATGTAGTGAATAATTCAGTCGGACAAGAACAGATGCCCAGGTCTGATATGTAAGTTGGTATTTTATTAATAGTGCTTTCTTGCTTAAATTCACTTACTGTGATGTTCTGAAGTGGAGATTATGAAATTCTGATTGCTCTGAATGTGGATACCGGTCATTTATACCATGTAGTGAATAATTCAAATTAACTGTCCATCCTTGCTCGCCTGTTTGATGTTTATCTGACGGTTGAAGTTAAGATTTTGTGCACTTCTCTATAATTTGAATTGGATCTGAATACACACAGGTGTTTCTGCTTGGACTTGCTTTAACGTTGAAAACTTGTTGGTTGACCAGTCAAGTGCTGTTAGATGATATGTAACAATGTATTTAGAATATTTAATGCAGTTTCTTACCTGCATCCTTGTGTCGACAGCTGAGATTTGTGAAAATTGCCTTCTTCAAATCGTAGCTCAACAGAAATGACAACTGAGAGAGATGGCTCAGTGATCTTGGAATTGCATTCGGGAGGTCGACGGTTCGAACTCGCGTCCGGCAATCCAGATTTCCTAACTCGCTCCACGCAAATGCTAGTATGACTCCTTAGAAAGGGCACGACCGATTTTTTTTCCGAAATCCGACATCCGAGCTTTTACTTAGTCTCTAACGACCTTGGTGTCGACGATACGTTAAACCCAATTTCCTTCCTTCTCCTTATAGAATTGAGAGTAAAAATGTGCATTGTTAAAAATGTATTTGCTGTTTGGTCAAGTGTAATAAGCTTCTACTTTTCGTAATTCTTTTAACATCAAATTTCTAGTGTGGTTCTGAATATAAACAGCTCTGATTATTGCTTGCTGTTTAAAAACAATAAAAAACCTTATTTAAAATTTTAATTGCTTATGTAGGAGCGTTATTTAAATGCTGGGAATACAGGAGGACGGCGTGTGTCATCTTCGATCAGAAATATTACCAACAATTAAATAATATAATAAAATATTATTAACTTATTAAATATGAAGATACACTCAAATGATAGTTCTTCTTATGAAACGTCTAGTACAATTAGATGTTTGAAATTACTGCAAGTCCTCTAAAATATTAAAGTGTTTCCACTGTGCCTCTAAGTCCAGAACTGGCCTACGATGCCTACGGAGCTTAAGACTCGGAGGCGACGGATGATTACTGGAGCTTGTAGACTCGGCGGTAACTGGAGGCTGTACGTAACTCGGTGCACTGAAGAGAAATGTCCGCCGTTGAATGTGTTACGCAAATACACATGCCCCTGAAGTTAATTCAGTGACAGCTTCTTTATACATATTGACTACTGAAACCTTCCTCCCAAACACACGAATGTAAATAGATGATTAGATGAGTCATATTCTGTTATTATCTTTTCCCCTATGCACTCATTTATGCTGCACAGAAATTCCCATCAAAGTCACTGTCGGGTGGTGGCCCTAGATTGACGTGTTTAGACCTACCAGCAGTTTAATTATGACTAACAACGAACTGTAGTACACTGGAGTCATTTAACTGAGGCTCGACACGTGTCGGTGGTGGCGCAGGAAACGGATGTGTGTCGTGATCTAAAATATCTTGTAGCCCATCGGCATACTGCTGTGGCTGTCAGGGCCCCAGAGTATTCGTACGAGAGGTCCGGTAAATCTGGAAGACTGCCTGTGGACTGCTGCTGTTGTGATGGCTCAGTCAATAGTATGCTGAACACGTGAATGTCCTGATCAAATAGTTCTCACAGCACCACATCAGGTGTGCATTGCACTACTGGAAAATAATATCAAAACTTAGTATGAACGAATATAGTAATACATGAATAATACTTATATTATTATAATTAATGATAAGTACAGAATGTAAGTCAGGAGTCAGTCTGAGGGCTGAACTGATGTGGCCTTTCTATGGGTAGGTGAGTGAAAACCATAAATCATTATAATTAGATACTTAATAGCAGTAACAGGACTCCCAAATGATCTCTATTGCCTGAGAGCAGTCGAGCCCTAGGGAGAGCAAATTGGGGGAGGGGTGGAGAGGGGGGAAAGGGGGGAGGGGACGAGAGATGACTTTGGCGATGACAAGTACAGCTACATCAGCTGTAATCTGATACCGGAAGTGACCTCGCTGACCCTGCACTTTTTGAATCAGACCCAACAATGCTATCCTGCCTATGTCGTGTTAGTTCTTTCTTTGTACTATGTGATTTGGAAATTTATAGGAATCCCGATAGACACTAAATGACATGCTCTCGGAACAAGTATGGTGAAAATGCAAGATATAATAATGTAATATTTTAATGTGAGTTTATTACGTCGGAGGTGTTACATTATTACTTTCATGTGCATTCTTTCTCTCGAGATTGAAAAGAATCATTTCAAGCGTTGTGTTAGTTTATTGCTGAACAATAATAAACCACAGAGAGCGGTAAGAGTAGTAAACACACACACACACACACACACACAGAGAGAGAGAGAGAGAGAGAGAGAGAGAGAGAGAGAGAGAGAGAGACAGAGAGACAGAGAGAGAGAAGAAGATGAAGAGGAAGAAGAATATTTCAACTGATCACTAAATGTACGAGTACTATGTTTTCTGTGCTCACTCGCAACATATACAGTCGACCAAGAGATAATTGGTTGTAATTGTTCCACAATGCCACAGATCTGTGGGCCTACTGAACACTTCACAAAGAGAGTAGTATGTTATAACTGTGCATTGTAAAAAATGGATGTATTTCCTTTATAAGGGAGGCGATATACCTTCTCCTTCGCTAGCTAGCTACTGAATCGAAGGTCCAGAAAATAATACCCAAAGGACACATCCAATATTTGGAGTTACAGGATTTATAGAGTTCCCAAGGAGTTGGGATGCCTGCTGAGAAGCTGCTTCTTTAAATGAGCGACGAAGTTGAAATGAATGTCACTGAAAGCGTATCATCTGGAAAGGGTTGTATATGCAGTTTATTTATTTGTTTCAAACATTATGACAGCAGGGACTGACATAAAATCTCTAGGTCTATAATACATACGCTCCGTACTACTCACATTTAACTAGCCTCACTTTCTCAAAGCAGTTTAAAAGAATCTACCAACTCATCAAAATCAGTTCATCAGTTTAAAAGAATCTGTCAGTTCATCAACATGGTTGATGAACTATAATAACCCTGTAAGCGAATGAGGAAAGTTTCGTTGAAACAGACCGTAGTTGACTTTCTGCTCAATCGTTGTCCGACTGCATTAGTGCCCTGTTTCTAATAAATGCTGAGAGATTTACGTTTTTCCGCTCAAGATGGTCATTATAGCTAAATTATAATTCCTGACATTAAGTCTTCAAACGATATCCGTCCATCTGTAGGGCTTTTTTAAAGTATGAAATGATTTGCAATATTCCTGCTTTACAGTAAACGAAGCAACATTTTTTTCTCTGATCGCTATACCAGCACTACATATACGTCTGAAAAAATCTGATAATTTAATTTCTGATCTAGCCGTGTTTTAGACAGAAAGAACAGTATCCGACTGACAAAGGTATTTATTCAGTTGCAGTAAGCAAAACAGAAAATAAAAGTCTTAGAAGACGCGCACCATGAGATCCTCACCATATATAAACGCTTCTGCCGTCAGAGATAATCATTTACTCCTTTTCTTATACCAACAAAACTAAACTGGCTAAAAACTCATGTCAGTAATTTGAATGACAAGCAACTGCGTTCCCCTAAGATAATTGTCACTTTGGTGCTGTAGCGCCGAAGGCTGAACCTGCCGGAGCTTTTGTCCAGAGCTCATCCACTTGAGTAATACAGAGCTAGAATCTCAGACAGTTTGATGAGAACCCCCCCGGACCACTTCTACCTTAGATGAGATGGATATCTTCCTCTCAGATTGTTCCAGATACTTGCACACGATGAGGCGCGACTGAGAAAGCGCAGCAATTTATCAATGACAGCTCGAGGTGGCTGTTGCAGGCGATGATAAAGACAATGACGTAAACCACTATGTCTTTTCTGGAAAATGTTTACAAATATGAATGTAACATGAAAGTAATAGTTTCTAACGTTTTCCTTGCTTTGTTATGTTACGCTCATAAAAAATATGTAAGTTGCAATTTTTCTTGAATGTAAATGCGACAGTTTCGCTAAAAGCAACAACAGTCCTAACTTGTCCGTAAACGTTATTCTCAGAGCAGACAACGTAGAGCTGAGAGGTTAAATGCTTGTTCAGCTATGTGCATGATGTCATGTGCTTCTACACGATACAACTTCGTAGTTTACACAGTGTTTCATCTCTTACTAACTCGCAGTGACAATATTTCTTGAGACAAATCAAAATTCGACGGAGGTACACAGCTCAAGATGAACATATCGTCGTCTTTATTCTATAAACATGTGAGCACATAGACTAGGTTTTCAATTTTTTAAACATATTATTGTGATATTAAATTAGAAAACGAACAAATTATCGACTTTATTCTAAATATTTGTGAGCACATAGACCAGACTTTCAATTCTTTTTTAAAACATATTGTCGCAGTATTAAATTAAAAGTAGTTCCCATCCTTTGGTTCTAAGATCTTTGGTTTGTAAAGCACATTTTGGAGCCGGAACCCCTTCTAAATACGACTGATTGTGGTTCCCTCTGCTCGAATACGAACCTTGTATTTGCATGAACAGTCCGACAGTACATGAGTCATTACTCGAACAGTTTTCTCTTCTTACATAACGAAAAGAAAACAGAAATAAAGAAGAGAAACAAACAGCGTTTTTTCAGTCTTCTGACTCGTTTCATGCAGCCAGCTACAAATTCCTCTCATGTGGCAACCTCTTCGGCTCAGAGTAGCACTTGTAACCTGCGTCCTAAATTATATGCTGGATGTATTCGAATCTCTATCTTCCACTACAGTTTTTACCTTCTAAAGCTCTCTCTACTATCATGGAAGTTACCTCTTGATATCTTAACCCACCGCCGCCCACGTGAGAGTGTGGAACACCGTCGCCCACGTGGGGGTCTGCCCGGACCTAACTCGCATTTTTGGCTCTGGGGCCGCGTAATTGCAATTGACCACCGTCAAAACATCATACAATAAATTCGGAGGTGCCTACGAATCTACCTTTAAATTCCAAACCTCAGGAAACAAAACTGCGGTTTCTAATACTGAACATACACTGGTGGGCAGAACCAAAGCATCAGAAGGAAATTTTGTGAGATTGCGTTTAATTTTCCACATGAAAGAATGGACAGTTAACAGTAAAGTAGAAGCAATGTAAAGAATACGGAACGTAAACAACTGCAACATATATAACGGTAGACAAAAATTTTCTTAGTTTTACCCGACTTAACGGATTTGCACGCACACTCCGACAAATGGTTAATGTAATCAGAATGGGATGAATCACCTCTGGCAGCAGTACAGGCCTGACAACGACAGAGCGTTCTGTGAATCATGTTTTCAATCTCATGTCGAGGCAATAACGCCCATTCTTCCTGCAGAGCTGCTCGCAATCTTGGAGAGCCTTTGGTGGATGCCGACATAACGCAACCCGTCTTCCTAGTGCACCCCAGACAAGCTCTACGGCTTTCAGATCGGAAGAGCGAGCTGGCCTCGCTATGCGTTCAATGTCTTCCGTCTCCAAGGAAATATCAACAACCTATGAGGTGAAGTATTATCGTCGATCAGTACGAAGCCTGGGCCCAAAGCACCTCACAAAAACCACACATGAAGTCCCAAAATCTTGTCACGACACCTGATAGCAGTTAAAGTTTGTCCATTCTCCCGTACAATTTCATTAAGAGGTGTGGAGATGGTCGACGTAATCGCTGTCCACAGTATTAGGAATCTTCCTCGAGATCGGTCTCTTTCCGCATTATCTGGGTCCAGAAATTGTCTTCCACGTTCCTCACAGACGAGAATCCATCGAGAATCATTCTGCAGACCAAATCGGGGCTGACGTATGAAAACAATGTTCGACAGTGCAGGTGGCGTATTGACGACTCCACTCTAGACGTTCCCTTCTGTGAAGGCGTGTTAGACGTACGCATACAACAGGTCTCCGACAACAAAGGGTACTCTGCCGAAGCACTCTGTACACCTTTTGTCTCTATACAACACGTCGAGTGGATGCGGCGTGGTGAGATGCCAGTTGCCGTGTAGCAGTAATGAGGCGTACCGTCGCGCCCTTAAAGGCTAATAACGGACCTCTTTTTCTGATGTCACACTTGATCGGCTTTGTCCTGGTCCTCAGAAATACAGCTTCGATGTGTACACACTGTCGCCACATCAGAGAAACAACAGGACGATTCACATAAAGCCATCGGGGCGCTTCAGTTTGCAACTGTCCTGCTTCCATTCATCCTATGGCCGTCGGCTGCAGAGGATCTGGTAGGCATCGCCTCTGTGCCATACTGGAGCATCTGAGACTGGGTAAACAGTGAATATGGATGTATGACTACGTGGCAAACACTACCAAATTTGATAGGTGCCCCGATGTCGGCGTTGGCATGTTGTCCATTGGCTGGAATGCCATCTTCCGTACAGTGTTCTGTAAGGACTGTACGGACATCCGCTAACCGTTTCTATGACTATATCGTGATTTAGACACAGGACGAGAAACAGCGGTTTGTTGCTTTAATTTTGGTCACCAGTTTACATGGAAAGAGGCATTTCGCCATTTCAGAAAACCAATAATGCTAGTAAATGGTACGAATGTTGGTATATTTTTGAATAACAAAATGAAAAAACCAAAACTGGTGAGTATTTTAATGACCCCAGAAAGAGAGCGAACAACGAATATGAGAAAAGCATTATTTTTCGTACAAATAGAGGTACTTAAAACATTTCTCATATTGTCGTTGTAATTTCACACTTGATGCATCAACTCAGGGAATTTCTTGAAAATTGACATCTGAAACAAACACAACCAACTAACTACGCGGACTACCGAACTCTGACGTATAAAAAAATATAAACTCAAAGTATTGTATTGACATCAAAAATAAATATAAACGCGAGCACACTTTGTATAAAACTGGAACATTTTTCAAATTGCCTTTTCAGAGACGAAGCAAAAATAGCTTATGCCACCCACAATATCAAAATCAGACATACAAAAATGTATAAACTTGAACAATCCACATACTAATACTGCGAACTTCTGTCACAGAATCAGTCTTCTCCAGACTCACTTTGTGAATTCGTAGCTTCACACATCCAACGCGATCCACTTAGTTTTTCATGTTCCTTTGTGAACTGGACGGCTGTATTTTGTGCATGTGTTGTTGGTTTTCTTATCTTTTTCATGTCACTCATGTGCTATCTCATCCGCTTGAGGGGTCGCGTAGTAGAGACTGAGCAATTGGAATTTTCATTTATTTCGAAGGACCATCCCTATTTCATGACGTGGGATTCTCTGAAGCCTCACATTAGCTTTCCTTCGCTTCATATGAGTTTCAGCCAAGCTGTAGGGAAGATTTTTCAAAAAAATTGTTTCCAGCTGAGGTGAAAAAGAAACCAGCAGTTTATTTCCACCAAAGAGAGTACGCCATAAAAATAACGCATTGGCCAAAGTTTTCCATACATTCCTTTCCACCTAATTTTCACCATTTCTGTACACCATCACATCTCAAATGCTTGGATTCTCTTCTGCTGCGGTTTTCCCACAGTCCATGTTTCACTACCATACAATGCTGTATACGAAACGTACACTCTCAAAAATACCCTACCCAAATTAAGGCCTTGGTTTGATACTAACAGACCTCTCTGGGTCAGAAATACTCTTTTCCCCAGTGCTGCTTCTTGCTCCGTCCATGATGGATAGTTTTGTTGCCTAGGTAGCACAGTTCCTTCAATTCATCTTCTTCGTGTTCATATATCTTGATGTCTCGCTGTTCTCATTTCTGTTACTCCTCATTACTTTCGCCTTTCTTCGATTTATCTCAGTCCATATTCTTTACTATCAGTTCCTGTAATTCCTCATCACTTTCAAAGTGTCATTAGCGAATCTTAACATTAATATCTTTTCACACAGAATTTTAAGTTCACTCTTAAATCTTTCTAACATTTCAGTCATTGCTTCTTCGGTACATAGATTGAACAGTAGGGATGAAAGACTACGTCCGTTCTCTTACACCATTCACAATCCAAGCATTTCGTTCTTTTTTACCATTCTTGCGTATATTATTCCTGTCATCAACTCGGTTGCATGAGCTGTTAAGGTGACTGTGCTATAATTCTCGCACTTGTCAGTTCTTGTAATGTTCATAATTGTATGGATGATGTTCAGGTGGTATATCGCCAGACTCATATATTCTACACACCAACATGAATAGTTTTATTGCCACGTCCTCTAATGAATTTAGAAATTTCTACGGAATGTTATCTGTTTCTTCTGCCTTATTTGATCTCAAGCCTTTCAAAGCTCTTTTCAATTCTGCATCTAATAGTAGACCTCTATCTCTTCCTTATAGACGCCTTTTTTTCCTTCTATCACGTTATCAGACAAGTCTTCCCCGTCATAAGGTCCTTCAGTGAACTCTTTTCAGCTATGAGCTCTCTCCTTTCCATTTAACAGCAAAGTCCCCACTGTATCCTTAATGTTACCACCCTTTCTTGTAATTTCACGGAAGGTTTTTCGACTTGTCTGTATACTTAGTCATACCGAAAATCACTTCTTTTTCGATTTCTTCACATTTTCCATGCAGCCTTTTCGCTATAGCGTATCTGCACTTTCTATTTATTTCGTCCTTAAGTGACTTGCATTTCTGTATTCCTGAATTTACTTCCACATTTCTGTACTTCTTTCTCTTGTCGATCGACTGAAGTATTTCTTTTGTTACCCTTGGGTTCTTTGAAATTACCTTCTTTGTACCTATGTTTTTCTTTCCAGCTTCTGTAATTGCTCAATTTTGGATATGTCCATTCCCCGCCAACTGAACTACCTACTGAGCTATTCCCTGTCGCAGAATCTATAGCCTTGATGAACTTCAAATGCATGTCGCCGTTCCTTGCTACTTCTTTGCGCGTTGCTTGTTCTGGTCTCTTAAACTTGAGCCTGCTATTCATCACTACGAAATTGTGATTCGAGTCTCTATCTTTTCTTAGGTACGCCTTAACATTCAGTATCTGATTTCGGAATCTGTGGCTGACCATGATGTACGAGGGCAGTTCAATAAGTAATGCAACACTTTTTTTCTGAAACAGAGGTTGTTTTATTCAGCATTGAAATACACCAGGTTATTCCCCAATCTTTTAGCTACACAACACTATTTTTCAACGTAATCTCCATTCAATCCTACGGCCTTACGCCACCTTGAAATGAGGGCCTGTATGCCTGCACGGTACCATTCCACTGGTCGATGTCGGAGCCAACGTCGTACTGCATCAATAACTACTTCATCATCCGCGTAGTGCCTCCCACGGATTGCGTCCTTCATTGGGCCAAACATATGGAAATCCGACGGTGCGAGATCGGGGCTGTAGGGTGCATGAGGAAGAACAGTCCACTGAAGTTTTGTGAGCTCCTCTCGGGTGCGAAGACTTGTGTGAGGTCTTGCGTTATCATGAAGAAGGAGAAGTTCGTTCAGATTTTTGTGGCTACGAACACGCTGAAGTCGTTTCTTCAATTTCTGAAGAGTAGCACAATACACTTCAGAGTTGATCGTTTGACCATGGGGAAGGACATCGAACAGAATAACCCCTTCAGCGTCCCAGAAGACTGTAACCATGACTTTACCGGCTGAGGGTATGGCTTTAAACTTTTTCTTGGTAAAGGAGTGGGTGTGGCGCCACTCCATTGATTGCCGTTTTGTTTCAGGTTCGAAGTGATGAACCCATGCTTCATCGCCTGTAACAATCTTCGACAAGAAATTGCCACATGACGAGCAAGCAATTCCGCACAGATGGTTCTCCTTTGCTCTTTATGGTGTTCGGTTAGACAACGAGGGACCCAGCGGGAACAAACCTTTGAATATCCCAACTGGTGAACAATTGTGACAGCACTACCAACAGAGATGTCGAGTTGAGCACTGAGTTGTTTGATGGTGATCCATCGATCATGTCGAACGAGTGTGTTCGCACGCTCCGCCATTGCAGGAGTCACAGCTGTGCACGGCCGGCCCGCACGCGGGAGATCAGACAGTCTTGCTTGACCTTGCGGCGATGATGACACACGCTTTGCCCAACGACTCACCGTGCTTTTGTCCACTGCCAGATCACCGTAGACATTCTGCAAGCGCCTATGAATATCTGAGATGCCCTGGTTTTCCGCCAAAAGAAACTCGATCACTGCCCGTTGTTTGCAACGCACACCTTCGTTACAGACGCCATTTTAAGAGCTCCGTACAGCGCTGCCACCTGTCGGAAGTCAATGAAACTATACGAGACGAAGCGGGAATGTTTTAAAATATTCCACAAGAAATTTCCGGTTTTTTCAACCAAAATTGGCCGAGAAAAAAAATGTGTTGCATTACTTATTGAACTGCCCTCGTAATCTAACTGAAAGCTTCCCGTATCTCTCGGCCTCTTCCAAGTATACCTCCTCCTCTGTGATTCTTTAACAGAATATTCGCTGTTACTAGCTGAAATTTATTGCAGACTTCAATTGGTCTTTCTCCTGTCTCATTCCTAGTACCAAGCTCATACTCTCCCGTAACCCTCTCTTCTGTTTCTTCCCCTACAACCGCCTTCCATTCCCCCCATGGCCTATTAGATTTTTATCTCCCTTTCCGTATTGAATTACCCATACAATATCCTCACATACTGTCCCTGTGTCTTCATACTTTTCTTACGACGTCGGCACGTACATTTGAATTATCGTTGTTGGTGTTGGTTTCCTTTCGATTCTGTTTACAGCAACTCACACAGATGGCTACCTTCCTATTCATAACGAATCTTATTCCCGTTGTACCATTTTCTGCTGCTGTTGATATTAACCTATACTCATCTGACGAGAAATCCCTGTCTTCTTTCTACTTTACTTCACTGCCCCCCACTATTTATGGATTGAGCCTTAGCACTTCCCTTTTCAGATTTTATGTCATCCTTCTCCTATTCAAACTTCTAATGTTCCACGTCCCGAGTCGTAGAACGTTACCCTTTCGTTGGTTATTTGGTCTTTTTCTCATGGCCACCTCCCCCTTGGCAGCGCGTCCCGGAGATCCGAATACGTGACTATTTCGGAATTTTTTGCCAGTGGAGAGATATTAAGACACTTTTTATATTACAGGCCACATGGCCTGTGGACACATATCATGTGTCTTTAATGCGGTGGTTTCCATTGACGTCCGCATCCTCATACTGTTCTTCCGCCTTTAAGGGCAGTTTCCCAGCCCAATGGCAAGAGAGTGCCCGGAACCTCTGTCTGCTCCTCTGCCCTCTTTGACAGGCCCGTTGGCCGAATGAGGGTCACTTCTCATGCCGGAAGTCTTCAGCCGCCATTACTGATGAGGGGTTTTGACCGGGGACTGAGAACGATTGGATTACTAATCAAAGACGGTACCCCTAGACCATGGGTTAAGGAATGTTCACTCTAACGCAGCAGTTCTCAACTGGGGCGACGCCGTCCATAGGCAGGTGGTGATGAAGTACTGGGTGTTGTGGGGGGGGGGGGGGGGGGGGGCGTTGTCGGCCAAATCCGCGATCGATAGGTATAGTCAGATCAAAAGTTATTAAACGCTTGTTTCTAAGAAACTGTTCTAAATTACATCCAATCAAAGTTAGTCTGCTTATAAGTGTAGCTTCCACCCTTGCAATATTTTTGACAAGGAATAAACGTCAATTTACTTTTCCAAATTTCTGTGATACCGTATCCTTGAATTAAGGTGTGGCCATCAAATAATTGTTCGGTAAGTGTGTTATGACCAAAGGGAGCAGGAAATCTTTTTATTTATTTATACATTGGGATTGTCTGTTATTCTTCCTCTGAAGAAAAAGTGCGCTGAAAATGTTTTCTTCGAAAATGGTGCGATGGTACGGAAAAGGCTAAGAAATTGTGGTCTAATGTGAACTGTGATGCACCTGATGAGAGCTGACTTGAAACGTCTTAACCACACATCTTGTGAAAATGGATGTACGTGTCTACGTTCCACATCTTCTAAATCGCCAGATTGATTTTAACCAAACTTGGTACACATATCACTTACTGTCTGGAAAGACTTACTGTGGACCTATGATCGGAGGACCTACCTATCAAAGGGGTAGTGGCGGCGGAAGGGGAGGGGGGGTTGAAAAGAAGGGTAGCCCACGACGCGCCAATACAGAGACTTAATTCATCTAGTGTACGGGAATGAGGGAACTTAATGACTTGCAACTAACTTTACACATAATTTCAAACATTTATGAAGCTATTTCTCACTGAAAAACTACACAAAAAATAAAAGAAAGACGTTTGTCGTTGACTACATATTCGCTGTTCCTGCAGTAAAACTGGCGCCTCAGGCGTGGCATTTTAATTTGTTACTCCTTTACTCTTAACTGTATTCGTGACAAGCTTCGCAAACAATATTCACGTATACCACTGAATATATCTGAAAAATCATTATATGATTCATAGTTCGGGAGATATGTCAAACATCAAGCTGCGTGAAAACGAAACTGCGAGGTAGAATACGCTAGAGGTGCAGGAGGTATATGTGTAAAAGTATCTGAGGAATATGTGAAATATATGCGACATGTGCATATGTCGGCAAAGCTACGGATAAAAAAAAATCTTACTAAACTTCTGGGTCGATTTTAACCAAACTTTGGAGTATACACATTTAATTACCGTCTGGAAGATAAATACGATTGGGGTAAGAGGGAGAAATCTGCTGTTGGGGTGGGTTGATACCGTGGAGAGAGAACTGGCGAGTAAGAGATGGACAGAGAGAGGGGTAAGGAGGAGATGGACACAGACATGGGAGAGGAGGAGGTAGACAGAGGGTGGGCCGGGGAAATGGAGATAGAAACAGGAGGAGGTGAACAGAGAGAGGGAGAAGGAGGAGATGAATAGAGGAAGGAAATAGGAACAGGAAGAGTGATAGAGGAAGACGAGATGGACTGAGAGTGGAGGAGGTGGAGATGGACTAATAGAATTAGAATAATTACATACCTGGGAAATGCCGGGTACATACAATTACTGTACTACATGCACGATGATTAGAATATTTCTTGCAGTAAAGCACCGAAAATTGGCATACAGGCCAACACATGTTGTCACAGCACACTGAATTACGCAAACTAGAACCCTTCAAGAATTACACAGGGGTCGCAACGAAGAAGAGCTTAGAACTTTGTAACATTGGACATTAAGCCAATTGTCACGTTAAATTTGGTACAAAAACACAGAAAGCAATAAAAAATTTCCATTTCTGAGTAAGCGCAAATCTCACCATTAATGCAAAAACTGTAAGTACATTTTTTTTTTTTTTTTTTGCAAAATTGAGTAGATGGCTACTAGCGTGTTAAGCAGCCTACCATATTTGGAGTATCTATAAAGCTTTAACAGTCACCGCGAGAAACAATGTTAAATACGACAATGATATAACTGGAAGAAATGAAAGGTTGAGCTCGTATGTCTCAAGGAAAATTTAATTAATAATGTTAAATAACTAATTATTTGTATGCAGGTGCAAATTTGAAATCCTCATTCAAGTAGTGAACCCCCTGGAGAATAATTTCCGCTGAAAACTCTTGCCTCCACACCTTCTAATGCTACATGAGTCTTGTAAGTGAAACTGATCACGCAATCACACAAAATTTCGGGAAGAGACAAATGTGGATCGTTGATAGACAAAATTGTGTTGGAACCATATTTACGAATTATTTAGGAGTAACGGAGATGACTCACGGAAGGCAGAGGTGCTGTGTCGTCAATAGGTATGCAAAGAAAAGGGGCAGAGCTTAGGTAGTTTTCTGAATGAACCTATCGAGCTTATAGGAGAGACATGCACACAAACACACACACACACTCACTAACATGCACAAATCTGTCTACCTACATTGTGCTCAGTCAACTGCCAGCTCTTTCCTCCCCCACAGTGAGTTTACTGGGGTGAGATGGGAGTACAGGGTGGGGTGGTAAGGGATGGAGACAGGTGAGAGGCAGAAAGGGGGTTTGGAGGGAAGTGTGTAGATGCTTGTGGGAGAGTGGGGAGCTATCTGTAGGCTAGATAGCAGGTACAAGTGGCAGACGGCCGGGCACGTGATTTCACAGACTATGGCATGAGATAACAGCACACAGCTACCTAACAAGAATTGGGTGAGTGTAACGGGACAGGGGAGGCTGTATCAACACACACACACACACACACACACACACATACACACACAAACTACTTTTTGCGGGGTGGGGAGACAGCGAGTTACCTTAGGTTTAGGCCAGGAAGGGTACAGGAGTGAAGAATGTGCTGCGGATAGCTCCCATCTGCGCAGCTTGTGGAGGACCCAGATGGCACAAGTTGTGAAGCAGCCTTTGAAATCTGGCGGTGGCCACATATTCTACTTGACAACTGGATGGTTGTCAAGCCAATGTAAAACGCTGTGCAGTGGTTGCAGCAGATCTAGTATATAACATGGCTGTTTTCACAGGTAGTCTGGCCTCTGATGGAGTAGGATAAGCCTGTCATGGGAATGGAATAGGTTGTGCTGGGTGGGTAGGTTTTGGGCTGGTCTTGCATCTGGGTCCTCCAAACTGGTCTAATCTGTGTGGGTGAGGGCTGGGGGTGTGAGTGGCATATGGATGGACTAGGATGTTGTGGAGGTTGAGTGAGTGGCAGAAAACCACTTTGGGAGGGGATGGAAGTATCTTGCGTAGGAAATCCATAGTTTCAGGGCCTCTACATCTACATCTACATCTACATTTATACTCCGCAAGCCACCCAACGGTGTGTGGTGGAGGGCACTTTACGTGCCACTGTCATTACCTCCCTTTTCTGTTCCAGCCGCGTATGGTTCGCGGGAAGAACGACTATCTGAAAGCCTCCGTGCGCGCTCGAATCTCTCTAATTTTACACTCGTCATCTCCTCAGGAGGTATAAGTAGGGGGAAGCAATATATTCGATACCTCATCCAGAAACGCACCCTCTCGAAATCTGGCGGGCAAGCTACACCGCGATGCAGAGCGCCTCTCTTGCAGAGTCTGCCACTTGAGTTTGCTAAACATCTCAGTAACGCTATCACGGTTACCAAAAAACCCTGTGACGAAGCACTCCGCTCTTCTTTGGATCTTCTCTATCTCCTCCGTCAACCCGATCTGGTACGGATCCCACACTGATGAGCAATACTCAAGTATAGGTCGAACGAGTGTTTTGTAAGCCACCTCCTTTGTTGATGGACTACATTTTCTAAGGACTCTCCCAATGAATCTCAACCTGGTACCCTCCTTACCAACAATTAATTTTGTATGACCATTCCACTTCAAATCGTTCCGCACGCATACTCCCAGATATTTTACAGAAGTAACTGCTACCAGTGTTTGTTCCGCTATCATATAATCATACAATAAAGGATCCTTCTTTCCATGTATTCGCAATACATTACATTTGTGTATGTTAAGGGTCAGTTGCCACTCTCTGCACCAAGTGCCTATCCGCTGCAGATCGTCCTGCATTTCGCTACAATTTTCTAATGCTGCAACTTCTCTGTATACTATAGCATCATCCGCGAAAAGCCGCATGGAACTTCCGACACTAGCATGGAAATAGATTATTGATTATCTATCATTATGCCATGACAAAGGATGTGGTTCAGTCGTTCCAGCCCCAGGTGGTATTGGATGACAAGGGGGACGTTTCTTTGTGGTTGGTCCTTGGGATGGATCTGAGAATCAGTTTTGTGTTGGGATACAGTACATGAGATCTGGTTGTGTATTAGGTCTGAAGGGTATTGCCTACTTGTGAAGGCCTTGTTGAGGCCTTCAGCATACTGGGCGAGGTAGTTCTCATCACTGCAGATGCGTCTGCCATTGGTGGGCAGACTGTATGAGAGAGATTTTTTGGAGTGAAAGGGATGGCAGCTATCAAAGTGCAGGTACTGATGGTTATCGGTGGGTTTGAAGTGGAACAATATGTAGATGGACCCATCTGAGAGGAGGAGATCGACATCTAGAAAGGTGACACGATGGGTAGAGGAGGATGGGAGAGAAGGTGTTCAGATTGTGGAGGAATCACTGTCTGCTCATCCTCACCCAATAGTGTGAGACTGTGTGCACAATTTTGTGTGCGTGTGTGTGTGTGTGTCCTAGATGTGGACTGCTGTCTCATGCCACAGTCTGTGGTACCGCGGGCCAGGCATCTGCCAATTGTGCCCGCTACCTGCATCCCTACCTAGCACACAGAAGGCTCCCCACTGTCCCAGGAGCTGCTAGACGCTTCCCCCAACCCCTCTGTACCTGCCGCCTCTCTCCATCCCTCACCCAACCCCACCCTGCACACTCACCGCACCTGAGTACATTCACCATGGGCTATAGAAGAGCTGTCAGTCGAGTGTGCGCAATGTAGAGAGACAGGCGTGTACATGAGAGCGAGTGTTTGTGTGTGTATGTGAGCCATGTCCTTTATTCATAAATAATTCATAATTCTCAACCAGAACTTTCTGTACATTATTTGAACCATATTTCTTCGATAATGGTCAATGGCTTATCTTCCAAAAGCGCCTGTCCTTCCTAAAAGAGACTCAAAAACCTTGCAGCTGAACAATGAGGCTGGGTACTCCGATTGTTTGAAACTTTTTAACCTTTGCATCCGAATCGAAACAAGCGTCAGTGTTCAACGCAAAACTGATAGGTCGGTAATGGCGGAGGCCAATAAGCACATTTAGATAGCTACAGAAAGATAATAGATTGATAATTATGTTTACACGGTTGACAATAACTGAGATAAACTCGGTAGTTATAATTAAACATTCGATATTTAAGAGGGCCTCCGTGAAAAACGAGTGACCCTAGGACCATGAATCTTTGTGGAAACATTTGTAAGAACATGCAGAAGAGAAATAATGAATAAACCATTGAAACAAACACATTTTAATTTCAACATGATAGGGTAACATTTGTCAATTGCGTACCATGTTCCTCTTCCACGTCACAAACGTTGCTCAATGCGACGGACATCTGCATGCACAACAGCATGAAGCCACACTAGAGATACCGTTTCACAACTGTTCGCAGCCTTTTCGGACGGTGGACCATGGAATGTTCAGCTCTATTGACACAGCTCGAGCACTGCCTGAAGCTGTCCAGCGTTCTCAGGCATGGCCACAGAAATGTCTTGAATAGTTCGTGGCGCAACTGGCCGTCCGCATATCCCAGGAGCAATTTCCAAGTCCCCAGGTAGTTCTAACAAAGAGGTGCTCTCCAACCCTGGCGTTGAAGGAGAACGTTGCTTAAGCGCGTCGATACTCGCGAAGAGCAGTAGCACGATTGCCGTTGTTATGAGGAAACACCTTTACGAGTTAAGCCCTACTCACGTTTTCCAGACCTTTGCTGGCTACTTGCAACTTTAATGGATACTGATACTTCAGTTTCATCCTTAACGTCACCGTACCAACACCGACGTCTAACGGCAAGTCTTGACATTTACACCAGTAACAACACAAATGCTGTGGCGCATAGTCTGAACGTCATTCTTGTAAAGTTGGGTACCAATAGGGTAAATAGTTTCCCATCTACATTGACTGAAGTAGCGAAAGTTTAATTACGTGGTTTGACTGAAAAGAAGTGGATACAGTCAAGTTCATACCAGAATGAATTGACAAACGTTCACCGTTTAACATGCCCTCAATATAATTCCCCAGAATCCTCAACGCAGATGGAAGGCTTCGTACATCCTCAGCGCGTCCACCTCTGTCGATGTCTCGCACGCTAGCACGGATGATGTTTTCTCTTGTGTTGTAACCAGCACCACGAATATTTGCCTTCATTTTGGCTAACAAGTTGTAATCGCACAGATTCATTTCGGTTGAATACGATGGATTTTGCAGTTTTTACGACCCTTCCGTCCGCAGGGGTTCCTGCACAGGGTTAACCGTGTGGCATTGTACATTGTGATGAACGATGATGGGATGCAGTGCCAGAAGGTTCTGTCACTTCTTTCTCAGTGCAGTACAAAAGTGATGTCACAAGAAATTGGAGTAGTAGGCTGCAGCGACCGTCAGCCTCCGCAGTATCCCCCGTCGGACATTCGAGTCTTCCGTCGGACATGAGTGTGCGTGTGTCGTCCTTAGTGTAAGTTAGTTTAAGTTAGATTAAGTAGTGTGTAAGCTTAGGGACCGATGACCTCAGCAGTTAGGTCCCGTAAGACCTTACCACAAATTCTTATACCTCTCCAGTACATGACAACGCTCGACGCCACACAGCGAACGCCATGCAGGTGCTTCTGTGGACGGAAGGGTCGGAAACACTGCAATATCCACCGTATTTACCCGACGTGAGTCCGTGTCTTTACGATCTGTTCGCCAAAGTGAACGAACCTCATCTTAGAGCGCTGTGCTACACAAGAGAAGACATCATGCAAGCCATAGGATGGTCCTTGCGAGACGTAGACAGAGATGGGCGTGCTAACGATGTACAACGCATTCCATCTATGTGGGGAGAAGGTAATCAAGGTGCGGTGCAGTTATGAAGAGGGCATATAAATCGGTGAACGTCTGCCAATCCAGTCTAGTATGAATTATAATAGTGTTGCCACTACTTCTCATGCAACCCACGTGTAAACATCGCGAACATAACTTCGTACAGCTGTAGTTACTTCTGAGGTGCTGATGTACCGGAAAAAGGGGTTAGTTTGACTTTAAGGATAAATTTGACAGTTTGCGGCGCTGCTTTAACAAAGCACCGAAGACAGATTAAATGTGTGGTGGAATGGGAGTGCGGCGAGAGGGCTGCATTGCAATCAAGTGACTTACCAACAAATCCGAGCGTGTTCATCGTTTGTATCTGTAGTGTGGTGCGTAAATACGGCTTCCTACTGTTTGGATGCGGAGATTTCGGTAATATTTTAATACTATTTACGAAAACATGAATAGATTTGAGTAGATTAAGATATATGTATGAGCATCTGTGAGTTAATCAGTTGCATTTATGATAGGTTACCATTGTATTTATTCGTATTACAAATACGTCAAACTGGTCAGAACGCCTAAAAGAAAACTCGGTGACCGAAACTACATAAATTATAGGATCTTGCGAAAGCCGTGTTGAAGTGAGGGCGGGGACACTTACCCAGGCAGGCGCTGATAAGAAATACAAAATTAATAGCATCACTGCTCTTAACAGGATCCATTACAAACACGAAGGAAAGCCAGGTCATCCCACGGTTTTGACACCTCAGAGTGAGAAAAAATGCCTCTGAGCAGTATGGGACTTAACATCTGAGGTCGTCAGTCCCATAGATGTAGAACTACTGAAACCTGACTAACCTAAGGACATCACACACACCCATGCCCGAGGCAGGATTCGAACCTGCGACCGTAGCAGCGGCGTGGTTTCGGACTGAACCGAGTAGAACAGCTCGGCCACAACTGCCAGATTAATTAATAGCAGATACCCTGTGAGTACTAGCAGACTGCGATTTTCCTTTCACAAAGGCAGACATCTGAATCATCTTTTAAATGATTATCAACAACGAAGGTATAGTTGCAAAGCAGTTGAAAGACATCTTGTCAGGTTATGATTCCATGAACTATTTTTCAGCTCGTAACGACCTCACGCAGAGATTTGTCATGAAAACCAGAACTTCAAGTGCATCAGTGGGTACTTACGAGATCAATGCGCCTTCAGAGAATTTGAGACTAGCTTTAAAGGAGGCACACCCTGCTTTAATTTACAATTATGATGAGACAAATATTACAGACGACCCATGGGCGTTAAAAGCCCTACTACAATAATTGCACAAACGTGTCCAAAGAGTCCAGAAACATTTGAAACCATCTATCAACATCATATTATGCGGCAAGGCTGAGGGCCTATAGATTCCTCAAGTGATCAAAGCACCTTTATGACAGATGGGCACAGGGTGGACCACCTGGAACTATTTACAGGAACAGAGGCTGGTTTGATGTAAACCACTTCGAGGTATGGTTCTTCGAAACATTGCTAACGAACATCTAGTAACACAGAAGGAAATGAAAAAGCTGTAGTCATTGCTTATTTTTTGGCTTCTCATTTTTCACCTGAAATCATAAAAACCGCACTAGGAAACAACAATTATTTGGCAACTCTTGACACCAAACTCGACACACATGATGCAACCAGAGGACGTGGATATTTATCGGCCTTTAAAGACAAAATGGCGAAAGGTTCTGGATAACAGGAGAAAAGAATCAAGAGCCCGGGGCACCATTCCAAAACCAGAGTTTCTCATGCTACTGAAGCGACTGATGGATGCATTGGCTCCTAATGTAAAGAAAAATCTGTAGAGCTCCTTCAGAACTACAGGTTTTTGGCCTTTTGATCCACAAGTTATTTTCAGAAAGCTTCCAGGAGATCGCTCAGAAGAGATTGGACGTGTCCTTGACAGCAGTCTGCACGAGTTTTTAACAGAGGATAGAGGCTACAACTCTGAAAGAATTAAACACAGAACAGGAAAGAAAGTCGTTCTTAAAGCAGCTATACGGATATTTAGAACAAGCCAAGATGTCCTAACAATCGATGCATGGACTGTGCGGCTGGTCCTGGCGGAGGTTGGACTCCTCCCTCGGGCATGCGTGTGCGTGTTTGTCCTTAGGATAATTTAGGTTAAGTAGTGTGTAAGCTTAGGGACTGATGACATTAGCAGTTAAGTCCCATAACATTTCACACACATTTGAACATTTTTGAACAATCGATGATGTCCAGAAATCGAAAACAATGTCACAGTTGTTGAAACTGTCTCAGCTATGGAGGATACTCTGACCTTCGGATCGATCTCCTCAACTTCTTCTGCGCTGCTTGTGACAAACCAGACTTCTCTGAACCAGATGTTCCTCTAAGTAATTTGTATCGGAAGAAGGGATTAACGAGCAAGAAGAAGGGCAAGAAGAAAGGAAAGAAGAGGGACAACAACCACTGTTACATTTGCAAATTTGACTTTCGCTTCTGCCACAATGTTGCTGACTAAATTTGCTGCATCACTCGCAAAAATTGTATGTCGGGCATGTGTAACAAAGGCTCACCCGATCCTGCCTACGAATGTATGGTGTGCGAGAATACGGAATAATAATTATTGTTAGCTTTTCCTGTCGTTGTTTTGGTTTGTTAAGTTTATTGCTCAAGTTAATTGTAATGATGCTTAACTTAATTACGATTCCAAAGATAGTTATAAGATTGACTACCTTGCTATATTGGACCCTAAATGTCTATTATAATTACGTTAAATATTTCTTTAATAAAAAGACTATTTGACTGTCAAAACTCTTTGTTTTAAATTTGATTTCCTGTATAATGTACCAGATAATAATATTTTTGTATCAAAGGATCTCAAAATGACATTTATTCTTTAGATCTTTGACATAAGTTGCATTTCAATGCCTTGTCAAAGAAATCCCACATGTGGAGTGACTTCGGCACATTTTTAAAAATAAAATATGAAATAATGGGGTAGATATTAATAGGCATTTTATATCTAAAGAATACATTGTTCTGTTGGAGCAGGAAAAGAATTGATTTCGGCTGTCAAAAGGAAAACCTACCGAAATGCTAGCAAAGGAGTCTCGTTTTACGGTACATACTGTAAGAGTATTGTTCTTGATTGTAACGAACAGTTTTGAATCCTGATAAAACTTCGGTCGTCTCTGAATATTAGTAATGTTTAGTAACGTCCTGATATTTCAGATGTATTGTCCTGCCGGCCGGAGTGGCCGTGCGGTTCTAGGCACTACAGTCTGGAGCCGAGTGACCGCTACGGTCGCAGGTTCGAATCCTGCCAAGGGCATGGATGTGTGTGATGTCCTTAGGTTAGTTAGGTTTAATTAGTTCTAAGTTCTAGGCGACTGATGACCTCAGAAATTAAGTCCCATAGTGCTCAGAGCCATTTGTATTGGCCTCATTGCGGTCTTCCTTGTTGTTTGGCCGACCACAGACGTGCGGCTGTATTCACCGTGAGCACTGGTATTTACGAGGAACCCGGTTCCAAATGTTCCTCGCAAGAAGTTGCCTTTATTACATCAGCTCGGACACTTGTTAAAATGGACCTGCATTCACAGCAGCATATCCTGTTTGGCACCCAGTTGTCGTTGTCAAGGAGTGAACTCCTACCTGGTACCTGTTGATTAGGGTCTTTATACTACGTGTCACTAATGTAAGAGATGGATACCAATCCACCTACAGACGTTAGATAGTCCACGACGGCTCACCAAGAAATCGGGAAACTTCACTTACGATATGGTTATGATGAGCACGTCCGACAACGATAGCTCTTTTCTCCTTTTGTCACGTCTACATGTCAATCCATCTTATTGGTATAATAACGTACAACCGGCAGGCACGTACACACCACTTCACTGCCATGACTTACGTCGCCGTTGGAGGGTGGTCGCTGGTACATGGTGGTACCTGTTACGGAGTGTACCTGGTTTCAGTTCCGCACCACCTACAGTGCTCCAAAGCGACAACTGTGCACTTTTAAGAGGGTGAGTAATATTTTGTATTGTCATATTACGTCAGTATTAGCCTGCAAATCCAAAACTGAACGATATTTTATTTTCATTGCAACAAGAAACGGGACTGTTTCCTATGTAAAAGTTTCTCTGAACAGCCGTTACAAGTGTGTTATAGGAATTTTGCATCATTCTGCAACTTTTATTATAAAGCAGACAGTTTCAGCACGATCGCATATAGAATGTGATTCCGAGATGATGCTACAAACTTTCAGGGGAGATGAAGATAGGCAAATGGATCAGTTTGTTGACACAATACTACATTGCCTACGTTATTCCGAATGACGATGAGAAGTTCCTTCGGACATACATACCTGCATGTATGTATGTATGAGTACAGTGTGCGCAGATATGGTTGACGAGATATGGAAGTTTGGGTCTAACAGTGAGTCATCCTCGGACAGCCAAATGGTAAGGCAACCGCTCGCAATAAGTGGGAAATTCGGATTCGAGTCCCGGTCTGGCACAAATTTTCATTGACGTCTTTCCTTTATGCAGTTGATGGTAGTTATTATTTGCAATTGCGAATACATTTCGTGCAGCAGTTTGAGGTAAAGGATCCTATTCCGAAATCGATCGAATCGAACGATATAAGAGAAAACTATTGAAACCTCTGACAAATGGCAAGTTCTTTGTTTCCAGTATTTTGGGAGAAAATAGTACGGACCGAAACAATACAAAAATGTTTAGTAAACATGGCTCTGAAGTGCATACCTTAGGAACTACGAGCAGTTGGTAAGTAGAGGTTAGTGTTTCACACTAGGAAAGATAAACAAGTGCTCACAGCTCTTAAGGGATGCATTTTAGAGACCCGTTTATTAGGGAGAACAAAGAGCTTGCAGGAGAAGATGTCCACTGTCAGAGGTATCAGAATGACTTTCGCTTGTAACTTTCGACTCTGTAGTTTCCGGACCATTTCCTTTTTTCAAATTGTTACATTTACTCTTATCCATCAATCTTAAAAGTTTGTAAAATCATCATGGAACTACCACACATACTTTGATAACCATGAGGAGTACGTTATTCCATGAGATCGTTGCTAAGTCCATTTACACAAAGCAGTCAATTCCTTACACGATAGCTTGCTGTAAGGAATGATTATACCAAGGATGTTTCACCAGTAGATCTGCGATAAATAGCTGACATCGCATAAGCATAAGCTAAATGTAACTTAATACCGGAAGACGAGACTTCGGCTCGATACCTGTAATGGTGCTGTTAGTTTTTACTAAATAGCATTGTTAACAATGAATGGTTACTTTATCGTACAGTTTAATATGGTATTTTTTACATGTTCCCACCACACAATTGTCGACAAAATGCATTTTCTTATGTAGATGCACCACGTAGTGAGAGGAATATGTTAAGTGTGTTACGTGTTGCGCTAGAAAGCGATGTTATCAGTATATTAACTGAGTTAAAAACAGCCGCAGGGAGAGAGAGAGAGAGAGAGAGAGAGAGAGTGTGTGTGTGTTACGCGTGATGTTATCCTGAGGTTTAGATTCTAAGGTGTATTCACCTCTGTAGCGCGTTACGTCGGCGCTCATTCTACACGGAAGCCGAGCTCTTTAAAAGGAGGAGCTATACTGCATTTTCGTTGCTGGTAAACGCCTTGCGGCTTGCTTAATGCTGTACGTGGTACTCATGCATTAAGTTTGTCGAGCGCTTTTTCACTGCCGTAATCAGAATGAAACAGCCGCGGCAGTGAAATTTCCGGCATTAAAATCTCGTCCGGTAATGAGGGTGACAAGGATGCCTTTTTTTCGTAGTCTGGAGGGCATGCGATGTACACGAGATGGAAAACACTAGTTGCGTCCCAGTCGAGGCTGCTGGGCGGATTTTAGAGCCATGTTGCAACACTCTGGCTGCTTTGTGTAACGCTGTCGTTTCACTGCTCGTAATTGTCATCATAAAGCTGTGAGACCTTTCCACTAAAGTACAGCATTAACAAATGCTATGAAAAGGAATTCGCAGCAGTCTGGTCCTACCTTTATAATGTTTAATGAGCAACGTTGCTGCTTTATCACACCCTCTGTTCTTTACAGGTTGTGGTGTAACTGAGGACAAAATGGAAATGAATTCAGTTAATGTTTTGCACGAGGTATCACGTATATTAGTCCTTTCCTGGTACATAATAACACAGCCTTGCAGAAACATGTTGATACAACACTTCAGGACCGGTGTCCTGTAAACATCTTGTATACGCACAGAGATGTGTTTACCCATTCCACTTATTTAATATCGGTCGCTTTCCAGGCTCGTCGTTTGTTTATTCTTACGTTCTATGACAGTCGTCTGCTGTCTTTACTGTTTTCGTATTGCTTATTTTTGTGGTGCTTTTTCTTATGTGGCAGTGGGGATCTTTTGAATGCCAAGCACCCACGTAGTTTGTTTTATTTTTAGAGCATTGCACTTATGTGATCAATATTTGCTTTCATCTGTCCACCTTCCCTGCCCTCTAAGGCCCCCATGCTACCTGACCTCCTCTATTCAAGGGGTCGGAACCGATTGCGCGCGAAAAAGTTTACTGCTTGCTCAACTGCGCGCGAGCTACTTCAGCGTTACCTCAGCAACCAAGGCTACTGCACGCGATGAGGTATGTCATTAACAGGACGAATTCACTTGAGCGTTCAAATTGCTACTTGAAAATTTTTGCACTGAACTGCTGGTAGCAGTGTTAGCATGAGTCACTCTCTCCGAGTGATGTGCTGCGCTGTGATATGACTGACAGATACCAATCCTCGCCGGCCTGGTGGAGGAAACCAGGCGTTAGCGCAGTCTTCAAAACATATAGGTAAATGGCTACGCTCGTCGTTTGGTTTGACTTTTCCCAAAGAAATGCTTGAAATGGCCCTAAGCACTATGGGACTTAACATCTGAGGTCATCAGTCCTCTAGACTTAGAACTACTTAAACTTAACTAACCTAAGGACATCACACACATCCATACCCGAGGCAGGATTCGAACCTGCGACCGTAGCAGCCGCGCCTAGAACCGCTCGACCACCGCGACCGGCTTGACTTTTCTCCCTCCCGATGAAGTTGGTGGAGGGGAAGGGGGGAGCGGGGTTGTGGGGGTGGGGTGCTGTTCTGCAGATTTAATGAGAATTAAACCAGAAAGTGAGAACATTAGATGTTTTGCAAGCTGATTGACATCGAACGTCATACAATGCGGGTTTCCAGACCAAATTTGGGCTTCTAACACTGTAAGGTCTGGAAGAACAACCATTGTTTCTGAGATATTTCGCAGGGTTATCGGTCTTAAATTTTCTTATTATTATCACAAGAAATTAAAATACACTGGCGAAACAAATCGCAACACCAAGAAGGAGCTGTGCGACGTACACGTAAGTTGGTAAGTGTGTTTCTATGTCGTAGGTGTGTTTCTACATCTGAAAAATGACGCCCATTCCAATTTCGGGCCAGTTGCATAAGATTGGCCCTAGTAGCACCACTACGAAGATGCCAATCAACTTTGCTTTAAATACACGCTGAAACGGTCGTGAGCGTTAGTTACCTTTGAGATTGGACGTGGTGAATTGATATTGGTAAGAATGTAATTAATGCGGCAAATACGCCGTTATCAACACTTTACTGAGTGAACGAGGTCTTGTAATAGGGTTACGAGAAGCTGGATGTTCCTTCTGTGATATTGCAGAAACACTTGTCAGGAATGTAGCCACGGTACATGATTGCTGGCATCGGTTGTCACGAGAATGTGCGGTCACAAGAAGACGGGGCTCCGGACGGCCACGTGGCACTAGCGAGAGGGGAGACCATCGTTTCCGGTATATGGCTCTGGCGCATCGTTCGGCATCTGCAGCAGCAACTTGAGAAGTAGTTGGCACCAGAGTGACAGGATGAACTGTTACAAATCCATTACTTCGAGGACAGCTACGATGCAGACGCCCTGTAGCGTGCATTGCCACTTGCGACTTCAGTGACATCAAGAAGGAGCTCATTGGAGGGCAGGGTGGAGGTCTGTTATGTTTTCTGATGAAAGGTGGTCGTGTCTTGGTTAGAGACAGTAGAGTTGAGGGCCTGTTCCAACTTGTAGATGTGCTAGACACACTGGAGCTACACCGGTAGTGTGGTCACGGGAGCGATTTCGTGTAACAGCACGAATACCCTCGTGGTTATCCCACCCACCCTGACGTCAGTCAGGTGATTCGATCAGTTGTCCTGCCATTTATGAACAGAAATCCGGGGAATCTTCTCCAACTGGATAGCGCTCGCCCACATTCCGCTTTTGAAACCAATCTTTACATCAGTCTGGTAATTCGACCTGTTGTCCTGCCATTTATGAACACAATTCCAGGGGGTAGTTTCCAACAGGACAGCACTCGCCCAGATTCCGCTTTTGTAACCAGACGTGCTCTGCAGAGTGTCGACATGTTGCCTTCATCTGCTCGATCACCAGATCAGACGAGCACATGTGGGACTTAATCGGACGACAACTTCAGCGACATCCACAAACGACTTTAACCACCCCTGCTTTGACCGAGCAAGTTTAACAGCCATGGAACGTCATCCTACAACCTTACATCCGTTTCCTGTACTACTCAATGCGTACACGTTTGCCTGCTTGCATTCAACACTCTGGCGGTTGCACCGGTTATTAATGTACCAGCATTTCACAACCCCAACGGCTTATCTCGCGCTTACATCAACCTGTGATCTAGCAATGTTAATCACTTAAATACGAGGTGTGGCTAGAAAAAAACCGGACTAGTACTGGTGAAACAATAAAACGAATGCAATAAGGCTGAAAGTCGCGTGGCCTGTCACGTGACTCTCGCTCCGCCTACTGCTCGAGTTTCATCTGCCTCCTGCACTCAGTCTGCCCGTGGCGTCTGTTTTAAGTAGTTGACGTTTTGTCTGTGCGTCGGAAAATGTTGAGTGTACAGAAAGAACAGCGTGTTAACATCAAATTTTGTTTCAAACTAGGAAAATCTGCAAGTGAAACGTTTGTAATGTTACAACAAGTGTACGGCGATGATTGTTTATCGCGAACACAAGTGTTTGAGTGGTTTAAACGATTTAAAGATGGCCGCGAAGACACCAGTGATGACACTCGCACTGGCAGACCATTGTCAGAAAAAAACTGATGCAAACATTGAAAAAATCGGTAAACTTGTTCGACAAGATCGCCGTTTAACAATCAGAGCAGTGTCTGAGCTAACAGGAGTTGACAAGGAAAGTGTTAGGCAGATTCTTCATGAAAGTTTCAACATGAACAAAGTGTGTTCGAAAATGGTTCCAAAGTGTCTCACAATTGAACAGAAGGAACGCCGAAGAATGATTTGTTTTGACATCCTGGAAAACATTGAAAGTGATCCCACCTTCTTACAAAATGTTATTACTTGCGATGAATCGTGGTTTTTTACTTACGATCCCGAAACTAAACGCCAATCGATGCATTGGAAAACTCCTGGTTCTCCACGACAACAAAAAGCACGAATGTCAAAATCGAAATTCAAGGCAATGATGATTGTTTTTTTTTGACATCAAAGGGATTGTGCACATTGATTGGGTACCAGAGGGACAAACAGTGAATCAGCATTACTACATTAGCGTCCTGGCCACCGTACGTGAGCGAGTACGGAGAAAACGGAACGATTTGTGGAGAAAAAAGTCATGGATCCTTCACCAAGACAATGCCCCAGCTCACAGTGCGTTGTCAGTGAAGACGTTTTTGGCAAAACACAACATTCCCATCTTAGATCATCCACCCTACTCACCTGATTTGGCCCCCTGTGACTTTTTTCTTTTCCCTAAAGTCAAGTCAGCTTTGAAAGGAACTAGATTTGAGACTGTTGAAGCAGTAAAAGAAAAAGCGACGGAAATAATGTATGGACTTACCGAAAATGATCTGCAGCATTGCTATGAACAGTGGAAAATTCGTATGGAGCGGTGTAGAGACCGAGGAGGAGAGTACATTGAAGGAGATAACATGAAATTGTAAATAAATGTTTTTTCCAGCATCAGTCCGGTTTTTTTCTAGCCGCACCTCGTATCTTACCAAGACGAATGTCGCCCTGAAATTTCATTGTTCTACATTAATTATTTTGTGGTATTGCAATTTTTTTCATCAGTGTAGTTTCCATGTCTGCTGAACACTAGATCACTAAAAGTGGACGGGGGGGGGGTGTTCAATTGATGCTAAACCATCATAAAGCTTACTGCACCACATTTAATTTTATCTGCATCAGATTCTTCCTCTTTCACGAGGAATTCGACGACAACACTCTGTCGAAAAGAAACACTGATATCGGCTATTTCATGAAAACAACCTATGGCCACGTAATAGTAGTTAATCATACAACAACGAGTCAAGAAATAATGTGAAGTATAGACTACAGTAATACTGTCCTTCGCATTACATTGTTGGAATGGTAGTACGTAGTAGAACGTCGCCGCTTATAACATTCGGTATGACCCTCGCATATTAGGAAAGAAACAACTTACTCAGTTTACCAGATAGTGATCTATGGTACTAGTTTATTTTTCAGCCTGTGGAACATTATGGTTCAGGTTGCGCAACTGTAGTAATCACTTGGAATGCATGAACAGCAACAGCTGCAGTCTTACTTCCGATAACACCTTCTCATTTCTGCCACCACGACTATTTTCAAAGCGTTATCTAAACAATATCGAGAAACAAGACACGCTGGAGTAAGTCAAAACAAGCACAGTACAATAAACAACATTCGACTACAGCTCGTCCACAAATATTATCACAATAACAAGATAAAATAATAATAATTTCATCGTGCATATGGTGAAGGGTGCTGGGGTGCCAGCACTGAAATGCGTGAAAAACTTCGAAGATAGGAACGTGATTCTCCTAGATAGGACTTCTAGCGGTCGGATCCGAACGCCATTCATGAACGCAACTGGGACGCAGATGACAAGCTGATTAGAGAACACTGACGTGCGCCTGTAAATCAGATCGTAACAAAACTGCCTACATGACATAGGACAGTGCAAAAAATGATTTCACGCTTGACTAAAAGAAAATGTGGTTTATGATGGGTTCACATTTGTTGCCTGAAGACTACATAGTTCAGAAAGACCATTTTTGTGTGAAAAATACGGTAGCCGGAAGCTTGTTTTTTCACAAGCTTGAAAACAAAACGTCAAAATATGGAATGACAGCAGTAGGATTCGCCATCAAAAAAGAAAGAAACGAAAGAGCTATCTGCTGGGAAGGGTATGGGCAGCTCATTGTTGGTTAGAGAGAGAGTCAGGTTTTGCTTAATGCTCTAGAACGTGGAGAGACTATAAATAGTGCCGACTGCATCGAAATAATTTTGAAGGTATGTCGTGCACTGTGAAATAAACACTATCATAAGAGGTCATCCTTAATCTCATCGTATCACTGGGGAGGAGAGAACCAGCGATAGTCTTTAGCACCCAACGATTACCACGTTCTCGGTTATGTGAAAGAGCAGCTGCGAGGCCAACGCTACCAGAGTCCGGGGGACATCCAGAAAGCGGTGTTAGAACAAGTACCAGCAAGAGAGTTTCCAAACACTTTGGTAAAATATGTGCAAGGCAATACAGACTGGACGGAAAGTAGAAAACAAATGTCCTACATTAAATGCAACTTTATATGAAAAGTTAATAATTAATATGCATAACGGTTATGGCATTCAGTGTGACCCTCATACATCGCGGTCTCCGTGCGTTCTTTAACGGTAGCTCATATGAATCTGCAGTAAGCTGCTCTTCAGAACCAGGACCAGGAGTAATCTTTGGGCACGTAGCATCAGCATTGACACAAGACTGAGACCCCATGTCCAACGTGTTCGGCAACTCGTTCCAATGTGTTCGACGATTCTTTAGAATGAATATCATAATATACTGAAAGAACAAACTCGGTGACATTTATTTAATCCAAGGTATTATTACCCGACGAAACACACTTGATCAGGATGGCAGCACTACCGTGGTTACGCACAAGGAAATCGGTGCGTGGGTGGGAGGGGGAACAGTAACAGGGTACACTTCAGGGGTGTGTATTCCGGCTTCCCGATCGGAATTCGGACAGCCAGCGTTGCCTGCTGTGACGTCACTGGGGTGACAGGACGGCAGGCCAGAATTTGTCGATAGATGCAATCTCGATCTTACTAGTAACAGTTTAGTCTCGTGTGGCATTGTTACTTTCTTGTGATAAAAACTGAGTTATCGGTGAAATAAATTCTATCAGGGGCAATCGTGCTGCCACTTCTCGCAACAACACGGCTCAGGAACTACAGGATGTTATGCTTCACCGTTTGCCAGACATACTGTCGTATTCAGGATTCAGCAATATAAATAAGAGAAAAATAAATGAGAACCTCAGGGAACAACTATAAAATAATTAAATAAATGTCGCCGAACTCGTTCTTTCAGTACATTATGATATTCATTCTAAAGAATTGTCGAACACATTGGAATGAGTTGTCGAACACGTTGGACATGCGGTCTCAGTCTCGTGTCAGTGCTGATCCTACGTGTCCAACTATAAAATAAAGCTAAGGGCAATGACCGTGTGAAGTCTTACGGAAGTGCAAAATTAATCATAAGACTGGTGGTAATGATGTGCAGGTTATTTTGTCACAGCGATTCACACCAGGGTAGGTTCTATGAAAGACGAAGTGTAACGAGTGTGGCCTAGGAGTTTGGTATTAGTCACAAAATTGTTTCACGTGCGTGGGGAGCGTTCCGAACCACAGGCATTGCTTTCCGAAGGAGGGGAGAAGGTCGATCACGGTCAACTACAGCAACAGATCACCGCTGCCTTGTGCAACGGACAAGGAAGGACTTACGTCAAAAAGCGGGTGCAATTGCAGCTACAGTTAACGGGACTGCAAGGCACCCATTCTCACACTCCACAGCGGCACAGCAACTTGTACGGCGTAGTCTCTTTGAATGACGACCAGTAGGCGCATGTCGGCGATACAGTTCGCGTAGGTACCGAGAGCATAGCGACTAGATGAACCAAAGGTGGGGTTGCATACGCTTTTCGGATGCGATTAGAATCAGTGTGATTAGCGATTCCGGACTTACCCTCATATGGTGAGAGGTGGGAACACGTAGTGCACCCAGGAACATTATGGAACATGTTCGCTTTGGTTGCCCAGGTGTCACTGTGTGGGAAGGCATAATATCGCAGGGGTGTACTGAGCGGCAAGATGTTGGAAACCATACACTCACAAGTCAATATTATTCTGACTCTGTACTCTTTCCCAGTGTGCGTCTTGTCAGGGGTTCGTTGTACCCTGTATTCATTTTTATGGATGAGCGACCACATCGAACACAGCAGAAAACGAGAGAATATTCGGCGATTGGATTGCCTTGCCCGTGTCCCTGATTTACATCCCATCGAGCGCTTGTGGCATGTATTGGGAACACATATTGCAGAATGCCCAAATGGCCCCAAAGCAATTATCAACGTACTGCGCCATGCCGCAACGACTCTTCAACATTTCTCAACAGCCCTGGTGGAGGCATGGAACGCTATACCACAAGCATTTAACATCCGGGTGCCCAGCGTGGAGGCAGGTGGCATTGCACCAGTGCTGATCATACACTCACCTTTTGTAATATCCAGGGACCACAATAAATAGCTGTGACTTCAGTGTAATTATTGCCTTCGAATAAAAGCGTAATTTTTTTGCCTCGTTGCGTATTTCCTCAGTTACATTATTTTAATGTGGCAGTTCTTTCTATGTATAGCCCAAGTTCCATCTAGCTATGTTACATGGCAGTGACACGTCATGCGTCCTTAAGTTTTGCACACCAGTGAACGCTACCCCTCACATGTCAATGGGGAGACAGCAGTGCTGCGGACTTAAGCGCTCCGGTGTGCTAAACGTTGACCATGATGTTGTTTCTCTGTGTGTTACTCGCACTGATCGTAAACCTTTATGACTCTTAGCTGTGATATGTTTATTTAAAAAAAGCTACAGTTATAATTAGCCAAGCTCGAAGCACTGTATAATAATAGGGTTACAGACAGAATGAGACTGCACAAATTAGCAAAACTATGAACAGACAGGCTTACTACCTCTTGCTGTTGAGTGTATTTATATCAGCTCAATGTAAATACCTCGTTAAAAGAGAAAACCATAGTACCAGTTCACACGACAAGTGTTACTCAAAAAGGTAACGGCGATGTAACTGTAAACAGTGTTTGCTCGGAGTCTACCAATTTACTTAGCCACTTATGACACTTGTAACACCATAGCTCTTATGCTATACTAATTTATTTCGTTTTTGTTTCATTTAATGTTACATTGCTGTGCTTCTGTAAATGTGTGTGATTGAATCGATAACTTAAAATTGTATACTCCTTTCTTTGTTAAAACTTTGATGTCATGATTTGATTGTATGCTGTGTAGCATATCTCTCGTTTAAATGCTTTGTCCCATTTGGAGGGAACAAAACTTACTGTATATAATTGTAATTTTGTGTGAATCATGTTTTGTAGAAATGTCAATATGTGTAAATGTTCTGTTTTATTTTATGTATTTGGTTGCTGTTATGTAAACTGCTGATCCTCACTTAGGGCTCTTAGTTATTCTATATGTAAAGGTTGTTGTGGTTCCCCTCGGGAACGGAACTGTGTAGCGCGCGCAAATTGTGGTTGGCCTAGGTGGAAAAGGTGGAACTGATAGTAAGTTGGGAACGAGCCACGAGTCGGAGGCGAGCAACGAGTCGAGGACGAGCCAGCAGTCGGGGACGAGCAATGAGTTGGAGGCGAGCTACCAGTCGGGGACGAGCCACCGGTCGGAGGTGAGCTACCAAACTGTGCACTGCAATGCAAAGTGTGCGTATTGTGCTGATTCCGAGAGAGGCTTTTCCTGCTTCTTTCCAAGGCCTCGGATGGATGGATAAATAGCTGGAACTTTCCTGGAATTTGTATCTGTCGTCGCCACCAAGAAATGACAGAGTCCAGCAATTCAGTCTGCGAATCCACCTACCAACATGCAGTTGCCACCACGTTGCGCAATCACTGTAACGTAATACTATAATGATGTACAGTGAAGGATCAGCTTAATGGATGTGTTATTGTGCTCAAATATAAGGTAATTTATATCTGAATTTATGTACCAACCTTGAAATTTCTCCTCATCATAACACCTCTCAGGTTCCTTTCCGTTTGAACTAAAGTGATTACCGAGTGTCCTTACTGAAAGTACGTTAAAACCCAGTTTTCTATTTAATACTTCTTGAACATAGTAAAGAGAAAGTTAAAGTTAATGTGTCTAGAGAGTGAGTTAGAGTTAATGATGCTTGCTGAAAATAATTTTCTTATTAAAAATGCTTATTAATGTGTTGTTGATAACTTCAAATTAAAAGTTCTTAAGCACTGAGGCTTATAAAGTTTTGCTTAGTAAATGATCACATTACTGCCTGTTGTTAATCTCAGAAAATGGGTCAGTATCTTACATAAATGTTAATTTTATGTCTCATGGTAGTTAAAGTGGAAAATTGCATAGTAGGAAATTATATGTTCATGATTACTAAGTGTTTGTCTCTCTTGTGTGCATATTAACAGTATAAAGACCACTCACTTTGTGTAAGCCCTGAAAGTAATAGTGTGTTTCGGTAGCTGTTATAATTTTGCAAATAGTTCGTGCTGTTCCAACTCTTAGTTTCAATCTTACCGTAAACATATGAGTGTGTCAGAGTTCATTGCACTTGCGTATGGCCAAGTATAGGTTGTGTTTATCCGTTAAAATTACTAATAACTGTTTTCTTCAATGAGAATGTTAATCATTCTTTTGCCTAGTTAGGCTGGCGACTGTTTTCCATTATCAGTTAAACAGTGCAGATAAACAAAATTTTGTTTGTTACTTTTCGAATATTTACGTAATTCTGACTTTCACTTCCGATAAGCCACCTTCGTTAGGTACAACACGGTCAAACAACAAAATTCCTCTGAGAGGGTAACACTGTTCTGATGCGTTATACCATAATTACTATAACAAAATAACTCTGTTTTGCAAACTGACTCCTACTTTAAGGTTATGGTGTAGCAGTAGCAGAGTGGAGTGTTATACGTGGCTTTTCCGTGACAGGACTGGTTTGTTCTGTTGGGGCATAATACGTAATAAACCAAATTTGGTATTTGATTGAATAAGCTACGTAAATACGCTGATGTAGTGTTATACACTGATATACTAGAAATTTCCTAAAAATCACAGTAATTCAGTCATGAATTGGGATTTATTTTTCAGCGTTCTGTCAACGTTTTGTTTGAGCGTTCAATAAACCGCCGATGTTCTTACATTTGAAGGTAATGTATTCTGCAAGATGTTGCAAAGTAATGAGTGTCATACTTGACTGGGCCATGATCAAGAGCTGAACAGAAGATTTAGAAGCAAACTGTGTTCGCTTCTAATTTGGGCATTATGACTAAATGAAATACCAGTTAAATAGGATGCCAGTTTGAGGCCTAACTAACTGGAAAGACAGTTTTCGTTACCTCTGCTAGTTTTCCCAAGACATTCGTTTAGCTGAGGACACAGATGTTTCTTTTGCTGTGCCATTCAACGCTCCAAACATGAACGAAGCAGCTTAATTAGAGCTGGAGGAGAACTCTTTAAAATCGTTCAAGTGGTGTGTGTATAATGTTAATTGTCGAATAAGGTAGATGTGATACATCGGTTGATTGTGACTCACAACTCATTTTCGGCACGAAAGCAGCCAGTAAAGCACGACTTTTAAGTCATAATAACTAATAAGCTCCTAGAAAGAATAATAATAAAACTCGAACTGCACAATGTAACTGTTTATTGCGAAAAGAGAGCAAAAATTTGTAAGTGTCGAAGCAGCCTGGCCTATACACAAATAAATCGTATTTCTGCAGAGTTCAACTAAGACTGACTAGGTTGCACGGTTTGCAGTCTTCGTGCATTCTACAAATTTCAAAGTAAAATAGAGGATGGTCTTTATAACATTTGTCAAAATGTCCTCACTTACTATTGCACTGATCGTAAACATTTATGACTTTTAGCTGTGATATGTTTATTTAAAAAAAAGCTACAGTTATAATTAGCCAAGCTGCAATAGTAAGTGAGGACAGAACTTAGCCATCTGCCTCTACTTCCATTGACGCTTTTTTGCTCCTGATAACATTGTTTCTCTTTCTTAAAGATTCTTCCGCGTGTGAACTCATACAAATGTTCTCTCTAGGCAGTGTTGTAATGAACAACACTACCACAGTGCATCATAAATGTTCGCAGACTGACACACACTTGACTGTCTTTTTCCGTTTCTTCAGTTGCCTCGCGTTATGGGGTCAGGCCCTTCTGGCGCTATAGTCACGCTGACCTCACACATGTGACGTTCAGCTTCCTGAGCACTACTCGGAGATCCCTGCCAACATGCCCCCGAAATTTCATTCGCTTCCACTCATTAGTTAATATGTTGCGTTACTTTACCCATCTTTTCCTTAAATCTTACAGAGCAGTGTATTAGCTGGGAGTGACCTACCTGTTAAAATTTTACCTGCCTCGAGTCAGTCGAGTATTCTTACAAGTGGAGCGGGTGCACACTACACGTCTATACTCTAATGACCTGCAAAGCGTGTAAGTAGGCTGTTTAGGTTTTTATATTGGTAACGCCACGTAGCGCTCTGTATGAAAATCACTGGCTGTGCTGTGTGCAGTCTGTGGTTGGGTGGCATTGTTGTAATAGTCGCTATTGTAGGTTGGGCTGTTGGCTGTTAACGGTGCGTAGCGTTGCGCAGTTGGAGGTGAGCTGCCAGCAGTGGTGGATGTGGGGAAGTGAGATGGCAGATTTTTGAGAGCGGATGATCTGGACGTGTGTCCATCAGAAACAGTACATTTGTAAGAATGGATGTCACGAACTGCTATATATATTATGACTTTTGAACACTATGAAGGTAAATACATTGTTTGTTCCCTATCAAAATCTTTCATTTTGCTAACTATGCGTATCAGTAGTTAGTGCCTTCAGTAGTTTTAATCTTTTATTTAGCTGGCAGTAGTGGCGCTTGCTGTATTGCAGTAGTTCGAGTAACGAAGATTTTGTGAGGTAAGTGATTTGTGAAAGGTATAGGTTAATGTTAGTCAGGGCCATTCTTTTGTAGGGATTTTTGAAAGTCAGATTGCGTTGCGCAAAAAATATTGTGTGTCAGTTTAGTGTTGATCAGAATAGGTAAAGTGCGAAATGTCTTACAAGGGAACCTCTCCATCGCACCCACCTCAGATTCAGTTATAAGTTGGCACAGTGGATGGGCCTTGAAAAACTGAACACAGATCAATCGAGAAAACAAGAAAAAGTTGTGTGGAACTATGAAAAAATAAGCAAAATATACAAAGTGAGTAGTCCATGTGCGACATAGGCAACATCAAGGAGAGCCTGAGCTCAGGAGCTCCGTGGTCACGTGGTCAGTGTGAGCAGCTGCGAAACGAGAGATCCTTGGTTCAAATCGTCCCTCGAGTGAAAATTTTATTTTCGCAAAGCTATGATCTGTCCAATCGTTCATTGACGTCTCTGTCCACTGTAATACTTTTAGTGTCTGTGTTTTGCTACCGCACCGCAAAACGGTGCGATTAGTAGACGAAAGGACGTGCTCTCCAATGGGAACAGAAAACATTTGATCGCAAGGTCATAGGTCAACCGATTCATCCACACGAAAACACGTATGATATATTCTATAGGACACTGGTGACAGCTCGTAATTGTCTGAAAATAAAAAATTAAATTCTTCTCTCAAGGAAAGACTTGAACCCAGAGCTGCTCACGCTAACCACGGGACCACGGTGTTCCTGAGCTCGGACTTTCCTTGATGTTGCATATCTTGCACATGGACTACTCAGTTTGTATATTTTGCTTATTTTTTCATAGTTCCACACAACTTCTTCCTGTTTTCTCGATAGATCTGTGTTCAGTTTTCAAGGCTTATCCACTGTGCCAACTTATAACTAAATCTGAGGGGGGTGCGATGGGGAGGTTCCCTTGTGAGTACGTTCAGTTCTGCTCAGCTGTTTGAAAATCCAATAATGTAAGAGATTTATCAGCACAATAATTCAGTAATTTTTCTAAGGGGACGTTTCATACGCCACCTACCGCTAATAATCAAAACTGTACAACAGCACAGCTCATAGAAAACACACAACACTCCCCAACAGAAAATGAAATGCCAGAACATTTATGACTAGAGATAGCCTGCGAGTATCTCTAAATGACGACACTATGAATAAGGACAGATAACGATAGAGAATGCCATTACATTCGAAGCCGTGTGACACACATGGTTACAAGAAAAACCGATCATGCAGAAAACTATATGCCATACAATAATCCAGATAAGTTTAAAGTCACAAAATATTTTAGCAATAATTGATTCAGGCTCACCAATGTGCGTAATTAACGAAGACACATTTAACAGATGCAATAGCGATAATGATTATCCAGTATTCCCGTTACACAAAACTAAAGGTAAGGGAGAATTTACAGGAAAAATGTATTAGAGACAATTAAACGCAAGGTTGGAGACAGTCTAGCAAAAGACGACACAAAGCGCACAGAATTAGAAAATATTCTTGTGCAACATGAAACAGTTTTTGACAATGTTCCAGGAACGATGACAGGATTAATGTACGAATTTCAGGTGAAACCACATGAGACTTTCAAAGCAAAACACTATCCAACCCTGCATATACACACAGAAGCAGTTAAGAAAGAGTTACGAGCAATGATTGATCAGGGTATAATTGAACCAGCAGCAAGCCAATGCGTAAATCCATTACACATCATTGAAAAGAAGGATGGATCAATCCGTTTAGTTTTAGATTCACTTGAGGTTAATAAAATAATCATTACAGACACTGACCGACCACAGACGTTAGAAGAGTTACTGCAAAAGTTTCATGGCACCTCTATATATACCACCCTCGATCTCAAATCAGGATTTTGGTTAAAAAAAATGTGAAACGTCCCCTTAGAAAAATTATTGAATTACTGTTCTGATAAATCTCTTACATTATTTGATTTTCAAACAGCTGAGCAGAACTGAACGTACTCAGACATTTCGCTCTTTACCTATTCTGACCAACACTAAACTGACACACAATATTTTTAGCGCAACGCAATCTGACTTTCAAAAATCCCTACAAAAGAATGGCCCTGACTAACATTAACCTATACCTTTCACAAATCACTTAGCTCACAAAATCTTCGTTACTCGAACTACTGCAATACAGCAAGCGCCACTACTTCCAGCTAAACAAAAGATTCAAACTACTGAAGGCACTAACTACTGATAGGCATAGTTAGCAAAATGAAAGATTTTGATAGAGAACAAACAATGTATTTACCTTAATAGTGTTCAAAAGTCATAATATATATAGCAGTTCATGACATCCATTCTTATAGATGTACTGTTTCTGATGGACACACGTCCAGATCATCCGATCTCAAAAATCCGCCATCTCTGTTCCCCACATCCACCACTGCTGGCAGCTCACCTCCAAATGCGCAACGCTACGCGCTGTTAACAGCCAACAGCCCAACACTACAATAGCGAATATTACAACAATGCCACCTAGCCACAGACTGCACACAGCACAGCCAGTGATTTTCATACAGAGCGCTACGTGGCGTTACCAATATAAAAACCAAAACAGCCTACTTACAAGCGCAGCGATTAAACACAAAGTGCCATTTTTTTCTCGCACGCTACCAATGTAATAACATTTATTCACATAGTGATGCAGAGGAGTACATTTATTGTCTTAATAAACCACGGAGATCTTAAAGTCTGACGCTTCATGTCTTTCGCAAAAATACCTGTGTTGAAACTACGTAGCCGGCTGGTGTGGCCGTGCGGTTCTAGGCGCTTCAGCGTGGAACCGCGTGACCGCTACGGTTGCAGGTTCGAATCCTGCCTCGGGCACCGATGTGTGTGATGTCCTTAGGTTAGTTAGGTTTAAGTAGTTCTAAGTTTTAGGGGACTGATGACCACAGATGTTAAGTCCCGTAGCGCTCAGAATCATTTCTGAAAATATGTAATGATCGTTCACACTTGATGACACGTTAATTCTGGCAACTTTTCATTAGAAATTTTACAAACAATAGGACGTCTCTCGGAGTTTCCTTCCTAGGCTTGAAGTCCAGTTATGTGCGAGAAAACTGCGAAGTCTTCACATAATTGCTATTTCTTTTAATGTTCATAATAACGCTGAATTTGCTGCCTAATAAGACAGTTACCGTTATTGTCAGTTGCATAATTATGGTTTACACTTTGCTTCCACTTCTTCAAGGAAAATACTTGAATCCCATTCTGCTCAACATTGCATCCCTCCTTGAATAATTTAAATGCCAATTTTTGTTTGCATACTCCGTCGTCTTTTCTGTTACCGATGTCACTGCTTTCTCCTTCCCATCTCCAATAAATTTAATGAAAGTATAATCTTTTAGTTTGTTAGACCACGTCGTGTTCCCCTTCAGCTTCTTCTACATCATAGACGTTTCGACACTGCTGCTGAGTTGTTCTTCAGAAACTTCCGGTGTCCACGGTTAGAACCGTCGGAACGTCAATCGTATAAGAAACTGAAAAGGAACATAATACGGTCGAACAACGTAAAATATTATATCTTGCGTTTACCTTTAGTGTCAATGGTTACGAAGAATGCAGACTTGCCTAACTTAAACAATGTCAACAGCAATTTATCACGACTGGTAGTGATGTCATTTTCCATTATCACTGCGAGGTAATAACTCCCAACACACTGAACTCTATTTAGGCGTCTGACCGAATTACCTTCCTCTAAGTCTGGGTATACAGTTAACTTTTCCGAGTTGGTCAAATAATGCGAAAGCGTAAACCGCCAACAGAGAAAAAACAGTCGTAAGCTGTGCACTGAAAGTATAGCCTACCAGTAGCCAAACCGAGATGGTCCAGAAATACAGCGATGTCTTGTAGTCGTAGTATAGCAATACAATGACAGTCCCAGGCGGTGGTGGTCGTTCCGTGGTGCACCATGTCTGAGTCGCTATACATACAAGCTATACGCAATAATAATAACTGAGAAACATCCTCCTCGCTACGCTTCTGATATATGTGTAATGTTGACTCACCTACGAACGATGTTGTTGGTTTGGTACAGTTCTACATTTCTGTTGCTCGCTAGCTATTCTCCTTTTGTGGAGCGAATAACAGAAAATCGCATGGAACAGAGTTAGAGCTCACAGTGAGTTGACAATCACACTCATTCTCCAGGTGTACGCAACTTATCGAGATAACTCACCATTTTCTCACATATTGAGAGTCATTATCTCAATGCAGCAACAACCCACGATCGTTAGCTCTGAATGTTTGACGCTTTCTACACATGATTGCCTCTACTGATTGCACCTGAATTTCCGAAAAGTAACTCCTCTCAGAGGTGAGGACCACAGTCTTCTCTAGGCCACATTATAACACTAGACAGAAATTTGTTAATGAAAAATTGCTTTGCGGCCTCACTTAGCATTCGCTGCTTTCCGATATCAAACTGTTTGACCTTTCAGTTATGTGAGGTTCCACAGCCAGACGTTTCATATTGGAAGGTTATACCCTCACTATATTGACTATTCCTATTTATTTGACCAACTGGCATTTTTTACACCTGTATCTGAGGTAAGAAATATTTCATGAAGTATGGATTTAGGATTAACGAAAGTAGTATAAAATGCTGATAACCCGTTCGTCCTCTTTTGGCGATACTGGCCATATATAGCCTACCATGAGCCACATACGTGTTCCCTACCCATTAACTGAAGGGGTGCGATCTCACAGACCGAGCGAGAAATTTCGAACACGCTCTTAAAGCTCAGATAGGGCGGAATGCTTTTATATCCTCCAAACCCTCTTTAAATAGCCAATCTCACAATGTTCTACTATCGGCTGCATCACCACCTTCTATGTTTGTTGTTGACAAGCATTGTGGTTTCCCATACAGCGCCTCGTGAACTCCGTAACTGGTCACTTCAGTACAGTACAAACTGCGCGGACAAGAACGCGTCAGTTTTTGACGACGGTAAGTTTGATGAAACTTTTAGTAGGTACATGGAGGAAAATGTCACTGACAAAAAACCAAGAAATAGACGGAAGAGACGATTATTTTACAACAAATAGTAGTCTCCTTTACATAAAAGTCACCTGTTACGAGCTATTTGTTAACAAAGATAATAATTTAACATCCTTGATCCAGAGAACATTATTACGTATGCATATAGCTAAATGATTACAAAATACATAGAATTAAACAAGACTTATCAACAGAATGACGTCCAGAAAAAGTATTTTCTCTTCGGCCAATCACGTTATGGCAAACCGAAGCAAGCGTCAACTGTAATTATGGATGCAAACGTATGAAATATTATGGGAAAGACACTACTGTGATAGGTTTAAAACGTGACGCATGAGTTTCAAGTATTTTTGATTCAGAAATGTAGCCGAGCGGTTCTAGGCGCTACAGTCTGGAACCGCGCGACCGCTACGGTCGCAGGTTCCAATCCTGCGTCGGGCATGGATGTGTGTGATGTCCTTAGGTTAGTTAGGTTTAAGTAGTGCTAAGTTCTACGGCACTGATGACCTCAGAAGTTATGTCCCATAGTGCTCAGAGCCATTTGTACAATTTTTTTTTTTTTTTTTGTGTAATGGTGTGGGGCGTGTGCAGTTGGAGTATAGGGCACCCCTGATATTTCTAGAAACGACTCTGAAAGTTAACACGTACGTAAGCATTCTGTCTGATCACCGGCATCCATTAATGTCCACTGTGCAGTAAGACGGACTTGGGCAATTCTGGCAGGACAATGCGACACCCCACTCTTCCCAGTTGAAACACTTTTGCTGGCCACAAAATTCCCCAGATATGCAAATTACTGAGCACATCTGGGATGCCTTGCAACGTCCTGTTCAGAATATGTCTCCACCCCCTCGTACTCTTACGGATTTATGGACACCCCTGCAGGATTCACTGTGTCAGTATCCTCCAGCGCCACTTCGGACATGAGTCGAGTCAATGCCACGTCGTGTTGCGGCACTTCTGAGTGCTCGTGGCGTCCCTGCACGACATTAGGCAGGTGTACCAGTTTCTTTGGCTCTTCAGTGTATTTGAACGTAGTATTAGTAACAGTCTTTTAAAATCCCTCACAAGTATTTAACGTCACACTGCGATTCTGACATCGTCGTTCACAAATAGGATTCTGATTTAATTAAATTGGAAGGCAAATTTGGTGTAATATCATGACTGTTTGAGTGATTGGCAGTCTCGTTAAATTCTGTGACGAGAGGATTTTGAAAATCAAACTGAAAAAGGGCAAGTATTATAAAGTTATACACGGCATAACTGGTGAATGAAACAAAATAAACATGTAAATATAATAACTGAAACAACTTTCGATAAGTCTTAAAGATAGAGAAAATTAAACATGAAGTAGAGGTAGTCGAGGTACTCCACTTCATGATGGTGAAATGAATGCATGGATTCTCGTTACTCTGTTGGTCAGCGATTGCAAGACAATAAACTAAGAGTGGAGGACTGCCTTCACCATAGACAGAGTAGATTTTCCTTTTTTTACAATACCCGAATATACTGCGCTGCTTGCAGGGAGATTTCCCATTTGTTCCGAAAATTATATTTACCCGTGAAATTTAGCAAGCTGTCTTTGACTGGAGGTCAAACCTTACAAAATACATCCATTAGCATTATCTGTTAGGCAAAGTACTGGAAAATTCCCTTCCATGTATTTGAGCATCTAAAATATGAAGTTACTACAGGAGCAGCTAGGGATGAAAATGGTTTTCAATTATTAATTAATTTTTGATCCAGCAACGTAAGTGCTCAGCTCCCTTTCTTGTTATCCACTTGTATGATGAGTTGCAGATTATTGGATGAATCTCAATGGGAGAAAATAGGGGGGGTTTTTAAGCAGAAAGCAGCTATTTACACGTGCCTTTACGAAAAAAATATTAATTTCCAAGGGGCTGTAAAGATTATGATCCAAGCGTGGAGAAAATACCGAGGATTGTATGTGATGAAGTGCGACACCAGATGTCGCAGCTGTTGGTGGTGCGGTGTTGTGCCAGCCACTGTAAAGAAGTACGTGACGTTGATGCCCGGCGGCTTTTGGAAGGTTTCTAGACAGGGCCAGGCCTGATCTGCCTGTTATAACATATGGTGCATCTCACTAAGTGCGTGATTACAAAAATGAAGTAGGAATAGCAGTAAAAGACTGGTCAAGCAATCTCCGTAGGAAAACGGAGATAACACGGCTTTCTTTTGTCTTCATTGGCATTTAGTGGGGGAGTTTAATTATTTCATTGTAGAAATGAAACTGCCCCCATGGAAACTGGACGTAGTGTCGTCCCTTCTCTACATATTTGTCCTCTCAGAGCTTACTGGACAGCTGAGTCAAGGTCGTAGGAAGTGGTAGAGATTGTCCCATTGTCCTTTACGAACGTTGCTGGCGACGGTGTTCGGTGTTCAGTATACGACACTCAGCTCTCATCTCTCTGGGAGGCTACGGTCACTTTGAAGATCAAGATCCTGTCTTATCGGAGCATGGTAATTGCTTGAAGAGCGTAACAAGTGCTTCCACTTCACTTCTCGTCGTTCAGGTACCCTCTTTCTGCAGGTTTCACCAAAACGGTGGCTCTAGACGTATGTGGACAGAGGCGACGATTTTGCTCGCCAATTACTGCGTTGTCGGAGCATATGGCTGATATAGATGTAGATATTTGAGGAACAAATCTTACCATGTGAAGTGCATTCATCAGCAACGTTTAATTCTGTCTGATGACTTTCGGGAGTCATTAAAGAAGCTAATGAATATACTGTAAAATATTATTACATCTCCCGAGCTCAGGGGTTATAATATGTCAGAATGAACTTGAGGTACAGTTAGGGAAGAGGAATGACTCACGCCGAAGTCTGCCAGCTTCAACGTTCCGGTTGGCCATTGACATCCATCACCAAAAGGTCGTCGTGGTTGTCCTGCAACTTAACAAAACGTCATTCTCTCCTGTTCGAGACGCGGACGAAAGGGCGACACGACTGCCTGCTCTGAGCCTCTGGACTCGCTTATTTATACATTTTTTTCCTACGCTTCTGACGTAGTTCCTCTTGAGGGGATAAGTGGAGTGCTCTTTGATAATTACATCAGCTGTCCTCAGCCCATTTCGGCTTCTATACACAGCTCACTAGGCGCTGTTGTAGCTGCAATGTATGGGTTCTTCACAGTACATCAGTGCCCTGTGCTGTCCTGATCATTTCGCATTCGTATACTGTGCGCACCCGGCCGTGCCTTCTAGGCTGCGAGCGGTGTGGTAAGCCTGCGTCGCATAAACTTTTCCAAAATAGCAAAATCGCCCGCATCTGCCATCCGACGTTCCAGTCCGTCACTTAAATGCCGCCTTGCAGCCACAGCTGCATATGATTTGCAAGAATTCCAAAAGTTCAAGCCCGTAGTTTTTTTTAATGGATAATAATTAAGGATAAGGAAGGGAACTTTATTTAATATCTATAATAATGAGTCAGATCACCAACGAGTGCGATCTCTTAGGAGTAGGCGTTCGCGTCTTACAGTTTTTAAAGCAATAGACAACATTTATATTACTACCAAGGATTTCGTAGGCTCCTATCTTGCATGGGCCATCGGTGTTTTGCGGTGGAGGTTTGAACTTCACTCTCGCTAACAAGGATACGAATGAACACGGTAATGTCTAGGTCACCGTTGCTCTTCTACGTGTGCCAGAAGTCGATAAAGTAAAAGGCCTAGATAATTGCAGTTCACGTGATGTTATCGGACATTTCAGATTTGTGAAGTTTACAACAGAGATAAGGGTTCATCTTATTACATGTCGACTAAGCCTTTGGTTCTCAGGACCAGGCATCGTCATAAAGTAAATCAATCGGAATCTGTCTCAGTGTGGGGTAAAGGTGTTGACAACTGTAAAAAGATCGCACTCGTTGGTGATGTGACTCATTAGTATAGAAATTAAATAAGTTCCCTTCCTTCTACTTAATCCTTATCTATTAAAAAAACTTAAAGATGCTGTGTATACAGTGTAACCCAAACTATTTGGATTAGATTTATACACAATGAAGAGTAGCCTAATCTGTTTTGCTATAAGCAACGAGTAGTCGCAAATGATGATTTCTGCTGACATAAACAACTTATAACATAAACTTAATTTCGTATCAACTTGAAATCCGGTTTCGCAGGAGAGAGCCGATCAGGTTGTGGAAAGGGGCCAGGGTCAATTATTGGTAGTTATACAAGAATATACACCATTTTATTGCTCAAACTAATGCACAGTTTTCTCTTTAAAACAACAAAGATCAATTCACGGCTAAGGGCCCAAGTAACTACTCCAGAATAAATTTGAATGATTGATTTTAAAACACCAGATTTTAAGTAACAGCTGAAGGCCTTACTTAAGCAAAATAACATTATCTTCTCGACTAAAGACCGAAATAATATTTCAGATAAGCTAATGAATTCTTTAAAAGCCAAGCATTTACAAATTCCGGCTAAAGGCCATATTAAGGAAAATTCAAGTTAATTCTTCGGCTGAAGGCCCAATAAAAAATTTTCTTTACGTAATAAAAGAGAGGCTTTAAAGATAAGGTTTTACACAGTACAACAGGAATACATCTTCAGAAAACTTGAAGTATCTTGTCAGCTAAAGGTCCAAACCATTACTCAAGGATAATTAAAGACTGCCTTAAGATAAACATTTACAGAACACGGCTGAAGGCCGTTTCAAGAATTTTCAACATAATTAAAGAGAACCTTAAAGACAAGGATTTACATATTAAAGCCACAGATTCTGAAACAAACGCGGATGAAGGCCTAAATACAGAGTAACAAGAATTTTAAGTAAAACACGGCTGAAGGCCTAATCTTAAAATAGTTGTCATGAAGTTCTGCTGAAGGCCATATGTTGTTGTTGTTGTGGTCTTCAGTCCTGAGACTGGTTTGATGCAGCTCTCCATGCTACTCTATCCTGTGCAAGCTTCTTCATCTCCCAGTACCTACTGCAACCTACATCCTTCTGAATCTGCTTAGTGTATTGATCTCTTGGTCTCCCTCTACGATTTTTACCCTCCACGCTGCCCTCCAATACTAAATTTGTGATCCCTTGATGCCTCAAAACATGTCCTACCAACCGATCCCTTCTTCTAGTCAAGTTGTGCCACAAACTTCTCTTCTCCCCAATCCTATTCAATACCTCCTCATTAGTTACGTGATCTACCCACTAAACATAAAACAGACAATATTAATACACGGCTGAAGGCCTGGCACAGTACCTGCGAGCAAATAAAATAACAATCACAAACACTGGCGCTAAGAAATGTTCAAAGGGTCGGCCTGGGGAGGAAACTCTAACCATAGTTGAGTGAGACAGGCAGCCAAGTGTAACACTAAACAATCGGGTGGCAACACGACCTAGGGACTGCCGAAGAGCCAACCAACTGCCTAATCAATTCCCTTCCACTCGACACACTCGCTGCTCTATTTCAACTGACCGACTGACTACACCAGTACGCAGACTCCATTCATCTGCTCAGTGGGAATCACAGAAGCTACACACGGTTTCACGTAAACACACTTGCACAAGAACCCGAACAATCGTAAAAGCATTCACTGTGGAACAATAAGCACGAATGAATTCGACTCACAGTTTCCACAAGCGGTCGGCGACCAAATACACGTCGTCCGATGAGACGACCGACCGAACGACCAAACCAGGTCGTTACCACTGAAGTTAGGTGTGTCGGCAACTGTCGGGCGAGTCTTGGCTGTCAGAAGCTGAATGCAGCTCCAACCCGACTCAACTCGATGTCCGTTTGGAACCCGGAGACACGGCGACCCGGGCACACCGGCTCGGACTCATCCATGCTGAGGTAACTCTTGCCAATTGGCTACGACATCTCTGCGCAAGGAAGGATCCGAGCCATGTCTGGCACGATGACCAAGTGTCGACGCCCAGAAACGCTAGAAAGACCCAATACACTTCGCCCGATGAGACGACCAACCCAACGACCAACCAACGGTCGTCCCGTTCCAATCTCCCTCCGTCGGACATTTCACGTGTGTCGCCAGCGGTCGGCGAGCATTGGCTGTCCTCACCTGACAGGCGCTCCGCCCCTGACTTCACTGCTGTTGCGTCCGGACTGAGCTCCCAACTGTTGACAGACGACGACTCGGAAATACTAGCAGTCGCTCCAGAGATGGTACGAAAAATGGTTCAAATGGCTCTGAGCACTATGGGACTCAACATCTGTGGTCATCAGTCCCCCAGAACTTAGAACTACTTAAACCTAACCACCCTAAGGACATCACACACATCCATGTCCGAGGCAGGATTCGAACCTGCGACCGTAGCGGTCACGCGGTTCCAGACTGACGCGCTTAGAACCGCATGGCCACACCGGCCGGCAGAGATGGTACGACAGTGCACTTATCGTTAAGCGCTGCTGCTGCCACTCACGGGCAAGCAAATCAACAACATAGTGACTCCAGTAAATGGAATCAAAACAAAAAAAAACAAAAAAACGAGGTGCCGAACCACGAAAACAAGATGACGAACAATAAACGGCATGAACGCGATCCGCGCACGGATCACAACTCTTTAAAGTGATGACTCCCCGTTTCAGTACACGCTTCACAGTATAATTAGTTGAAATAAATAAATTGTTTGAAATCCGTTTAGCAGCACTACTTGCCCACCTTATGATATGTGTGTAGTTTCCATTCCAAATGTACTTTCGTGCATTGACTGTCGCTCCACAGTTGAGGTCCTGACCCGGTCAGCATGTGTCACCAAAGCTGTTGGCAGTTTTCGTCATTGCTGGTGAGAGGGCTCGGGATCATCACAGGAAGCCGTAGTTAACACCACACATGTCCGCGAGCTGACGAATGCAGTGACCGTGAGTTGGTCTGACGAAAAGCAGCGGGATGAAAGGGTCAACTGTGAGGTGGCAAGTGGAGGAAGTTCCGGCTGCTTGGCAGGACTAGCGAGCAAGGCGGCAGCTAGGTGGCGCCCAGTTCGGAGCCCAGCGCGGGGGTAGGGCCCCGATTGCGCGGAGCACTGTCGACGAAAGCGTGCCGGTGCGGCCGACTTCTGGTGTCTGCAGAGTCATGTTGTTGGATTGCATGCACCATGTCCGTGCCCTGTTCTTGCGTCCCCTCCTCTGCTTTATTTATGTTCAATGAACGGTCTGAATGTGCCGTGAGGCAGCGAAAGTGGAACATTATGTAAACTAATTAGCTTTCTGCTCTGCATTTGTAATGTAGACATCGTTATCTGTTGACGTTACTGAAATCGTTGCTTACTTTAAAGAAAAGTAGAAAAAGCTTTCGTTGCCAGAAATATACACTGTGCATATACAACTAACTACACCCGAACAGGACTCGGAGCGCCCAACGGCAACGATCGACCGCCGTGTCATCCTTAGATGATAAGTATCTTTCTATGCGGATATTGAGGGACATCTGCTAAGCACATCGTTCTCGCGGCTGTTGTCAGTTTTCGAAACCGGAGACGGTATTTCTCTATCAAGTCGCTCCTCGACAGGCCTTACAAGGGCTCAGTGCACACCACTTGTCGTTAATGTTCAGTGCAGCCAGACTGGCATGCATCCAAGTGCTAGCCAAGACCGACAGCGCTTAACTTCTGAGATCTGGTGGGAACAATTGTTACTACTGTGGCTTTCTCGTTGGCAGACTGTGTATATATCTTCTCCTTATTATGTTGTTGTCGTTTCATAACAGAATTTCTGGTTTACAGCCCTTTCAACAAGTCTTATTTTAATTTTATTATTGCTTCTTTATTCTCCTCAGTCATCATGTATCATATACAGGGAGGACCGGAAAGCCACCGACAAACATTGAGAGGTGCTGCAGGAGATGTCGACGAGGTGCTGTATCCGTAACACGACGTAATCGACAGTTGCTTACAGAGCTCTGCTGAAATCGGAGAAAGTGTCTATGTATACTGGTTTTCAGACCAGACAGAGACTGCACGTGTCCTTGGTTAATGGTTCTTTTCAGTTATCCCCGCTGGTAAATTCACATGGATATATATCAGGTGATTTCGCAGCCCATGCAGGTAGTAAACCTCTGGGGATAACATGTTCGTGGAAGGTTGCGTTAAGCAGGTCTTTCATTGGGCGAGCGACATGATGTGTTGCCCCCCCCCCCCATCTTGCATGAAAACCATCGTTTCACATAGCTGCGGTCGTCCAAACCACGAATCACCTGCTGTTCAAGGAAGTCTCGATAACGTGCAGACGTCGCGGTACACCTGACAGGTCATCTTCTTGTATTCCCTCCAAAGAAGAATGGACCGAGAGTAAAGGTGCTTGTGAATGCCACACCACACAATATCATACGGAGGTTCTAATGGTTCTTCGTGCACCACACACCGTTTAGCAGTACCTAAAATTTGGCAGTTCTGCCTATTCACTGCACCCTGTAGTGTAAACTGTACCTCGTCACTCCATAGAATATTGTCTGGCCACACGTCATCGACTTCCACCTGTGCCAGAACCGAAGAGCAAATTTAGAACGCTACTGCAGGTTTCGGTTGCTACGTTATCTGGATCTTGTCCGGTGCCATACCGCAAGATCTCCCGTACTGTTGACCATGAGGTGGACAATTCTCGTGACACTATACAAGCACTGGCAGTACTGAGGGAGTGTACTGTATGGTCATTTGCAGTCACAGCAACCTCTTCAACAACTTCCACCGGGATAAGACTCTTTCCTCTTCCAGGTGCCACACCAAACTGACCCGCCGTTTAGTTTCATTGCCATCATCTTTAAACCATTTAAAGACATTGGGCCTTTCCTCAAACCTTTCCGTTGGTGATACTCACTCAATGCAGTACTGTCATTGCTGTTGTTCACATAAAACAGTTTAACTAACAGCGCACGATCTCTCTTCTCGCTAGCCATACCGTTCACTCATGTTATGGCTTATCCAGGGAGCAAATCGACGGTCACACAGTTACCAACCGTATTCTACAATGCCGACAGTTCTCCATTAGACTAGCGACAAGCAGAATACGTTTGCCTAGCTGATGTGTTTCTTGAGCTGGATACCATTTGGGGAGATTGTACTTTAAACACACGGTGGGGTCGGGTTCCACCACATTGACTAGGAGCACAAGAACTAGTATAGGCCAATAAGCTTTCTTTGCATTTCTATAACTTTTATTGCAGTTTAAACATGGATATGAACAACATAGAGCCGCACAGACTGCAACTCGAACATCATACGAGGGTTGGAACTTGTATAGTGACAACTATTTATTCACAACCGGTACAAAAGAATTACATGTTTGCACCCGTTATTGTCCTTCAAAGTAATCACCAGCATTGTGTAGAACCCGTTGTCAGCGATGTGGAAGGCGTAGTATACCGTTAGCAGAGACTGTTCTGTTGATGGTGCGAATGGAGCGGTCTACTGCCTGTCGAATCTCTGGAACAGTTATGCAACGAATGCCACGAAGTGATTACTTCATATTTGGAATCAAATCAAAGTCACAGGAACTTAAGTCCGGTGAGTATGGTGGATGGTACAGTTCCAGTCCCTTCGACCAAACAGAGCAGCCACAGCTTGCGCTGTATGTGCCCGCGAATTGTATTGCAAAATGATGTGAGAGTTGGGCAAAACGTGTTACCGCTTCTTTCGCAAAGCTGGTCACAGGTGATTTTCCAAAAACAAACCGTAATACTGTGTATTGACGGTCTTCCGTGGAGGAACGTAATACGTTAGGATAACACCATCACAGTCGCTCCGAGAGTAGCCATAACTTTAGACCGCTCCAATCGCACCATCCACAGAACGGGCTCTGCTAACGGTATACTACGCCTTCCACATCGCAGGCAAAGGGTTGTACACAACGCTGGTGACTACTCTGAAGGACAGTAACAGGTTCAAACATGTAACTCTTTTGTATCCTTTGTGAATAAATAGTGGCCACTGTTTAAGTTCCAACCATCGTAAATAAAGAGCATGGGAAATTATTTGGGCTGCACTTCTGGTCAGTAGCTGTGCTAACTGTTTTTCTTTTTCTGCCTTACATGAAATGCAACCTACCAAACTCATTGAGTGGAAGTGATTATCTTTTTTAGCATCACCAGACGTTGTTAACATTACGAGAAATAGCATGAATGCTCTCATTGGCACCAATTTTTACATGTAATAACACAAATGAAAAGACAACGTAACACTGATCACAAAAGACGGACGTCCACGCAGAAATTTCATAGGCAGCGAATAAAATATTTTCAAATCAGAAAATCAAACTGTGCAAGGAAATCTTTCGTACTGAAGGAAAGATAGGACACAAAAATTGCGAAGGAAATTAAACACGGAAACGATTGCAGTGCAAGTCATATTCCAAATTCTGATAACATGAAAGGAGAATCAGATGTGATGAGAATCGGGGAGAGAAAACAAAAAATGCAGACAGTAATATCTGAGCATATCGTTGTCAAACAACACGTCATTGATTCTATGTAAACCAAAGAGATGAAAAGTGTAGACTGGCCGTAACGACTACAGCATGAGTACTGGTGATGCTGTCAATAAAAGCGGGAATGGTTTGAAGAAAAAGCTTCTCATTTTTCAGACAAATTTAGATACTGAGGAACCAAAGTAACAAGAAGAGAGAGATATACCAACTAAATTAACAAACGACGGAGATGATCCTCCTGGGTACACAAAACGGGTCAGAACACTGTTGCGGAATCAACGGAAGAAACATGCCAATTTAAAACGGATGCAAAATATCCAAAATTGGCGGTCTTTTAAAGAAACTCGATATTTGGTGTGGACTTCAATGTAAGATGCTTTTAATAGTTTCCACAACGAAACTTTGTCCCGAAACCTGGCAGAGAATCCAAAAAGATTCTGGTCGTATGTGAAGTATGCCAGCGGCAAACACAATCAATGCCTTTTCTGCTCGATAGCAATGGAAATAGCATCGACGACAGTGTTGTCAAAGCAGAGTCACTAAACACAGCTTTCTGAAATTCCTTCACCAAAGAAGACGAACTAAATATTCCAGAATTAGAATCAAAAACAGCTGCCAACATGAGTAACGTTGAAGCAGATTTTCACAGAGTAGTGAAGCAGCTTAAATCATTTGACAAAAGCATGCCTTCCTGTCCAGACTGTACAATGCTAGGTTCCTTTCACTGTATGCTGATACAATAGCTCAATATTTAACAGTCACATACAACCTTTCGCTCGACAAAAGATACGTACCCAAAGACTGGAAAATTGCACAGGTCACACCAGTAATCAAGAAAGGCAGTAGGAGTAATTCTCTAAATTATAGCCCCATAAAATTAACGTCGATATGCAGCAAGATTTTGTAATATACATTGTGTTCGAGCGTTATGAATTACCTCGAAGAAAACGCTCTACCGACACAAAGTCAACAAGGATTTGGAAGACATCGGTATTGTGAATCGCAGCTAGGTCTTTACTGACACGAAGCGTTGAGTGTACTTGACAAGGGATTTCAAATTGATTCCGTATTTCTAGATTTCCAGAAGGCGTTTACCACTGTAGTGAAATCGCGTGCTTATGGAATATAGTCTAAGTTATGAGACTGCATTCGTGATTTCCTGTCTGAGTTCCTGTCAGAGGGCGTAGTAATTGACGGAAAGTCATCGAGTTAAACAGAAGTGATTTGTGGCGTTCCCCAGGGTAGTGTTAAAGGTCCTTTGCTGTTCCTTGTCAATATAAACGATTTAGGAGGCAATCTGAGCAGCCGTCTTAGGTTGTTTGCAGATAATGCTGACGTTTATCAACTATCAAAATCATCAGAGGATCAAAACCAATTGCAAAACGAATTATGAAAGGTATCTGTATGGTGCAAAAAGTGGCAGTCGACCCTAAATAACGAAAAGTGAGTCATCCACATGAGTACTAAAATGAATCCGTTGAACTTCCATGACACGAAAAATAAGTCAAATCCAAAGGCCGTAGATTCAACTAAATACCTAGGAATTACAGTTACAAACAACTTTAATTGGAAGGAACACATAGCCAATGTTGAGGGGAAGGCTAACCAAACACTGCGTTTTATTGGCAGGACACTGTAAGTTAACGAGCATTTCGCTCTGATTTAAGTATACGGCCGAAAGAGTAAACACTCAGGAATTATCAAACGAACCCAGTCGTCCAGGACTGGGTGCCACAAAGGGCACAGATTCACAAGATGGGGAAACTCACAGATGTCCATTGTATATTGAGGCCTAAGCGCTGCAGTGTGCGAGTGAGACAGACGAGAACCGACATCATAGGAAAACCCAGTAGAAGCCAAGTGTGGCCAAGGAGACGTAGCAGTGTTAAATATGACGGACCTAAGTACATTGAGAAAGTTCAGAGAAGGGCAGAACTGTTTGCATTATGGCGAGGGAGTGTCACTGAAATGATGATTTGGGTTGGGTTCAAATGGCTCTGAGTACTATGGGACTTAACAGCTAAGGTCATCAGTCCCCTAGAACTTAGAACTACTTAAACCTAACTAACCTAAGGACATCACACACATCCATGCCCGAGGCAGGACTCGAACCTGCAACCGTAGCGGTCGCGCGGTTCCAGACTGAAACGCCTATAACCGCTCGGCCACCTCGGCCGGCATTTGGGGTGGGCATCGTTAAAACAAAGTCATTTTTCTTTGCGGAGGAATCCTCTGAAGAAATTTCAATCACCAACTTTCTCCTCCGAATACGAAAGTATTTTATTGACGCCGACCTAGACAGGGAGAAACGATCATAATAATAAAACAAGGGAAATCAGAGCTCGCATGGAAAGATATAGGCGTTAGTTTCCTCCGCGCGCTGTACGAGATTGAAATACTTGAGAATTATTGTGAAGGTGATTCAATGAACCCTCTGTCAGGCACTTAAATGTGATTCGCAGAATATCCATGTGGATGTAAAGTTAGTAGAGATTACCCTAGGTGAAAGTTTGAAGATGCATACTAAATAGCGTTTTTTCGTTAGTTTATGAACGCAACACGTAAACATCAGGGATGTATTAATCACCATGAACATAGTCTCACACATTATAAAAAAACTTTGACAGTGACTCGATAGTTTTCTAACTTCTCGCCTACAGACGATAAGTTGAAAGCACTTCGTCTGTTTGCACATTATGCTGCTTGAGAGACAGTAAAGCTGTTCAGTTCAGCATAACGGGGTCTATCGAATTCTGTCAGTGACTGTACCTACGACTAACTTACGACAGTGAGTATATGCACAGGCTCATCATGGGAGCTGTAGCGTTGGTCTGAGGATGCTCTTATAGAATGAATCCAGTTATTCGAAAAAATTAAAATTTATTGCTTATTTAGATGCTGCTTTTATTAAAATATTAAGTACGATCATACCCTCCGTCATGACGTCAAACATTAATTTCTTAAATAAATTTTTTTTAAGATTCATTAATCATATTCTCTAGATTTTATATTTAGCAGAAAAACTGTTTAAAATCGGATTCTGTTTTTTGCGGAATTGAACGTTTGAAAATACTCTCATCCGCCTCAGTCTGTTTTCTCTCTCTTTCTGACGACGATATCATATTTGATTTATAAATAACCCTAAGAAATGTTTGGGGATAGTTCACACCCATGTTGTAATATCTGTAATTTATTATTTCACCTGAAATATTATGGGACGTTTTGATTTTACTTTTAGTTTCATTGAACTTATTACTCCATGAATTAGGTTTCTATGCATACCGTCCCCTACTTACATTTGTCACACCTTCTGTATTCCGGTATAGCCGAAAAATTCCTAGCAGTCTACAGGGACATGCTGAAACGTAATGCCTATGATTTTTCTTAGAAAGCTCCTAAAGCTTTTCTTTTAAAAATATTTACTAACATTCTACATCTTTACTCTCCATACCTACAAATTTATTTCTGAACAGAGTCAACCCCTGCGCCGAACACATTTCCCCCAGGTAGTGACAAGTTTGTTGATACGGTTACTGTAGAATGTGTGACATGTTGACGGAGCCACAGGCTCACCTCTGCTTGCACTATTTCATAACTGTTAAAGTGAGATATTCGGATGTGGACCAAGTTTTAGAAACGGATGAAAATCGGATGGGGCCAAATTTGGACTGGGTGGAGGATGATCGATGATAGTGAACCAAAGGTGTGGAATTTTTAGTGATGTTTCAGTGTTTGTGTGTGGTGTGACATTGCTGCAGAATAGGATGCTCCATGTGTGGACGAACTTTTAGAGTTCGTGTTTGCAGTTTCCTAAGGTTCTCGCTGTGTCCCGACATAATAATGTTACACACCGCCATGTTACGCGCTATAAGTAGGAGCCCTCTAGCGACACAGTGGTGTAGCTTGCATCAATTAAGTCGATCGAAAACGTTCATGACATGTAATACGTCAACCGTTCTGGAGAAAATAGTAAAAAATTCGTAGAAATTACTTCTCAGTAGTCCCTCGTATAAGGACCACATGTGTTTCTGATTGCAGGATGATGCTCAGTAATCTGTATAGAGGACTAATATACACTTGAGAAACGTTGAGGTCCGTATAAAAGCATTTTACCCTTTGCAACGTCGCCATTATTAGAAATGATTCAGGTAGTTACAGGACAGACAATTGATATGGATTGAGTTTCAGACAACTGTCCTGCTGAGTATAGCAGTCTTCGTTGTCTTCGAAGTATTTTCAGTTTCTCAGGTAAATAACTACTAAAATTCATTTCGTGTCGCTTATATTGCAATAAATACAATCTGATGCTCCATAAAAGTTCGGAAACATTTTATACAAATACACCAAAAAGGGCCGATACATCTATCAGATATTTTCCACTTTACCTGCGATCCATTGCTTATAAAAGGACTCTTGGCGAGTATTTTACTCTTCACTCGGTGATTTTAATTTTATTTATACCTCTACAGTAGCTGGCGATGAATAGTATCATACCTATCAGAAGGAAAATGAAGCGACGTTGATCACAGAAGGGTTCCGCTTTTTGAAGAAATTGAATAGCATTCGTGCTGGTGGAGGAACAAACGCAACAGTGTTCCCTTGGGAGCTCCTCTATAGATTGCCGGCGGTGGGTGCCTCTGTCAAAGCTCGTTGTGTTCGCGTCTAGCGCGCTGTCAATTCCACGCCTGACGCCCTTAGGCGATCTGTGGTGTGGGAGAACAGAATTCGCTGGCGCTTTTCCGTGCGGACCACGACGACCCTTTGAGCGCCTTCAAAGGAATTTGTTCCCCATCTGGAAATAAAAATACTTTTAGATTTGCTGTCTGAAACAGCAGTCGCCGATATAAATCACAAGTATCAGCCCTTCCACCGCGGTCGTTTCTCATGAAATCGAAACTGCTACCTAAAAGTGGCAGCTTGGAATAAGTCCTAGGAAATAGTATTCCTGTACTGGCACGAACTGAATGTTTTACAGCTGAACTTCAAAACTGCTGATGACATGGAATCGTATTGAGTACTCCGTTCTTCAACTTGTGGGATACAGCAATAGCTCGCTTAACGTACGGATAATGGATTCGGTGGTTTTGCTATGGCACTGAATGACTGGCTTTAACTGCAAGAATTCCAAACCGCAGTTCCTGAATGTATCATCAAAATAATTTAAAAACTTCCTTGCTGTTCATGTTGACCAGACTATTGGAGGCTTAACGTAAGAATCGGTAGTTACTGTAAAGGTACAAGTATAAAAGTCTTACTGGGGCCTTAAAATCTCCGACCTGACTGTGCTTTCAATAATCCAATTTCCCGTGATGGTTAAGTTTTGTAGTTCCCGGGCGAGAAACTATTCTAAGGAGTAGTCTGCATGGTAACACTCACTTCACAACGCTTTCTGCAAACGTGACGTCACTTTGACCACATACGCAGTATCGATGACTGCAGGAACTGCTGTCGACTTTCATAAGCGTTTGATACAGGTCTCTCAAAATACTTCATGAACACGCGTCGCAGATTTATGAAAACACGTGATCTTGGAATAATTTCTTATAATTATTGTTATAGTTAAACGTCACATAATAACTTATCGAGGGCTAAAGCTTTCATAACATTGAACCCGTGGTCTAGGGGTAGCGTCTTTGACTCATAATCAAAACGTCTTCGGTCCCAGGTTTGATTCCCGCCACTGCCTAAATTTTGATAAATTATCAGCATTGGCGGCCGAAGACTTCCGGCATAAGAAGTCAGCATCATTCTGCCAACGGCCTTGTCAAAGACGGCGGAGGAGCGGATAGAGGTTCAGGGCACTCTCTTGTCCTAGGGGTGGGAAATTGCCCCTAAAGGCGGAAGAATCAGCAATGATCAACGACATGAGGATGCAGAAGGCAATGGAAACCACTGTATTGAAGACACGTAACGTGTATCCACAGGACATGTGGCCTGTAATTGAAGAAGTGTCATGATGATCTCTCCATTGGCGAAAGATTCCGGAATAGTCCCCCATTCGGATCTCCGGGAGGGGACTGCCAAGGGGGAGGTTACCATGAGAAAAAGATTGAATAATCAACGAAAGGATAACGTTCTACGAGTCGGGGCGTGGAATGTCAGAAGCTTGAACGTGGTAGGGAAACTAGAAAATCTGAAAAGGTAAATGCAAAGGCTCAATCTAGATATAATAGGGGTCAGTGAAGTGAAGTGGAAGGAAGGCAAGGATTTCTGATCAGATGAGTATCGCCCGCATCTCGTGGTCGTGCGGTAGCGTTCTCGCTTCCCACGCCCGGGTTCCCGGGTTCGATTCCCGGCGGGGTCAGGGATTTTCTCTGCCTCGTGATGGCTGGGTGTTGTGTGCTGTCCTTAGGTTAGTTAGGTTTAAGTAGTTCTAAGTTCTAGGGGACTTATGACCACAGCAGTTGAGTCCCATATTGCTCAGAGCCATTTTTAGATGAGTATCGGGTAATACCAACAGTAGCAGGAAATGGTATAACAGGTGTAGGATTCGTTATGAATAGGAAGGTAGGGCAGAGGGTGTTTTACTGTGAACAGTTCAGTGACCTGGTTGTTCTAATCAGAATCGACAGCAGACCAACACCGACAACGATAGTTCAGGTATACATGCCGACGTCACAAGCTGAAAATGAACAGATAGAGAAAGTGTATGAGGATATTGAAAGGGTAATGCAGTATGTAAAGGGGGACGAAAATCTAATAGTCATGGGCGACTGGAATGCAGTTGTAGGGGAAGGAGTAGAAGAAAAGGTTACAGGAGAATATGGGCTTGGGACAAGGAAGAAAGAGGAGAAAGACTAATTGAGTTCTGTAACAAGTTTCAGCTAGTAATAGCGAATACCCTGTTCAAGAATCACAAGAGGAGGAGGTATACTTGGAAAAGGCCGGGAGATACGGGAAGATTTCAATTAGATTACGTCATTGTCAGACAGATATTCCGAAATCAGATACTGGATTGTAAGGCGTACCCAGGAGCAGATATAGACTCAGATCACAATATAGTAGTGATGAAGAGTAGGCTGAAGTTCAAGACATTAGTCAGAAAGAATCAATACACAAAGAAGTGGGATACGGAAGTACGAAGGAATAACGATATACGTTTGAAGTTCTCTAACGCTATAGATACAGCAATAAGGAATAGCGCAGTAGGCAGTACAGTTGAAGAGGAATGGACATCTCTAAAAAGGGCCATCACAGAAGTTGGGAAGGAAAACATAGGTACAAAGAAGGTAGCTGCGAAGAAACCATGGGTAGCAGAAGAAATACTTCAGTTGATTGATGAAAGGAGGAAGTACAAACATGTTCCGGGAAAATCAGGAATACCAAAAAAAAAAAAAAAATGGCTCTGAGCACTATGGGACTTAACAGCCGTGGTCATCAGTCCCCTATAACTTAGAGCTACTTAAACCTAACTTACCTAAGGACATCACACACATCCATGCCCGAGGGAGGATTCGAACCTGCGACCGTAGCGGTCGCGCGGTTCCGGACTGCACGCCTAGAACCGCGAGACCACCGCGGCCGGCTCAGGAATACAGAAGTAGAAGTTGCTGAGGAATGAAATAAATAGGAAGTGCAGGGAAGCTAAGACGAAATGGCTGCAGGAAAAATGTGAAGACATCGAAACGATATGATTGTCGGAAGGACAGACTCAGCATACAGGAAAGTCAAATCAACCTTTGGTGACATTAAAAGCAACGGTGGTAACATTAAGAGTGCAACGGGAATTCCACTGTTAAATGCAGAGGAGAGAGCAGATAGGTGGAAAGAATACATTGAAAGCCTCTATGAGGGTGAAGATTTGTCTGATGTGATAGAAGAAGAAACCGGAGTCGATTTAGAAGAGATAGGGGATCCAGTATTAGAATCGGAATTTAAAAGATCTTTGGAGGACTTACTGTCAAATAAGGCAGAAGGGATAGATAACATTCCATCTGAATTTCTAAAAACGACTATTGACGTTGGTATGTAGAATATATGAGTCTGGCGACATACCATCTGACTTTCGGAAAAGCATCATCCACACAATTCCGAAGACGGCAAGAGTTGACAAGTGTGAGAATTATCGCACAATCAGCTTAACAGCTCATGAATCGAAGCTGCTTACAAGAATAATATACAGAAGAATGGAAAAGAAAATTGAGAATGCGCTAGGTGACGATCAGTTTGGCTTTAGGAAAAGTAGAGGGACGAGAAAGGCAATTTTGACGTTACGGCTAATAATGGAAGCAAGGCTAAAGAAAATTCAAGACACTTTCATAGGATTTGTCGACCTGGAAAAAGCGTTCGACAATATAAAATGGTGCAAGCTGTTCGAGATTCTGAAAAAAGTAGGGGTAAGCTATAGGGAGAGACGGGTCATATACAATATGTACAACAACCAAGAGGGAATAATAAGAGTGGACGATCAAGAACGAAGTGCTCGTATTAAGAAGGGTGTAAGACAAGGCTGTAGCCTTTCGCCCCTACTCTTCAATCTGTACATCGAGGAAGCAATGATGGAAATAAAAGATAGGTTCAGGAGCGGAATTAAAATACAAGGTGAAAGAATATCAATGATACGATTCGCTGATGACATTGCTATCCTGAGTGAAAGTGAAGAAGAATTAAATTATCTGCTGAACGGAATGAACAGTCTAATGAGTACACAGTATGGTTTGAGAGTAAATCGGAGAAAGACGAAGGTAATGAGAAGTAGTAGAAATGAGAACAGCGAGAAACTTAACATCAGGATTGATGGTCACGAAGTCAATGAAGTTAACGAATTCTGCTCCCTAGGCAGTTAAATAACCAATGGCGGACGGAGCAAGGAGGACATCAAAAGCAGACTCGCTATGGCAAAAAAGGCATTTCTGGCCAAGAGAAGTCTACCAATATCAAATACCGGCCTTAATTTGAGGAAGAAATTTCTGAGGATGTACGTCTGGAGTACGGCATTGTATGGTAGTGAAACATGGACTGTGGGAAAACCGGAACAGAAGAGAATCGAAGCATTTGAGATGTGGTGCTATAGACGAATGTTGAAAGTTAGGTGGACTGATAAGGTAAGGAATGAGGAGGTTCTACGCAGAATCGAAAGGAATATGTGGAAAACACTGATAAGGAAAAGGGACAGGATGATAGGACATCTGCTAAGACATGAGGGAATGACTTCCACGGTACTAGAGGGAGCTGTAGAGAGCAAAAACTGTAGAGGAAGACAGAGATTGGAATACGTCAAGCAAATAATTGAGGACGTTGGTTGCAAGTGCTAATCTGAGATGAAGAGGTTAGCACAGGAAAGGAATTCCTGGCGGGCCGCATCAAACCAGACTGATGACCAAAAAAAAAAATTGCTCACTCAGGAGTGAGTTCTTACCGTCAATACTTTACAAATTAAGGATGGATAATGCTTGTATTATAATGTGCAATATGCCGTTTCAAGGTAACGGAGTACTAAAAATTTATCACCAACATGTCACCATCAGCATTAAATGCCAGTGAGTAACGCATCAGTGAAATAAGCCTTCAAGAGACACTTTCACAATCAACACAGGAAACAAATACCACATGATTAAAAGCTAGTTTACTGAATAACGTCATGGTTTCTAGCGTCGAAAGATGTAGGTTTGCATCTCGTCATATGCAATTTTTTCCATATTAGCGTTTGTTAATACATTTTGGCAATTTCTTATGACTGTTATACAAGTATATTGTGTAACATTCGACGTTATGTACATTACTGTGTGATCAGAGAACAAAGCATGAAATAAATATTTAGCGCTTTTCAGACTGTGCGATTAGGCAGAAACCTAAGAGGCAGCTTTAACTGCTGCGACTGATACGAGCAGCAATAAATTTCATATTCTTCCTTTTAGCATATATTTGGCTCTTTATTTCCGAACATATGGCGAATTCTGAGTGTCTGGTGAGGCAGGAACCACAGAGGACAGCTGAAATTATTGTGAGTGAAACGAGAAGCAGTAACATTCATTTTCTTCCTTGCCACGAAACCGACAGCACGTCATGCGTTCGCCGATATTGCAGTTGACGTCAAAAGAACGTCATGTTTGCGGTAAGTGTTGTGGAATGAGTGTTACTCTCCTCTACAACAACCGATTTCCATTTCACAACGGAAGAAATCGTGCAAAATAAGCAGGTTAGCAGACAAGAGTGAACTTACAAAAGATATACAATACTAGCCATAGAATATACAGTCCAAGCAGTTTGCTCAGTAAAATGAATTTCAGTAGATCCGTCAATATATCTTACAATACACTGCACGCCCTTCAATGTTATATACAGACGGACAATAGTATTGTACGGTATGAAGTACTGCTCATTATTGTTAACAGTGAAGGGGTCGCTTTATGAAAATGAAACTTCAGACTCGTAATTAACAGAAATATAATACATCACACTGTCACTCGTATCTTAACATCACATAAAAGGAAAACGAATAACTTCTGAACACGTAAATCCGGAGTGTATTCTTCAAGAGCAATGCATTGACTGTTCTTCGTAATATCTAAATATCCAATAATAACATAAATTGTCATTGTCTGGCGCAGTAAAAATAAAACGTACAATTGCGCATGTACTGTAAAATACGTCTGTGTTGTACGTTAATATATTGTTACTGAGAGTGAAAATTTTAGAACATGAGAAATCACACGGTAAAAAAAGTCCTGGTCTTCAGCAGAACGAAAAAAGTCTGTACAGTAATATCATGTTGCCTAGTAGATGATGAATCTGATTTTGTCGCTATATTCCGGCATTTTCTAATCCACAAAAAGTCAATAAATGTAGACCCAGAACTTTGTTCGATGTATTGCAGGGCTATAGCAATGCCGTGCTATTGAAGGCTATGCTAAATGCAGGTTTAGCATCTGTATGTGATATTAGAGCAATAGGTTAATTGTCTTCATTTTCGTCATGATCTTCCTCGTCGATTGTTCGAGTTACAGCAACAATGAGTTGGTTGTCATTTAATTCTGCTTCCGTTGTTCAGTCAACATAAGCTGTAGTGAGCCACTCACTTACCTCACTGTGCTCAAGGTCTGTCTGTGAAGAGAATATTACAAATATTACATGTTTACTTGGTGCTGTAATTTTGTGTTACGCACTATAATATGAAACAAGAACATTGTCATTAATTTATACAAAAAATTTGTGCACAATAGCACCTACTGAGTTCGAAACAAGTTATTTCACACTAAAAGTGATCGAGCTATCGCACCTAGGAACGATCTGTCTTGCTCTCTGTTACTGCTACTACCTCATTCATTCCTTCTCTGTGCTGCTGTCTCCTCTCGCCGTCGCTGTCTCTCTCTTCCTCGTTGTCCTTGTCTTAGACTCTGTTTCTCATTATCACTGGCACTCACCCACTTGCATTTTCGTCTATTTATTCCTTTTCCAGTGACACTGTTTCCCTAGCACCATTCTGTCACTGTCAACTATGTTCCGCTGCCACTGTGTCGCTGTATTTCTCTCACACTGACACTGTCTCCTTCTCTATTTCTATATCACAATCACTGTCTACTAATTTCCATTACTTACAATTTTTCCGTCTCTTTGCCACTGTGCGCAAATGTGTTCACGTTGCAAAATTACTGAAATTTTTTTAAAAGGTGGTGAGGTAGGGAGAATGAGGCAGCTGGTATCTAGCCCTTCAGTCTGTCTTTTAATAAACAGTGTATTCGCCTTTTCTGTGCTCCGATAGGAGTAATTCTTCGATGGTTCCCTTCTTTTCCCTGTTACAGCTGAGTATGTTACTCATATGGAAAGAATTTCCTGAGTTGCTAACATTTATATAGTGTACTTATATGAAACTGAAATAACGCAAAACTAAGATTACAGCTCAGACCGGATTTAAAGTGCACAGAATGTTTGCATGTGCTTCAGTACTACAACAATATGCGGGTCCCAGAAGCCCTGTGATATTAACGGAAACACTTTCAAAAATGGTTCAAATGACTCTGAGCACTATGGGACTTAACATCAGAGGTCATCAGTCCCCTAGCAGAACTACTTAAACCTAACTAACCTAAGGACATCACACACATCCATTCCCGAGGCAGGATTCGAACCTGCGACAGTAGAGGTCGCGCGGTTCCAAACTGAAGCGCCTAGAACCGCTCGGCCACTCAGTCCGCCGGAAAAAAACTTTACAGTATATTTCTCCATGCTATGTCGCTTTATAAACTATGTTTTCGCCTCGCTCCGGGTTATTAAGTGCGTATTTTACGAGTGCAGGTATGGTAACTCTGAACCTCTGTACCTTGCAAACGGATAAAAACTTGGAAAAAAGTTTCAAGCTTCTTCGGGATCGGGATCTTACTAACATATTGGGAAAATTACAGCCACTTGATATCCATAGCCGTCTTGGAATCCGCAGCCGGGTTTCAGTACACAAAATCCATGTTTTGTGGTGTTCCCGATAATAGATAAATATTTTTGAAAATGGAAAAATGACACGTCTCAATAAATACTTAGAGAATATACCGTTTGAATCTAAGCAGTATGCCGCCATTAGTTATTTAGATATCCCCTTCTAACGGCGAAAAAAAGGTGAAAATGCATTTTTCGTGTTTTCCCTCGAACCGCCCCTGACCTAAGTCTCCATAAGCCACTTAAGGCACACCGCAGACCATATCCAAAAAGAACCAACCGATTTGCTCCATTTGGCTAACTGGAGGAAGCGTGTAATAATCAAATTTTACCCTGTGCTGCATGATAGTTATAGTAAGACGATCCGTCTGTTGAGTATAAAAGTGGTCCCTAGCCTGAAGCTTGTCCAAAACATTTGACCTTACCTTTTTATCACCAATGGAACCCGAAGAATGAGGCCCGGAAAAATTCCGTTTTTATGTGCGGAGTTTTGGATCATAATGGTAGAGCATGCCGTCCGACGCGTACTGACTATCAACCTACAACTTCTAAAATAATTGCATCGATGAGGACTATGACGCCTGGGTTTCAAGTATTTTAAAGATCTTGACGGAGTGAATGAAGCTCATTATTTTTGAAAAAGAGTCTACGGCACAGAAGCAATTTCGGGTATGCCTCAGTAATCTGCGATTTACTCCGTGTACTACTGTAATAGCTACGTAAGGCATACCTTCAGTTGCATGAAATTCTGAAGCTATTTAAAATTAACGTATGAATCCCTCAGTTATAATGTTTGACTCGCAACCAGACTCTGTGATGTATGCACATCAAAAAAAGTTTTGCATCACCCCAATTTCCAGAACTCCGAAGATAGACTTTGACTGTGGATGCTGTATCATGGACACAGTCCCTCTGACTGTTCAGAGATGTCAGTGAACTCGCACAAACATATAAACAACCATGCATGAGCAGCGCCTATTAGACGGAGTGGTGGGTCCGACAGCCGATCAGTTCCAGTCATTCCACCAGGAAGGAAGTACACGGCTCGTGTTGTCTGTAGATCAACCATGCCTAGAGGATCAATACTGTGGTTCGATCATGTCCGCATTGTTGGTTTGTGCCAGGAAGGGCTCTCAACAAGGGAACTGTCGAGGCGTCTCGGGGTGAACCAAAGGGATGTTGTTCGGGCACGGAGGATATACAGAGAGACAGAAACTGTCGATGACATACCTCGCTCATGCCAAGGGCTACTACTGCAGTGAATGACCGCTACCTGCGAATTATGGCTCGGAGGAACCCTAACAGCAACGCCACCATGTTGAATAATGCTTTTTTGCAGCCACAGGGCGCTGCCTTACGGCTCAGAATGTGCACAGTAAAGTGCATGATGCGGAAATTCACTCCCGACGTCCAGGGCCAGCTCCATCTTTACAACCACGACACCATGCAGGACGGTACACATGGACCCAACAACATGTCGAATGGACCGCTCAGGATTGGTATCACGTTCTCTTCACCGATTAGTGTCGCATATGCCTTCAACCAGGCAATCGTCGGAGACGTGTTTGGAGGCAACCCGATCAGGCTGAACGTCTTAGACACACTGTCCAGCGAGTGCATGTGTACGTTCCACAGCTACCAGCTGATCTACCAGACTTTAGAAACAGGACTGAATCAGTTGTTGCCAACAGATACTCGAGACACTCTGATCAAGCTTTTGTAGTCCTGTCATCCTCAGTTGCATGTATTTTTACGTTATGTTGATAACTGTTACTTTTGGACCGTCTAATTACAAATGAATGAAAAACAGTTTTCTTGCCGTAGACATTTCGCCTTTATTATTTGCAAGGCATCTACAGTGGCAGGTTTCGTAGAAACAGGTGCTCGGTTCGTAGTGCTGTGAAGCCACAACAACATTATGTGAAGAGCAGCGCTAAAATGGAACCAAAACACAATATGTAGAACAACATCCACGAAACCTGCCACTGAAGATGCCTTGCAAAGGCTGAAGACGAAACCTTTATGGCTCGAAAACTGAGTTTCATTCAGTTGTAATTAGACGAAAATAAATGGTTCAAATGGCTCTGAGCAGTGTGGGACTTAACATCTGAGGTCATCAGTCCCCTAGAACTTAGAACTACTTAAACCTAATTACCCTAAGGACATCACACATATCCATGCCCGAGGAAGGATTCGAACCTGCGACCGTAGCAGTCGCTCGGTATTGGACTGAAGCGCCGAGAACCGCTCGGTTACAGCGGCCGGCGTAATTAGACGATACAAAAGAAAAAAATTATGAAAACACCGTAATACTCTGATCAAAGTTTTGGAAAAATTCGTTTCTCAATATAATGCTTCCCGTGTGACAAATCGTGCTCGCACTGAACACTTGTAAAACAAGTGTTTGAGTTGTTCTTTAATTAGATCTATTATCATAATTTTGTTCTAAGTTAAATGTAATGAATTCTCCAAAGATTTGAAACCCTGATATTAATTTCGAAACACCCCTGTATATTTAGGCAATTTGGAAAATATCATTAATTCTTCAGCTACAGAACTTTATAACTTTATGGCAAGCAAAACCCTATATTTACAAAGTACTTTCGATACTTGTAATAGGTAAAGCTGGTTGCACACCATCTTGTACCATAAAAAATAAATCTATCATGTACCACGGAACATGCGACATTCGCAAATTAACTGAATTTCGTTATTGTCTTAACAGTTTTACTCGAATTCTAAATGGATGTTTGTACTAATTTACAATTCCGTAAGTTTCAAAAAATGTTAAATATGTAGCTAATTTTTGATAATACTTCGGCTTCATTGGATTTCACTCACTGATTTTTTGTGTGTAGTACAGTGATAATGTAACAAATAGATGACTAAACACAGAGTTGCCGAATTTTCCTCGAATGCAACGCCCTTAAATTTCGAAATAATACATGTTTATAGGTACATCACTAACTTGTACCTTAGAACATGCTTTAAAATTCGAATTCTTAAAAAAAAAATTATAAAATGAGCGTCAGCAAAAGCGAAATAAGGGTAATGCGACGCGGTCTCATTAATCAGTCGATGGGTACTGAGTTCATTAGATGACGAAGTAAGACACAGAAAATGTTAGATGAGTTTTTTCATTTGGCAGAAAAATAGTGGCACTCCCACAAACAGAGAGAAAGTAAACCGCACAACAGGAATAGTAACAAGAGCGATTCTGAAGAAAAAGAAAAAGGAATTTTCTATATTCTAATTGCATTTGTCTGGGATACATCCTTGCGCGGCTGTGAACCGTGGCAACAGATTGGAGAGTTGATGAGGAGGTACTGAATGTAACTGTTGCATAATACGAGTAAAAGAAGACATCGATTGATCAAACTATATTGAAACATAAAGAAATCCTCAGTCGGCAATGCAAGGTGGCAGGTAGGGGGGGGGGGGGGGGAGAGGGAGTGGGACACCGAAGCTTGATGACAATAATCGGGTTCAAATGTATGCTGGCTGCAGTAGTTACGTCGAGAGAGGAAAGGCGTGCACAACACAGGCTGTTATAGATATCTGGATCAAAACAGTCTTCTCACTGACGACCACAACACGAAAAGCTCTGCTACTTATCGTACTTCACCGGCTGTGCGAGTCCGTGAACAACGTTGTTTCCCTCACAACGAACTAGAAGAAGCAGTCCAGCAGAAAGGCTTTTACAGAAACTGCCTCGCCAGAGGCACGGAACGTCTTTCAGAGTCGCGTCGTCTGGAATAAGAGCTGATGAAGCGGCAGAAGGCGGGTTCCCCACGGGCGCAGCAGCGGCCGTTGGATCCGGCTTAGAGGCCAATTGTAATGAAACTTACGGCGAACCGGGCTGCCATTGTTGTCGCAGGGAGGCCTCTGCCGGCTGCAGCGGGAGTTATGAGAAGGGGCGGGCCGAAGAACCAGGCCTACGCAGCTTCCAAGACGTGGCTTCCCCGCAAGCGACGGCCCATTCGTTGTAACACTCGGTCGTAGTTTCAGCTGCACTAGATCAGAAGTCGGCTAACCGTTGCTAGCGAGCCACGCGCTGCTCTTTGTCGCCATGAGTGTGGCTCTCCTACAAAGTACCACCTGCGGCCGCTCACTTTCATTTTCAGAAACATAAAATTTTAACGCTTATCGTCAAGTCGTATCTTCGCATCGTGTTCTGCAGAGCGCGTCTCTTAGCAAAGAAGACAAGAACTGTAGTTAAAATCAACATCCCAGCGGTTGACAATTTCATCTGCCTCTGTCCGAAGCACTTTGTCTTCCCTTCAAGCTTCCCCCATCAGTATCACTTTTCCTCTACTCGCTGTAGTTCTGCGCACTCAAGTGCCACGAAGTTTTAATTGACATTTACGGGCGGAGTTCAGTGAACAAATCAATAAGCTGTCTCACTGTCAGTGGTTAATGCTATAGTCTATCAATCGTGAGAACAATCCTCATGCAAACATTACGCTGCTCATTCTCCCACGTTTGCTGTTACCCCATTGTTTCTTATTTCCCCCGGAGCTGCAGCTGTCCGTATTACAATAATAACCTTACTTTCTTTAAGACAGCGTAGCTCCCCGGCACTACTCAACGAAAGAGTGGCAAGAGCCACAATGACTGCCCGCGTGATTGCTGTGAATTGGTTAGGGGGGTTGGGTTGAGGTGGGAATGATGTATATAACTAAATGCTCCTGAGCTGGAAGAGCACAACTTACAAACTATGTGTTAGGGAAGAATCGAACCCACAACCTTTCATTACATGTCAGTTACTATATCCACTTCTACATCTGTATCTACATGGATACTCATCTCAGCAATGATCTCCCTTATTTTATTATGCGATCGATTCTCACTCTACAGGTAGTCGTCAACAAAATATTTTCGCATTCGGAGGAAAAAATTGGTGATTGAAATTTCGTGAGGAGATCCTACCACAATGAGAATCGCCTTTGTTTTAATGATATCCACCCCAAATCCTGTATCACGTCCGTGACTGTCTCTCCCCTATTTATCGATAGTACAAAATGTGCTGCACTTCTTTGAACTTTCTCCATGTAGTCCGCTAATCCTATCTGGTAAAGATACCACGCCGCGCAGCAGTACTCCAAAAGAGGACGAATAGATGTAGTGCAGGCAATCTCTTCAGTAAGTCCGTTGCATTTTCTAAGTGTACTGCCAATAAACCGCGGACTTTGGTTCACCTCTACAACATTTTCTATATGTTCTTCCCAATTTAAGTTGGCCGTAATTCTAATTCCTAGATATTTAGTTGAATTTACGGCCTTTAGATTTGACTGATTTATTTATCGTGTAACCTCAGTTTAACGGATTCCCTTTAGCACCAATGTGGATAACCTCAATGCTAATTTTCGCACAGTAAAAATATCTTTCTAAATCGTTTTTACTTACTTTACTAGACTAGAAACTACAGCATCATCTCCAAATGCCTGAAGTGGCTGCTCACATAGTCTCCTAAATAGTTTACTTAAATAAGGAACAGTAGAGAGCCTACAACACTACCTTCCAGAACGCTAGAAATCAGCTCTGTTTTACTCGAAGACTTTCCGTCAATTACTACGAACTGTGATCTCTCTGACAGGAAATTACATATCCAGTCGCATAAAAGAGACGATATTCCATAAGCACGCTATTTGATTACAAGCCGATTGTGAATTACAGTGTCTAAAGCCTTCTGGAAATCTAGGAAAACGGAATCAATTTGAGATTTCTTGTCGATAGCACTCAGCACTTCGTATGAGTAAAGAGCTAGTTGTGTTTCACAAGAGAGATGTATCGTAAGTCCCTGTTTCCCGTTTGTCAACGGACCGCTCTCGCCGTCCGTTGTGACCGAGCGGTTCTAGGAGCTTTAGTCCAGAACCGCGTTGCTACTGCGGTCGCAGGTTCGAATCCTGCCTCGAGCATGGATGTCTGTGATGTTCTTAGGTTAGTTAGGTTTAAGTAGTTCTAAGTCTGGGGGACTGATGACCTCAAATGTTATGTCCCACAGCGCTTCGAGCCGTTTGATTTTTGTTTCGACCGTTCTCTTCGAGGTAACTGATAATGTTCGAACACAATACATATTCCAAAATCCTGTGGCATACAAACCTTAATGATATATGCCTGTAATTTAGTGAATTACTTCTACTGTCTTTCCTGGATATTGGTGTGACCTGTGCAACTTTCCAGTCTTTGGGTACGGATCTATGTCGAGAGAGCGCATGTATACGGTAGTTAAGTTTGGAGCTACTGCATAAGCATACTCTGAAGGGAACGTACTTGATATACAATCTTGACCAGAAGAATTGCTTTTGTTAAGCGATTTAAGTTGCTTCACTACACCGAGGATGTATACTTCTACGCTACTTACATTGGCAGCTGTTCTTCATTAGAAATCTGGAATATTTACTTCGTCTTCCTTGGTGAAGAAATTTCAAAAAGCTGTGGTCAGTAAATCTGCTTTAGCAGCTCTGTCATCGATAGTATTTCCATTGTTATCGTGCAGAGAAGGCGTTGACTGTGTCTTGCCGCTAGCTTACTTCTTTGGGTGTTCTGACACGTTTCGAAATAAACTTTCGTTGAGGAAACTATTATAAGCATCTCTCATTGAAATCCAGCTTCTGTAAAACCTCATACATCTGTGGGATTTTGCGTTAGTTTTAATTTGGCATCCTTTTTTCGCTGTTCCTGCGACAGTGTTCTGACGGGTTTTATGTACCATGGGCGTTTTGTTGATTTATTTGGTTTGAGTCTCACAACTGCTGTCGATACTATTTCTTTGTATTCAAGGTACATCTGGTATACACTTACATTCTTAATTTGGAAGGAGTGGATACTGTTTCTCAGGAAGGCGTCAAGCGAATTTTTATGTGTTTTAGGATTTGGGAATTACGGCATTCAGCCTCGCTGCCACAACCCTGTGTTCACTAATCAGTGTATTCGTTTTAATGATCATTATTAGCTCAGGATTATTTGTTCCTAAGAAGTCAGGTGTGTATTCACAAACTTTTTCTATTCGAGTAGGTTCACGAACTAACTCCTCGAAATAATTTTCAACGAATGCGTTTAGCACAATTTCGGGTGATGCGTACCTCCAGATTTAAACATGTACATTCACCAACATATCGAGGGTAAATTGAAGTCACCACCAACTACTACTGTAGAAGTTGGGTACGTGTTAGGTATTAGACGCAAGTTTTCTTTGATCCTTTCAGCAACAGTATCATCTGAGTTGCGAGGTCGGTACATGGATCCAGTTATGAAAGGCAAAGGTAAAAATCGCTTGGCGTAAGATCGAGTGAATGCGGAGATCGTGACAAACAAGTTCTGTCACCCGGTATTTGCTGGCAATCCAGCAGTCCGGTACAAAGTCGCTTAACCAATTGCGTACTGAGCTATGGCATTGAGGCGCCTCACAATCTCTCTGTTTAATATAGTTTTGTGGATAAGCTTCTTCCAGCTGAGGAAACATCCACAGTTCTAGTGCACTATGATGAGAAAATCCAAGCACAATTGCTGCGCCGAAACACCCGCATATGATACACATAACATTGAATTTAGGGAAGTTCCGTTGCAACTGTACTACCTCGTGGGGATTTTCTGACCACCAGAAGTGCACATAATGTATTGTCATGTTTCCACTCTGCACTCTTTGAACAGATTCAGTCCTTGCAAACTGCAAAACACAAAACGCTTTCTATTCACTGACCGTCATCTTTGCTACTAGCACTTCCTTTCGGAAGACGCAGGAAATACTGCAAATACACAGGTATTCAAACAAAACTGTTTCAGTTACTCTTTCATTTCATCTATTGTTTATGACTGTAACTTGACTGGAATAAATCCTACGAAACATTAAAACTCCGATATTGAGTTTGGAACACCTGTTAGTACTCAGCTATTTATCTGAAGAACTAGAAGCGTTTCCAAAAGCTGGACAAAATGCAATCTCATGTATAACAACAATACTAACTCTAGAATACCGCGTATATTGCTTATGGTTGTCTCCAGTACGCAGTGACTTGAGTAAGTCAGTCACTACAATGAAGTACCAACCAAAAAACATCACGTATTTCTGGGTACACTGTACTCTAGGTACAACACTGTCTCCTACGTATTGAGTAACGTCGGGGTAAGCTACAGCTCCGTTTCACTTCATTCTCAAACACCACATGCTTTCATGTACTTCCACTCATATAACTGTAGTCTGGTTTCTCTACTAGCTGTCTGTAATCTAGCGCATCAGGTCTTTTATCCCTGATAACCTTAAAGTTTCAAGGAATGTATTCAAAGCTACAGCGTCAAACGTAATTACAGAAGTGCATTTATGAAACTTTCAAGTCAATACTGCTTGCCATGTTTCTTTATTTGATAGGGAAACAAACTGACGTTCCTCGATGTTGGCTTCTATGAGTTTTCCGTTCTCCTGCAAACCATTTGTACCATTATTTTGCAACGTTGACTTATTAAACGGATAGTTCGGTAATATTCTCATTTTTCAGCACCTGCCTTCTTTGCAGTTAGAGTTAATACATTCTTCATAAAGTTTGAGGGTATTTCATCTGTGTGATATATCTTGCGTACGTAGTAGAATAGTTTTGTCATGGCCGGTTCTCCCAAGGATCCCAGCTGTTCTGATGGAATGTCGTCTACTCCAGCGCCTTGCTTCGAATTAGGTCTTTCAGTACTCTGTGAAATTCGCCTCGAAGGGCTACGTCTTCCATGTTGTTTTCATCTACTTCTTCTTACTTGTCTATAATATTGCCTTCAAATTCATTTCTCTTCTACAGTTCCTCCACATATTCCTTAGAGCTTTCAGCTTTCAGGTTTCCTTTCTTTGCTTATTACTGGTTTGCAGTCCGACCTCTTGATATTCATACGGCTTCTTCTCTTTTGCCCAAAGGTCTCTTAAATTTACCTATGGGTGGCATCTATCTCTCCTATAACTATGCATGCTTCTTCTACTTCTCTGCATTTCTCATCTAGACATTCCTGCTGTGTCATTCTGCACGTCCTTTCACTCTCATTTTTAACCGTCTAAATTGGCTTTTACCTGCTTCGTTCTCGGTAGATAGATATATTCCTTCAGTGAAATTCTGTATCTCGAGTGCTATCGAATGAATTACACTAGGTCTTTCCTTTTTCGATTAACTGATCCCTAGTTGCCTTCACTCTTTCATCTTCATGACTAGCCATTCTTCTGTTATGTACCTTACCCTAGTTTCAGTCCATCGTTCTCTAACACTCACATCGAAACACCCAACAACCCCATATTGTGTCAACTTATCGAGATCCCACATCTTCAGTTTTCCACGTTTCTATATTTCATTCAGTTGTAATTTGTACTTCGTAACCTATAATTTATGGCCGGATTTCGCAACCTCCTCTGGACACATTCTGCAGCTTAAAATCTCGTTTTTACATCTGTTTCACCATAATGTAATTCACCGGAAAATTCATTCGTGGTGCGTAAACTAAATGACAACAATGGTTACATTATGCCTAGTGCGACTTTTCCCCAGGTGTCTTCCACTTTCACTCTTTATCTTATTTACCTCAATAATTCCTTTTACCTCATCTTAACGTTCTTTCAATCTGTTCATCATCTGAGGAACTATAGGCATACTAACATCAACTGTGTTGGCTTTGCACTGTAGTTTTAGTTAAAATTACTATTTATTTAGAACCACTTTTGTTGAACAAATTTATGTAACAACACAAAACCACAACAAATACATGTGAATTTTTACATTTACCTTGTATGGATACGATGAATAGGTAAATAACGTGTCGAATGTGTATCGATATTCTTAGCAGAGTACATATTGAACTGCATCAATTACAGCCACATTCTACTCCCTACCGAGTGATGAGGTTGAGGTATTTCTTTGGATCTGTGTAGGAAGGTTAAAGATGTTTCCCCCGTGTATCGTGGTGTGTGAATAACATGGGGAGGTCATAAACTCAGGGTAAGTGGAAACAGATGTTGTAAAATGATATCAGAGATTTATTCGTTCAATTGACGGATTGTGCTGCTTCAAGTTGAAAATGAAAGTTTGACTGCCACACTGCAATGGTGTATCGTCAAAGAAGTCAGCTTTATGTCTAGTACTCGATTAGTTTCTGCAATGGTAGTGTTATATTCCAGAACCAGATAAGCATTGAGATTCATTAAAATGTAGGTAACTGCCAACACTGTCAGCTGTATGTCGAGCATAGGTGAAGCCTTGAGAGCAATAAAATAGTCCCATTATATCAACATGGATATGCGAAAAGCGATTGTCAAATTCACTCAAAGTTCCACAAGCACCGATTGTATGTTTTGATATTTTTGCTCGTTGACAGCGAATACATGTGTTACCTGTCAGAGTCGTAACTGTAACGTATCAGCTGTTCCATATCACTCCACCTACACGCACCCCAAACCATTACAAAGTCTCCACCAGCTTGAGCAGTCACCTGATGACACGCAGGGTCCATGGATTCATGAAGTTGTCTCCATACCCGTACAAGTCATCCGGTCGATGCAATTTGAAACAGGACTCGTCCGACTAGGCAACATATATCCACTCATCAACACTCCAATGTCGGTGTTGACGGGCCCAGAGAAGGCGTAAAGCTTTGTGTCCTGCAGTCATCTATGGTACACGAGTGGGCCTTCGACTCCAAAAGCCCTTATCGGTGGTGTTTCGTTGAGTGGTTCGTATGCTGACACTTGTTGATGGCCCACCACTGAAATCTGCAGCAATTTGTGGAAGGCTTGCACTTCTGTCACGTTGAATGAGTCTCTTCAGTCATCTTTGGTCCCGTTCTTGCAGGATATTTTTCCTGCCGCAGTGATGTCTGAGATTTCATGTTTTACCGGATTCCTGATACTCACGGTGCACTCCTGAAATGATCGTACGGGAAATTACCCACTTTATCGCTACCTCGGAGATGCTGTGTCCCATCGCTCGTGCGCTGACTATAACACCACGTACTCACTTAAATCTTGATAACATGTCATTGCAGCAGCAGTAACGGATCGGACACCTGCGCCAGACACTTGCAGTCTTATATAGGCGTTGACGACAGCAGCGCCGTATTCTGCCAGTTTACAGATTTCCATATTTGAATAAGCATGCCTATACCAGATTCTTTGGCGATTGACTGTATCTTGTTTCAGTGACGCCAAATTAAACACTATCTAATCAAGTCTACTTTGCATTTCATGCCAAGATGAGTGAAGTCATTTAGAGCATGGAAAACTTATTATCGATAGGCTGGAGGAACATATGACTAGGGCCCGGATTTTAATGACAAGTCATATTTTTTTCTAAACTATAGTGTGAATTTTAGAACTATTTATACACAATTCTAGGCATTTTAGTGTCGAAAAATGTATTTTCATTGTGCATATAAAATCATATTTCAACTAATTTTAGTAATAGGTCATACTGCGGCCAACTTTTAATATAATAGGTCATATTTCCGTCAACTGTTGCCAAAATGCTTATAACGTTTTTCTTGTATCTTACAGGACACACAAATAAGAAAACGAATATGTTGCTCATGAGACAATATTTAACGTGCTATTATGAAATATAAACAGATAAATTAGTACCCAGCTTTATTTCTCAGGACCATAGCAGAAAATCGGTGTCCCACAACAGTCGTTTCGCGCACATAAAAAAATTTTGCGCAGAGTCGACAAGACTCTCTCAGAGCCAACAAAGGCGTCTTCTGCCGTAATAATCATCGCAGTCGCACAGGTGTTCCCAATAACCAGTTTGAATCCAGCCTTTGCCTTGTTCAACATGCCTAAAGCAAAGTGCTCCGACAGCGTGAAGTTGTGAGGATATGTTCGAGAATTTGAAGAGAAGTTCTTTAGTACTGATGGGAAAATATAATTTTGTAAAGTGTGTGAAATTAAAGTTAGTGCAGAAAAGCGCTTTAATGTGCCACAACACTGTAATAGCGCTAAACACAGCAGCTGTGTGAAACGAAGTGCTGAAAATAACAGCAGGCAAACGCAGTTATTTGAACAGACAGGTCAATCGTCAACCGTGCAATCATTCTGCATGGATTTGTGTGAGATGGTGGTGTCCTGCAACATCCCATTGGAAAAGCTGAAGAATCCACGCTTCAGACTTTTCTTGGAGAAGTACACAACACATGCAGTTCCAGATGAATCCACACTGAGACAGAACTATTTATCCGTATGCTACAATGATATGTTCAACAAAATACGAATTACTATTGCTGATCAAAAGATCTGGCTGACGATAGATGAAACTACGATATTAGTGAGCGATATATTGCAAATGTTGTTGCTGGTGTTCTAAAAGTTGATGGCCCTGGATATATGTTCCTACTAACGTGTGAAGCTCTCGATATAGTAAACAATTCGACGATTGCAATTTCGTTTGACAACTCTCTGAAGCTACTGTTGCCGGATGGTGTGAAAAGAGACAACGTTTTGCTGCTTGTAACAGATGGTGCTTCATATACGGCTAAAGCAGCCAAAGGGCTTCAGATTCTCTATCCCAGTATGGGGTACGCCACTTGCCTTGCACATGCGTTGCACAGAGTTGGCGAAGAGGTGCGATCAAATCACCCTGACGTGGACAAATTAATTTCGTGTGGCAAGAAAATCTATGTGAAGGCTCCGCTACGGGTGCAGAAATTCAAGGAACAAGCAACTTCATCGCCCCTCCCACCTAAACCTGTTATTACACGATGGGGTTCTTGGCTTAATGCTGCTGAGTATTACTCCACCAACTACACCCAAATAAAGACAACCTTCTGTGAGCTTGATAGCGTTGAATCAAGTGCTATCAAAATTGTGAAAGAAGTTTTTACAGATACACTGTCTCGAAACTTGTCATAAATCAACGCCAATTTTTCAGTGATATCAAAAGCCATCAAATGAATGGAAGCTGTTCGCACTCAGCTATGTGAGGCCCTGAGTATTGTGCAACATGTGCAGAGTGAGTTGGGACGAGCTCGTGGTCACGTGGCTGACAAAGTGAAAACGAAATTGCAGAGTGTTCTCCAACGGAATCCTGGATATTCTACACTGTGCAAAATTAGTGAGAGTCTTTTAGGGAATGCCGCAACATTTGAAGATACTGAAACAAAGCTGAACTCCAGTGACCTGGCTGCCTTCAAATACGCTCCAGTGACGTCTTGTGAAGTGGAGAGGAGCTTTTTCAGGTACAAAACTATCCTCAGCGACAACCGTAGACATTTAACAATGGAAAACCTGAAAATGCACCTTGTCATCCAGTGTAACTTTGCAGATACTGATGATTGACAAACGGTATTAAATAATGTGAAACGCTTTAAATACTATGTAGAAATTAAAACATTGTTTTACTGTTTCCATAAATGATCTTTTCACTGTACTTTGTTTTTAGAAAATATAAAATTCAGACATTCAAAAAATTGGTGCAAATTAGCCACAAACCCTACAGAAAGAAAGAACTGTACTTACAATATGTTGAGAAGTAAATTTTGTATTACTTTATGGTGAATAAAAAATTAAGTAAACAAACAAGAATGCTTTAAAGAAACTTCTATTAAGTCATATTTTATTTTTAACATTATATTTATGTAAGTTTTACGTCAATAATTATTGCATATTTCACTGCTTTTTAGGTAATTAAAATCCGGGCCCTACATATGACTCGAATTCACCTGTGGGATTATCACAAAGTACAAAAGGTAAAAATAATTTTGTTACAATATTTTTGCAAACTCTAAGGAACGAGAGTCTTAATTCTTCACTTTGACCCGTTATAAGTCATTCAATGGAGCGTCAGCACCATTTTGGTGTGAAACACTGGTTAGCAACATGATGTCTACGACTCTGAAACATGTACCAGCAAGAATATTCTCTGATTTTGGAGCATATCTAATATCTACGATGAACAGACTGAGAAATACCAGATTGTGTAGTTGCCTGGTTGTTGTTTTTCTGGGAACGGTTCAAAGACGAATGTTGATGGCTTGTGATCTATGGATATCGTGAATTCTCTGCCTTTCGGAAGATACTGAAAGTTACTTGATGCAAAAATTTACCAACAGCCGCATGTATGCAACAACTCTTGGTGGCCAGTGTCGTCTGGCCACGAAGGACTGTTGCATAGCGATTTGATTCACGGATCCACTTGTATGGCTCCTTCCGTGAATAGCGATTTTACGGCTATGACGTGTGGGACCTGAAGATGGCATCAATGTAATACCGAAACTGGTAGCACACAGGAAGTTCATAAAATAAATTTCTACAATACATACGGCTGTTGGTAAATTGTTGCATCAAGAAATACATGCCAGCCGTTGTCCCACGGTCCGTAATAGATCAAAAAGAAAGATACTGAAAGTGTTCGACTGCCGAATCGCATGCTAACAATTCACGAACTTTGATATTATATATACGTTGGCTGTCGATGATAGACCTGAAGAAGAATGGAGGTGGCTCATTTGTTTCCTGTAACAGTTTGTGTAAAGAAACACCTGTATCATCGCCCAGAGCATCAACCATCAAAATAAAGGAGAGATCTACCGAGGGATGAGCAAGCTGAGTTTCATTACCTATTTCTTCTTTTTTCTTCTTGAATGTGTTGTATGCTTCATGTAATAGGGCGACTATCCCTCGTATAGGAATTCTTGCAGAAGTTAAACAAACGTTATGGTTTTTCTGCAGTATATGGTAACAAGTGTCAGTAGAAATTCACCAGTCCTAAAAACAGCGTATTTCTGCTAGTGTCTTAAAGTGAAGAAAATATTTGATTGTCTTCCGCTTTTCTTTTAGTGGTGAACTTCCGATGTGGCACACGGAGACCCAAGAACCATATCTCTTTCTCGCCATAAATGTATTTTAACACTTTAATAGTGAACTATTATTTATTCACCGATTCAAAAAGCTGCTGCTGATGCATTATATGTTATTCATATGATACTGAAGCTACGAGAATATCATTTAATACACGCTCAAATAACTCATGCTGTTGGACATAAGGCAGTTGAAATCATGTAAGTTAGGTACTGAAAAGCGGCCTCACATTTAAAGGTCTATAACCTACATACTGACTCCAATTTACTTCTTTCTTTGTAACAGGATGGAGGAGAGTAGATCAGCAGCCTTTAAAGATACGATAAATTTCAAGGTTGAACGTCTATTGAAATTCAAGGTTTGCTTCAGCTAATTTTTCTGGTGATAAGTTTCTGACTTGTGCATGCACCGAAGTTCCTGTAGTTGCTGCTTTGTGTTGCACATGAACTACAGAAAAACTGTGATCAGATTTCTTTCTGCGAGTGTTAGCGTATCTCTTTAGTAGTTCTCAATATTTGCGCTACGGGTGAATCAAAAGCACTAAAATGCCTGTACTAGTGACTAAAGGTTGTTGGTTCAGCGACTTTTTGGACTTAACATCATGCAACACCTCGAGAAATAGGTACCAATAATTGACTGCCTAAAAACTGCTGGAATACAGATTCCGAGGTTCAGTAGGCGCTCACCATATGTGTGTATTACGGATCCGTTTGCAGCGTGGAGTTGTCATTTCAGAACGTTTTTGTGATCTAGTGCTACTGCTGGTAGTAAGCAAGCTTATACTTGGGAATCTACTGGAAATCAAAGATTTGTGTTGTGAACATTTATGGACAAGCAGCGAGAGACTCAGCCTACTCACTGTTGCCACACTAAAAGCCAAACATACAACGTCAACCACTCTTGAGGAACAAATAACATGACTGTGTTCATTTGTTCGAATTCTGCTTGAATTTATAATGATACCAAAACGCGGAATCTTTATGTGCACGCTGCGGTGATTTCGTTCCGAATCTCGATCGTGTCCTAGTACGTAGCTTCTGAATATGGCTCGTTAGTTCTGGAACCTGCTATTCCAGATGGGAAAGTCTACCATCTTGACATGAAGGCGAAACAGTTCGAGCACTATATACAAAATGACTTGGCATCATGATCCTTAAGGGGCTCCGGAAAGGCTCAAAATCATGAAAAGTTCAATTTTTACTTTTTTGCGTTTTCTGAATCTGCAGACTATTACCTTTTAATAGATATATAATTTATTCAATTCCGAAGACTACAACTATTTTTAAATTTATTTTTTTTGAAATGTGTTCTACATGGACGTGACCCACTGTGACGCTGTTAAACTGCTGTCAAATGGTGTTATTATTAACGTCCGTGTTCATCAGGTACATTTTAGTGATGTGAGATAAAGTATGTGTTGTGGCTAACCTGTGATGGTTCAATATATATCGCTGGTGTGATTGTCGATTGTTTCATGTTTATTTACGATGTCGTTATCTCGAAAATATTCGTAATTAATTCTGTTTCTTCAGTCTCTGTTTTGTTGAAGTATAATAATGAGTAAAAGTAAAGTTATTAGAAATCCTCTGAAGGCTTTTAAGAAAAGGAGAAATGTTGGAAAGCCAAAGGTATGTGTTATTACTGTAAACAATAAAGACGATGAAAATCCCCAACATAGCTTGTGTCCCAAAGAAGAAGACAGTTGGTGTAAATATAACAAAGGATTGCCAACTGGTGAAGTGTACACTCATAAGCATAGTCTGCCTCATGCAATAATGGAGGTGATAAAACCTATTTTCAGAGACTTAGCAGCACCTGAACTGTTGAAAAAGTGTATTCACGGAAAAACTCAAAACCCCAATGAAAGTGTAAATAGTGTTATATGGTCGAGAATCCCCAAGACTGTATTTGTTGGAATAGAAACACTTCACTTTGGTGTGTATGATGCTGTTGCGACTTTCAATGATGGCAACATTGTAAGGTGCAAGGTATTTAGAAATATGGGAATGAAGATAGGTTCTAACATGGTACGAGCGATGCTTGCTTTAGACAAGGAACGCCTTCGGGCTGCAGACAGGGCTGAAAAGAGTCTAGAAATACAAGCAAGAGTAAACAGGAGGAGGAACAAGAGGAAGCTGGAGGAGGAGTTTGCAGAGGATGAAGATAATCCATCCTATGGACCTGGAATGCACCAAAAAGTTAATCCAATCTTTGTCGCTCGATTCCCAAAACTTTTATTTTCTCATACTAATTACATGTTTTCTAAGGATCTTCCAAACATATTTGTTTCAAACTTTCAGTAAATGTTACACAGCACCTTCTGCATAATTTAACACAGCCTTTTTCCAAAAACCTGTATATTTTTGAATATATAAATAAAAAATTGCAAAAAAATGTTGTGAATTTTCATTACAATTGAAAAAAAAATCTTCTTTAATAACTGAACTAAAATTTTGTAAAATCCCTGTGTTAAGTTGTAGCCCATATTCCAATAAATAATCTGTAAAAAGTTCAACTTCCTACCTCAAATACTTTGTGAGGAAAGATGTAATTTATAAGCGTTATTTTAACATTGCAAGTATAGGGCGTTCCGGAGCCCCTTAAGATTTTGTCAGCCATAGAAGTCATTGCGTCGAGACTTATACACTGTCTGTTATGATGGAACGTGCATTGGTTGAGACTCATTGATGAATTACAGTTCCTAAGAATATCGTCGGTTAATTGCATTCCAGCAATTTTTGTCTCCCAGCTCTAGCTACTTTAGCAATGCCTTTACCTTAGTTAGGTGACTGATCCTTCGAACGCCGAGATAAGGCGTGCTTTTACGTCTGCATGCGATGAAGCTGATAATGGTTTGCATATGACATCTCAAATTATCTCAAGAAATTCACAATGTAGTGCTTTCAGAACGTTATTTCATTCTTAGATTTGCGGTAATAAACTGAGATTCCACTTGTAAAAACAATTTTTACGCCATATGTTTCTATGATGGTGGATTTTCAGCGAAATTGCGTATTTCAATCTACGCAATATAATTGAAATAATGTAAGTTTTTTTGCGTACTCGTGATCATGTCTGGGTGACCAGCAGTGATTTTAGCTAAAATTACTATTTATTTAGTAACAATTCTGTTAAACATTACTACATAAACACAAAAAGCTACAATTAATGCAGGTATAATTTTACAGTCATGGTGCACTGGATATGATCAACAGATAAAAAAAAGTAGCTACTAAATTGTGTTTTGATATTTTTAATAGTGTTTTTATTTCAGTGTGTGAGTTACAGCTACAGTATCTGGTACTGTTTTATTTCTTTAACGTAACATTTCGTGGGAGGAAATCCTCTTCGGTAAGCAATCATTCCAGGTGACGTACACATCAAAGTGTTTGCCCACAAACAGTGAGTGGGGCTTATATTGATGACGAGTGTTTAATTCATGCATCGTTATTTCTTCCAAAGTTAATTGGCATTGAGAATGATACCTTTTAGCAATAATAGGAGCTATGATCTGGTCAGCTACAGAAGAGGCAGTATCTGGCAGGAAAGGCATTAAAGTGAACAAACGCCGCAACTCCAGCGAGGAGAGAAGCCTTACCAGAATAGAAAATAAAAAAATTAACTTGGTCACAATTAGCGCATCATTTACGTGACTTGATAATGAAATTATTGTAAGGGGTGAAAGCATTGTTGAGTACGACCTACTTAAAAGTTGAGAGAATTGCCTATTGCCGAACGTTTAGAGACGACGTGTTTAGAGAAGAGTCACACACCCATAGGATTTTGTAGTAAAGTATAGTAATCTAAAAATCATTGTCTGTCCCACGTTTGAATCCTGGGTGATCAATTTGTGTAGTAGCGTCTGAGCAGATCAATTTGTGTGTTTTTTTGACATGAGATTAGACAGCTCGCACCTGAAATAGGAAAGGAAAATTTAGTTTGTTTTGGAAAAAGTGTTACATTACGTTGTATAATCTTGTTATATTAAGTTGTAGTACAGCTACGAGACAAAGGCAAAGGGTACAGATGAGACTAGAACTGTTTTTCTCTCAGAGTGCTACACCACACAGATGAAATGAGCAATAATTTTGGTTTTTACTATTAGTTACAGTAGCAACGCTGTACTTTTAATAATGTACCAGAACGATTTATCCATGATTTCTCATGCTAAGTTGGGCAGATACCGTTATATCCGAATGTGATATTTGGATCAGAAATGAAAAGTATTTTCATTGTTAATTTGCCCAATATAAACGCTTATAATTTAAAAGAAAACATAAATACTAAATAAGAAAGCTTGAACGTGACTAGAACAAATTCCACTCACCTTGGGAAAAATATAGAACAAATTTTTTGTCCTGAATTGTTACCGCTATAGTAACGAATGTGATTCTACTCCTACAACATAAAATATGTTGGGAGGTTATTTACCATGAATCAATCTTTTATGAGTCAATGTCTTGCACTTTTTTAATAAACATTTCATGAATATAAAGTCACATTGTTGGATATTCACGCATTTCCTTTTGTAGTTGTTGTGGTCTTCAGTCCAAAGACTTGTTTGATGCAGCTCTCCATGCTACTCTATCCTGTGCAGGCATCTTCATCTCCGAATAACTACTGCGAACTGCATCCTTCTGAATCTGCTTACTGGTCTCCCTCTACGATGTTTACCCCCTCCAGTAATAAACTGGTGATCCCTTGGTGCCTCAGAATGTGTCCTACCCACCTGTTCCTTCTTCTAGTCATGTTGTACCACAAATTTCTCTTCTCCCCAATTCTATTCAATACCTCCTCTTCAGTTACGTAATCTACCCATCCAACCATCGGCATTCTTCTGTAACACCACATCTCAAAAGCTTCTAATCTGTTCTTGTCTGAACTGTTTATCGCCCATGTTTCACTTCCATACATGGCTACACTCCATCGAAATACTTTCATCAAGAACTTACTGACACTTAAATCTATACTCGACGTTAACAAATTTCTCTTCTTCAGAAACGCTTTCCTAGCCTTTGCCAGTTATATTTTATACCCTCCCCACTTCGACCATTATCAGTTATTTTGCTTCCCGTATAGCAAAACTCATCTACTACTTTAAGTGTCTCGTTTCCTAATCTAACTCCCTCACCATAACCTGATTTAATTCGACTACATTCCATTATCCTCGTTTTGCTTTAGTTGATGTTAATCTGATATGCTCTTTTCAAGACGCTGTCCATTACGTTCAGCTGCTCTGCCACGTCCTTTTGTGTCTCTGACAGAATTTCAGTATCATTGTCAAATCCCACAGTTTTTATTTCTTCTTCCTAGACTTTAAGTCCCGCTGCAAATTTTTGTTTTGTTCTCTTTACTGCTTGCTCAATATACAGCTTGAATAACATCGGGGACAGCCTACGACCCCGTCTCCTCCCTATTCGACCACTGCTTTCCTTTTGTGCACGTCGGCTCTTATCACTGCCATCTGGTTTCTGTAAAAATTATAAATAGCATTTAGATCACTGTATTATACCCTTTCCACCTTTAGAATTTGAAAGAGAGTCTGCAAATGCCATAAACGTAGGTTTGCCCTGCCTTAATCTATCTTGTATGAAAAGTCGTAGGGTCAATATTGCCTCGCGTGTTCCTACACTTCTCCAGAATTCAAACAGATCTTCTCTGAGGTGGCTTCTACAAGTTTTTCGATTCTTCTAAAAAGCATTCGCGTTAGTATTTTGCAACCGTAACTTATAACTGATAGTTCGCTAATTTTCACACCTGTCAACACCTGCTTTCTTTGCAACTGCAATTATGTTATTCTTGAGGCATGTAGAGTGTCTCGCCAGTCTCATACATGTTTCTCACCAGATGGGAGAGTTTTGTCATGGCTGGCTCTCCCAAGGCTATCACTAGATCTGACGGAATGTCGTCTACTCTCGAGGCCTTGTTTCGATTTAAGTATTTCAGTGCTTTGTCAAATTCTTCACGCAGTATCATATCTCCTTTCTCATGTTCATCTACGTCCTCTTTCATTTCCATAATATTGCCCTCATGTACGTCTCCATTGTATAGACTATATAATCCTTCCACCTTTTTGCTTACGCTTGTTTGCTTATGACTGGTTTTCCACCAGAGCTCTTTATATTCATACTAGTGGTTCACTTTTCTCCAAAGGTCTCTTTAATTTTCCTCTATGCAGCACCTATCTTACCCCTAGTGACATATGCTTCTATATCCGTTCATTTGCCCTCTAGCCATTCCTGCTTAGCGATGTTGCACTTCCTGTAGATCGCATTTTTCAGATGTTGGTATTCCCTTACGCCTGCCTCAGTTATTATATTTTTATATTTCTTTCTTTCCTCAATTAAATTCAGTATCTCTTGTGTTACCCAAGGATTTCTACTTCATCTCCTTTCACCACATTTGTTTCCTTTTAAATAAAACCACTTTACATTGAACAAACTTAATTTATCACATGTACGGTATTTTAATAACAAGAGCTAAAGAAACAGGAATGTTGTTACCGCTCCGTGCATCGCTGGCGTGTGTGATACGAATAAAATTACGTGATACATTTATATCGACGATTAAGGAGAAAACTAGCGAGCAGTCTTTAATTATAACCAGCAATTAGGTCTCCTGACTTTCTTCTGTAATGTATCAAAGAAATACTTGCGATATTAGTGATATATAGCATCTGTCTACCATTCATTTGCCGAGTAAATCCGCAAGACCTAGCTCCCGTGGAGTAAAGAATAAAATAATATTGAGACAACCCAACATTCCATCTTCCCCACTATAATGCTTTCAATGTGCTATACATACTAGCTTATCCATGTTTCTAGATTCTCACTAATTTATAGGCTTACTCCTTCATTACCATAATTTGATTTGATGATAAACCTGTCCTAGCCTGACCAGAAGTCCTGTTCTTTTTGCTACAGCAGTTCACTAATTCAGCAGTGGTAGGACAAATTTATTCTTATTTTTGATAGGAGGCTACTGTAACGAGAGACTGAAACCTTACAAATACCTTCTTTCGTATTTCATATTTGTGGGTTATCTGTGTCTAAAAGGCAGTTAATAATCACATAATATGAGTGGAGTTAGTGATGTAATTTCATAATCGATTATTGATAACCGAATCAAAGTCATTCGCTGCAGATAGCAAAAACCTCTCTGATCCTAACCTACACTGATGTAAGGTAAATTGTATTTTTTTCAGACACATGACACGTTTATAGCAACGTCACAAACATTGCTGGTAACTTGATGACTCCATAGATATCAGACAAGTACATACACAATATTGAAATTCAATTACACACCATTTTTGAAGTAACTTTCACTCAACTCACGTTAGAGAGCAGAATATCGTGCTTTGCAGATACATGTGTAACCCAAACACACAAGGTCAATTAACAGTAATAAAATATCAATAAAATGTTAAATTCTCCGTAAATTCGGAATTATTACAGACCAACCAAATCTAAGAGAAGTTTTGGAATGAGCACAAAAATTGCATTAAAATGAGAAATTTTACACAACACTTCACAGTCGTTGTAAATTTCGTAAAAGTTACATTTATTTCGTTTGATAAAGTGACAGAACGAGTTGTGGGTGAAGTAGTTGACCTAAATGTAGTTTCTGTCACATATATGTAGATTATGATTAATTTAAGATACAATGAAAAAATTCTTTTGAGTGGAAACTAACATAAATTGAAATAATAGTAGTCTTCAAAGTAATTCTACTGTGAAGTACACATCCGCACTTCGTTTTTGTGACCTCATATCCGTTAAATTGGTAGGAAGACCCTAGCTTATGTATGGATTTTTGAGATGTGTCAGAAGGCAGATCAGTGCCAGTTGATTTTGTGGTACATGGTCTACCTCCAAATGCTTTTTTTGTTGGTTGGAAACAGTGAAAAAGACAAGTTTGTTGCCATTTGTTATTGTGAACGCTGACTGAATACTGTGGTTACTCAATAAATGTAATTCTGTGGGATATGCTTTGACTTATTGCCTGGTGCGTGGTCTCTGTGACTAAACTTCTGGAATGGACTGCAACGATTTTCATTAATTATTCGTGTTATCGATGAAATCCAAACGCTGGATTTGTGACACTGAATGGAGGCTCAGATTTTATTATTTTAGGTCTCGAGTTGGGGAACGAAATAAAGAAGTAGTTACTACAGCTACTTGTTATCTTTGAGCGTTTTTGGCTGTTTCTTTAATAAAATGTAGCAGTAAGGGGTACTTCAAAAAGATTCATTGATCTGCATCTACACGACTGTTCGGCAGTTCGCACTTATATTTCCAGCAGAAGATACTTCGAATCACCTTCAAACTTCCACTCTCTAACAGCTCGTGGAAAAAAAGGAGTTAAATCTTGGTGTACAAGCTCTGATTTCTCTTATTTTATTATGATGATTACTTATCTCTATGTAGGCAGTCGACAGTAAAATGGTTTCGCATTCAGAGGAGAAAATTGCTGAGCGAAATTTCGTGGAAAGATCTCGCCGCAACGAAAACCACCTCCGTTTAAATGACTGCCATCCCCACTCGCTTATCATATCCGTTACGCTCTCTTCCCTATTTTGCGATAATACAGACCGAGCTGCAGGTATTTTAGCATTTTCGATATTCTCAGTGAATCCTATCTGATAAGAATCCCATACACACAGCAGTACTCTAATAGAGGAGGGACAAGGGTAATGTAGGTACTCTTTTTCAAAAGAGCGTCTGTTCCGTCTGAATGAAGATAGAAACGTGGGGTAAGTAGTGATTTGCTCATTGAAAGATTGTCTTGGCACCTGTTTTAAATTGTCGATCAATGTATTGGCTGGTATGGACCTCCTTAGAGCTATTAGGAATACGTTTCGCACTCTCCATTTCACATAGTGTAATTCATTAACTTCTTATGTTTGGGGGCCACAGGCACATGGAACGTTTTAAAGAACATCATTTTAAAGAACATCAGATCCCCCGTTGACTGTAGAATCAGTTAGTATCACATATGAGTTTTCGGCCGTAAGGCTGTTATGACATCTTCGTAGAATTCTGTGCATACACTCTGTTCATTAATTTTTGCAGCATCACTTGATAATGCCTTCAATTCCGAAATCGCAGTTTTGTAGTAAATAATTTTTACAGTTAACGGTCAATATAATGTCCTTTAAAAATAGTGTAATTTAGTTACATCAAGCATCCTGTAGCTCAAAGCATCTGACGGTAGGCTCAGCACTTTATCGATGGACTTCATGTTTACTTATGGGGAAATCCAAAGTCGCCTTCTTGTACTCATTCAGGAGGCAGAGAATATCAACAGCTTTATGAACGTAGACCACAGAAATCTTCGGTTATTCTTTCTTCATACGTCTCTCTGGAGAGTCCTGAGGTGACGTTTCTGTTTCCAACCGTAAAGGAATTCATTTGCTACAAGTATCTTCATGATCGTGATAAACTACTGCGTGAGTAGCTTTGTAAGTTCACTATGGAAGATAACTGACGTTTAGCCTTCAGTGATGACGCTACTTTCTATTTAAGTATAAAAGCGATCCGCCAAAATATAAAAACATGGCGAATGCTTCACGCGTTATGTTTCTGTTTGCCGAGAAAACACTGACGACGCGTTCTTTTTTGCAGAGAAGACCATTGCAGAAATCGCATGCAGTACATGGATATGCTGAAGACAGGGCTTTTCCCATAATTGCGAGACCAGACTGAAAAATTTAATTTTGCGGCAGGACTGGTGCCTCACTATACGTGCTCCTTGTTCGGCTTCCACGACCGCTCGATCTTTTTTTTTTCCTCTTCTTTTTGAAGGACTCCGTCTGTGTGTCTGCCTTTCTAACAACTCGAACAGAGTCGCTGGATAGCAGAAGCAGTCAGTGTAGTCGGTGTTTCACTAGCGCCAGAACGTTTGTCGTGTATTGAGTGGACGGCACAGTCTATAATTGTGAAAAGTAAACGAAAACTGATAGTAGATGTAATTGTAAAATGCGTGCCAATGTTGTACGAACAAGCATGTAAATTGTAAAGGATATACCCTAGTAAAGACGGATGGTTCCTTTGAAAATAAAAACGATTTCGGTATTTGCGGTAAGTTAAAATTCTGTTTCAGGTTTCACTCTTTTCGAATCATACGAATGGTTTTGCTATACCCTGTATTTGTCAAATAATAAAACGGTGTTCTTATGTCAATGGGTAAGCACTCGAGCATAGAGTAAAGTAAATGTATATTCCTACGAGGTTGCAGTAGACACTGCGCAGAAGTAAACGCGTTCCTGCCATTGGGCACTGCCGTATTTGTACTTCCGAGGCTACGTTATTTCGTTAGTGTCGTCGTTTCTGCTTAGTTACTTCTATGTAGTGAGTGATTTACAACTGGAAGTGTCGTAAGTGGGCGCAGGCACTGCCATGTTGTGTTGTTGTTGGCTGCAATACTCACAATTGCAACACTAAACGGACTGAAACTGGGCTTCATGCTTTCCATCGCGACGAAAATCTGCAGAAGATTTGGCTGTCGAAATTCAGTAGAGAAGATACTTTGAATGTTGGAAACGATAGAATATACTTTTCACCTCAAAGAAACGGATTGTGTTAGAGACTTGAGACTTACGTTCGGAACTGCTACACCGAAGAGCTAAAGAAATTACCTCACATGCCTAAAATCGTGTAGGGCCCCCGCGAGCACGCAGAAGCACCGCAAATACGACGTGGCATGGACTCCAATGGTGTCTGAAGAAGTGCTGGAGGTAACTGACACCATGAATCCTGCAGGGCTGTCCATAAATCCGTGGGAGTAAGAGGGGGTGGAGATCTCTTCTGAACAGCACGTTGCAAGGCATCCCACATATGCTCAATAATATTCTGGTCTGGGGAGTTTAGTGGTCAGCAGAAGTATTTAAACGCAAAAGACTGTTCCTGGATCCACTCTGTGGCAATTCTGGACGAGTGGGGTCTCGTATTGTCCTGCTGGAATAGGCCAAGTTCGTCGGAATGCTCAATGGACATGAATGGATGTAGGTGATCATACAGGATTCCTTCGTGCGTCTTACCTGTAAGAGTGGTATCGGGACTTATCAAGAGTCCCGTATCACACCAGCTGCACACGCCCCATACCATTACGAAATCTTCCCCAGCTTGAAGACTCCCCTGCTGATATGCAGTGTTCTTGGATTTATTAAGTTGTCTCCATACTCGTGCAGGTCCATCCGTTCGATACAATTTGAAACGAGACCCGTTCGACAAGCAACATGTTGCCAGTCGTCAAAAGTAAATTTTTGGTGTTGACGGGCTCACGCGAGGCCTAAAGCTTTGTGTCGTGCAGTCATCAAGTGTACACGAGAGTGGGCTTTCGGCTCCGAAAGCCCATATCGATGATGTTTCGTTGAGTGGTTTGCAGGCTGACACTTGTTGATGGCCCAGATTTGAAATCTGCAGCAGTGTGTGGAAGGCATGCACTTCTATCACGTTGGACGATTCTCCTCAGTCGTCGTCGGTCCCGTTCTTGCAGGATCTTTTTCCATTCACAGCGATGTCGGAGATTTTATGTTTTACCGGATGCCTGATGTTCACGATACACTCGTGTATTGATCGTATGGGAAATTTCCCACTTCATCGCTACCTCGGAGATGCTGTGTCCCATCGCTCGTGCGCCGACTGTAATACCACATTCCAGCTCACTTGAATCTTGATAAACTGCCATTGTAGCAGCAGTAAAAATCTAACAACTGCGCCAGACACTTGTTGTCTTATACAGAGTGTCCTATTTATCTTGACTGCCCTAAATAACTGTTTGTCCAGATGCATATTGCAAAATGTTTGAAGCCAATATTCTTTAGTCGTCAAGGGGACATCAATCAGCGTGATTGCCTTCGTTATAGTTTTATCGTTTACAAAGATATGGACAGCGGTACGACTTTTTTAATGGCACCTTTAATTTTTTATTCGGTAATTCATTTCCTCCTCTAAAGACCTATTCAAAAATGTGTCACAATGTACCACTCACTGAAATACTACGTTACTAATTACATAACACAACAGTGACTTAGAACTCGGGATCACAAACTCGTCCACTTGCTGGAGTTGTCAGAAAACAAATGAAAACCAAGCAAAAACATAACACAAAATTGATTATCTTGTATCATTCCCCCAGGAGCATAACAATCAAAGGTGCTCAAAGTGGTGCTTCCAGTGTTGCCTGCTGAAGAGAATTACAAGCGAGCACGATACGTTCCTGCATGTCCTCTGGAGTTGCTGGAATATCGCTATAGACGGCGTCTTTAATGCACCCCAAAGAGAAAAGTCCAGAGTATTTAAATCAGGTGGCCTAACAGGCCAAGTATTTATTACTCCTCGACCGATCCATCTGGCAGTATACCTTCGGTTCAGAACACGACGTGCACTCAAGGCATTATGTGCTGAACATCGATCGTGTTGATACCTCATAAGCATTCTGGTTCTTAGCCGCACTTCATCCAGAAGAGGAGGAAGAATTCGTCTGAGGAAGTTGGCGTACGCTGTGCCGTATAGACTACCATTGAGGAAATAAGGGCCAATAACTGTTGTACCAAGTATCCCATAGCAGACGTTAACTCTCCATTGTCGCAGATGTTCCACCTGTCTAAGCTATCGTGCGTTATCCCTGGACCAATAATGCTTATTCCTTGTAATTACCTGTCCTCTGTTTGAGAAGGAACATTCATCGGTAAATAGAACATTGGAGAAGAAGTTCGGGTTGGAAAGGATTTGCTGCTGTGCCCACTGACAGAACTGCACACGATTCCGGAAATCATTCCCATGCAGTTCTTGATGTAGGTGTACGTGGTGAGGATGGAACCGGTGACGTGTAAGAATACGATGTACACTGGTTTTAGGTAAGCCAATCTCGTGTTCAAGCTGTCGTGTGCTCACATGTGGATTCATAGCAACGGAAGCGAGAACAGTAACTTCGGCAGCTTCGTCTGTGCGAGTGCTACGACGATTGGGTTGTCATGGGTTGAAACTTCGCATTTCCTGAAGTGTCGCTACAAGACGAGAAAACATCCGTCCGGAAGGGGGTTCTCGTCAGGATATCGCTCTCTGTAGAGTTCCGCTGCCTGCTTAGCATTTCGCCTCCTTTCAACAACAACAACAATAATAATAAAATAAACGTTATATCGATGCAGTTTGTAGGAAGGACAGCATTTACTGTATGCCCACTCTACACATCAGTATTTAAAAGGACTAAACTACTGTACTAAATGTACCCGTACATAAGAAAACAGTATTGTAATTACTGTTCTGCTAACTTACATTCCCCATGGATGAGTCTCATTTCTACCCTCTCTTCGTTTGTGTACATTCTACGCACACAACTCGTCACTGACGATGATTGACGGAATGACGAGTGTGTATTCTACTTATGTTTACATTTGCCTTCTGTCAACGTCAGCACGTGGATGTCTTCCATTATCCCGAGTACCTGCTCTAAGCGCTGGGAGCGTCAACGTCAGTGTTGTGTTACGTAATTAATAACGTTGTGTTTCAGAGAATGGTACACTGTGATACATTTTCGAATAGATCTTTAGGAGAGGAAATTAATTATCGAATAAAAAAGACAGGGTGCTATTTAAAAAAGTCATACCACTGTCCATATGTTTGTAAAAAATAATGCTACAACGAAGGCTATCATGCTGATTGATGCGCCCTTGACGGCTAAAGAACATTTGCTTGAAACATTTCATAATTTGCATTTGGATAAGCAGTTATTAGGGTGGTCAAGAGAAACGGGACACCCTGTATAGGCGTTGCCTCCCGCAACGCCGTATTCTGCTTGTTTACATATCGCTGTACTTGAATGCTCATGCCTGTACCAGTTTCATTGGCGCTTCAGTGTATATCTACAGCAGAAAGAGTGCTTTAAGGGGGATGCGTTTCCATCGTATAAATTACCTTGCAGTAGCAGCTTCCGTGATACCACACCATGTACAACATCACATGAGATCCATAACAGTAGCATAGAGACTTTATAAAATCTTTCTCCATGGAAGAAGAGAGCTGATAAATGTACATTTGCAGGTGAAGTTGTTTGTAGTGATTATGATAAAACAAGTTTACAGGATTCCGTAGCGGCATTACAGGGGAAAAAATAATGCTCATCTGAAAGACATGTGAAATGGGGAGCATGTCAGTTGACATTATCAATAAAGACGTCTTCTCGATGAAGAAAATTACAAAAATGCCCATATTTCTCGTGAAGTTAATCGACTACTGGGCAAAATATTTTCACCTAATCAAATCAGACGTTAGTTACAGGAGTCATAACAGATTAGACTGGTCAACGAGGATGTCTGCACGTTGGTTATTTACCGCGCTGATTCGCAGGAAAATTATAATTTTCTGAGGGAGAAGCTCAGATAACCTCTACCAGCAAAGTCAACCTTGCTTTTATGGATAAGCGGCTATTTCGATAGCCACGTAGATATTTTGGAGGATGTTTTAATTGGATTAACTAATTCAAGCACTTTATACAAATAAGGCATTCGCATAATATCTTGAGTGAATACGAAAATGCCTATCTATTAGTATCAGTGAAAGTTCTTTAAAATTTCTGATGAATATACAATAAAAATGAGTATCATGCAAGTGTTTACTCTGTAAAACCTTTGTTGGAGGCCACTTGAATTCTAATATTTATTTGACACAACCTGCCAAAACAGACTATACTTTGGGCTTCTTTTTGCATAATTGTGTTAGATTTTTCGGTATATGCTTGGGGTGTTTATCGTTTTCTTAAGAAATCAGCAATATCTGTCGAAATTTTAAAAGCTGGACAATTTACGGAAAGTAGAAACAAAAAAAAAACACAAATATATAATATATAGCATAATAGCTCTGTTCCCGAGGCAGAAGCTGTTCCTTAGTGAAGTCACAGTGTCAATGAGTAGCAGCATAGGATATTTACTGATGATGAAGTCCCGTACTCCGTAACAGAACGTAGGGGACTATGCGGGAGACACCCATTCACCTCTAGGCAGGTGAAAATACCTGACCGCACCGGGACTCGCACCCGGAACACCGTGCACGGGAAACGAGAACGCTACGGCGAGACCACGAGCTGCGGACTGAGCCGTAGTAAAGTTAGCTTTGAAAAGCTCGCCGCACCGCGTAGCGTGAAGCAGTCGCCCTCCGTTTTCAAGCGGTGGCGCCGTTGTCGCAATTGAAGGCTTCGGTGCTCCCTCTGAAGGGGAAAGAGGAAAAATGGGCTGTTCGCGTGGGTTTAAGAAGCGGCTGTATGGGCTCTTGTGGTTGATGATGCACTCCTCCCCTCCATCTACCCCTCCTACCAACTTTGATCCTCCCACCCTCCTCCTGTGCTTGCTCCTCTGGGCACCCTCCCTCCCTTCTCTCCCTTTTCCCTCCCTCCTCCCTTTCTCCCCCCTCCTCCCCCGGGCCTCCCCTCCCCTGTCCCTCTCCTCCTGCCCCCATCTCCTCAGCCATTGGTATCCTTTTTCTCCCCTCTTGGCAGGTCCCCGGACTCGCACACGCTAAGTGGACATTCGGGCGCCGGAGATCACCGCCATCAGTGTTTCGTGTGTGCCGTCATGTTTTAGTGTTCAGTGTTCACCGTCACACTCCATCGTTCACCAGTGCCATCGTCTTCTTCAGTGTTTGTGCGTCGTATCAACAGTTTGCAGTGTGGATTATCGTCGAGTGTGAACGGCTCCATGTTTGTCTTTATGTGTCTACTGTTTTATTGCCCACCGTTCTGTAACTTATGTGTCTTCTCAGTGTTTCTTCTCTTTGTGTATCCTCTGGCTGAAGCGCGGCGTAGAATACTGCTGCCAGCCTGCCTGTTGTACAGGTTTAAAATAACAATAAAGAAAAAAAAAAGCTCTTGTGGAGAGTTGCCAGTCGGGGCATGAAGAAGCGACTTCTCTGCCGGTGCTAGAGGGACAGCACGCAGACTGCGGCATCAGCTTAAGCGACGCGAGCAGCGGCTCCGTGCTATGGGGCGTTAGCTGCTCGTCGCGAAAGGAATCTTCCTGAGCGTGGGTCCGCAAGGGGTCTAATCTGCAGTTCGGCCGTATGCTGTCGACGGGCGAGGAGGTTCTGAAAATCGACGCGCCTTCCTGCGTCCGTTGAAACGGCTGGAAGCGGGCGGCTCGGCAGAACATTTGGAGGTGCTGCGTTGGTTCAGTCCTGGGAGTCGTAACACACCAGAAGTTGATTATAGATTGTTAACACATTTTATGAAGTTTAATTGAATTCAGTTTACTTATTCCTGTTAATTATAGCAGCCGTATTTTTGGGGGGTTTCCCGCCACTCATTCTCGTCTGCCCACCCGCGGGAAGGTGGTAACATCAGAAAGGGTGGTCCGTTTGTCCCGTTTTGAGGACGAAAGGGGGGGGGGGGGAGTCAGAGTAAATCTGTGGTTCGGATTGCTTCTTTCTTCTCCCAGCTTACCAACGGGTTTATTCGACTGTTAGTCTCTGCCCTGTCTGTGAGAGTCTAAGGCACCAATGACTGTACTGTTTAAAATGCAAGGTAGTAAGACCTGATCCATTCTCTCGCCTATTACTAGACTCACGGGTAAAAGGTATTCTAAGAAAAAGGAACATTTCCTTTTGCCTTGTGGTAAGAACTAGTCAATTGCATAACGAATTCCTGCTCATCTGAAAGCTGTAACTTAGGTAAATTTGTGTTTATGTATATTTGGCTGTAATCAAGCAAGGTTGTTAATGTAAGCCATAGTGGATTTTTTATATTGTTTCTAGTCAGCTAAAACTTTTGTGTGTTTTTCCAGGTAGTTGGTTTTGTACAGGTAGTTGGTTAGTAGTGTGTTTTCTTGCCATCCAAGAGTTTGCCATTTCATTACAGGTAGGAATTGTTGCCTTGTAAGGAGAAAGTTGTAAAAGTTCGCAAGTCCTACCTTGCGAGCATGTGTTTGCCGTAAGTTAACTGGCAGAAATGTGTAAAATTTGTTTTTTTTTTTATATATTTTGGAAACGTTATTGTTATTAACTCTGAGTGTGCGTCATGTGCATGACTCATGCGTTTTGGTTTTTCTGTTTTGTGAAATTTTGTAAACACGATTGGCTTCATATGTTGCAGACAACTTAGATTCTGCGCTATTTAATGAATGCAGTGAAAATGTCCTGTAATTTAACTGAGCTAGAAATATTATCCAGCGTCGCGTTGCATACGTTAAATTGTTTACCTGCACTTGCCTTTTACTGGCGTGAAACTTTTTTATAATAATTTAATAATTTAAAAGTCCTTTCCTATCATAAATTGTGACTTGTTTGTTAAACGATTGTTGTTTTTTTTTTTAAAAAAATATCGTAAAGTCTTGCACCAAATTTGAATAAAGAGTGTTACTGAAAATTGTGTGTAATTTCACCAGTTATTCCTTGGCACCTACTTCCACTTTACATTTTGTGTATTGATTGAGATTAGTAAACCCTTGGTGAACCAGTAGTAATTTTACGGTTGACGGACGTTGTTTACTGCACAATGTTATTTTGCTACGGACCTTGCATATTTGCAAGTACTGTGACGGTGATATGGAAATAAATGTGGAAATTTGTGCTAAGGTTTTATGGGACTAAACTGCTGAGGTCATCGGTCCCGAAGCTTACATACTAATTAATCTAGTTTGAACTAACTGATGCTAAGGACGGCACACACACCCATGCCTGAGGGAGGACTCGAATCTCCGACAGCCGGGAACCGCGAGGACCGCTGCAAGACGCCTCAGACCGAGCGGCTACCGCACGCAGCACGGTTATCGATTATGAACTGATATTTATCGAATTTATTTCGAAACATGCTTAAAAGATCCTTTGGAACTGGTCAGTTATGTTACAGTAAGGCTCTGATAGCGCCATTGGTTTACATGAGGTTGCTTCTTGCAGTACTACTGAAGTGGCAGTATAAATGAGACATATGATATGCTTGTGGTTTTATGTTGCATTACGTATTTTGTTCAGCTATGTATATATGCTAAGTGCCTTATAAAATTATGGATCCAACCTTGACCAAATTCATGTGTGTGGACGCTCTAAGTGAATAATAAAAAAAAAAAGAAAATTACGACGTGTGTGCGATTGAAATTGATAGTTCTGACGTATATATACAGACAAAGAAATGGCAACAGAGAATAAGTGGATGATTTATTCAATAAAAAGAGCCTTACAAATTGATCAGGTCAATGAAGCGTTGGCCACCCTCTGACTTTCATGGAAGCAGTTAATCGACTCGGAATTGACTGACAGAATAGTTGGAGTTACCGTGCCATATTTCGTCCAATTGGCGTGACAAATCGTCAAAATCCCGAGCTGGTTGGATGGCCCTGCCCATAATACCTCAAACAGTTTCAGTTGGGGATAGATCCGGCGGCCTTGCTGGCCTTGGAATGGTGGGCGACAGTCAGGCTGGTTTGGCGCCGCTGTCCGGTGAGTCACCCAGACACGTCTTCGGTGGTCACTGGAGGGATAGAAACCTGACTGTTGCCCGCCGCACAGCCCGACAACCGGGGGTGATGCTCTGATGTGCCATTTCTTCTCATAACAGGACTCTCTTGGTTGTCATTCACGATGCCCTTATGACACGGTGGTACGTCGATGGTATTCTCCGCCACATTATGTTGCCCTTCATGGTAAGCCACTAACCTCAACACGATTAACACCCGCCCTCACACGGCGACAGTTTCTACAGCTTTTCTTCATGATTGTCAAACCCTGTCTTGGCCAGTAAGATCGCCGGATATCTCCCCGGTGTAGAGAACGTTTGGAGGATTATGGGCAGTGTCCTCAAACGAGCTCTGAATTTTGACGATTTGACGTGTTAATTGAACAGAGTTAGACACACTGTCCCTCAGCAGGACATCCAATAACACCATTAATCAATGCCAACACGAATAACTGCTTGCATAAGAACAAGGGTGGGCCAGTGCATTATTAACTTATCCAATTCGTCAAGCTCTACCTCGTGAATAAATTATACAGTTTTTCCGACACTGTAATCATTAGTTTGTCTGTACATGTAAATCATATCTAACTTCTCCGTCCCATTCGGATAATTCGTTCGTGATGCGTCGTTTTTCTTTCGGCTTTCGGCGTATTTCATTGAGAACGTTTATGGTGTCGCTTGTGGCGAGGCAGGCGTACATCAGTGTACTCCTCGCCCCGGAGCTCTTTTTCCGCTTCCTTTCCACTGTTTTCTGTCTTTTTTTCTGCGTCACTGAATACATGGTCTCCGCTTCTGCCCTCCAACTGTTTGTTTCCGCCTCTCCTCACAGAAGAGAGTTCAAGGGGCGCAGAGTGCTGCACGCATGGATGAATCACGTTCGCGACTGTAGTCGTCCACCGGGGCAGACGAACGTGGCACGCAGGGCAGGCTGAAGAACACACATACATGCACATCACGCACTGCTCTCCGCTCTGCGCCTCTTCCTTTTGTATCTGAACTGCCTTTGTCTTCCCTCACCCGCAAGGGTCATGGCCTGAAGTTGCGCCTTTTTTTCTCTTTCAAATATACTAGCATTGTGTTCGTTTCTGTATTTGCTACCTCTAATGGAAGGTGGTGTTCCTCACATCACTCACGCATAAACATAATAATTGGTCATGTCTTAGACATTAAATACTTGTGACGAGATATAACTTGGATGTAGACCCTTAACTTTCCTAGACATTGTGCAATCATTCTCGTTGTTGCAATTTGCAAATTTATTCAGTTCCTTGTAATGGTACTAAAGTAATTTCATTTCATTAACTTCTATTCAATTTTTAGTATTTTCTGCCATATCCGCTACTACCGTGGTGATTTTTTCTGAATACAGAGCCTGAGGTAGTTTGTGCGGAAAACTGAGAGGTAAATTCGTCATTCAGTATTTACTCGGTCTTCGAGCATCCTCGGGCAGCTAAAATAGCTCAAGAAAGGACATTTAGTTATTATTTTATCAAGAGATTATTTTCTAATCAGAAGACTAAAATTAGGTATCCCTTAACTTGAAGATCTAGCTACGTAGTAATTTTTTAATTAGTGCGAAGAGGATCACTTTTACAAAGAATTATACTGATATTTCGCAAAGCAAGGTTTCACTTCATCTGTTTTGGAAAGAACTACTGATGAAGAAACCAGACCGAATTATCGGCAAAAAAAAAAAAAAAAAAGAAAACGCTATGAGGTCACGGTGTTCCGAAACCGTAATGCGAAAATACTTTCTTTAAGGGGACTGCAGGAAAACTGGGTTCGATTCTTAGAATAAATTATGTTTTATTACCAGGTATCCATTAGTCTGTAGAGTAATCATTTGTGTACTTATTTCGCTTCTGTTTCATGTCATTACTTTTTTGGATTCTATCTCCATTCATTCATTGATCTTATTTCTGTGAACATAAATCCTAGTCATGAAAATGTACACAATCGCGAATATAATAGAAAGTAATATTTACTTTTGCAATGAGATATTTTCAACAACAGTTATTTTCGTCAGTACAAAATCATAAACAATACGTTCATTATTCTATAACATTCATTTTAATTTCTGCGGTGTCCTTTAATCTATATACACCAACAAGACTGTTTCGATGAAATCGTTCAAGTTATACACTACACAAAACAATTAAAAAAAAATCGTGATAAAATATGTTCAGGTTTGAGATCTGGAGTCATTGGTACTAATTCTATATCATCCTATTTTTAATCAGAAACTAATTTCGTTTCCTTCAGTGTACAGAAGATTCGAGGTAATGTTACAGTTCAAATTTGAATTAATCTCTAATGCACCGATCAAAAACGCATTTCTCCTGGAAAAAAAAAAAAAAAACAAGCGTGAGTGGTTTTCAAGAACTGCGTGTTTCAGTATCTGAAACGTACAGTATATTCAACAAATATGCGAACAAGCAGCCGTCAGTTGTCCAGTCTACGATGTTTGTCAAAACATTAGCACGTCGTTTGTGTGTTATGTAGATTTAGCCTACAAAAATAGATAAACGGTTGTTTCACGTTGTCATATGACAATGGTTAACGCTCACGCGTTCTGAATAGAATTAAAATGCTGTCTTCTTGTTGACAATCGACGGAATTGCAAGAAATCGCTAGAATGCATAATTGAAATTGAAGATACATATTGCCTGTGGCACAAACTTAGACTAATGAAACGTATTCCAAGAGCGTAGGGATTTGGCTCCTTCGTCAGGGGGCTGTGAACGCTCTTTGAGCTGTGTCAACGTTTCCTGTTTTCATTAGGCCACAGGAGTGTCACACAGCACCATTTAAACTGCAAAACGTGAAAATTGGTAAAGCGTCAGGATTTACAGTACTATCGTTTCCCTGCGTCGCTATGGCTTTCTAAAATTTTCTCTACTTCCTTCTGATAATAAATTACGGCCGAGGATAGGGTATTCCCAGAAGGTAAAAGAAATATTGAATCTACCCTACCTCTACATTTGTTCTTGTGCGATCTTGGAAAGACATGTTCGACCACGAGACGGGTGAAAACAGATAGAATAATTAAATCAGACTCTTAATCGCTTTGTTGCATAAAATAAAAACATGTGCCGATATTATACAAGACATTTGATACTGTAGGTAGAGGAAATGAAACGCAAAGTAACTGGTAGTCCAGTATCGAATCGGCAGTGCGCATATTGGAATCTGTAAACCGCGGGAAGATTGGATCGAAGCGGGTTGGTCGTGACAACACTCTTGTCTGGAAATTACATTTCAGCGGGGGTGATTCGACACCCTGATTTCACGCACACATCTTTGAGTGATGTGGCGGACGGCCGTTGTGTAACTGTGTTATGAATTAAATGGTTTGATAGCAGTGCACACACTACAGGGAGTCAAGCAGGCTATGACATGGCTGGTGGGTCGATGTTCTCTCTTTGGCGGGCAAACAATGACGCTTTCGAAATTGTTCAGATGAGTAAAAGCGGATTTTTTTCAATAGTACAGTGCTTTAGAATTGATGTGATATACTCTTTGCCTACTCCTTCATATCACCCATATCAACGAATGTGATAAAGACTAAAGTCAGATAACAATGGTCAATACATTTTTATTACAGTGAGTGTGATCAGTGTTGTGGGTGCAGAATTCTATAATGAAATCGGTTTTGGGCGATCAGACTCTAATTGTTACAATTGTTCTATATCCATCGAAACCTTTGAAAACGCTGAATATGGGTTATTATTGTGTGGATTAATTTAAATATTTTGTAGATTTAATTGCTGGAAGACAATGAAAATATCTACGAGTGACCACTACAATTATAAAATTTACTGTCAGGACATGAAGATGGTTTGTCAGCACTAACGGTGTGTTTGCTGCTACTTGCTTGTCAACACTGAGAGATCTGACAACTGTTGAACGTCGCTCCTTTATGCTCTATGATCATGAAGGTTTCTGGTTTGTGTTTTGTATTCATTCAAAACAAGAAACTCTACGTGCCTTTGTACCCAGCGCCAGTTCTTTTACTTTACCTGCTGAAAATGTGAAATCAATAAACGGAAACCTAAAACTCTTTTAAAGATGTGTTCCGAACTGTATTTACATTGTAAGGTCTGCAACCAGGACAAGAAATGGACGGTGCACATACGCTGCTCCTAATTTACTACGTACATTCCTGACAGCCTGGCTAAAAGAATTAAGTCACATATCCTTTTGCTGATGTCGAGGGAAGCGACAGACCACACGAAGGGCTGTTATTTTTGTCTGGCAATCACATGGAATCACCTCGAAAATTAGTAAAAACTGTGCAACATTTTAACTGACCATCTGCTACAAGGCCTTTACGTCATAGTGAAGAAGTGCCGATAGCCGTGCCTCCTATCCTAAGTATGCGGTAGTGTTGTGCTGGTTCACATGCTTCCTGGACAAACCATGGATTTCAGACAGAATTTATCATTTTCGCATTTGCGTAGGTATACACGTCTACCAGTTGCTGGGCAAAGATTACTCGGGCGATAAGTGAAAAAAAAAAAACATTACTGTCAGTAATATGTAGATCGGTGAGAGGCTACGTACTCTTCCATTTATAGAGAAAAGAAGGAGAATAAATAGAATTTCAGTTGTGTCGTTCCAAATCTCACATCCCAATATCCCACACACCTTGCTGTTTATTTATTAATTCTTCTGTCCTGACAACACTCAAGCCTGTTCAGAATCAAATGCTTCAACTTATTTTCTAGTTTTTGCACAGTACAGTATGATGATAGTGATAGAAAACTCTCGAAGCAGCCAGGAGGAGGGTCACAATACAGACAAGACGTAACACCTCTCTACAGCGCATAAAACAGAGCCAGTAACGGCAGATGCAGTTTTAGTTTCAGTTTCAACCTTGTGTTCGTCTTGGATCCATATTGGCGGTGTACTTTGGTGTGAAAATACGACAGTGAGAAATTAATGACAAGACGGTAACGGTAAGAAGGCATTTCTGTGGTCCTATATTCTCCTTTAAGACTTCCTAACATATTTCCACTGCACTTCTCCCATTCCCGTCCGACTAACCAGTGCACCGGGCCGCCGCATTAAATATAATGTGGCAGGAGCACTCTAGAAAGTTCGCCTGAGATGACTGATAGCCAACGTAACTGGGGTCCTTTCAGGAGAAGAAGGGGTTTGTCGCCGACAACGGATAGTAGACTAACCTGAAATGTGAGAGAGGTACAGTTTACATAGAGAATTAATTATACGAATGTTTTATGCAGGACTGGTCATCGTTGAATCATCACTAAAAGCAAATGCAATGCTTGGATCGTTTTAAAACGACCTCAGCCGGCTGCAGCCACCGGTTTGTCACAGAGCCAGCATTTCTCACCATAAGTAAGCATTGGTGCAAGCCCTTGGACACGAACCGGCGAAGTCTATGTGATCTGCTGGAAAGGTTATAACCAAGACATCTGAGCGATCCTGCTTTGTAAGACAATGTGATGGTGCAAAAAATTTATTTCACAACTCGAAAATTGAGGAAGTTGAAACAAAAATTGTTCCAACAACCAAATTTGGGACCCTCTGCTTTCAGATGTTGTGAAACATAGTGTAATATTCGGATGGTAAAAGTTTAGAAGTCACTGAGGAGGTTGTTGTAAATGTATATTGGTAAACTGCAGATCATCCAGAACCGCGCTTGTGGGCATTAGCATCAGATGCAGATACGTCGAAATATAGGTTGCCGTTTGATCTAAAGAAGCTACGTTTTTCCGGTCAAGGTGATTCACTTTGTACTTGCTCATGTGTTTCATTTAGACAACTGCATATGTGGACAAAGGATTGTCAAGAGTAGTGTTCAACATACTTTCAGTTGTACTAGTACAAACATTCGCTCACAGTTCTGGATGGAATTGAATCGACGTCTTCAGCGGCTAACACAATTATTCCTTGACCACAATTTTTGCTCTGTGACGTGTTTTCACCAGAGCTTGTGTAGGCAGTTGTAGTAAACATGTTTGCTCTACAAAACTCCTCTCGTTAGTGACAGTTAGTTGACCCACGCTCTGCAACCCCATTTAAAATTAACCAAACTAAAATACGTGTACTTTACTTACAGTTTGTAAATCACTTGGTTGCTGGATTCCGCACTTCTGAACTGGCACAAACTGAAAGACTTCACCATGTCAGTGTATTGTGCCTGACCAGGATCCACTAATAACAATAACCAGTAATAATTACTTTGTACTCCCTGCAAACAGTGTATAAGCCATTACATAGTTATTGTCGAGTTAAACTATCGTTTATTTCATTTATTATTATGTAGTGAGTAATGAAGAAATTACTGATAGATGTTGGGAATGATATATTTAAGCATGTTTGATGTATATGTCTCAGTTCTTCTATTATAGATGCATGGCACAAATCCAAAAGTATTTGTGTAGCAGATGAACTTTATGAGGAAGATGATGTTAATGTATTTTTGCACGAGCTGCAACCCCCACTATGCTGTGTCATGAATTAATGCCAATCATTGAAAGAACGTTAATTAATGATAACTTACGTATTCACTATTACAGTCTAACGAAATAGTGATAGTAATGATATTTTAAAAAAAGTTAGTTTTGTGACCAAAACATAAATGAACACAATTTGCTATTACCCGTCTGAAAATTGAACTTTACCCCTCAGGAGATAATTATGCCCACGTTGCGAACCACTGAGTTACCACTTGGTATCTGCTCCCCAGCTCCTCATATATGGGGTGATTCAGAAGCCCTTACCTTTAGGTCTCAGGCAGCCGGCAGCACCTTAAAAATCAACGCACAAGAATATTAATTCTTTAACTCGCTGATTGCAAACTATTAGTCTTACACAAAAAAACCATGTTCTTCTTGTAAGTAATTTAATGGAAATTTGCTGGAGGCAACTATTAGTCCTAAAGAGAAAATGAACGAGAAATTTTTGTAGGAAATGTAACGAAAGTTTTCTGGAGGCCATAGTTTTAGAGTTACTTGAGGAACTCGCATTTGATGTAAAATTTCGTACGTTTCTCTTGAACAATTCGAAAACCACGGCCTCTAGCGCAAATGTATTCCAGTACAAAATTATCTACATTAAATTTCCTGTTAAAAGGTCCTGTTAATATTTTCTGTAGCAATTAAAGTTCTTGCGTAGCAAGCGAATGAATCAGAAAATTCACGCGGTATTTGAAGCGTTATGGGTTGCATAAAACACATAGGAAGGTGCAGCTGAATCAGCCTATATAACTATGTACAGACTTACAATAATTGAACTACATGAAAAAAAACACAAATTAGTTACAAACTACGGCTCACACACACTTTATTAAACATGTAAATGTCAGTACAGATATTCAGATTTAGGTTATGACATGTTCGATATGCCTGTCGCCATTAACGATGACGTGGTGCAGACGACTAGCGAGATACTGGACGACCCGCTGAAGTGTCGGAACATCGATGCTGTCGATGACCTCCGTAATGGCTGTTTTCAGTCAACGATGTTTTTGGGCTTATTGCTGTACACCTTGCCTTTAATACAGCCTCACAAAAAGTGTCGCATGTGTGCAGACACTGAGAATATGGCGGCCAATCGAGGCCCACGCCAGTGGCGTCTGGGTACCCCAGAGCTAGAATGCGGTCCCCTATGTGCTCCTCCTGGACATGAAACACTCTCCTGCTTCGTTGGGATTGAGCTCCGTCTTGCATGGACCATATCTTGTCGAAATCAGTGTCACTTTGGATAATGGGAATGGTATTATCTTCCAAAATATTCACGTACCTTTCGGTAGTCACCGTGCCATCAAGGAATTTTGCACCGATTATTCCGTGATTGGACGGTGCACAACACACAGTCACCCGTTAAGGGTGATGATACTTCTTGATCGCGAAATGCAGATTCTCAGTCCCCAAAAAAGCGCCGATTTTGCTTATTGACGACCCCATTCAAATGAAAGTGGGCTTCGTCGCTAAACATGCGCATACTAATTCCCATTATGCCCGCTGCCGACCGTACAGTTTGAACTTCCTAACGCAAACCATTCAGTAGTTGTGATGATTTTATTTCACTTGGTTAAAAAATTGTCACCTTTAGATACGAGAGTGAATATCGTGGGTTGCAATATATGTAAAGTATTATATAAATAACGTGCTCTGTCTTTTGTCGACTGTATTTATTTGCAACTGCACCCTGTACGTGCATGTTACAAGAAACTCATGATTACATCCCAAAAATCAAAATAATGTTCTGATAACGTTGTCTAGTATCTGCAGTAGTATGAGACCTAAAAGTATGATTACGTTCAGTGCTAAGAACGTTATGTGCTCATTTTAATTGCTCCGATCGACACGCAGAAGTATGGATGAACCGTTGCCTGAGCAAGGACTATTCGTTAAGTAGGGGTGGGCAAGAAACAATGTAACAGTTATAAACAACATATTGACGCAAGTTGTGATGCATACAATGTGGCTTAGGCGTTAGCGCCAGTGGCCATCCTCTACCAACAACATTTTTTTTTTTAATTACTTATCATTGCTGGAAGCTTCGTGAATCTGGAACATGTAGTGCATGTGATAAATACCGGCATTGTGGAATATTCATGGTTTGTATAAATAGCCGCACTCTCCCTCCAGGAGTTCAGTTAGCAATAAACCTGCTTCCAGTACTAAGTGTGGAACTTCAATGACGACCTTGCTTTCGGAATTGCACTTCACTGTTGTTTAAACGAGACACTGTTTGCTGTAGACGTCGGGTACTTCCAGATATCTACATCACCTTTGTTGCAATTAGGCCTACAAGGACAGGAATCAGCAAACAAGCAGTACCTCATTTCTAAGATACGTGTACAAATTATACATATAGAATCTAAACTTGCAGTCACATTAGACATCCATCAGTGTGTTCTGGGGATGCTGGTCAGCGCCCGAAGAAATAGCTCAAAAGGTTCGACCAGATCTGCAATTACAACAGATGAGTTGTCATGATGTGTTTGTACAATGTGTACTTGTAATTGGATGGCACAACCTAGCCGTGATTCGAAAACAACGAAGATAAGCTGAATAGGTGGGAAGAAGCCTTGCCCGAACTGAAGAAAACGAACGGCAACTGTTACAAGCAAATAAGTTCTGCAGATGAACGATTGAAGCACAGAGTCCAACGCCATGGGGAACGACACAGTCGTACATACAGAGTGTTTGGCCCTATGCCATACCGTGAATAGTAACGCAGAAGTCGACAGAGCGTCATTCTTGATGAAAGGAGAAGCAGAAGACAAGCATCGAATTCTTCTAATAAAGGATGTCACAACGGCAGTAGAACTGTATGAAATCACGTGTTCCTAACGAACAGCAGATCCAGGTTGAAATCTCGGTCTTGGTACAAATTTTAATTCATTGCTCAGCCTGTATCCATTATCATTGAAAAGACTGAAGAATTCATCAAGAGGTACCAGTGAATCGAGGGAGTGCAACAAAAAAGAATCGGACAGAAGAGGTTTGACCGACTGACAAGTATAGTCCCTATTGTAGTTGTGGAAGACCACTTTGAGCTCTCCTCTCTCATGCGCCAGGCGGTAAGAGAAGAGATGCAGCAGTGTATGACAGCTAGAAATGTCGGACCGAGAACGCAAGAGCCTTGACTGTCTAACCGATACGTCAGGAGGTAACAGAAAATGCTTAAAGAGAGATGCACCAGTCTTTAACATCATTCTCCGCTATCAGGCCAACTCACCACTAAGAATGGACTCGATGAACTCGGACTTACGACGCAGCCATCAAACGATAGCCCAGCACCCGAACAATGCTGTTCAAACCGTTTCCTACATGACGCACAACGCTCCACAGAGTAACAGACATTTGGACGACAAAGGACAGAACACTGGTGTTTTCCTTCTGTGAACGATACGGGCAAGTTGTACCCTGCTGTGGGGAATGACAATGAGTCCTCGACGGCTAATACCCCGTCGGACAACATCTGTCACAACAGTTCTATCGACGCCAATCAGCTGCAGGAGACTGTAGTCGTCCTTTGGGACGAAGTACATCACCGTGTGCTGGACGACGTTGTTCCCCAATACGCCAAGTCGTTCCACGTCACCGTACAGAGGCGCCAGCCGCTCTCCAAGCCACCGACTTCAGTAAAATTAAGCGAGGCGACAACCTATGGGGGTGAGAAAGTCATAAAAACAGATTCCCCAGTCATCAGGACGCCAAGAAATCTCACTGACGTAATCATCGAGGGTCAGCTGGTTCAGACACTAGTCGACTCAGGGACTTCCTTTTCTGTGAAGTCGGAGTGTTATCATCGTCAGCTAAAGACAGGAAAACGATTGTGCAAAAATTTGCAAATGGGAAATATGTCAAGCCCACAGGAACGAGTACTGCAAGAATAACGATCAATGGCAAAACACAGCTCTTCGAATTTGACATTTCAAAAGAATGCCCCGATAATGTTATTTGGGGTGGGACTTCCTGCATGCATCACAAACAGTCATATAATGTGAGGGATCAGAGCCCCAGATGGATGAAGCTATTCCAACAGATGCACATAACAAAAATTTCTCTGAGTGGTTGTTTGCGACTTAAGACGTTATCCTCCCCGATCATCAACGATGACGAGTTCCATTTGAAATTTAGAGGCTCATTTGAACTGTGAAGAACCAGTGGCACCAGTCTAGCAAGGGTAGTTTCGTGTCATTAACGAAGAATCCTGCCTCGTTACCACTGCAGACAATGTAGGGGAGGAAGCTACTAGCGAACTTCGTCAATTTTCGAATGCTTTCTAATCAAGAGTGGACAATAGATAGAGCAAAAGACCCATGGTAAAATATCGTATCAACACTCGGGATCATCTAACAATTACACAGCACTTGTATAGAGTGTCGCCAGCTGAACGATGGATAATGCTGGAGGGAGTTAAAAACATGCTGCAATATGACATCATTGAACCATCAGAGAGTCCTTGGTCCTCTCCTGTGGTCCTTGTGAAGAATATGGACGGCACGTGGCGACTCTGTGTCGTCCACTGACGAATGAACATCACGAAGAAAGATGTTTATTCATTGTCACACATTTATGACACCCTAGACTGCTTAGAAGGAGCAAATAATTTGGAAATGGACATATGTTACTATCATATCGAGGTTGACAAGGCTGACTGGGAATATGCCTTCATATTTCCTGATGGCCTCTACGTGTTCAAAGATACGCCGTTAGGACTGCGCAATGCTCGAGCTGTGTTCGAACGTGTGAAGGGCATCCTGATTCAGGCACATTAAATGGACGATGTGTCTTTGCTGTCTGGATGAAATCATGGTTTTTCGGAAAACAGTTGATGAACATCTAATCCATTTGACCATTGTGTTGAAAATAACGTGCTTAGGCTGCAAGCCTCGGCCTATATCCAAAAAAGTGCCTCTTCGTCGCCAGAGAAATAAAAATCCTTAGGTACCTAGTGAATGGCAATGGAGACCGTTCCGATCCAGATAAAATAACAGCAGTCACAGATTTTCCGACTCCTCGGCATAGTCAAGATTTGAGACGTTTTCTCGGAATGTGCTAATACTATGCATGGACGCGCGACCTCTTTGGAACTCGAGTATCAAATGTGTTTGCCCTGTGTTAGTCTCAGCCTGTTGCTGCGGAACCATTGGACGCTTGGCCATGAGATGGCGTGCACAGCCGTGACGGACGTGGATGTAGAGCCGTATGTGGACAGCTACGAGGAAGTGACAGGCTGGCAGCAGAGCCAGCTGGACCTCTGCGTTTAGCGAGGAGGTGAGCGCTCCTTTTTGACCGAATATTGATGGAAGATGGCGGGCTCAACTGTGAAATGTTGCTGGCGCCATCACACCGGCAGGGGAGTTTGTCTGCAATTCGACCGATGAAGGGCGCAAGCCTGCTCGGCAAACTTTTGCCTGCCCATATTTTGGTAAAAGACACTTGTGTTCAACAATTGCAACATGGTTTCTCCAGCGCATACTTGATACATGTGTCATTACTCCGATCTGGTGTTGTGTCTTAAGGGGAGGTTTACTATCTTTTGGTTCAAAAAATCGGTTTAGTTTTAAAATGCATTGTGGATCCATAAAAGTGTTTAGAATCCACCCCTGAACCGGTTTTTCCGAATACGGAACGCAAATTTTTGTTATTCGCGGTTGAACAAAACAATGCGCCTGCCTGAAATCGGCCTTTTTCACGCACCAAGTTTTTCTTTCGGAGGACGAGTTATTGTACCGGTGCTTGAGGGGAACAAATGAAAGTTTGAACGCGTGTGTTTGGAAGTTAGCCCTCAAGCATTTGCATTCTGGTGCGAAGACTGTGGAGATTGCGACTTTCCTGGCAGTGAACGGTTTCAACGAAGGGTATTCAGCAATTATGAAGAGCATGACAACAATGTACGTCACCCTGGGACTCTATTGGACTCAGTTCGCTAAGCATTCGGACAACCACCCGATTAAAGCGGCCGAAAACCGCTTGTCACCGGCCGTACGAGCTGCTCTGGAGCAGCGCAGGATGGCCCAGATCGAGCAGAACGTCCTCTATGAGGAAGAGGAAAAACTAGTTTATGGACCTAGAATAGCAGATTGAACGTAACTTGCATAATATTGCATTTATATGTAGTCAAAACTTCAAACGCGTTTTTCTCGAAATGACTTTTTTTCCGACGAAGCTAACTAAATTGTCTAGGAGTTGTACCGCTTTTATTCAGATCCATCAACTATAAATATTTTTACTTGGCCGACGAAATCAAAAAATCGGTGAAAAAAGCACTATTTTGTTTCAAATTGCCGCCATTTTGTTTCCTATGGTCCAAATATTTTAAGCGAGGTACAACTGCTAAGGAATCTTATATACTGCGCTAACGTCAACTCAATTTCGATTTGAGACAAGCTGGGTGACCTTTGACATACCGCGCGTGGAGGTCTACATCGAACTTTGGTTACTTTCAAACTTCACTTCCGCCTTTCCTCTTCGACATTTCTGGTCAAAGAAATCCAGTTTGTAGAGGAAATATCAATAAATATTTTGACCAAATTTGTCATTGATATCTATAACACATCCCGAGAAAACAATTCTCAAAGAACATGCTTTTTTGGGGCCAAAGACAGAAAAACCTCCCCTTAAAGGTGCTCCTTTGCGTTTTGATGCCATGCACTTTTTCACAAATTGTGGCCAACATGCATCAAATTCAAATTCAAATGTTGTTGTCGACTCGCCACATTACCGAACGGCATGATAGCTTTTAGTGTGCACGAGGCCCACTTTCTGTCATTTATTTTGCTGGATCACTTGCCCTGATACTTTCGTCGTACTTATTAGTATTCGTTAATGTATCGTGTATTTTATTAAAGATGCGTTCAAAGTATTTGCTGTTAAGATTAAACTATTAATAGCATGACTTAACTGAAGTGACAAAAGTCGTGAGATAGTGACATGCAAATATACAGATGACAGTAGTAACGGGTACAGAAGATTACGAAATGGAAGTGCATTGGCATAGCTGTCTTTTGTACTGTTGTAGAATTTTAGAACATGTTTCCTGCTCGCGTATCATGTCGTTTTTGGAAACCCAGAATCTACTCCGTAGGAATCAACATGGATTCCGGAAACAGCGATCGTGTGAGACCCAACTCGCTTTATTTGTTCATGAGACCCAGAAAATATTAGATACAGGCTCACAGGTAGATACTATTTTCCTTGGCTTCCGGAAGGCGTTCGATACAGTTCCGCACTGTCGCCTGATAAACAAAGTAAGAGCCTACGGAATATCAGACCAGCTGTGTGGCTGGATTGAAGAGTTTTTAACGAACAGAACACAGCATGTTGTTATCAATGGAGAGACGTCTACAGACGTTAAAGTAACATCTGGCGTGTCACAGGGGAAGGTAATGGGACCATTGCTTTACACAACATATATAAATGACCAAGTAGATAGTGTCGGAAGTTCCATGCGGTTTTTCGCGGATGATGCTGTAGTATACAGAGAAGTTGCAGCAATAGAAAATTGTAGCGAAAAGCAGGAAGATCTGCAGCGGATAGGCACTTGGTGCAGGGAGTGGAAACTGACATAGACAAATATAATGTATTGCGAATACATCGAAAGAAGGATCCTTTATTGTATGATTATATGATAGCGGAACAAACACTGGTAGCAGTTACTTCTGTAAAATATCTTGGAGTATGCGTGCGGAACGATTTGAAGTGGAATGATCATATAAAATTAATTATTGGTAAGGAGGGTACCAGATTGAGATTCATTGGGAGATTCCTTAGAAAATGTAGTCCGTCAACAAATGAGGTGGCCTACAAAACACTCGTTCGACCTATACTTGAGTATTGCTCATCAGTGTGGGATCCGTACCAGATCGGGTTGACGGAGGAGATAGAGAACATCCAAAGAAGAGTGGCGCGTTTTGTCACAGGGTTATTTGGTAACCTTGATAGCGTTACGGAAATGTTTAGCAAACTCAAGTGGCAGACGCTGCAAGAGAGGCGCTCTGCATCGCGGTGTAGCTTGCTGTCCAGGTTTCGAGAGGGTGCGTTTGTGGATGCGGTATCGAATATATTGCTTTCCCCTACTTATACCTCCCGAGGAGATCACGAATGTAAAATTAGAGAGATTCGAGCGCGCACGGAGGCTTTCAGACAGTCTTTCTTCCCACGAACCATACGCAACTGGAACAGGAAAGGGAGGTAATGACAGTTTCACGTAAAGTGCCCTCCGCCACACACCGTTGAGTGGCTTGCGGAGTATGAATGTAGATGTAGATGTAGATGTACTCATATGATTAACGTGAAAAGGCTTCAGGCATGGTTATGGCCGAACGACGGGAATTAACATACTCTGAACGCGGAATGGTAGTTGGAGCTAGACTCGTGGGATATTCCATTTCGTAAATCACAAGGGAATTCAGTGTTCCGAGATCTCTAGTGTCAAGAGCATTCCTGGACTACCGAATTTCAGGCATTACCTCTCACCTCTGACAACGCAGTGGCCGACGACCCTCACTTAATGATCGAGAGCAGCGGCGTTTGAGTACAGTTGTCAGTGCTAATAGAAAAGCAACACTGCGTGAAATAACCGCAGGAAGTAATGTGGGACGTACAACGAACGTATCCGTCAGGACAGTGCAGAGAAATGTAGCTTAATGGGCTATGGCAGCAGACAACCGATGCGAACGCCTACGGTAGTAGCACGACATCGCCTGCAGCGCCTCTTCTGGGCTCGTGACCATGTGGGTTGGACCCTAGACGACTGGCTAACAGAAGCTTGGTCACATGTGTCCAAATTTCACTTGAAGTGAGTTAACTGTAGGGTTCGAGAGGGGCGCAGACCCCACGAAGCCATGGACCTAGATTATCAACTAGGCACTATGTTAGCTGGTGGTGGCTTCATGATGGTATGGGTTGTGTGAATACGGATTGGACTGGGTCCTCTGGTCCAACCGAACCGATCACTGACATGAAATGGTTATGTTCTGCTACATGCAGAACAGTTTTAGCCATTCATGGACCTCCTTTCCCATACAACGATGAAATATTTATGGATGACTACGTGCCATGTCACCGGGCCGCAACTGTTCACGATTTGTTTGAAGAACATTCTGGACAAAATCTTGCACCGGCAATACATTCGTAATTAGGGGCAGATTGGCTCAATATCTGTGCAGGGGACTTCCATCGACTTTTGAGTCCATTCCACGTCTAATTGTTGTGCTATGCCATCCAAAAGGAGGTCCCATACCGTTTCTAGTCGGCTTGCTGTGGGTCTTCAGTTCAACCCAGAGGAGAATCATTTATTATTAAATAGTTATCATTTCTGGTAAGTTCTTTTAACATCATATGGTTGTATATTCTGGAATATTCGATGGGTGTACATCGATGTTAGTAGTAAATGTTCTTTCGGTACTAATTGTTGAACTTAATTTACGACATTTGTTTCGGATTTGGACTAAATTTTGTTTTAGACGCAACAGTATTACTCTTAATCCACCATTATCGCAATAAGAGGTTGTCTTTCCAATAACAGTCAAAACTGCCCGCAGATTGTGTTGAACAGACAACGTACGATTCGACCGTTTTAATGTTATTTCATAGTTGAACCACCATCCCGGCTCATATAACACTCACAATAATAGTTAAGTAATAGTTAACGCTACGTGTCAGCTTTTGGTGGAAATTTGTATTTTGAAAAACACTGGGTAAAAAGTGTGTGTGTGTGTGTGTGTGTGTGTGTGTGTGTGTGTGTGTTTGCGTGTGTGAATTCCTAAGGGACCAAACTGCTGAGGTCATCGGTCCCGAGACTTTACACACTGCTTATGCTAAGAACAACACACACACCCATCCATGCCCGAGGGAGGACTCGAACCTTCGGCGGGAGTAGCCGCACAATCCGTGACATGGCGCCTCATATCGGGCGGCCACTACGCGCGGCTTCGCTCAAAAGTTGTAGAGGATAGTTTATGACAAAAAAGAGCACAGTAACTATCTGGCATCTACGATTGCCAGAAAATAAATAAAAAAACCAAACGCCAAACTAGGTGGCTAACACTTTCCAAAGTATTCAATAAGAGCTCATTTTATGAAACAATATTTTTGTGCTATAGCCCATTACAGCTACAAGATAGAAACGACATGTAGGGGTTTTATAAAAAAAGATATTCTACGGAGATCTCTTAACAAAAAATATTATTAAGGAAGCGTGGGATGTTTCTCATAACAGGAGCTAGAAGGAATTTTTATTTGTTTAATAAATTGAAACATCTTTTTCTTCCTGCAGTAGACTTAAACTTTTTGTTTTTCAGTTCATATGCCATTCAAAGTCATATTCTGATAATTTACAGTCTTTCATATTGTTGTTTTTCAAAGCAAAATTCATTTAATTTGGGTATATGTAATTGTATAGTAATATGTTGTCATAGCATTATACTCTAAGCTACATCATAAATCTTACATAATGATGTTTCGTCATGATGGCTCATAAACAAATCATTTTGTATGATCTATTTGCAATAACCTATTTCTAATCTACGCCTAGCCTATAACATCAAAATATGGTTAACATAAACCACATTTCCTTGGATGTACAAGAATATTCCTCTTCATCAAACTAGTTTCAGTAGTCGCAAGAACTTTGCAGTACTACCATTCAGTTTCGGTAACACACTTATACGAACAGTAAAATTTAATGTAATGAAGTAAAGTTTATTCAGAATTTCAGTATCATCATCATTCAAAAATAGAGAATAGTAAACAATTTGTTCATTCACTGGTAGATGGCAACCTGCTATCAATAACAGCTGCAAATACACACACACACACACACACACACACACACACACACACATATATATATATATATATATATATATATATATATATATATATATATATATATATATATATACTGTCCCAGAAAAGTTGTGGCAAACTTCGAGGGGTTGTAAGTGGTGTCTTGAGAAACAAACCAAGGATAGGAAGTCATATCTAGAAACGTCATCCAATGGTTCTACAGAGAATTAAACTTATAGTTGACAGCACCTGCCATCAAAAGGATGATAGATTGTCAGTATCTTAAAGGTATCATAAAATATTTTCGTAAAAAACAACAAGTGTCCTTCTCTGTGCCTAATTTTGCAGACCATAGGCTTTACGATCAGGGGGAAAAAAGACCAAAAACCAAAAAGGAAACGAAACTTTGGAGGACAGGAAATGATGGGGACAATAACAAGCACTAAGAGGAAGAGAAAAAGAATAATAAAAATGGATAGTGCTATGAAGTACTACATCATGCAGCACACTCTTCCAACTTTGAGTACACTGCCATATAGAGAAAGATGGAAACGGGTTGTTGCATGATGAGTAAGTGTAACAGAACCACATCTACGCGATAAGAGAAATAGAAATTACCGTGTTAAGGAAAAGGCGATACAAGGAGATTCAGAAGCGGCGGTAGAAGTAAATAAATATATTAAACTTTCCCAACAAAACCCCAAAATTTGAGAGTATGGGCATATCAGTCGGTTGCCTAATGAAAGTGATTTTTCCTGGCGTGAGTTAGAAGTTTATACAGAGCATTGAACTTACAGGTGACAGTGCCTGCCAATAGGCCATGCCTTTTGCAGCGAACGTGACTTTGTACACTAACAGGCTAATTATTGTAAAGTCCATCAATACCGTTTATTATTCAGTGATTGTGACTGATATCCATGATCGCCATTGAAGAAGATGGAGCTAGCCACTGTGTGGACAGGGCTTGTGACCTATAAATGCGATACTCAGTCGCCTTGATTGATTACTGTTTCGGACACGGATTTCCATCTGCAGTTTATTTATCTCCTGTATATCGAAAAACACTGGAGATTTTAGAGGATTCAGGAAAGAATAAATTGTAGATGGATACCACTGTCCAAAACCATCTTCCACTGAGGCAGCAGAGCGCTGCATTCATAGGAGGCAAGGCCTTTCTATGCAGCAGTTACCTCTACCTTCTTTATTGTCGATCGTGGCAATCAGTCGCAATCACTGAATATCAGACAAAACTGCGAGAGCTTCCCTTTAAGGTTGGTCAGCATACAAAGTCACGTTTTCTCCGAAGGGGTTGCTAAGTGGCATTCCCAGCACTTACAACATTGACCTCTGTAGCTTCGTTGGATGACGTTTCCGGACATGCGTTCCCATCCTGGCGTTGTTCCTCTGTATACCGTCTGCAACCTCTCGAAACTCGTCGTAACATTTCAGGGACAGTCTCAATACACACGGTGTCTCAAACTTTCTGGGTCAAATTGAAATGGGTGACATTGAGTCTACAAACGATTTTACTGAGATAGGGAACCTATGGTCGTAAATGTGTATTTATTGCATTATGGACTTACATATGGTGCACTCCATAGCAGCAAAGTCGCTCGTAGTAATTGTTCAAAGTGACGACCGCCAGTCTTAGTACATGCATGACAATGATGCACGAATATCCCTGGTGTCTGTTGTGCCAGGAGACAGGCATCTTCCACCCTAGCAAGCAGGGATTTCAGACACCAACATCTTGACTTATCCCCAGAGGAAAAAGTCCAGAGGTGTGAGATTAGACACTCACAATGGCCATGGGCCAGGACGTCCCATTCATATCCAATGACGAGCATACCGGCTGTTCGGTTGTGTAGGGAAATTAGCATCTAAGTGGGCTCATGCACTCCAGAAGTGGCTGTTGAAGACACCAACATGGTTCTTAGGCCTCTTCGTGAGCAAAACAAAATTCTACAAAGTTCGGCACTACAGCTCTGTGGATGATAACCCATTGACAGAAGAGAATGCAGAGCTGAAAATCAGTCGGTCCTCGTGCTTACGCACAATCTTTATGATAAGTGTGTTATAACTATTCCACCAGTACTTCCAAGACTGTATTCTTTGAAGAGCGCATTTCATGTGGAAGTGGAAGGGTGCTTGATATCAAGCGGTCACACGATCCCACACCATCCTCTCACAATCTGGTGTTCAGACATGTCTTTGGCGGGAATTTTGGCCTGCTGTTTGTGGCATGAGCACCCAGTCTCCGGTCAGCTGGCATCAACAGAGATAAACGTCTTCCAGTTAGGTTGTCACCTGTTTGGAAAGCATGCTCTGTACATTCGTGTTGATTTATGTGCAGTGCACTACATCTTGTCACACCATATATCAAATGTATGTCTCCCAACTCCCGTGACGATTTAAGTTCCATCTTTGACTAAGCATCAAGCATTGTACACAGTAACATACCTCACCATGGTCTCATCACAAGTTGTCTGCTGCTACGGACAACTGACACCAGGGATAGAGGTGTGCATGCTGCTCAGGTTAATGAACCGGTGTGATGCATGCAGTCACCATATGGCACAATTACTATGAACCGAGTTGTGTACGACATGTCTGTTTGGTCGCCAGGGGTGTACGCTGTTTATCATCCTCTGCCTCTTCTAGTGTACAAAAGACACCAAGGATCTTTGTGAGAAGGCAGCAGAACTGCATGCGCCATTGCATAGGTGCATTGAGACTGCTGGCCATCACTTTGAACAATTACTAAGATATCTCTGGTTGTTATGCAGTGCCCACTATGTTTGTCTATAACATAATATATATGCATGTCCGACCGTTGTTTCGCATCTCAGAATAAATGTTTGTGAACCCACTATCACCTATTTCAATTTGACCCAAATGATTAGAGATAGCGTGTATATGACTGTTTTTTCCAAAACTGTCATGTACAGTACCTTATATAAACCAGTCACATCAGAATAAATAATTCCCAATGGAAAATGAAATTTGTATTGGTACCAGTGATTGGCAATGCTTAATTAACGTTGATTACTTTTTCATTCTGAATAGCCTTGTTCATGTAAATAAGAAGCCACTTTGGAGCTGACCTGCAAGTGCACGGATATGCAGCTGTTCATGTAGGTTGGAAAGGGAGGCTGCCCTTAGGGGAATTCATAGGAGGACTCGATGGGAGAGGCAAAGGTCAACGCCACTTGGTCAGCTAGGTTTCATTTGAGGAACCTCGCCTGGGCGCTGTTCGCCGGAAAGTCACAATGTAGATACGATCTCTGCCAAATTATGGCCACTGGCAGAGGCTGTTTTTAACAATCTGAATATAGAAAGAGAAGAAGGTCGTCTTTGGCGAGGCCCAGAAGAGCGTTTTGTCAGCAGAACATAAAATGCAGCGTTTCTCCCAAATACACTGCCCACAGTAGATAATATCAGAGAGTGGGGTGAGAACCTGGGAATTTGGCCACCTTTGAAGAAGAGAGATGCCGTTGAGCTTAGGCACTGCAGAAATCAAATGTTGAATACAATGAAGGAACAGCATGTACTGGTTAACGTAAATGATTTAGAAGTTAGAGAAACTCGACTGTGCTGACAATGTCATTGGCTATAGACAGAGACAGAAACAGAGAAGAACACAGTTATTCAGCGCCAAATGTCAGGGAGCGTATTGCTGGTTATCAGCTTGAAACAAGAACAGGGAAGGGGACCATCTTCTTTTAAGGCGTCTTTTTACTGGTCGGTGCTCAGAATATCTTTACTTGAGACAATCGAAACGACATAGTGAATGAAAAACGCCAAAACATGAGTCTTGCTTTTAGGAAGCAGTCGATACCACCAGGACTCTTCTCCGACAGGCCACCTGTCCACCACACTTTTCTCCACACCTCATCAGCTGAGCAGCCAGGCGATTCTTCAAGTCTATGAGTGCGGGACAGGAAAATTTTCAGGTTGAGTTGCAGGTGCACCCGATGAATGATTTCGCTACCACGTCGGCGGAGACTGACATGGTGATGCCTAGCCGCGACAGTGAGACGAGTGATAGGGACAGTCAAATTATTTCGACAGCATTGTATTATTTTTAGGCTTCATTCTGATGGCTTGTTTTGAGATCATACGATCAATATCTTTTCAACCCCGGCCACAGATACAATCACATACCCTTCTCTTCCGCTGTATGCCTTTTCAAACTAACATTTCTGTAACCGTCATACTATTTCGTGAATAAAATTGTTTTAGTGCTGATATGTGTTCGTGAGAATATCTTAGATGTTAGTTTAGATTTGACAATCCTTGTCCGAGGATATATCACGCACCTTTAATGGGATAAAACGAATTATTTGTGATTCTCGTTCAACTTCGTAGCTATACACTCACCAAGTGAAGTGTAAGTTACGAAAGTGGTGTCAGTATCATACTATTCGTTATTCTGGATCCCAGTAACGGAAATTCCGGGAACTAATTTAGAAAGAAGGAAAGTAGTATGAGGTAATTTTTAATACAAATATTTGTTGATATATACGTATTTCAGTTATGATGGGGGTGTACACAATCCGGTCAAAAGTATCTGGACACGGGTACCTAGTGAAGAATTCTTTCACCAAAGATGGACGCACCAGCATCAAACGAGGAGGGGAGTTGTTGTCAGTAGAGAAGCAGTAACAGCAGAATGGGTTAGTCAAGAGGGCACAGTAATTTCGAAAATTGGAAAACAGTCTAGGTCATTTCAATCTCTGTACTCGTAAAACTACCCAAATCCACTTATGATAATGTGACTCTGAAGGAACAACCGTAACTAAGCCAAGATCAGGCACACGTTATGTACATTTGAATAGCAGCCGTCGTTTTTGCAGAGGTGTGGTTATGAAAATTCGCGTGACCAGTGGAAAAAATCATTCGTGATTTCTAATGTGGTACCAGCAGTCCATCTAACACGTCGACTGTGTTAGGAATTTAAAAAGAATGAGGTACACAGTGTGAGGATTTAGCACACCCCTGTGGTTCTAATAATATCTAGACTTGATGACCAAATGTCGTTACTGGCACTGGGAGCCACTGCGTTTCCCATACCTCACTTACTAATTAGTGAGATTATTTTTAGCTTACATGACGTAGGTGATGGAGTGAATTATAGACCATTCTCATTTATTAACATTCTTTTATATCTAAATTCTGATTTGGCTGATATTCCTAGAAGATACTTTCAATAGCAGGAGACCACACATATTATTAAAATTCCTTTCATTACAATATTCTGATAATATTATCATGAAGCAACGCTGATGAACACTTCCTGCACCTTCGGTACACCAACAATACTAGCCAAACGGAGTATTTCGACTGTGATTTTGAAGTGAAACGTTCAATGTGAACAGGTGAGCGCTTGCTTAGCAGCAGCTAAAATGAGATCTCATTTGCTCACGAAGTATATAAACGTTATTGGCCGTGGCTCTGCATACAATGCAGAGCAGATTGTGCTGTATATAAAAATTTTTTAATGGGCAGCATAATAACATGTGACTTTGTAGTCGAGGATTTATTATAGCGGTTGTAAGCGCTTTATAGCTTTGTACGCTAATTTATTCCGTTTGTGTAAAGTTTTTGGTATCCCTGAACTTTGACCTAGACTTTTCGGAAGTTAGGGGACCATAACCTACACGATAGTAACTTTTATTAAAGCCCCACATCAAGAGAGTGTAACACTACGACTTACATGCTGCTTCTGCGCTGGGCCGCATACTTTGACGCAATAGAATTCAACTATGACATTCAGAGTACAGATTTGGACCGACGTATGTAATCTGTGGTAGCACAGAAGACGGAATACGCGATGGTGCTAGAACGCTTATTGTTAAGAACATTCACACCTTTTTCCGTCTTGGTAGAAATGTCAATTAGTATCCGAAACAGCATTGTTCTACAGTATACAGTACAGCGAACAGATACATCTCGATAAAATCATGTGAAATATTAAGACAAATTAGCGCATCAGAAACTATAGAGATCTCAACTTAAACAGGGGTAGCCCAGTTAAATACCGATATAATGAGAAAAGCACTACAAAGTGAAACTAAAAGTCACAAAAATTCCTGTTTATAACAAAGGTGCATTTATCTAAGTCCAGTCGTTGAATAGGCAGTACTAATAACTATACAGACTTTATATCAATTAGGTTCCTTTCCGTGTATTCTGATGCATTAGCTCCATACTTAACAATCATATACCGTTCGCTCGACAGAAGATCCTTACCCAAAGACTGGAAAGTTGCACAGGTCACACAAATATTCAGGAAAGGTAGTAGGAGTAATCCACTAAATTATAGGCCCATAACGTTAACGTCGATATGCAGCAGGATTTTAGAACATATATTGTGTTCGAACATTATGAATTACCTCGAAGGAAACGGTCTATTGACACACAGTCAACATTGGTTTAGAAAACATCGTTCCTGTGAAACACCACTAGCTCTTTATTCACATGATGTGCTGAGTGCTATTGACAAGGGATTTCAAATCGATTCCGTATTGCTGGATTTCCGGAAGGCTTTTGACACTGTACCACACAAGCGGCTCGTAGTGAAATTACGTGTTTATGGAATATCGTCTCAGTTATGTGACTGGATTTGCGATTTGCTGTCAGAGAGGTCACAGTGCGTAGTAGTTGACGGAAAGTCATCGAGTAAAGCAGAAGTGATTTCAGACGTTCCCCAAGGTAGTGGTATGGGCCCTTTGCTGTTCCTTATCTACATAAACGATTTGGAAGACAATCTGAGCAGCCGTCTTCGGTTGTTTGCAGATTGCGCTGTCTTTTATCGACTAACAAAGACATCAGAAGATCAAAACAAACTGCAAAACAATTTTGAAAAAATATCTGAATGGTGCGAAAAGTGGCACTTGATCCTAAATAACGAAAAGTATGAGGTCATCCACATGAGTGCTAAAAGGAACTCGTTAAACTTCAGTTACATGACAAATCATTCTATTCTAAAAGCTGTAAATGCAACTAAATACCTAGGTATTGCAATTACAAATAGCTTAAATTTGAAAGAACACATAGTAAATGTTGTGGGGAAGGCTAACCAAAGGCTGCATTTTATTGGCAGGTCACTTAGCAAATGTAACAGACCTACTAAGTAGACTGCCTACACTACGCTTGTCGGTCCTCTTTTAGAATACTGCTAAGCGGTGTGGGATCTTAACCAGATAGGACTCACGGACTACATCGAATAAGTTCAAAGAAAGGCAGCACGTTTTGTATTATCGGGAAATATGTGAGGAAGTGTCACAGAAATGATGCAGGATTTGGGCTGGAAATCATTAAAAGAAAGGCGTTTTTCGTTGCGACGGAATCTTCTCACGAAATTCCAATCACCAACTTTCTCCTCCGAATGTGAAAATATTTTGTTGACACCGACCTACATAGGGAGAAACGATCACCACGATAAAATAAGGGAAATCAGAGCTCGCACGGAAAGATATAGGTTTTCATTCTTTCCGCACGCTATACGAGATTGGAATAAAAGGGAATTGTGAAGGTGATTCGATGAACCCTCTGCCAGGCAATTAAATGTTATTGGCGGGGTATCCATGTAGATGTAGATAGAATACACATAGGTTAAAATGTATCACTAAACATACATGATGATATCTTAGGTGAATGGTACTAGGCATGAAATGATACAATAAGTTATATGAAAGTAAACTGCCAAGCGTTTAGACAACAGATTAAAGAAAAGACTCGGAAAAGTGCATATCACCACTAGTTCCCTCGCCAAGTGCCTGTTTAGTTCGATTAGCTAAATGTGTCACTTAGTTTGGAGAAGTAAAAGACGGGCTCCAAACACATGACTTCGTGGTCACCTCATCATGATGCACGAAAACTCTGCTCATGCTTACAATCGCCCTAAAACCCAGGCGCAGAGGACGGCTGCGGTGGCAGCTGAGAGTTATAATCCAGCCACAGCGTCTATGATCAGCTCCATGACGAAGTCCTCCCTCTCTGCAGTCCTAGAGGAACACATCTCTCCCTCTGACAATCCTAGATTAAGAGTCTATCGGCTCCCCTTCTCAGAATCCTGCTCTGGTTCTGCCAGATTCGTATTCTCTTTAGCCAATCGTTGTAGACCTTTTGAGTTTTGACGACTGAAAAATTTACAGCAGCAACAACCTCCATTCCGATAATCTGCTGCGATTAATCAGTAATGGACATTTCTCTCTTTTAGAGGAGCTCAAAACAGAAATTGTCTCCAACTATGAGAGTGGTTTCACGTTTCGGCCAATGACACCGGCTGCTCATATGCATTGTGAGTGTTCATCCACGTTTCAAAAATAATTTTGGTTAACCAATGCCGTTCTGTCCTACAAAATTTAACCAGCAATTACTGCTCGTCTCTATTGGGTCCAATAGATCCTGCTCGCTCTGAATGCCTCGTGTGTTCCCCAGCAGACCTTTGCTTTTTAGAAAGCATTCTTAACACTGCATTCTTTACTGCCTGCCGAATGCTGCCTCCTGCCCTCTACGAAGCTCTTGTTAAAACATGGGACACCATCTCTCACAACATCTGTAAGTTCAGTGTGTACCAGGCTGGGACTCCGCCTTTCAGCGATTTTCTGAGGCGTTCGCATTTGTACTGATGCGGCCCATACTCTCCCACAGCGGACTTAGTTAACAGAAAAGTACGCATATCTTTCGCCGTATAGAAATGAAAAGAAAGAGTACTTATTAAATTCGCCATCACCGATGTTTGTTTGAGTTTCATGCATATTTCCTTATATCGCCAGGATAGCCGAGGGCTCTAATGCCCTGCTTCCTGGACTTAGGCAGGTGCGCCGGCCACAGATCGAATCCACCCGGCGGATTAATGACGTGGGCCAGTGTGCCAGGCAGCCTGGATGTGGTTTTTCGGCAGTCTTCCACATCTCACTAGGTGAATACTGGGCTGTTCCCCACGTTCCGCCTCAGCTACACGACTCGCAGTCATTTGGAAACGTTTCATGACTTACACAAGACGCAGACAGCTGAGGTACACTCATTCCATCCTTGTGGGGGGGGGGGGGGGGTTGGCGACAGGAAGAGCTTCCAGCCACCATCATTAATCAGGTTAGGCAGCAGTTTTGGAAGAGACTACCGGCCAAGCAGCTCCTGATAAGTCACTCATTTATATAATCAGTGCTGAGTGAAGTTTGAAGTAGTGTAAAGAGAGACGCCACTAGGCAGTCGATGGTTGGAAACAAGTGATTTGGAGTTATAACTTACATTATACCAAGTGTCAAACCGATGGAAAAGTTTGGGTCTGGACAACACCTGCCATCACATGTAGAACCAGTAGTTAAGTACGTAGCTAGTTTCACAATATGGAGGTGTTTATAGTGTTTAGAGTGTGGTCCCCCTATTTACGCTTAAGAAAACGCAAACTATGGAAGTATATGAATTATACTTTACAGCACTGTCTAGTGTGTACAGTAGGGAAACATTTAAGAGATAACGATTGATTATTTCTGCTTGACAATCCACCCTGTCATCAAGCAACATTTATGAGGCAGTAGTTTGTGGACAGTAGCATTCCTGAATGGGCTGACCTGCCCCAAGTCCCGAACTGAGCCTAATGGGAAACCTTTGGGGTTATATCGAACGTGAAGTTCGGTCCAGACCACAGCGTCCAGCGTCACAACTTTCTCTGGTATCGGCTGTTAAAGAAAGAAAGGGCTTCCATTCCTCTACAGAAAATCAGAAACCTTATGTAAGTGCTCTGAGCAGAGCTGAAGCCTTCATAAAGACGAAGCGTAGAGGCACCCCATTTTAATGTACACCAACTGGTGTCTCGCTGCTTTTGAGCAGGAAGTGTACATTTACTACGTCAAACGACAGCAAAAATTTGGTGATATTCTGTTGTGCTTCTAGTTCGATTTTCACTCCTACCTATGAACAACGGGTACTTTACCTGTTGCATACTTTGCATAAAACTGAACTACGAAATAACTCAAATAAGGTTTTTAAGTTTTAAGAATATTTCTCTTGAGGATATTAACTCTGTCAAACAACCTGCAATTTTTTCTGGTTATTAAGTTTTCTTCATGAGACATGTTGCGAGAATTTTAAATAGAATATCTGTGTGAATCAAAATACAGAGTTATGTCCTGGGAGACGCAAATACGTTGGAATGCTGAAAAGTAATTCCTGCGAATTTTTTATTCTGATCTCAACATCGGTTGAAGTATGTTATGTATATTACTTGGTTACCCGCCAGGATAGCCGAGGGTGCTAATGCGCTGCTTCCTGGACTCGGGCAGGCGCGCTGGCCCCTGATCGAATCCGCCTGGCGGATTAACGACGAAGGCCAATGTGCCGGCCAGCCTGGACGTGGTTTTAAGGCGGTCTTCCACATCCCACTAGGTGAATACTGGGCTAGTCTCCACGTTTCACCTCATTTACACGACTCGCCGGCATTTGAAAACGTTTGCACTATTTCATAGCTTACACTAGACAAAGACAACTGGGGTACACTCGTTCGGTACCAGGGGATATAGGTTTGGGACAGGAAGGGCATCTGGCCACCCTCTGACACTAACAACGCCAAATACATAGTAACAAGGCTGACCCCACGTGAAATGGTACGAAGGCCAACGAAAATGATGATGATGTATATTACTCGGTCGACTTTCTCGCTTAGATGATACAAGCTGCAACCCTTGTTGTCAGCGGACTCCGAATTGCAGTGTGTAACATGGCGGTGTGTAAAGCAACTTTGTCACTCTGTAAGAAATACTCAGGAAACTGAAAGCACGAATTCGAAGAGTTCGTCCAAGCATGGAGCACCTCCTCCTTCAGCATAACAATTCTAGACAACACAGGAGCGCTACAGAATCTGTAACATCACGACACCTAGAATTCACTGTCATCGAACATCCAAATCCTCTTTTCACCTGTTTTCAAAACTTAAAGAACATCTTCGAATACCTAATTTTGATAGTGATGAAGCGATGCAAGTAGAGGTGCGGCCGTGGCACCGTCAACAAATTCAAACACTCTACAGTGACGGTATTAGCAAATTAGTCTCTTGCTGAGAGAAATGTGTTCACTACCAGTGTGACTAGTAGACATAAAGAATAATTATGCAGAATGATAATAAAGTTTGTTTTATTAATGAGTTTTACAAGTTTTGACATATAAAATTCGGAGGCATTAATTTTCAGCAGGCACTCGTATTAGCAAGATCTTCCTGCTGCTCGCTATGACGTCGCACCAGCTGCTTGACAGTGAAGAATGTCGGATGTTATTCTCACCTTAGAAATTATTCGAGCATTCTACCCTACCGGCTGGCAGAGACGAATGAGCCCTGTTCGTGCCACTGCGCTTCTTTGACACTAAAACAACTCCCTGCGTCACACTGCGGGGTTCCACAGATTGCGTGAGATGCACACAAATATGAAAGCATTTTGTCCAACTTGCTACCGACTTCTTAAAGAAGGAAACAAATTCCTCGTATTATACTTCCAGGTGGGGGGTGTAATTAACTATTGTTATAGTACTAAATGAGTTTGCAGGTTTGCTCTTTCAATCAAGTACAAACAAAATGGACAGAGCAACTTCTTCTCTTAAATGCTGCATGCATTCACACAATAAACTGTCAACTACAATCTTTAATAGTGAATATTAAACCTAAACCGGAACATACAGAATAATGAAACCTTGGTTTGTAACAAGTCTTTTACGTTCACCTAAAGGATTTCACCAAAGACAGTAAGAACTAGCAGGTTGACACGTTACAGGACAGAACATGTAGGATGAGTTCATACGCCCAGTGACAGAATGATAACAATCTACATGTTCATTTACACTGCTAGAGCGATGACATACTCTAAGAAAATTTGGTTTCGTTTGGAGACTGAACGACGTCGAGCCATACACCAAACGTATAGTAAAAGGATATGAAAAATAACTATTATTACCCTGTTTCTGACAGATATTATACTATTGTTAATAGAGCCACTTACTTCCACATCATTAGCTAAGTATGTAACGTATTTGGAAATAATGGTCGAGCGGAAAATAGCGTTTTAAGCTTTAAAGTTGACAGGGGAGTGTCGTGCAGTACTGACCGGCTAAAGTATTTTGAGTTTACTGTCTAACTGTGGTGATTAGTCGGAATATTAATATAGTATCCCCTTACTACTTATGCTCTAGGAATTCACAAAGTGTAATGATTTTTTTGCTTATGCTACTTAAGTACGTCGAAAGTAAAAGACCAACAATTACAAATCTTATAGAAATTGTCTTTCAGCATCGGCCATTGTCTTTTCTATGACAATATAATTTTACTGATTCACTTCGGCGATTCCATTTCAATAATAATAGTATACATAAGCATGGGATCATATTTTCCTGTTTCAGCTTAGTTCACCAAAGTCCGGTTCACTGTTTTACAGAGATATGATATAAAATATACTCCTGATCCCCACGTCCAACACATGCAGTGTCAGTATTTGGTATACTGTACCCAGTCTTCTTGAAATTATTCCAGATATATAATGCTCGTATCATTCTCTTCTGTTGGCCCATTATTTCAGTTAATTTCAGTTCACCCCTCTGTAATTGTCCTTTCATGGTCACCCTTGTTTTCTTTGGGAACACCTGTCATAAGCTTAGGTTTCTTCATCTCACTTTGAAACTTTTTTATGAACTTTTAAGCCATTCGATGTATTGGCGAACTTTTTCTTCTCTAATTGTTGTTTAAAAGGTGATGATGATGTCAGGATCTCATTTCTCTCAGCCTCCTCCTGATCATCGCTTCAGAGGCCTCTGTCGACGGACCGAGGTTTTCATAGTTAACCTAAATGTATTAACGAAATTAATTACTTACCTTCAAAAGGCGTCAGTGGGCCTCAGATTATCTTCTGTACGCTAAGAGCTTCAGCAACCGCCATCAGGCACTCAAAGCAGACAAAACACTGAAGAGAGGAAGAAGATATCCGACACATAGATACACAAGCTTGTTACTGCTTAATGTATACTTCTGCCATTTGGAGGCGGAAAAGAAAATCACAATAATTGCCGGTACTGTAAGCCGACTCATACTGCACGGCTCTTCCCTACTTAGTGATGTAATACGTTTACGTTGGCTAAAAAATGTGTGCTCTCGTTATATATCATGTTCATGCCTTCCGGATTATGACACTAATAATTAATAGTCACTGCAGAATAACAAAATTTTAGAACAATTTTTTGATGTTGCATACCTAACATTGGACGTTGAATTAAGATAAAACACCAAGAAATCTTAAGAAATATTACACGCACAACTGACGTCTGAGAAGCTACGTACCATATCACGTGTCAGTCGACAATGTAATTTCGTCAGACAGTATACGAGGATGTGACAACGTATTAGAAAGAACTGTTGTCCTTATGTTTATCGAATGGTACTGTTGTATAATGATATGGGCAACTATAGTTTAAAAACAACAACAGTTTTCACGAGAGTGATATTAAAAGATGATCATAAAGAATTTAGAATGTCATATTTGTGGCTGACGGGTGGAGCTGAGTACTCCCATCAGCTGTCATGCCCCTCACACCTTTACATATGAGATTGCATCAGTCAGGTCAGAGCGCTCATTTTCGTGAACCTCTTTCTTTGTGTTCAGAAAATTTCCTGTTGTGGGCATGACTGAACAGAGTGTTACATCAAATATTGGTTAAAGCCGTTCGCGCACATAAAAATATCCAAGACACAAAAGATTATTTTTCCTGTATCGGGTGCCACAACCAACGCTTATTGCTATATGCTCGTAATTTTACGAAGTCATCCTTTCTTCGTGTATAAGTTCCTTTTCTTTATTGGTATTTTACCCCCTCACTCCATATGGGCAAGTACAGTCAACCAGCTCGTTAGTCAAAGGACATGTAACACGGCCGAATACGAAGAACCACTACATTAAAAGATGCGATGTGTAGAGCAGATTTTAAAAATTGTATAGACGAATTTAAGGATCGTTTTAAAGAAAAGACATTTGATTTCCCTTTTTCAATTTAAAACAGGACTATGGGAAAGTCATACGAAAACGTACATTTAAAAATGTTGTAAAATTTTGATCTTAAAAAAGAAGCCATACACTGACACACAAATCTAGGGAGCTTCCCTGGGGAAGATAGTATATTGCTGAGGGGGAGGGGGGTGGTACAAAAGATTAGACGTTTACTGGAGTAGGAGGGTGTGGGCATAAGGATGGAGGAGCGCTATATGGAGAAAGAATACAGATTAGGGAGACAGGAAGGAGTCATAAATGAAGAGGAAAAAGAAGCAGGAAAAGATGGTGAAAAAAGGAGTACGAAAGATGGGAAGAAATAAAACGGAACCCTAATGAGGTGGTATAGGTGGGGTGGATTTATAATAGGGAGGACGGGTAAATGTCGGGACTATTTCATTGTCCGGGAGAGGATGATAGCTGATATCTATGCAACATTTAAATAACAGAGACTGGGTCGAATCAAGAATTTGCGTAGGTGACGATAGTGGAGTGGTATAATTCCGAAGTTCGGTCAGTTAATAGTTTATTGTGGGCTTAGTGTAGGATTTGGGAGGAGTGGGCATCGGACTGGAGGTTTTGCAGGCCTGTCCTGACTTTTACAGAGAATTTACTAAAGATAAAAGGTCGTTCTTGACAACAGAGGAAAGACGATAAACAGAACTGGTTTTACTGCCCGATACAGCTCTTGAAAAATGGTCTTAATGAGATAACAAGAACATACTATACTTTTCATATATTGAAAGCAAAATTCAAACACACTTAACCGAAGCGGGTAGAATAGGGCCTACAGCAATACCAGCTTACAAGATATTTCCTCTGGCAACACGGAGATAAAAAGGTCAATAAAACAAGCTTCTGTGATTAATTGTAGGACAACACCTTATAATAATACAACCCTCTGACTTAATTAAGCCACTCACATTACCACTCAACTGAATATTTATCTATGACCAATCCCATCACTAGCTAGTTACTAAATCAAAGCTACCATCAACAATTTACACCAACCGGTGACCTACAGGTCTGATCCGGCGCGCTACTGCTTTCATTGCGGTCCGCGGAAGAAATTTGTGTGAGAGTAAGGCGCTCGCAATGTATGTTGCTCCGGGACTTTTTTCGGATATATCCGCGGACGCTCGGCTCGCCTCGGGTTTGCAGCTCACGACGCAGACCAGAGAAAGTTTCGCTTACTCCATGCACACGCAATGCTATTTCGCCGCCGATGGATTTGTCCATGTGGGCCATGTGCGTGCACAAATTCCGAGAAACAGCTGACTAGCGTGAAGGGTTGCCGGGAGACGTATTTTCGCCTATCGATCAGTGGTGACAACACACACACGTTATTCACTGCTGACAGCCTTCGTCTGTGCTACACACTGATAGATCGCAAACGCTGGAATGGGGCGACAATCTCACGAAAATTACCGACTACTCCCTAAATGTGCCATAACATTGTGAACAAACTAGTTATTAGCTGTCATTTCACGTGGATTTGTTTTAATGATGAAATGTCAAGTTTATAAAGATTTTGAGGTTTGCCGATCGCATCGTAATTATGTCAGAGGCAGCAAAGGACTTGGAAGAGCAGTTCAACAGAATGGACAGTGTCTAGAAAAGAAGATATAATATGAACATCAACAAAAGCAAAAGTAGGATAATGGAATGTAGTCGAATTAAATAAAGTGACGCTGAGGGAAATAGTTTAGGAAATAAGACAAAGTAGTAAATGAGTTTTGCTACTTGGGAAGCAAAATAAAAGATAATGTTCGAAGTAGAAAGGATATAAAATGTATACTGGCTATGGCAAGAAATGCGTTTCTGAAGAAGAGAAATTTATTAACATTGAGAATATATTTAAGTGCCAATAAGTCCTTTCTGAAAGAATTTGTAGGGAGTGTACCCATGTATGGAAGTGAAACATGGACGATAAACAGTTTAGACAAGAAGAGGGTAGAAGCTTTTGAAATGTGATGCTACGGAAGAATGCTGAAAATTGGATGGATAGATCACGTAACTAATCAAGAGGTTCTGAACAGAATTGGGGAGAAATTTGTGGTACAGCCTGACTAAAAGAAGGTATTGATTGGTAGGACGTATTCTGAGGCATGGAGGGATCACCAATTTAGTACTGGAGGAATGCGTGTGTGTGTGTGTGGGGGGGGGGGGGGGGTGTTAGGTTCAAAATGGCTCTGAGCACTATGGGACTTGACTTCTAAGGTCATCAGTCCCCTAGGACGTAGAACTACTTAAACCTAACTAACACACATCTATGCCCGAGGCAGGATTCGAACCTGCGACCGTAGCGGTCACGCGGTCCCAGACTGTAGCGCCTAGAACCGCACGGCCTCCCGGCCGGCGAAGGGGGTAGGGGTAAAATGTAAAATCGTAGATGGAGATCAAGGGATGAAAACAGCAAGTAGATTGATAGGGATTTAGGTTCAGTACTTATTCGAAGATGAAGAGGCTTTCACAGGACAGAGTAGAAAGGGGAGCTGCATCAAACCAATCTTTGGACTGAATACCACAAGAACATGTCAGGGTGCCTGGCCTTCTTTTCTCACATTTCTTTCCGTCCTCTGGGCGCTGTTTCTACACCAGAGCCGGTACACAATTTTGCAAAGGAAGTTGTGAATAAAAAACGAATTTACTATCAAAAATACATGTTTTGAATCACAATTTCCTGGCGTGGAGTGTCGTGAAATGGACGCAGTTCAAATGGTTGCATTATCCCATTAACATTAAGAGTGGAATGAAGGCCAGTAAATAGTTTAATATTACCAAAACAACAATAATAGGTTGTCCAGCATGAAGTACAGAACACCTGAGGAGGCAGCAAAAGCAGGAGACCTACAGTTTTAGGTACTGAGAGAACCTGCAGAACGTCGTGAAGAAGTTTCGTGATCATACTATTGTAATAGGGGGAGACTTCAATCTACCAGGTATAGAATGGGATAGTCACACAATCAGAACTGGAGCCAGGGACAGAGACTCTTGTGACATTATCCTGACTGCCTTGTCCGAGAATTACTTCGAGCAGATAGTTAGAGAACCAACTCGTGAAGCTAACGTTTTAGACCTCATAGCAACAAATAGACCGGATCTTTTCGACTCCGTGAATGTAGAAGAGGGTATCAGTGATCATAAGTCAGTGGTTGCATCAATGACTACAAGTGTAATAAGAAATGCCAAGAAAGGAAGGAAAATATATTTGCTTAACAAGAGTTATAGGGCACAAATCGCAGAATATCTGAGTGACCACCATCAAACGTTCATTTCTGAGGAAGAGGATGTGGAACAAAAATGGAAAAAATTCAGAAACATCGTCCAGTACGCCTTAGATAAGTTCGTACCGACTAAGGTCCAAAGCGAGGGGAAAGATCCACCGTGGTATAACAATCATGTACGAAAGGTACTACGGAAACAAAGAAAGCTTCATCATAGGTTTAAGAGTAGTCGAATCATAGCTGATAAGGAAAAGCTGAACGAAGCGAAAAAGAGCGTAAAGAGAGCAATGAGAGAAGCATTCAACGAATTCGAACATAAAACATTGGCAAACAATCTAAACAAGAACCCTAAAAAGTTTTGGTCATATGTAAAATCGGTAAGCGGATCTAAATCCCCTATTCAGTCACTCGTTGACCACGATGGCACCGAAACAGAGGACGACCGAAGAAAGGCAGAAATACTGAATTCAGTGTTCCGAAACTGTTTCACTGCGGAAAATCGTAACACGGTCCCTGACTTCAGCCGTCGCACGGACGCCAAAATGGAAAATATTGAAATAAACGATATCGGAATTGAAAAACAACTGCTATCACTTAGTAGCGGAAAAGCATCCGGACCAGACGAGATACCCGTAAGATTCTACAGTGATTATGCTAAAGAACTTGCCCCCTTTCTATCAGCAATTTATCGTAGATCTCTGGAAGAACGTAAAGTACCTAGCGACTGGAAGAAAGCGCAGGTCGTTCCCATTTTCAAGAAGGGTCATAAATCAGATGCGAATAATTATAGGCCTATTTCGCTTACGTCAATCTGTTGTAGAATAATGGAACATGTTCTGTGTTCTCGTATTATGACGTTCTTAGATAATACAAATCTCCTTCATCATAACCAACATGGATTCCGCAAACAGAGATCATGTGAAACTCAGCTCGCCCTATTTGTCCAAGAAATTCACAGTGCCGTAGACACTGGCGAGCAGATTGATGCCGTATTCCTGGACTTCAGTAAGGCATTTGATACGGTTCCGCACTTACGTTTAGTGAAAAAAATACGAGCTTACGGAATATCGGACCAGGTTTGTGATTGGATTCAGGATTTCCTAGAAGAAAGAACACAACATGTCATTCTTAACGGTTCAAAATCTGCAGATGTAGAGGTAATTTCGGGAGTACCGCAAGGAAGCGTGATAGGACCTTTATTGTTTACAATATACATAAATGACTTAGTTGACAACATCGGTAGCTTCGTGAGGCTATTTGCAGATGACACGGTTGTCTACAAGAAAGTAGCAACATCAGAAGACTCGTACGTACTCCAGGAAGATCTGCAGAGGATTAATGAATGGTGCGACAGCTGGCAGCTTTCCCTAAACGTAGATAAATGTAATATAATGCGCATACATGGGGGCAGAAATCCATTCCAGTACGATTATGCCATAGGTGGTAAATCATTGGAAGCGGTAACGACCGTAAAATACTTAGGAGTTACTATCCGGAGCGATCTGAAGTGGAATGATCACATAAAACAAATAGTGGGAAAAGCAGGCGCCAGGTTGAGATTCATAGGAAGAATTCTAAGAAAATGTGACTCATCGACGAAAGAAGTAGCTTACAAAACGCTTGTTCGTCCGATTCTTGAGTATTGCTCATCAGTATGGGACCCTTACCAGGTTGGATTAATAGAAGAGATAGACATGATCCAGCGAAAAGCAGCGCTATTCGTCATGGGGACATTTAGTCAGCGCGAGAGCGTTACGGAGATGCTGAACAAGCTCCAGTGGCGGACACTTCAAGAAAGGCGTTACGCAATACGGAGAGGTTTATTATCGAAATTACGAGAGAGCACATTCCGGGAAGAGATGGGCAACATATTACTACCGCCCACATATATCTCGCGTAATGATCACAACGAAAAGATCCGAGAAATTAGAGCAAATACGGAGACTTACAAGCAGTCGTTCTTCCCATGCACAATTCGTGAATGGAACAGGGAAGGGGGGATCAGATAGTGGTACAATAAGTACCCTCCGCCACACACCGTAAGGTGGCTCGCGGAGTATAGATGTAGATGTAGATGTAATAATGTTGAAGAATAGCTCGTTTAGTATTGTCTTGCTACAGAAGTTTCTTTCTTTGAACTTACTCGTAATGACTTGTGAAGAAAGGCCGTAAAATTTGTGGATGAACGTGCTGGGGAAAAGTGAGTTAGTCTTCTTCTTAAGCGCCACAAAACCAAACTGTCAACAATAAAGTCAACAAAGCCTACCGGAACATCAGGTAGCAGGGCTCTTGGTATGAGTGAAGAAAACGCAGAGAAACTTTATAACCATCTACAAGATGTGATATTGTACCTACTTTGAAACCAGGTCACGTTTTCTCTGATATTTATTATTGTCAAGTGGTCCGATTTTGGAACCTATTTTTCAAACTCGCTGTGTAAGGTTTTCTACTTTTTTTGTGTTATCCTTTCATTAAATTTTCTAAGAGTAAAATATAGAGTGTGTAACATCATCGTAAAATAAGTATTGCAAGCTATTTAAACAAGTTTTCCTACTATTGTATATTTTTTAAACATCAAGTCGAAAATGGGATTCCGATTAATGGCAGCTTTAATTACGTTGCCATCGAAAATTCCTAATGTTTAGCACTGAGGGAGGCAAATAAATGAAACAGGAAATATTATTTTGCCTGACGTAAATCAGTAATTCTGTATCTATGGTCTGATGTTTTGCTGGTATCACAAGAAGGTTAATGATTCCGTGGAGCATGAACAAAGTAAACTGTGAAATGGTACTGAAAGTTAACCCTGTTGGACTTTTATATAAAATGATTGATAATGTGTACAAAATTGCTTCTTGTAAACACGCACTCTCATTCTGAGCCAAACGAATTTAAACACTACACATTACTACGCCACACAGATTCTACTCTAAATTACGCTACTGTGAGCTACAGATTCCTTGTTACCGACAAATAATTCAAATAACAGCACGCATGTCTATGCTCACAGACGAAAATCTCAATCTATCCTAACAAATCAACTCAACGCCATTCACCATCAGAAACAAACAATCAAGTGACACAGCACTATCTACGATCTGACGTCACAGGAAGTGCACCAATTCTAAAATCCTGCGCAAGGGACGTCAAATTGAGTGACTACGCTAGGCAACATGATCTGACAGTCGCAGACGGCACCATGAATCCGAGATCCTGGCAGGGGACGCCACAATGAAAGTTAACCTTGAGGGGCTTTTCTATAAAATGATTGAGCATGTATGCAAAATTTTGTTTACTACAGTATTTACTTTCCCAGACCAAAGTCAGACCTAAATTATGCTAGAGAATTTATGAGTGAATACCGTAAACAACTAACAGGTGGTTTAAGACCACAATGGACAAGGATCCTGGGTGACAGAAGTGAGTCAAATACTCTGGCCCTAAAAATGTGGATAACGCAATCTGAATTGATCTGACGCTGAGCAGACTTCGTTTATTCAAATCCACATAATTTTCTATGTATAGCTGCAGCTGAGAACAAGTGGTGATTGAGATCTGTGCACCCCAACAAGGCCAAGGCAGCAGTATGTTACCCTGTTTGCTTCATGTGGCAATGTTAACTGCAGCTGATGAGATGTATGCTGTCGAGGGGAAAAATGAGGCGGCACCTGTGAATCGATCGCGGCCACGAAAGAAATGTAAAAAAATCTCACGGTCTAGCGATCAGGCAGATGGATCGCTATATACTCTCTGCCAGAGCCCTGAAATAACAGTAGATTTCAGTGTGTGTCACACCCATTCGCTAGTCGTACCAAGGACAAATTTGGCTCACTTAAACGACAGAGTACACAAGGATACCAAACGTCAAGACTGGTAAACCAAAAGCAAATAAATGTGCCCTCAGCAAACGAGTAGTCTGAGACATCTGAAGTCACACCATCAGTGCAGTAAGAACTTCACCACAGGCTCCCCAGTCTAATGTATTCCCAAGTGCAGTCAGTCTCAGGACAGGTCACAAGCACCAACCTCACATGCCAGAGTATCGACAAGAGGTCTTCTTATCAGACCAAAGTCCAGCACCCGAGTCCTTTGCACCTCACCACATAGTGCATGTACGATACCGCCTACACGCCTTCTTGAGCCAATCATAGGGTTCTAGAGGCGCTAAATCTCCCCTCCCACAGGACAGCACAAACTAATGTCGAACCAGGACAAGAGTTACGAAACCTGCGTCTCTGGAAATAAAGGAAACCGCCAAATACTGGCTTTTTAAAGTTTTTGCAGAGGGGGAAGATGTTTTTTTCCGAAGTCGCGTCGCTTCCCACGGCCACAAGCGAACAGATACAATCTTACAGATCTTTATTAAAATCGCCTGTGCTTTGGAGCTTATTAGTCTTAGCAATGCGGTGTAATAGAGATTCTATCTGTAAAAGTTTCTCAGACGCCGGAGTTTCTTATACAACTGAGGTAGCCGATGCAAGTGGGTCACAGGCCTATTTGCAGTATCAGCGAACACAAAAACTTGTGGATTTTTATTTTGTGTAGCTCAGTACCTGATGCTTGGTTTACAACTGCACTGTGTAGACGCGTCCCTTCAGTCTGTCACCCCCAACCCATCTATCGGCTGGCACCAATGCAGGCATCACAGCACTGTTCTGCCGGAGACCTGTCTCGACGAGGAGCTGCTCTGTCTGCCCTGTTCAACTGTGGGCCTGCCTGGCAAGATTTACTGAGGAATGGGCTCGCTGTTAATTGCTTACAACTCCCAACATGCCGTTTCTACGTGCTAAGAATCATAAAAATACCTCATGCCTTTAGCACCCTACCAGACTCCATCAACATCTACTCAGTCTATTAACTTTCTAAATTCTTGCTCAAGGTGCATCAGGTTATGACAAAATCTTTAATAATTTTCCTTATACGAAAACTAGGTGAGAGTGTAACTTGTTCTCTCTCAGTGTCTTATTATGAAATGCACAAAGTCTCAGAAACAGTATTCAACCAGGATTCACCTAGATTCTTTAATCAACAGTATCATGGCCATGTAGTTCACCTAATCTTAATTCTAAAGATTTATGTTGAAGGAGACACTTGATAGCTTTCGATAACGCGTACAGGTAACAGAGGAATCTGTCCTATAAATGAGACCAAATCCCAAGACAGTCCGTTTTTCGCACGATTTTTCGACTGTTTGAGATGGGAGGCTGAAAGAAGCCTAAGAACGAGTAGTGACCGAGTTACATACCTTTTTTACTGTCGGCATGCAGATGGTGGTCATGAGACTGAGAGGATCATATCTTAAGAATTATTTCCTAACTTGTTTTTTCTTTTCCTTCCATAAATATAGCGTAGACCTGGACATGCTGACACTAGCCTTCGAGTCCACTTTTACCTCGTGTTGCTTGCTCTTAAGCATTCATCACTATTTCTCACAAAAAAGTATTATGCAGGAATATCACACACAAGGATTAATCACTACTTCTCACAAATAACGTATTACGCAGGATTATCACACATATTACCCTTGGCATAGTCTTGACGTATTGCAGAAATGTGTATAACGACATTGAAACCTTAGACCTTTATTCAGTAACCTGGTCAAACAAAAAGTAGATTTATGTATGTTTTACAACATTTTCTCTATCCTTTGCTTCTATTTGTTTCTGTTGTGCTACACATAGAATTAAAGTCTCTTATAACAGTCTAAATCTGCCAAAGAACAACCAGGCAAATCGGCAGCACTGAGAGCATTGGCAAGATATAAATGTTTAGGTATTTTGTAACTCCTCACACGTCTCACATCATAACCACTTTTCGTTTTGCTTGATACATGAAACAAGCAGCAAATGTAACTAATTTATAAAAAGTCACCAACTTGAAGCCTTCTTTGCATTTCATACACTAATATTTGCCATCGCTTGAGATAATTCATCTCACTGTTCAAATTTTATACTTTATCCTCATCATTAAAACATGTAACAAGCCACAGTCGGACAAGTGGAATGTTTGCATTGCATCTAGAAACATAATGTGTGTTGTCTGTACATTCCCATGGCATTGATAATTATAAATTATCCCCTACTTGCGGTAGTTGCTTTATTTGAAACAGAAGATTTGCTCGTTCTCCTTTCCTCTGCCGGTCTTCTAAGAGACTGTTGGTTCAATGACGACTTATATATGATGTTTTCGTTTGTCAATGAAAATATTTTCACATCACACAATTGGTTTTCTGGAACCGTCGCTGACCAAATCTATCATGCCACTTATTATAATACCACAGCATCTGCAACGTAAACTACTTCTAAAGGCTAATGACCAAGCAAAAATATCAAAATGTATTTTAGAAAATATTTTCCACGACTTTCATTATTTCATTTTATGTGTCACTCTTCGCATTTCATTATTTGGAGAATCTGCTATGAAACGACACTACGGATTCATTATATATAAATGTTTTGTTAGAACACATGAAGTTCTGTGATGAGCATGTCTTTGACACTGTTTCACGGAGTTCAATGGATATAGTATTTGAAACTTTTGCTTCATTGCCCTCTGGTATTTTGAATTGCAAAACTATATCAAAATTAGCCATTCCATTAACTCTCTCTATCTCTCTCTCTCTCTCTCTCTCTCTCTCCTTCTACCCTCGAGCTACGGATCTGACATTAACAGAGAGATTTGTAGAGTCAAAGGTTTCGTATTTCATAACGCAGAGTATGCCAGCCGGTTTCATTTCATTACAGAGCCTCATCAGTTTCGTTTATAATTTCTCTGTGACAAGCACGAATCGGTGTGCTGCAGGGGAGGTAGAGGCTGTGTGGTGAGTGGTGATATTTAATGCTTCATTGACATATATCTGCGTCGTCTGACAGCATGACGTCAGTATGGACCTTGCTAACCGCACCAATAGGCGACAGTACCTGCCGGATACATTACATGAAAGGCCTGCGGACGTATGGCCATCCAAACGCTTTCATCACAGTGTACGCTCTCTCTCATCCGAGTTCTTTTCTAACCGGTGTGTAACATCAAGATCGATACACACACCTTATCGCAAATGACAGAAAATTTTAGTTTCAAAATTCGTTAATACCGAAATCATGTTTTGCAACCATTAAACGTAACTTATTTTGATTACTTAGAATTACATAGGATTACAACTTCATTATTAATAGGAGATTTATTATCTAGTATTAACAGGTAGAAGATTCACCACGTTCCATCAGTTACATGACATTTGTACATAAAGGTGTCCTTCAAAATGTCAACTGAAGCTCCATGCGACTTTTCTTGCATCTTGCTACACGATACGTTGAGCAGACTGCTTGTGATGAATTATGTAAAAAATAATAATGGTAACATTAATTTATCCATGGTACGATATCCTTGTACTGTTCTCTATTGGTCTATGTAATCATTAAAACTCTGCCTCAGATAATATAGTCTTGTATGTAAAATTTCATTCTTACTTTTGTGTCATTTATATCAATTTCCTGTTCCACTAGCTTGTAAAACATTTAAAATCTCTCTTAATTAAGATAACTACTAATATATTGATTTTATATACTTAATTTTAATGTCATATTATACTAATTCTTTTCAAGGAGGTGTCCCTTAACGGCGGCATTTGATGTATAAACAAATACTTATGTTGCTCTACAATACAACATTCAAAGCTGATCTAAATCGAAGTGTGCCCCTTCGGTAGCTTCACACGAGAGTACCACCTGCTGGCGATGTGGACACGTAACACAGTAAGAAATACGGAAGCGGCGCAGTATAGGAGTAGCAACAATATGGGGAAGAGAGGAAACTGTTATGGATTTCCGTCTGAGAACGAATACGTCTGAAATGTCTAAGCTGGTCGGCTGTTCGCGAGCAGCTGTCTTGAGCATTTGCAGAAAGTGGTTGTAGGACGGTGGAACCACAGAAAGGCGACGAGGTGTTCTACGTGCTCGCCTCAAAGGAGGTTTGCCCCCATTGGAAAGTAGTATAGGAGGCGGTATTTGGCAGTCTGACGGCAGAGTACAGCGCTGTTGCAGGCATGTTTCGGAGCACACTATTCGACGCACATTCTCTGTTACCACATTCTCTGTGGTAGACGACCGCGATCTGTTGCCTTACAGAGCGAACAACCTCGTCAATTGCGATTGCAGTGGGCACACGATAATCGAACTCCGACCGTTAGAGATCAGAACAAGAGCGAGTACGAGTTAAATGTGGCGGATTTATTCAAGCATGCAGAACTGTATGATTAGTCGTGACGTCTTGTTAGCACCGAAGATGAGTACACCATCTTCTTCCCGCTGTAAAGTAACACTGAAGCGCACAATGATCTGTTGTCGGGAACTGATGGTTTGTGACTGATCTGTGTTTTGTGATGCAGTGAAGGGTGTAAGATGAAAATGGATGCAAAGTACACAATTGATAATGTTTTATATTAAAGGAGGTGTGATGTATGGAATGAATTTCACGCTATAGCTCACGCTTCAGACGAAAAGCATAAAAATTTCAACTGCAAACAAAATGTTGTATTCTTGATCATTCCATCTCCAGCGTGGGAAAACATGTGCAGCGTCAAACAAAACATGCGCAGGGCATCATCACTAATGTATCACTGGAACTAAAAAGCACAGTATCTCCGTATCCTTTGCCCACGGCAAGTCGTGTTTATGGGCTAACAGTGAGTTATGTAGTTTATCATTTATTTCTTTAACTTTTTTGAAATATTTATTTCAATTAATAATTAATCTGAAACGTCCCCTTTTGAACAAGTTTACAAGACTGTGCTTAAACTGACGCACAATATTTTTAGCGCAACGCAATCTGACTTTCAATAATCTCTACAAGAGAATGGCCCTGACTAACATTAACCTGTACCTTTCACAAATCACTTACCTCACAAAAATCTTCGCTACTCAAGCTACTGCAATACAGCGAGCGCCACTACTGCCAGCTAAATAAAAGATTCAAACTATGGAAGGCACTAACTACTGATAGGGATAGTTAGCAAATGAAAGATATTAATAGAGAACAAACAATGTATTTACCTTGATATCATCATATATATACGAGGCCTGTTCAGAAAGTAAGCTCCGATTGATTGCCAAATTGAAACCACAGTGAACATCAGAAATGTCTTACTTGTAACAATTAGCTACACCTTTCAGCTACTTCTCTACGTAGTCGCCGTTCTGACTTAGACTTTTGTCATAGCGTTGTACCAACTTTTCAATAGCCTCATCATAGAAGGCAGCCGCCAGTGCTTTCCGCCAATTCTCCACGCTGGCCTACACCTCGTTGTCTGTGTCAAAATGTTGTCTTCAAAGACAGCGGTTCATGTGACCAGAGATGAAACTCAGGGGGAGACAATTGCGGACTGTATTGTGGGTAATCTCACATTTCCATTTGAAAACGATGCAGGAGCATCTTCATTGCCCCTGCAGAATGCGGCTGAGAATTGTCTTGAAGAAGAAACAGCACGACAGTTATGTAATGTTAGCTGCATAGCTTCAGGCGAAATTTCTCACCAGGCCCTCGTACTTGGCGGCAGACACTATTTTCTAGACATCTTTACGCAGTCACTGCGAGCTCAGAAATGAGAAGAGCGACGTGATGCTAACTGGGGTTATACTAGAGACACTACCCAACACATCTGTGCAAAGCTTTATCGGATTTTCATAGTCGTTTCCATTTCGCGACCGATCGGAGCTTACTTTCTGAACGCCCCTCGTATATATAGAGCAGTTCATGACAAATTTCAAAACTCTGCCATCTCTCTCCCCACATCCACCACTGCTGGCGGCTCACCTCCAACTGCCCAACGCTACGCGCTGTTCACAGCCAGCTGCCTAACACTACAATGGCGAGTATTACAACAATGCAAAACAGCCACAGACTGCACACAGCACAGCCAGTGATTTTCATACAGAGGTGGCGTTACCAATAAAAAAACCTAAACAGCCTACTTACATAGCCCCCATGCTCCCCACAAAAAATTTTACAAATTTTTTTGGGCACTGGCCAATACATATTTGTTAAAATTTTTCATAATCGTAATTACAATAACAAAGTAATCAAATGCATACACTTATTGATACAATGTTGGTCAAAAGCTAAAATTTTCTCACAGTCCATAAAGATAGTCCTGATCATTCATCATAATAGTAATTACAGTTTTTTTTTCACAAAGTCTCTTTAGTAAAAGAAATTGCACACAGAAGTAGTGGATTTCCATGCAGTCTTGGAGAAGTAGTGTTGTCCTTCCAACGGAAAGACAGTGCTGACTCTTGACATGCTGACAGGTAATGGGCCACAACAGAGCAAACCCACAGCGGAGTCAGTCGAAGTTTTGAAGAGTATTGGTGGGTAGGTCATCACAGAGCAGACCCACTGTAGTCCTGGTAGAAATTACGGTATTGATGGGCCACCAGAGGTGCAGACCCACTGCAGTACTTGTAGAAATAATGGTACTGGTGAGTCAGCAAAGACGCAGACCCACTATAGTCCTTGTAGAGATAATGGTACTGGTGAGTCAGCAAAGACGCAGACCCACTGTAGTCCTTGTAGAGATAATGGTACTGGTGGGCTACCAGAGGTGCAGACCCACTGCAGTCCTTGTAGAGATGGCCAGCAGCCATCTGTTGTGACTGTGCAGGTGCACAATCACCATTGAAGAGTCTTGTGGATAATATAGCAAGTCCATAACCACCACTTTTGCACTCACAAAGTTTTTGGAATTTTCCTTAGAACCAGCAATGCTGTTAACCAGTCCCTTGCTGAATTATTAACACACGTGCAAACACTAACAGTCCCTACTTCTCACATATTGTCCATATACTATGACCAACAGAAACGTGTGCAGTGAAATGTAACTTACAAGTTAATAATATGATGAACTGGTGACAATTACAATTTTATAACATGAGAATACAATTACAAACGTACAAAATACATCATTAAAGAACATAACAATACAGATAACATTTGTAGTAATATGGGCTTTACAAAAGAATAAAAATAGACATATATGTCAGTGTTACAGGAATTATGACAAGATTACATACATAAAAGATCAGAATAACTTTCGAAACATCAACTTCACACATGAGCATTAACACAAAACAGAATAAATAATGTCTAAACATCTTTACAAAGTAAATAACATATTATTAATGCCAATTGTATTTGAGGATAACAGTATTCCTCATCATAGTGAATGTAACTTAGTATTAGAAGAGAAAAAAGTTCTATGAAACAGTACACAGAGACAGGAAGAAAACAAATACACAAGGGTACACAAACACATAGGGGGATAACACAAGGAAAGGACAGGGTTTCTTTTACTGCAGTATTTTGCAAACAAAACTTTCTTTACTTCTCGGAGATCTCCCTTCGTTCCTCACTATTTCCAAAAAGTCCTATCTATACCTGTTTTCTGTATTCTAACCATATTTCTTTCAAAATAATTATGGCTCATTGTACAATACTCATTTTGGCCCAAATCTTTTTTTATATACCTTGTCAATGCATTGCTTCCAATTCATCATAGTTAGTTTCTTATATAGTCTACCCCCTCTTAAGCTAACTTAAATCTATTGAGCTCAGATGCTAAACTAAGGGACGAGGCAATGCAGTAACACAAAACAATTAACACAAACAGCAATGATCAAAAATACAAATGGCGAAGCAAGCAACATAAATTACAATTAACATAAGGCAATGTGCAGCAAACAAGAAAAATAAATCTGGCTTAGCAGAGTAACACAAATCAAAATTCAGTAGCACTATGCCTGGCAAACAGCAGCAGCAAAAAAAAAAAAAAAAAAAAAAAAACTTATCTCTAAACATGACATAGCTCAAGCAGAAAAAATATTACACTAAAAATGGCCATGTCTAATACCTATGTCACATCTTAACACTAGAGTGATGCATCACGATAACTTACTCTACCAAAAAAATTACCAAGTATTTGAAAAGTAAATTATGTATGCAGTTTCTGTTACTAGTCCCTTCTTATTGTTCTTTCCATTCCAAGAGCTCCTTTTTCGAAGAATGTGGATCATAAAGTAATTATTTAATAGATCTGTTGACAGAAAGTGTTCACATTAGCAAATGCATTTAATTTTATTTTATGAAACCAATGCTGCAAGACAGCTGGGAACCAGATATCAAATGAAATAAGCAATTACGCAAACCAAAGCATAAAAATATCATTCAATAGTCATGTGACATTTCATAAGTTAGTAGAAATTCTCTCAACTCTCGTAGAAAGACACTTGTCCTAATCAGGTGTGCAGTTGTAAGAATGTTTCCAAGTTATTATTAGCGTGTCGTATTTACGATGCTTTCTACAAAGGAATGTCAATAGCGAGGATAATGGTCTCCCTTTTTTTTTCTACCACCTAATGGCTTTTTTTCTCAAGGTGGCTGACACACCTGCCCGCTCACAACGAATTACGTCACGGTCACTTACCTTTCATACCGAAATATTTACGACAGCAGTTTTCGCTACAGTGACAGTCTCATATAAAAAATTCACAGGTCGAAAATTTGCGTTACAAATGTGTAGAAACAAAATTCTATAAATATAACAGTGTCCAAAAAATTTTCGCCGGCCTTGTGATACATTCACGCATTTACATACATTTCCTACCTCTTAAAGTACGATTCTTGGTTTCCAACATCCTTTTTCACCAGTCAGAGTCCCTACCTTCTATTCATTATTCATATACATATAAACACGTAATCACATTCCTTATATAGCATCATCTTATTGATCATAAACATACCGCAACAGCATAATACACATCGTCGTCGTAAAAATAACATCATAACACCTCAGTCAAATCTCAAAATCGTCGTAGCTTCCTCCAATAATTTCAAAACCTAAAAAAATTCTCTGCTCATGTCAAAAGTGTCATCTGCCTCAAACGTACTTTAAAATCATGATCCCATACCAAATAAATCATTCAAAGCTCTCATAGTACCACAATGGCTCCGAAAAAATATGAACAGTTCACAAAGTACTGACAAAATGCAATTTCATAAATGTGAAGTTATTCAACTGTGTAATTACGTAAACATCTGTCACTAATGTAGTAAAAAAATGTTTGTTTTTTTGTTAAATAATCAGATAGCTGTGTAATTTATGTGTTAGAGAAATATGGTACCGATGTGTAAAGTTGTATAAGCAAATACCATAATAGCTAGGGCTCCTTGTGGTTGCCACACACATGGTACACAAAGTAAGCGTGTACCCCCCTGAGGATTAATGTAATTATACCTTCAGGTGTTACAGATTACAGCAATGGAATGAAATGTATCACGGAATACCTTTGTATCATTGTACTTCAAATATCTTTAAAAATAAATGTTTTAAGTACAAAATTAATCACTCAAATGCGTGTACTGTAGCGCTAAATGTGCGTCTTGCTGTAACACAATCTCTGCGGAAGTATCATAGTTATTGTTCTCCGAAAGCTAAGTTCTGCAGAAGCCAATGTACTTACCTCATGATAAACAAAAGTGAAATACTTTGCGTATAGATATCTTAGTTATTACACTTATTGTGGTGATGAAGAAAGTACTGTGCTGTAACGTATTGTTGTGCTACGGAAAAGGCTGTCTCATTGTAGCTATACCCCAAAAGTTACCACTAAAACATGTTTTACTTTCCAGAATAATTCAGAAAAACTGTGCAGATATAAAACAGAAACACCGCAAAAGCAACATTGTAAATTGTCACTCATTAGTAGCGTCGTGATAAAATTGTGTATCTGTCACATAAACTAACCACTATGTCGTCTGGTATCTCACAGAAAGTACTTTAAATCCAGAATGTATTTTCAAGTAAACCAAAATCTTGCATTAAAATCTCAAGTTAAAAAAGCACATTATCTCTCAATAAACGGTTTTACGTGTGAAATGTGGTGTAAACCTTCGCTCTTCCTAGTACGCAGAGTTTGAACTTGAATGCAATTATCATGCGCTATACGTCGGTAAAGAATACTGGAATTTTTCTCAAGGTTAGCGTCTATGTTATTTTTCTCTGAGCCAGCCGGCGCACGCAGCTGCCTGCAGAGCGCGTCATTGTCTGTCCCTTTGTTGGCGTGCGTCGTTATTGGGATTAGGAGACCTAACTTCTACAAATTCACTCTGACGAGAAGGCCCTGCCCTGTTTAAATCCCGCCAGTTCTGATGCAATTCAGGTCTGTCGTTACGATCATATCGTCTATCGTCATGTCGGTAGTTCCTGTGGTTTCTTTCTTGTCGGTTAAGTGGTAGAGAATTTCTCCCTGAATCGTAACTACGCGCTGGACCGTTGCGTCTAAAGTTATTCTGTCTCCCTTGATAATATTTATTTTGGTTCCCATATTGTCTGTTTCTAAGGTAATCTCTGTCACATTCATTACTACGGAAATGCGATCTTTCTCTGTAACTATTATTACTCTGCCAGTGGTTGTCATATGGGTGGTGTCTGTTTTGGTCACGATTTGCATTGTAAGAATAGCCTTGACGTGTCCAGTTAATATTTCTTTCATCGCGGAATTGTGGCGGATGTGACCTGTAATTGTTGTGCTCGTGCGTTCCGCGATTGTCAGTGTCAATTTCCTGTTCTTGTAAGAGTCCTTGAAATGCTTCAATGTCGTCTTTGCAACGTCCTGCCAAAATAATATGTCGTAAATGTTCAGGTAATTTGATTAAGCAAATGCGGATGAGTTCTGAGGGGCTGTATGGGTTTGACAGGTACTGGTTCTTGTGCAACATGTCTTCAAAATATTTCACAAGACTGGAGAATTCAGATTGTTCGAATTGTTTCATCATTATGATGCCATGTTTTACTCGGTCTTGTGTGGCTTGAGACCAATATGCTGAGAGGAAGGCATGGTAAAATTCTCCTTCACTGTGGCAATCGTGAATGACCGATCGCATTCTTACAGCTGGTTCATTCTCTAAGTAGCCACACATAAATTCTAATCTGTGTTCTAACGACCAGTTGGGAGGAAAACAATGAGAGAATTGATGGAGCCATGCTTGTGGATGAATGTCGTTGGCAGAATTCTTAAACGTTTTGAATTTACGTGTAGTAATGAACAGCTTATAGTCAAAATCATCATGTCGGCAAGTCGCATGTCGGTCATTGTTACGTCGTTTCGGCGGTTCCATCTCAAAATTCGGTGTACCTTGCCAATTTCTTTCATAATTTCCGAAGTGCCCTATGTTGTTATTTTGTGTCTGTTCCGTATTTCTATGTCCCTCTTCCCGTATTGGGGCGCGAGTGTCCTCTGAAATACGTAATTCTTGTATTACCTGTGTCAGCTGATCTTGTACTTCGCGGATTTCTCTTTGGTGTTGCGTATTAATTTGATTCAGATTTTGTTTCAGTTTCCTAATTTGTTCGCTCTCTTCTGTGTCATTAAAGACTACCGGTTTTGTGTCGTTCAGATTATCATCTACCTTCGTAGATAAGTTAGTGAACTGATCCGAAAGTTCGGCTACTTTCTCCGATAGTGAACACATTTCCTCAGTGTGTTTTTCTGAACCAAGTTTCAGATTGTCCATTTGTGTTGAAATCGAATCTACTGTGTCCTTCAAGTTTTCCTGAGTTTTTGCAAGTTGCGTAACCGAATCGGTAGATGCAACTGAGTGAAATTTAGCTTGTAAGGTCTCATGATTTTCATGAACAGTAGTTTGCAGTTCTTTTATGGCTGCTTCGTGATTCTATAGAGCATTTTCATGACGCGAAAAAATAGGTTGGAAATGCTCACAAATTTGTGTTTTTACGTCGTTACAGACTTTTTGACATTTCGATTCAATGTGATGTAACTCATTAGTTAAGTCCTCACGTGTTTGTTCAAGTGTGGTGTCTAACTTTTGAAGATTTTGTTCCATTGCGTCTAACTGTTGCTGTGTTTGTCTCTGGTGTTGTTCCACTGTGTCTAACTTTTAAGATTTTGTTCCACTGTGTCTAACTTTTGAAGATTTTGTTCCATTATGTCTAACTTTTGAAGCTTTTGTCGTGTTTGTCCCATTTGTTGTATTAATTGTAATAACAATGCACTGGTGTCTGGAACATGTTCCTCAGTGCTTTTCGGCAGTGAATTTGCACCGGAAACATTCACATTTTGACAAGCAGAAAATGTGTCTTGACTTATTTGAGAAAACGGTGAGGATCCAGAACCTGAATCTACAGTATTTGCGAGATCGTGTCGTGTCATTTCGGATTCCTGAGCCGAGCTATTGCCGACCGATCGATCGATAATGCTTCCCTGCTCACTAATTGTTTCACTGCCTACACCATTGTTTGCAGCCCGCTCCATTTCCCTATGCACAGTTACCAAATTACTACTTTGAACGTCTGTTAATTCATTACACAGTGGTGCTGGCAAGCTACGCTCGTCGTCACTATTGTTTCTCAGTTTGCTTTGGAGCCTAGTGTTACGTTTTTCAAACGCCATTATTGTCACAGTATTTCACACGACAACACAGAAAAACACAATTTGAAGAGCTAAAATAAGAGAACACATTAACATAACACTGAAAATAATATCTAGTTAATTGCAGCTGCGAAATACTTGGTGCAAATCTACATGCATGCCACAACTGTTTTATTTTTACAACAATGAAAGACTGCAACTACAAAGGAGATTTTCTCTACAATTACGCGCTAGCAATAAACAAAAGCTACACTAATTACACAAACTACAAGAAAAAAAAAGAAGATTCCAGTGAGGTATACTGGCGCTGCAGTCCGGAACCGCGGGACTGCTACGGTCGCAGGTTCGAATCCTGCCTCGGGCATGGGTGTGTGTGATGTCCTTAGGTTAGTTAGGTTTAAGTAGTTCTAAGTTCTAGGGGACTTATGACCTAAGATGTTGAGTCCCATAGTGCTCAGAGCCATTTGAGCCAGTGAGGTATCCTAGGCTAAGGGTCGACATATGAAACGTCCCCTTTTGAACAAGTTTACAAGACTGTGCTTAAACTGACGCACAATATTTTTAGCGCAACGCAATCTGACTTTCAATAATCTCTACAAGAGAATGGCCCTGACTAACATTAACCTGTACCTTTCACAAATCACTTACCTCACAAAAATCTTCGCTACTCAAGCTACTGCAATACAGCGAGTGCCACTACTGCCAGCTAAATAAAAGATTCAAACTATGGAAGGCACTAACTACTGATAGGGATAGTTAGCAAATGAAAGATATTAATAGAGAACAAACAATGTATTTACCTTGATATCATATATATATATATATATATATATATATATATATATATATATATATATATATATATATATATATATAGAGCAGTTCATGACAAATTTCAAAACTCTGCCATCTCTCTCCCCACATCCACCACTGCTGGCGGCTCACCTCCAACTGCCCAACGCTACGCGCTGTTCACAGCCAGCTGCCTAACACTACAATGGCGAGTATTACAACAATGCAAAACAGCCACAGACTGCACACAGCACAGCCAGTGATTTTCATACAGAGGTGGCGTTACCAATAAAAAAACCTAAACAGCCTACTTACAAATCAAAGTGCAGAGATTGCTTTCATCCACATGTCATGTTGTCTGACAGACTGGGTAACGCCTCAGCAATGTGTATGTGTCAACGTAACTGTTACACATTCTCTGAATAGATATTAAACATTAAAATAAATTCACGGCTGTGTTCAAAAGAGTATACCACAAATGTGCCGTTGCTGAGCTCCACGTGTAAAACCAGTGTGTCTAGCACGGAGACAGGTAGGTTGCAGGCCCTTTACTGCCCTTCTTGTAACCAGTACACGGCCATCACAGGCACCGAGGCAGAACCATTTTCCATCAGAAAACACAACAGATCTTCACCCCGCCCTCTAATGAGCTATCGGATTGTGTAAATGGCCGTAGTTTGGCGTCAGAGAAATGCACGCTACAGGGCGTCTGTCTCAGACCAGTCTGGGGGAAAAAAAGTACAGTAGTTGTACCATCGGAAAGTGCGGCCATAACCCACCAAGCTGGACAAAAGTAAAAATCCTTACAAATCATCAGAAAGGCAGTATTCGGAGATTTTCGTGGTCGCTGATTATCAATCCGAAGTTAAAATTTTAAATAAAAACGCAGTAAGGAATCTGACACGGAACCCTGTTGTACAAAAAGTACAAAGTAAACCTATATATTGTATAGTACAATAACATGTAAGTACATTCGGCTGATTAAAATTTATGACTAGTCCGAAGTATAATACCATTATCCACCAGCTGACTCCACTTTGAGATTACTGGAGGTGTCTGTACTTCCTGGCATACGTGGCGCAGCTGACGTTCAGACTGCTTCTGACAGCGAAGGTTCTGAATGTATTCGAGGTAATTCACGCAAACTCGAAATAAACGGATCAATTATTAAAAATAAGCGTAAAATAATATCTTCGATTATTTCTCACGGAAAGTTCTCTAAACTTTTTAATATGTTAATTGTTAGAGTCTTGAGCGTCATCCTACATCTGCTCTTTCGTCAAAACTGATTACCTTAATAGTTCTGCGCCATTAATTAATAACCTGGGATGTACTAGCAATTATTGAGCTAAATGAAATAAAATCGTTATAACTTCTGAACGGTTTTCGTTAGCGCGTTCAAACTGGACGGTTGGCCGCGGGGCATCGTGGGAATTAGTATTCACCTATATGGTTTGGTTTAGCTACGAAGTCCACTTTCATTTGGAAGGGTTCGTGAATAAGCATTTAGAGTACTGAGAATTCACATTTTGCGATCGAGAAGTCTCTTCTCCCTCATCGGATGACTGTGTGGTGTACAGACACGGAATAGTCGGTACGACATTTCTTGTGGCGCGATAGCTACCGAACGGTACGTAAAGATTTTGGAAGATGATTCCATCCCATTATCCGTGCCGGCCACTGTGGCCGAGTTGTTCTAGGCGCTTCAGTCTGGAACGGTGCGACCGCTACGGTCGCAGGTTCGAATCCTGCCTCGGGGATGGATGTGTGTGATGTCTTTAGGTTAGTTAGGTTTAAGTAGTTCTACGTTCTAGGGGACTGATGACCTAAGATGTTGAGTCCCATAGTGCTCAGAGCCATTTGAGCCAGTGAGGTATCCTAGGCTAAGGGTCGACATATGAAACGTCCCCTTTTGAACAAGTTTACAAGACTGTGCTTAAACTGACGCACAATATTTTTAGCGCAACGCAATCTGACTTTCAATAATCTCTACAAGAGAATGGCCCTGACTAACATTAACCTGTACCTTTCACAAATCACTTACCTCACAAAAATCTTCGCTACTCAAGCTACTGCAATACAGCGAGTGCCACTACTGCCAGCTAAATAAAAGATTCAAACTATGGAAGGCACTAACTACTGATAGGGATAGTTAGCAAATGAAAGATATTAATAGAGAACAAACAATGTATTTACCTTGATATCATATATATATATATATATATATATATATATATATATATATATATATATATATATATATATATATATAGAGCAGTTCATGACAAATTTCAAAACTCTGCCATCTCTCTCCCCACATCCACCACTGCTGGCGGCTCACCTCCAACTGCCCAACGCTACGCGCTGTTCACAGCCAGCTGCCTAACACTACAATGGCGAGTATTACAACAATGCAAAACAGCCACAGACTGCACACAGCACAGCCAGTGATTTTCATACAGAGGTGGCGTTACCAATAAAAAAACCTAAACAGCCTACTTACAAATCAAAGTGCAGAGATTGCTTTCATCCACATGTCATGTTGTCTGACAGACTGGGTAACGCCTCAGCAATGTGTATGTGTCAACGTAACTGTTACACATTCTCTGAATAGATATTAAACATTAAAATAAATTCACGGCTGTGTTCAAAAGAGTATACCACAAATGTGCCGTTGCTGAGCTCCACGTGTAAAACCAGTGTGTCTAGCACGGAGACAGGTAGGTTGCAGGCCCTTTACTGCCCTTCTTGTAACCAGTACACGGCCATCACAGGCACCGAGGCAGAACCATTTTCCATCAGAAAACACAACAGATCTTCACCCCGCCCTCTAATGAGCTATCGGATTGTGTAAATGGCCGTAGTTTGGCGTCAGAGAAATGCACGCTACAGGGCGTCTGTCTCAGACCAGTCTGGGGGAAAAAAAGTACAGTAGTTGTACCATCGGAAAGTGCGGCCATAACCCACCAAGCTGGACAAAAGTAAAAATCCTTACAAATCATCAGAAAGGCAGTATTCGGAGATTTTCGTGGTCGCTGATTATCAATCCGAAGTTAAAATTTTAAATAAAAACGCAGTAAGGAATCTGACACGGAACCCTGTTGTACAAAAAGTACAAAGTAAACCTATATATTGTATAGTACAATAACATGTAAGTACATTCGGCTGATTAAAATTTATGACTAGTCCGAAGTATAATACCATTATCCACCAGCTGACTCCACTTTGAGATTACTGGAGGTGTCTGTACTTCCTGGCATACGTGGCGCAGCTGACGTTCAGACTGCTTCTGACAGCGAAGGTTCTGAATGTATTCGAGGTAATTCACGCAAACTCGAAATAAACGGATCAATTATTAAAAATAAGCGTAAAATAATATCTTCGATTATTTCTCACGGAAAGTTCTCTAAACTTTTTAATATGTTAATTGTTAGAGTCTTGAGCGTCATCCTACATCTGCTCTTTCGTCAAAACTGATTACCTTAATAGTTCTGCGCCATTAATTAATAACCTGGGATGTACTAGCAATTATTGAGCTAAATGAAATAAAATCGTTATAACTTCTGAACGGTTTTCGTTAGCGCGTTCAAACTGGACGGTTGGCCGCGGGGCATCGTGGGAATTAGTATTCACCTATATGGTTTGGTTTAGCTACGAAGTCCACTTTCATTTGGAAGGGTTCGTGAATAAGCATTTAGAGTACTGAGAATTCACATTTTGCGATCGAGAAGTCTCTTCTCCCTCATCGGATGACTGTGTGGTGTACAGACACGGAATAGTCGGTACGACATTTCTTGTGGCGCGATAGCTACCGAACGGTACGTAAAGATTTTGGAAGATGATTCCATCCCATTATCCGTGCCGGCCACTGTGGCCGAGTTGTTCTAGGCGCTTCAGTCTGGAACGGTGCGACCGCTACGGTCGCAGGTTCGAATCCTGCCTCGGGGATGGATGTGTGTGATGTCTTTAGGTTAGTTAGGTTTAAGTAGTTCTACGTTCTAGGGGACTGATGACCTCAGATGTTAAGTCCCATAGTGCTCAGAGCCATTTGATCCATTTTGAAACCATTGTCCGAAGTGACCCTCATTTCGACACGATGTGAGAGCTCGACACCATCGAAGCAGGAGTGTTTGATGCCCTCGAAGAGCACTTTGGAGACCGTGTTCTGTCTCTGGGATACCCAGCGACCACTGGCATCGGCCTCGATTGGCCGCCATATTTTCCGTATCTGGACACATGCGACTCCTTTTTGTGGGGCTATATTAAGGACAAGGTGTACGGCAATAACCAAAAAACTATTGCTGAGCTGAAAACAGCCATTCAGGAGGTCATACAAAGCTTCGATGTTTCGACACTTCTGCGGGTCATGCAGAATTTCACTGTTCCTCTGCGACATATCACCGCCAATGGTGGCAGGCATAACCGAAATTCAGATATGTGCCGCGCGGGGTAGCCGCGCGGTCTAGGGGCGCCTTGTCATGGTCCGTGCGGCTCCCGTCGTCGGATGTTCGAGTCCTCCCTCGGGCATGAGTGTGTGTGTTGTGCTTACCATAAGTTAGTTTAAGTTAGATTAAGCAGTGCGTAAGGTTAGGGAACGATGACTTCAGCGGTTTGCTCCCATAAGATCTTACCACAAATTTACATTTCAGATACCTATAGTGACTTTTACATGTTGAATAAAGTGTGTGCACACAGTAGTTTGTAACTAATTTACGTTTTTTTATTTAGTTTAATAATTGTCACCCTGCGGGTCTACCCGTTTTTGTTTATTGATATTACATAAACTATTATTATTAATTATGATACACGACGATATTCTGCTTACTTGCAGCTGCTGATTAGACTGATTCTTAGAGATTTGGCGTTCTCTTGAATGTGATATTGAAATCTTTGCTTCCTGCATGATACATCTTTCTCCATTGGGGATCCCCTTTAGCTGAACTACAATAGCGGGTATAAGGGGTAGAGGCCGCTGAGCTCTGGAATTTGACCTTCGGACTCATACCTATCCCGATCCACGACTATATTTGCTCGGTACATCCACTTTGTTTTTAGACTTTTGGCCACCATTTTGGGATTTGGCCACAATGTGCGTGGGCGAAACTACGGGAGAAATATTTTGCTCATCAGTTCACAACATTCTTTATTTGAAATAACCCCTTTACGAGGGTCAGTGAGAAAGATGTGTCGCCTATTTTTTTTATTTTAGTTTTACAAGAAACGCGTATGCCATACGTGTAGGATACAACTACAACATTTCCGATTAATTTGTTCACAGTTTTTTTCCACCTTGAAAGAAGAATATGTACACCTGTACGGTAAACATGATGGTCCTACTTCCTCAGTTACTGGTGCACAGAGTTTTTCAAGTTTTCCGCATCTTCAAAGTGTTGACGCCGATGAGCTTAAGCTTGTTTGAGTCTGTCGTTATCCGGCGGTCGACAAGGATGGTTTGGCCGGCACTCCGGATACTGTGTAAGGGCACTGGGCGGCCGCCTGACATTCCATAAGCGAAAAATATTTTCCCTACCGCTTCTCTACAGCGGGGGACCCATCATGCAACGGTGCTGACATCCATCGTAGCGCTGCCATACATGCACTTCAGCCTTTCATGTATGCGGTTGGACGTTTCACTTTTAGCAGTAAGGAATTCAGTCTCAGAACTCTGTCTTGTATGTACGCCAAACTCGGACGGTTTCTAAACTTATACAGTGCTGCCATCTGTTGATGGAGGACATTCTTAACTCTACAGGCTGTAGAAGGAAGTTAGCGGAAGTGCGCCAAATTCATGGTTGCTACTTTACGAACTAAATGAAAGGAAAAAAAAAAAAAAAAAACGAGGCATTACTACCCCACTGCCAAAAGGAGGCCAGATCTAGGAAATCAAATCGAACATGTGTTTGACGCCAAGGAACCTTCCTTTACCCTGAAATACACGTACAGCTACATCCATAGTCGGCAAACTACTGTGAAATGCATGGGAGAGTGTATTGCCTAGTGTACACTGTTCCCGTTACATCCAAATACAGAGCACGGGCAGACTGAGTTTTAAAATTCCTCCGTTCCTCTATAATTATTGTATATTATCTTCACATGCTCTATGGGAATGTTACTTAGGAGGTTGTAGTATATTCCTAGAGTAATCGGTTCAAATTGGTTCCTGAAACTTTGTAATTAGACTTTCTCGGGAGAGTTCTCGTTCATCTTCAATAGTCTGTCAGTGGAGTTTCTTCATCAGGCTATGTTGTTCCAGTTTCCCTGCTCGTAGGCGTGCAGAATCGGTGGGGATTCATTGGGTCGTCTGCCTTCGAGCGCCGAAGACTATATCAGAGTTTGTCTCTGTAGAGATACAGTTTTAAAATGCTCAGCAAAGGCGGGCAGATGGTACCGACGACATGGCCGAAGTGGGTGTCTTATAGAGACCCTTTGCCGTTTTATTCACGCAACTGCCAACGTTGCACCCATCTGTGACCATGCCACAGGAGGCCATGAAACAAGAGGGCATACTATGCGTACTTTTTGCTGCTTGAGATCGCGTTGAAAGTTCATCGAATGATTCCACGCTGGACAAAACAACAAAAACTACGCTCTCACTACAGTACAAGGGGATGTTATCACGTTGCTGGCCCTCGATGTTCTTGGTCAAGGGTTAAATCGTCTGGGGAGTGTCAGCAGTGTCGAGCGTAGTGAAGAACGTCGTCCTGTTGCTGGTCACTCTGCGAACTGTCGCTTTCGGCTTTCAAATGTGTGGGAATCAATGCCCCAAATAAAAGGGAGGTTTCGTTGACGTCATTATTGTATTTTCGTGTCAGTTAAGAGGTTGTTCTAAATTTTTTTCGTCGGTAGCCCATATCAAAGCAACACGATTTCAATGCTGGGAATCGCAGTTCTGACCTCCATTTCAGAGGCGTCAAAAGAACGGTTAAGTTGTGGGTGAGAGTGTGATGACCTTCTTATCTTGTGATACGTACACGGAGGCGTTGGACAGAAGCGTGGTGAAATTACGTACCAATGTGACATCGTTAACCGACCTTACGCTACACAGGAACCTTTGAATCTGGTCTTTTTTCCGTCTGTGTCGACACCTTGCTCTTTGAGCGTTGCCGAGTCTCATGGTGTCGTCGCAGAGCGACACACTCTTCTCTATTACAGAGGAAATTTGTAAGTGCCTTTGAGCCAAATTTCAAACTTCTTCGCCGCGATGGGAGATAGGATGTTTCGAAAAAGTGTTCCCTTATTTGCGTTGTGCTGTGTATACCATATAATGATGTTACCCAAGGGTTCAATAAGTTTCTAAACCGATTTATTTAAAAAATATACACTGTGTATATATATATATATATATATATATATATATATATATATATATATATATATATCACTCAAGAACTTTTCGAGGTTTTTGCTAATAATGTTTCTTCTCTATATATTATGTGTTTCACCACACTATATATACTAAAATTGAGAGTATAATATATAAATTTTAGTTAAATTGATCAAGACCAATTGACCAAGAATTTTTCTAGAATATTTATAAAGGGGAAAAGTTCTTCAGTGATTTATTTAACATTTGTACATCACACTTTAAGAAACATTCATAATGACATAGGCTAAATAGTTTTTAAATAACAATTTACAAGTTTTTTGTTAAAATCGACCGAGCGAAAGATAGTGCTGTTCCATGAAATGTTCGTTTTCTACCTCACAGTCAGTTTTCTCTACTATGACAGTTCTTTATAAGCCATTAAACAAACTGCTTGCCCCACGTATTTTCTTTCTCATTGTATACAATTTTGGAGAAAGATTGTATACACAAGAATGCGCTGTTCTGCTTTTTATTTTCCTTTGCATTTGATTTTAACAGAAAACAGCTAAATTCTTTTAATGGCTTATTTGCTTATGATTAGAATACTGCTGCAAAATCTGAATCGCCTAAACTTTGTAATCCTACCCGTTCGCAAATAAAAACTTTGCGAAATGCTGTCATTGAAGCTATTACCCTCACAGATCCAGCAGCTGGAAAGATCTCTCTCGTACTCTGTACACCTGAGATCCCAACCGACTTACTCACGCATTTTAAGTGACTTCAGTCCAATCAAAATTTCGTTTACGCTAAATGTAAACGACGTTCAAGGTCAGAGAGAGGGGGGAAGAGGAGGAGTACAGAGATGGGTGGGAGGAAATGGACATAGAGAGCGGAAAGGGGGAGATCGAAACAGAGAGATGGAGAGAGAGGCATGGATAGAGAGGGGCGAATAGGTGATGGACAGAGAGAGTAAAGGAGGAGCAGATGGACGAAGAGAAGGAGGAGGAGGATATTGACAGAGGGAGGACAGGGGAAGAAGGAGATTAAGGCATATATCCAATTTCCACACTTATTTAGCAGTTACGAAGCATTGTCGGTTTCTTTGCTAGTTATACGTGTTTCATCTCCAAAAAGTCTGAAGTTACTTACTGTTAATATTGTCTACATGGCCGGCTGGTGTGGCCCCGAGGTTCTAGGCACTTAAGTCCGGAACCGCGAGACTGCTACGGTCGCAGGTTCAAATCCTGCCTCGGGCATGGATTTGTGTGATGTCCTTAGGCTAGTTAGATTTAAGTAGTTCTAAGTTCCAGGGGGATGATGAAGTCAGATGTTAAGTCCCGTAGTGCTCAGAGCCTTTTTGTCTACATGGTCATCAGTATACTGCATAAACAACAAGTGTACGGAAACAATTCCCTAGGACACACTCATAGTTACTTCTACATCTGTCGACACGCTCTATCCAAGATAACATGCTGCGTATTCATTACTAAAAAATCATCATACAGTCAAAAATTTTCGCTTGATAGCGTATATGATCGAACTTTTCGTAATAATCGTAGATGTGGTCCTGCGTCAAAAACTGTTCCGAAACCAAGAAATACCGCTTCTAGCAGATTGATTGGTCCATGACTCTTAGGACGTCATGTGAGAAATGTGTGATTTGGATTTCACATGATCAGCATTTTCGGAATACATAATGGTTGTGGTGATGGAGACGATTCTGTTTGAGATACCTCGAATAGTGGTATCCCGTGACTTGAAGACACTCGGTCAACCGAAGTAGTTATATGTGAGTAACTACACTACCTGATGCGTTATTTTAACCTGTCTCCCTCTTCCCTCCCCCACCCCAATCCGGGTAACTCCAGAAAAATTTTTAATTGGGGCAGAAGAAGCCCATTTTTGATAAAAGTTTTTACGTAAGCAAAATATATTGGTCTCTATTTTAAACAGATTTTATGAATGGAAATAAGTCAATAAAACTCTTTTTTAAAATAACATAGTTTAAGTGATTACTGATGGCACAGTAAACATAACCAAACATCTTGATAGTGACTGGAGACTTTAACGTGTAGCATACCATTTTATCCTTCTACATTTTCACTAGACAATTTTAAAATGGCGTTATCAAAATTGATATCTTTAGCTACTCTGTTTACGATTGACAAAACTGCGAAATCAGAGACTCTTCGTTCACTCATAGTGGACATCACATAATTCGTTATTAGTATGAGGTTTCGAAGAGTGCTCTTACTCCATGTAAGGTGTCAGGCAAATCCAACACCTTCCATGAAAACCCTGACATGATAAGCCAATCCAGTAGTATGTCACATAGCTCCGAATAAATCGTGACATTAAATTAACCAAAGTAATACGAGTAACAAGTGAGCAAATGGAATACCACAGACTAACACAAGAAGGTCTAAATGCATGTCATACCTTCCCACCGTGGGACAGACGCAGTTCCGAGGGGAGAAACAAGAACAGAAGCCGAGAGCAGAACCGTGTGAAGCTGGAAGGCCCTACGATAAGGGACGGACGGACACCCACGTCGCCAGCTAACCGCTAGGACCATACCACCCGCAAGTCTTAGCATGAGGCTTTTTCGCGTCTCTGTTACGTCAAGACCACCCCCCAGCCAATGTTAAAAGCTAGAGCCCTCCGGAAGAACAGTATATATCTTACGATAACACAAAAAAGGCTACACCACCCGCAAGTTTTAGCGTCAGACTTTTTCGCGTCTCTGTTACGTTAGGACCACCCCCCAGCCCATGTTAATAGATAGAGCCCTCCAATAGAACAGTATAGATGTTGCGATAACACTAAAGGACCACACCAGCTGCAAGTTTTAGCGTGAGACTTTTTCGCGTCTCTATTACGTTGCAAACTTTAAAAACATTGCCCCACCACGAAAAGGATAACGTTTCTCATTGGATAGACAGAATTTTTGTAAGCGGAGCTTAAGGCTAACATTGAGACCCTGATTGGTGAGATGAAAATACTGCCAGATAGTTTTTTTTTAAACCAACTTCGGTAAATTGTAATAAGGAGAAGTTAGGAAAAGAGTTACTTCTGAGACGCCGAGGTGAGGGGAGCTGTGCTACCCGCCGCCCCCTGACGAACACCGACAAGGTAATGAACGCACGCGATGCCGCAAACCAGTGCATAAAGCTTCACTCAGAACTGCAGACGTCTCATCTGTTACACCCCCTTTTTGCGTAATACTAGTGTCGATCGTCAATTACAGCTCATGGTGTTCACATTTGCCACTTGATGTAAACGTCTGAAACGCAATGATTTTTCTGTTATATACACTCCTGGAAATTGAAATAAGAACACCGTGAATTCATTGTCCCAGGAAGGGGAAACTTTATTGACACATTCCTGGGGTCAGATACACCACATGATCACACTGACAGAACCACAGGCACATAGACACAGGCAACAGAGCATGCACAATGTCGGCACTAGTACAGTGTATATCCACCTTTCGCAGCAATGCAGGCTGCTATTCTCCCATGGAGACGATCGTAGAGATGCTGGATGTAGTCCTGTGGAACGGCTTGCCATGCCATTTCCACCTGGCGCCTCAGTTGGACCAGCGTTCGTGCTGGACGTGCAGACCGCGTGAGACGACGCTTCATCCAGTCCCAAACATGCTCACTGGGGGACAGATCCGGAGATCTTGCTGGCCAGGGTAGTTGACTTACACCTTCTAGAGCACGTTGGGTGGCACGGGATACATGCGGACGTGCATTGTCCTGTTGGAACAGCAAGTTCCCTTGCCGGTCTAGGAATGGTAGAACGATGGGTTCGATGACGGTTTGGATGTACCGTGCACTATTCAGTGTCCCCTCGACGATCACCAGTGGTGTACGGCCAGTGTAGGAGATCGCTCCCCACACCATGATGCCGGGTGTTGGCCCTGTGTGCCTCGGTCGTATGCAGTCCTGATTGTGGCGCTCACCTGCACGGCGCCAAACACGCATACGACCATCATTGGCACCAAGGCAGAAGCGACTCTCATCGCTGAAGACGACACGTCTCCATTCGTCCCTCCATTCACGCCTGTCGCGACACCACTGGAGGCGGGCTGCACGATGTTGGGGCGTGAGCGGAAGACGGCCTAACGGTGTGCGGGACCGTAGCCCAGCTTCATGGAGACGGTTGCGAATGGTCCTCGCCGATACCCCAGGAGCAACAGTGTCCCTAATTTGCTGGGAAGTGGCGGTGCGGTCCCCTACGGCACTGCATAGGATCCTACGGTCTTGGCGTGCATCCGTGCGTCGCTGCGGTCCGGTCCCAGGTCGACGGGCACGTGCACCTTCCGCCGACCACTGGCGACAACATCGATGTACTGTGGAGACCTCACGCCCCACGTGTTGAGCAATTCGGCGGTACGTCCACCCGGCCTCCCGCATGCCCACTATACGCCCTCGCTCAAAGTCCGTCAACTGCACATACGGTTCACGCCCACGCTGTCGCGGCATGCTACCAGTGTTAAAGACTGCGATGGAGCTCCGTATGCCACGGCAAACTGGCTGACACTGACGGCGGCGGTGCACAAATGCTGCGCAGCTAGCGCCATTCGACGGCCAACACCGCGGTTCCTGGTGTGTCCGCTGTGCCGTGCGTGTGATCATTGCTTGTACAGCCCTCTCGCAGTGTCCGGAGCAAGTATGGTGGGTCTGACACACCGGTGTCAATGTGTTCTTTTTTCCATTTCCAGGAGTGTAATTAAGCCGCATCAGCCACTGTAATTTACGACAAGTTAGATAAGTAATTAAAGATAATTGAGGGTCACTGTAGATCATTTTGATAGTTTTCTCTTTTGTGAAACTTAATTTAAACCTAGATTATAGATGTGATATGGCATAGGTCATCCTTCGAACCTTTGTAGAACTTGGAAACCCATTCAGGGAATATTCGTTCACATTTTTGCTGAACGCAGTTGGTTTTACCATCCTGTATTAAAACATTTCCTTTTTTCAATAGCGCAATTTATAACCGATCTTTTGTGATTGGAATAAAATTTCCAATGGTAAACTTAACTACTTTTTTGACGTTATTTTACCAGATAACTAAAAATAGGAAAGCCTTGAACCCCTTCCACTAAATTTAGTTAGTATTAAGATTCTTTTACAGGGAGTGCAGTGGAGCTGACGCTGAAATAATTAAGTATTTAGTTACATCATCGCTAGTCTCACTGAAATCTTCTGAATTCTACATGTCATGTGTGGTCTGGCGTCTCCTTACCAGCAACAGGTCCCAGGTTCAAACTAGTTAATTCCCTAAAAAACACGCTCAGAGCGTCGTTGCGCGAAAGTGGTAGGGAGAAACGATATAGAACAAACAGTCACCACACAGAATGTTTAGAAAATGGCGACCCTGCGAGGATGGTAAAATACCATGATTGAAGGTCGACCACATGCCTAACTAGGTCAGAAAAATATTCTGTTGAAAAATTTTCGTAATAAAAAAAATTGTTTTTTGAACGTTAATATCGCTGCAGCGATAGATAGTAATAAAGTATTCAATAGATAGACATTCTAGCAGAGACAACAGCATAATTAAGTTATGAATTTTAAATATTGTTAGAATTAAGTTATCTCCTCAATGCAAGCGCACAGGTGGCGGATACATCGTTAACAAGTTGGTTCTGACCCAACAAGTAAGTGAATGGTTTGTCAAGTCGTGTGAACAAAAAGTTTATGAAACGCGTGAGATCGTACGAGCGCATGTTGACTCGAAGTAGGGTGCGTGAATTGCTTTTAAAACAGAAAATAAGCGATTCGGGAAGATTACTAATGGCAGATCGAGACCTTGACCGAATTGAGGTAGAGACCCAACATGAAAATGGACACAGAATAGAGGGCAGTACAACAGACGATGCAGTATCGCGAGAAATAGGATATATATAACGCACCCCAACGAGGATAGTGTACGTCAAGGCACAGAAAACCTAGGTCAGCATACGACAGAGGAGCAGGAAAGTGGAGAGACAGTCGACGAGGATTCTAACTTGCGTCTTGAATACGTAGAACCCATAGTACAAGTAATCAGAGCTCCCTCACCACAGAGTACAAGGAATGCGAGCAGAAACATGTCACAGCACAGTTCAAGGCAATCGGTTGCGAACCAACACTTGGGCGAAAACACAGAGCGTAGGACGTCGGAAGAAAACGCAATAGGACCGACCAATCTGGCAGAATTATTACAAAAAATTACGGAAACCATGACAAGGCAAAATAAAGATATAGCGAACCAAATTCAAATTCAGAATGCAGAAACCACGAGACAAATGCTTGAGATTAAAGAACAAAACAAAAAAATTCAGTTACACCTAAGTCATATTGAAGACGAGGCAAAAGAATCTCGAGAAGTGATAGGAAACTTAATAACAGGTCACAATCAATTGAGAACAGACAGTGACAAGGTTCAAGCGGACGTACAAACATTGCGTAATGACATTCAGGACGAGATCAAAATACTACGTAACAACACCCACGAAGAATTCAAGAAACTACAGAAACAGATAAATGTAATTACTAGACAAGTAGCAGGTACAGCGCGTGAAATTGTTGAAAACAGTGTGTTACACAAACGTATCACAAAAGCAGCGCTGAAAAGATATGATAACCGCATAGTCAAAATAGAAGCGCAAACGAAGCGACAATTTCAGAAATTGCGAACAGAGTTGTTGCAAACCATTGAAGAGCGTAGTAAACAGGATCGAACAAGCACTGAGTCTGCAACCACATCCGTAGCTGTAACAGCACCGGAAAAACAAGCAATTAACGAAGATATAATGTATTTGCGATTCCAATCACAGGCGGAAAGTGACAATAGAAAGCCAGGTCGCGAAGAGTACAGTGCAAGGCATTCAGCTACACGTTCACAACCGATGGAAGAAAATTATTGCGTACCACTTGTAACGTCTCTTAGCAAAAGACATATTATGTAATAAAGAGAAAACATTGTGTGTCATGTTTTGTTCTTGTATAAAATTATGTACTGTTTTTTTTTTATTTATTTTAGATAATATCTGTGTCGGCGAGTACTGAAACCGCCACAGACGATACTTATTAAATATCAAACAAAGATGAGAATGTGTGACTAGTATAAATAATACAGAACGAACATTAATTTCTCTGTCGTCTTCTTGGAGTTACGTGAGTAGGATAGCCTGTGACGGTATATTGTACGCTAGCGTAGCATCCTTTTGTCAAGATTGAGAGATGTACGTACTCATTGTAAAGGTGTGTAATAATTAATTGATTTGTTTAAATGTTTTGAATAGAGTTACTTAGTGAAACCTTGCATTATGATTTGTAATAAGCTTGCCTGGCATATTATCCCATCCCTTTAAGACATTTTCAGTTATTTAAATATCATTCGTGGTGCAGAGCTGCGCTACGAACGAACGAGCCGCTGCCGCGGCGCATTCAAACTGCATTAAATGAAATCTATCATACCGCAAAGAAGCGGGAAGGTAATAGCGAATTAAAATTATTTCTTTCAGCTTTCGGACTTGCAGAGCGGAGCAGCAGATTTTATTATGTGTGTTGCAGGTTGACGCGGGCTGCTGATAATATATTACTAACAGTACAAAAAAGATAATTTACCTTCATAACATAAAAGAAATCTTGCTGTGCTTAGTTCTGGTCTGGCAAACCTTATAGTAAAAACGTCTTTTTCTCCGATAATAGTCTCATGTTCTTGTGCTAGTCGTGGTACTTATTGGTGTTTTACTGTTAACAAAAATCCACTGCAAAATTTTGATGTTGAACAATCATTGCGAACTGTAACATCAGTATTCATAACAAAGTAATTTTCATTAACCTTTTCAGTAATTATAAAGTAGGGAAGATATGTTGAACTTTATAGTGAGTTACAGTAACGAAAAAATGTTCCTTTAATAGAAAACCAAATCCAGAAGAATAAGAACATAATATCTTTTTTGTTGAAAATTAATGATCCCAAGAAAGTCACGGCACAGCATCACTAAAAGGTATTTCGGGCCTCTTTTCGTAGTAACATCTGTCATTTAATAAATGAGTTGTTACGCGAGTAATAGTAAAACAAAGCAAATAATATAAGGGCCAGCGAAACTGGCGCCCAACGTGGGGCCCGAATTTGCAGTGGCCACGAAAATAATAATGTTTCATGTGTTTTCTTTCATTGTCTATTGTTATATACATGTATGTATTTAGTACTAAATGTATGTATGTGTCTCATGATTAATGCCATGTATTAATGAATGTACAAAAATTATATCATGAAAAAACACGCCACTGCAAGCGACTCAGAGGAAAAGATCCTGATAGTACTGAGAAACTGTACGACTACATAATCCGGGGGCAGCCTAACCCCGAAATCAGATAAACTAAAGGTAAGACTACAGTGTAGTTGTCCTGTTTGTAGAAGCTTAACTCCAGTGAAGTGATCTCATATCGCTAGTGGTGTGCGTAGTTTGACGTTAGTATTTATGACAGGGCAAAGTTGAGTGTAGATAGTAATTTTTAGGGTGCAGTGTATTGTAGATAATTAATATATTTTGTGTGCAAGTGGCAAAACTGTCAGATCCTGTGTTCGAATAGGTAATTTATGAATATGGTTAAATTGCGTAGTCAACGTCCGAGCAATATGGATGCTGAGGAACAGCCATTAGTTAGTGCAGGAAATGTAGAAACGGGTGCATTAAGCAGTACAAGTACTCTCTTTGAGGATATACCATGCGGAAACGTGGGGGCAGAGGCACAGGAAGTGGTGCCACCGCCCACCAGTGCTCAAGGAGATGTAGATAAAGAAATTGCACCACCCCCAGAAAAGCAGGAACCAGAGAGTGGTAATCTGCCTGATGGGTATTCACTTCAGGCGATATTAGAGCGCGTGCTGGATTACCAGTCAAAATTTGCGCAACAGCTAGCTGAGCGGGACCAGCTACTTGTGCAATCGTTAGAAATTATGAAAAAAGAGATTGACTGTATGAAACAGAATTATGAGTCGATACCTAAGGCCGTGCAGGAGTTGACTGTACAGGTCAACAACCTGCAAGTAGCAAACACTAACATGGTAGACCAGATAGGTGTCTTAGCCAACCGATTAGAAAAGCTAGAAATAGATTCCACACAGCTTGTAGAGCAGAAGTGGAACGAACAAGCGACTAAAATTGAAACCGAATTCAACTCATGGCTAGAAGCGAAGGAGAGTGAGATCGACAAAAATATTAATTCTAATGTACAAGCAGCCATGGCAGATAGAGATTCCGAATCGTTCAGTACCGCAATAAATAGTCAGGTACAGAACGACGTGCAAACCATCAAACAAATACTCAGTGAGGATATTCTGCAGTGGCAAGTGAATATTAGCAAACGGATATCCGACTTGGAAAAGGGTTTAGCACAGAGCAGCAAACATCTTGAACATGAAACTATGTCGCCAACAGCCAATGTTTTTGGCAACACACAAACTTATACGCGACGCAACAATGGTGAATCTTTAGGCGATAATGCGAAGAGCTGTAGCTTCGGTTCGGAGCACACAGGCTATGTCCCAGGAGCAAACCAGTATAGTCCAAAAATATTGGTTGAGGAAAGTTTGATCAAAAATAGGCAGTTTCAAACGTTTACTACTGAACGGTAGTCAGTACACCCAGTAGTATTCATAAAAAGCTTTAAAAATATCTTGCCTAGTGTGTGGAACGAAGCACAGAAAATTCAATACGTAATGTCATACATTCAGGGTGATGCAGCGTTGTGGGCTACGGAAGTAGCGGACAGCTGCATGACGTATGAACAGTTCGAAAGGGCGTTTTTGTCGAAATACTGGTCGCCTTGTATACAAGAGCGGCTAAGAAAAGAAGTATACAATCCCGAACCGTACTCACCACGTCTTGGGAATCTGAGACGGTATTTCGAGAAGTATATAAACAAGACGTGCTACTGGGATGAGCCGATCTCACCAAGAGTCACAATAAGACTCCTAAAATCACATTTACCCATTCATACCAAAGAGAAACTAATACACGTACCAGAGAACGACATGGAACATTTCCTGTCTGTTCTAGATTCAATAGACTTAATCCAGGAAGACGCAAAAGCAGCGTGTGATCACTCACGGAACAATGGATCAGGGTGTAAACATGACAGAAATAATAGTGCACAAAACCACAATCATGGAAATGGTGGGGCTGGTAACAAGCGCAAGAGCATTCGCAAAATGGTAATAATGGTAGAAGTCAGAACGGGTATGGGCAGCCGTCCCATAATAAAAAGCGTCGATTTGACGACCGGTACGATTCCGGACTGCCAGGGACCAACCGCTGGAAAAATGCGCGAGGTCAGTGGCATAGCAATTACAGCGACAGTAATCGCAATTGGAATCAGAATCAGCGACCAAGCCCAGAACGCCAAGGTAATGACCGGTACGATAACAACAGACCACCACTGCAAAACGCGCCTATTGCGCAGTCGTGGCGGCCTACAAATCAAAACGTACACATAGTAGAGGTCGCGGACAATAGCCGTCCAAGTACCTTGCAAGCAAGCCATCCAACAAACTAGAATCGGCCATGATATGCTCTCCATCGCTGGCCGAGGGGTGGAGTGAGAGCAACACCAATGACAATAATATGCCTGGAATACATATGCTGCGATACAACGACGGTATCAGTATGGATAAAGATCTACTGACCGAGCCACATGAATGTAAGAAAGATAGCAACGAAAATGTGCAAGCCATAATAGAAGTGAAAATCAATGATGTTGCAGTGAATATAATCATCGACACAGGTGCTTCAGTGAGTGTAATGAGTACAGAATTGTTTAAAGCGCTGGGGAAGGGACGTAGCATACCGACTTTCCCGGCTAATAATTGCAAGGTGTCAGGAGCTATAAGTCCACAGAGCCAATTAGTTAAGTACCAGGTGCAGGTGGAGATTTGTAAGGAGGGCGAAGCCATAGTGAGCTCGTTCCTCATTGTTAAAGGGTTAAAGGTGGCCTGCATTCTGGGAGTAGATTTTCTCCGTGAGAGGGACGCAGTGATCGACCTCTCCTCGGGAAAACTAAGCATAGTTAATAAAGGTAGAAGGATTGAGTTGTCTATGATGAAATCGAAGGAGGTACTTGTGCCATTTTGCAACCGAATTAATATCAAATGTAGGAACCCCTGGGTACTACACCTAGATGATTATTCACATGTGAGGGATCTCTATTATCCGAGTATGGAAGATAGAAATTTTGAAACAAATGTTGATGCATTTCAAACCAAAGTACAGGAATCTGAGGGTTTAAGCAACATACAAAAGCAACAGTTGACGCAGCTGCTATCGGAATATACCATGGTATTTACCGACCGACCAGGAATAGTCAAGGGGTACCACTATCACATAGAGGTGATGCCCCACAAAACATACTGTCGCGCATCTTACTCCATCCCTTGGTCAAGGAGGGAAGCAGTGGCTAGAGAGATTTGAAAGATGTTAGAGTGGGATGGTAAAATTATTTATTCAATGACCTGTCAGATGTAAATAGTAGCAGTAAGAAGATTTCAATTGTGTTTTAGAGTATAAGTATGTGAGCTTTAAGAAAGAATTTGTGTGTATTTAAAATTTTGAGGAAGTAAAACATAAATAAGTAAGCATAGCATGAAAGTAGAATCAGTAAACTGAGCAATAGCATGCAAATTGAAGACTTTGTTTACAGACAATTATTGTCGTTAAAATACTATATGCTCATCAAGCAATGAACAATCTTTTTGTTGATAAAATAATGATTAATTTCTTGAATCATTTTTCATTTGTAGTAAGTAAGTACAATTAATGATGACATCTCATATAGTAATGTAACAGGTGTAATTGTGTTAGAATTAATGAACCCTGAGAGAGAGTCTCTACTGGACAAAAATTGACTTTGTAGTACGAAACAATTATGTGATGTAACGTTACTGCCAATAGTGATCTGAGAACGACACTGGAGCAGAATTCAATCAAAGACAACCCCGTTCCGTGTAACCTACGCTTTGTATGTATCGATGCTTCAATTGAAGCCCGTGTACTTGGTACACGTCCTTGAATATTAATTACGCGGTACGCGAATCAAGTCAATCAACACGGAAACTACACTGTAGTCCTGTAGGAAAGATCATTAAAAAAAATTACTAGTACTAAATGAAGTATTTATTGAGCAATATGCCCAAGTCCAGCTGTCATGTACATGGTAAAATCTGTTTGCTAGATGGGCGATAACCTGGCAAGCTACACCGAAAAAGGAAAAGAAAACTACGTACAAAAAAAATCACACACCTTTAAATTTACTTTCTAATTACAAAAAAAAAAGCCATATATGCCTAGTGACAATACTAAAAGTGTGTAAGGACATGGTAAACACAATGGACTCAATGTAGATGAGAGTGATTATGCTAAGAACAGTTGATATGCATTAAAAATAAACCGTGTGCATAAAGAATCTAGGAAAGGACGGAATATTGTGTGTAGCAGGGACAGAAAATGACTGTTGTATCTGCACCAATTTATACGTCGGTGTAAGTCAAGTGTTGAGTGACTAACTGTCATAGTGCAGTGCTCAACGAACAATATACTGTGTGTAAAAACGGTAGTTAGTGATCCGTTCGGAGTCGATTCAAACAAACGTCGCTCGACGGAAACATTTATTGTGTGTGAACCGAAACATTTTCGCGTGTTGAGAGACGCTTTGGCAGCGTATCGACCGTGAGAACAAATGAAAGTGTGTAGTACAACGTGCGTGTGACGAACCCTAAATACCAGTGTCACAATGCGATTCACTTGTGAAGCCACAAGAAACCCGTTATCATGCCAAAACATCCTGTGCATACCAGCGAAACGACGGCTTACTGAACAATAAACGCTTTTAACCAAGTTGCGTTTTCTTCCACAGAGAATAATCTGTATCCTTAAAGGCAGTACACCGTTGAGGAATATTTGTTTCATGCGTTGTGACGGGTAGCCATGCGGAGAAGCAGAGACGGGTGCCGTGCCGCCAGCCAGCCGGTCGCGGGAAACAACTGCAACACGCCGACATTGGTGAATGGTTCGGCGCGGTTCGCGACTGCACGGGCGCCACCCCAACACTCCGTCGCTGCTACGGCGAGCAGGTCGTCGACCCCAGCGGTTGTTGGCACGCCGCGTTCCAGACGACGCTACGCAACTATTGCTTCGCGCCGCCCGCTCCGTACGACATTGTTGACATTCGACCGAACATTACCAACTACGCTGTTAATGTACTAATATGAAAATGATTTATTGGACACGAAATTACGTGACAAACATTTTTTCTTTAGTTTACTGTGTATAGACTCAAAATATTCATTTGTTCGGTGATATATGTTATATGTTTTCGTCACATTAGTGAAGCAAACTGACACGAATGACATACCATGGTAGAACATTTGTCGTGAGTAAGTGTAGAGACAATCCATTACACTACTGTAAAACTGTTTAATGATTGACTTTCAGTGTGACACAGAACACAAATATTATGACGAATGTGAAAGAGTGTAGAAGGTACATATTTAACAAGGAGACTAAAAGTTTAACATTTTTTCATAAATAACCTTTGTTATCTGTGAACTTTGGATTAATTCCAACCTTTTTTGATGAACAATCAAACTGTGTTTTAAGACAAACCAGGCGAGATGACCATGGCTCCGGCGCAGTTTTCCCATGTTTTCTGACCGCACGTAGCCCGAATGGGGGAGCCAGAAAACTGTAATGACTCTGGGACTAGGTTTACGGTCACCTCGCAAAGTGTGAGAAAACCATAAAGAGCGTAATTAAAACTATTGTGCAAAAGAGCAAAGAAGTGAACAGTGAATATTCCAAATAAGGCGACAGACAAGGACAAAACGAACGTTAGTGGCAGCATATTGCCGAACATTCTTAACGTTATTCAATTGCTGCCAGGGGGCATTGTAACGTCTCTTAGCAAAAGACATATTATGTAATAAAGAGAAAACATTGTGTGTCATGTTTTGATCTTGTATAAAATTATGTACTGTTTTTTTTTAATTTATTTTAGATAATATCTGTGTCGGCGAGTACTGAAACCGCCACAGAGGATACTTATTAAATATCAAACAAAGATGATAATGTGTGACTAGTATAAATAACACAGAACGAACTTTAATCTCTCTGTCGTCTTCTTGGAGTTACGTGAGTAGGATAGCCTGTGACGGTATATTGTACGCTAGCGTAGCATCCTTTTGTCAACATTGAGAGATGTACGTACTCATTGTAAAGATGTGTAATAATTAATTGATTTGTTTAAATGTTTTGAATAGAGTTACTTAGTGAAACCTTGCATTATGATTTGTAATAAGCTTGCCTGGCATATTATCCCATCCCTTTAAGACATTTTCAGTTATTTAAATATTATTCGTGGTGCAGAGCTGCGCTACGAACGAACGAGCCGCTGCCGCGGCGCATTCAAACTGCATTAAATGAAATCTATCATACCGCAAAGAAGCGGGAAGGTAATAGTGAATTAAAATTATTTCTTTCAGCTTTCGGACTTGCAGAGCGGAGCAGCAGATTTTATTATGTGTTTTGCAGGTTGACGCGGGCTGCTGATAATATATTACTAACAGTACAAAAAAGATAATTTACCTTCATAACATAAAAGAAATCTTGCTGTGCTTAGTTCTGGTCTGGCAAACCTTATAGTAAAAACGTCTTTTTCTTCGATAATAGTCTCATGTTCTTGTGCTAGTCGTGGTACTTATTGGTGTTTTACTGTTAACAAAAATCCACTGCAAAATTTTGGTGTTGAACAATCATTGCGAACCGTAACATCAGTATTCATAACAAAGTAATTTTCATTAACCTTTTCAATAACTATAAAGTACGGAAGATATGTTGAACTTTATAGTGAGTTACAGTAACGAAAAATGTTCCTTTAATAGAAAACCAGATCCAGAAGAATAAGAACATAATATCTTTTTTTTTTGTTGAAAATTTATGATCCCAAGAAAGTCACGGCACAGCATCACTAAAAGGTATTTCGGGCCTCTTTTCGTAGTAACATCTGTCATTTAATATATGAGTTGTTACACGAGTAATAGTAAAACAAAGCAAATAATATAAGAGCCAGCGAAACACTCCAACGATACTACGCAAGGGTAAGCGAAAGTTACAGTGGACAATGTCCAATGGATCTACCACAACCGGAAAGAACGACGGGAGAAATGATCAGAAACAAAGGTGGCGAAGAATCGCGAATTTCATATGGAACTATGACGAAGTACGACAACGATCATTTCCTCACAGTCAGAAAATTTCAACACTTTCAAGAAGGAAACTCATTACATCCACGAACTTTTATTGATCAATTCCGAGTAGGATTACCAGAACACTGGACGCTAGCACACAAATTAGACTTTATATGTGCACACATGTGAGGAACAGTCGCAGAAACTATGCAGAATGTTGCAGCGACATGCCGATCGTACGAAGATTTCAGAGAGAAGTTTCTCTCACGATATTGGTCCAGCGAAGCACAGAACAGAGTGAAGTAAGCATTATTACAGAACCCATATTTTGAAAATTCAGGAGAGAAGGGTCCTGTGAAATTTTTCGAATTAATGGCAAAGAAAAATCAATGCTTAGATGTACCATACAGTGACGGAGAGTTGATTAAATCATGCGCGATGAAGCTACCATTGAAATACCTGCAATCATTAGTAGGTGGCGGAGGCAATGACGTCGAAGCATTTAAAGGTATTCTAAGGGAACTAGAGTTCATATTTTCGGAAGATGACACAAGAAAAAGACGAAGCGCACGTTAAAACGAAAGCAAAAAGCTGTGGAATCCACAAGACACAGTACGAAGAAACAATAATTACGAACCAAGTGATAACTTCGCACCAAGAAACGACAATAGATTTCAACAAAGAACCGGTTATGGATTTAGAAGAGAATATGACAATAACTATAATTCACCCAGGAACGGCAACAAATATTACAGAGGGAATAACGACAACCGGAACGGGTACTGGAGAACCAATAGACCGATAAATTATCAACAAAGAAACCACTATCAACTAGCTGAACAAGAAAAGATAATACAGATAGAAGAGGTGGAGGTAAGACCACCAAACCCCGATAAACGTTCGAATTGACAGCTAAGCGCCAATGCCAAAGAGAACGACGCACCGACCCAGGACAATTGTAGCACCTTCAATAGAGAAGTAAATACATTATCACGAAAAGAGAAGAAGGAAGAAACAAATCCGCAGGGACCAGATGAAAACGAAGACAAGAGAATAACAATATCGTGTTGGGACGAAATTAATTGGGAGAATACTGACGAGGAAGATGAATTACCAGAGGCATGCACAACGAATGTAGGAGGAAAGGACGAAGTAATGAATATTGCAGAGCTATTTGAGATGGAAGCCAGGGAAAGCGAATTCAATGAGGATAATGCGCAGTCGACAGAAGTTGAAAATAAGTTACGAGTGGGCACACAACCCTACGTCTATAATGAAGGAAGTTATGAAGCGATAATTAGAGCATTCAGATGCGATTATGTGGATGTAGCGACGAAGAAGGAGAAGATAGACGAGGATGAGGAAAAAATAGAGGATGTTGAAGAAAGCGTAAATGAAGGAAGAAATAGAGAAGAGGAAATAAAAGAGAGAGAAGTAGCAGTCGAAGCTTATCCTACAGAAAGTTCGAATTCACAAGGGAAATTCCTAAAAAGACTCATGTATGATTCAGTGGAGGATTCATTGATGCAAGAAGAAGAAGAACAGAACCAACCCTTTCAAATTCAATCAATTGTGAAGGCCATGGTAAAGCATATCCCAGTCAATATTGTAATTGATAGCGGAAGTGAACTAACTGCGATCTCAGAAAATTTATTCATGCAGTGTAATGCCAACGAGGAATTTCCAGTTCTGAAAAGACGAAAGATTAAAGTAAGAGGTCCTATTAGAAACAATGCTGCGGACGTTACGAGACGAACAAGGTTAACTCTTTCGTGTCAAGGTCAAAATATCGAAGCCAACTTCGTGATTATACCTAAACTAACTGTAGATTTGATTATAGGTGCAGATTTTTTAAATGAGAGACGAGCGATAATAGATATGGGGAAAGGTAGAGTAACATTCGGGAATGTCACACATCTCTTTGAGCAAAAGCTAAAATTGGAAGAAATACCACTCATAAACAAACTATTAAGAATGATGCGAGATAAAGGGGATGAAGCATTAGAATGGTATGCACAAAAGGGGGAATCGCCTCAACTCATGTTAGAAGTCCGTAAAGAAATCGACGAAAAATTGCAAGAAGTTCAAGGTATTTCGGAACACAGTAAAAGAGAATTAGAGGATATTTTACGAGATAAAGCAGAGGTATTTTTACCTAAGACTGGCAGTATTAAACGCTTTCAGTACAAGTTTGAACTAAAACAGCACAAACCATTTAGAGTGCCACCCTATACAATCCCATTAAGCTACAGGAATAATGTATTCCAGGAGATATCTAAAATGTTAGATGACGATATTATTGAACCAGCTACCTGCACATATAGCAGCCCACTCTATATTATACAAAAACGAGATGGGAGCATCAGGTTAGTGCTTGATTCCAGACAGATCAACACAATCATAATCACTGAGACAGATCGCCCCAATAAATTAGATAAATTGATAAAAAACATCCACGGTGCTAAGATATTTTCAACAATTGATTTACAGAGTAGTTTCTGGCAAATAGAATTGGCCCCAGAATGTAGAAAATTTACAGCATTAATCGTATTCGGTAGATGTTACCACTTTAAACGATTGCCATTTGGTTTAAACATATCATCAGCAGCGTTTATTAGGGGATTTAATACTATACTCAGTCCTGAAATTTTACAAAAATTTCTTGTTATGTTGATGATGTGATTATAGCAGAACCCTCTTGGGAACATCACAACGACACATTAAAGCAGTTTTTACAGATCATGAAAGAGCATGGGGTCACAGTAAATATAACAAAATCCAAATTTGGAAGGCGAGAGGTCAAATTTCTTGGACACATAATTGCCGAGAAAGGGGTAATTCCCGACCCAGAAAAACTAACGGCAATCAAAGAATTCTGTACTCCATATAATAAGAAAACTCTCAGAGGATTTCTAGTCTCACCGGATTCTATAAAAAATTTATTTGGATCGACTCTCTCGCAACACCACGCCTATGTGCATTGACTGGAAAAAACACGCCATGGGTATGGGATCAACAAGCCAATGAAGAATTTTTAAAAGTGAAAAACGCACTAACAACAGCACCGATTTTAGCACATAACGATCTAACACAAAATTTTTGTATGGCCACTGATAGCGCGAAAACAGGTTTAGGAGTTGTTTTATTCCAAGAATACGAACAGGCAGGGCTAAGATCATATAGAACAATTGCATTTGCCAGTCGGGTACTCACAAAAAGCGAGAGAAACTATTCAGTCACGGAGCTGGAAGCATTGACCATTGTATGGGGCTTCCAACGTTTTCCATACTTCCTATTCGGAAGAAAAACGAAAGTATACACTGACCACAAAGCATTAGAATTTCTGTTATCCGCCAAACTAACTCATGGGAGGTTAGGCAGATGGATGTTAATACTACAAGAATTTGACTTCACTATTACACACATACCAGGACCAGCGAATGTATTAGCAGATGCTTTATCACGATGTCGTCAGGGTGCATCCAATAACATAGGTTTGGAAGCAGCAGAAGACCAGTTTTCAATGTACTATATGAAACAAGTACCTTTCGAAAACTACATTACGACAGCATTGAAAAACATAGGCAAAGAACAAGACAAGGATCCCGAAATACTAGGAATGAAACACAAGTGGAGAAGTAAGGATTTTCCAGACATTCGACAGCACTATCTCGTAAAAAAACAGTGTTTTATTTTTTAGACGAAATGTTGCAACGAATGAATGGTTAACTTATATCCCAGATGAACTAATTATTAAGTACATATGGTATACACATTTAAGTAATGGCCACTTTGGACCAAAGAAATGCTTTTTAAAAATAAAACAAGCATCCATTTTCCTAATATGGATAGACGAATTAGTCAAATGCAAAAAATACATGAGGGCTAAACACGTCACTTTCCAAACCAAACCACCTATGTTTCCAATAATCCCTAAAAGATTAAAACAAATAGCTGCAACAGATTTGATGCGGCCCCTCCCATGCACAAAAAATGGATATATTTTCATATTTGTCATTTTGGAACTTACTTCTAAATATGTTACCTTGACACCATTAAAACGGGCAACAGGTCTTACTATAAGTAAAGCATTTAGACAAGATTTTCTCAGACAAGTAGGTCGAGTGAAACGAATAATTTCGGATAATGGCCCACAATACAAATCAGTGCAATGGCAGAACACGTTAAAACAACACAAAATAAAACCCATTTATATATCTAAGTACAAACCTAGCGTAAATCCAGCAGAACAATCTATGAAGGACAAAGGAACTTTATGCCGATTATATGCAGGCAAAAGACACAACACTTCGGATATATACCTTAAAGATTTTCAAGAAGTAATAAATGAAATGCCACATAGCACTACACTACTACCTCCAATTACTGTACTTAAAAATATTGAACCCCCAAACATAACCAGAGAAAATGTTAGATTTCCTATTGTACCACGTAGACAGCACAAACAAGTCATAGCAACAGCACTCTCCAACATCAGAAAGGCAGCTATTAAAAGAAAAGAAAGAGGAGATAGAACAGCAATTAAAAGAACATTCTTAGTAGGCCAGAAAGTATTTGTAAAAACACACCATCTCTCCAGCAAACAGAAACACAAAATTCATAAGTTTTACGCTGCATACAAAGGACCTGTCATAATTAGCCGAATTGCTCATGATAATGCTGTGGAACTAATGAACCCAACAACAGGCAAAACCTTAGGACTTCACCATGTGAGCCACATCAAAAAGTTTAGATTAATTTTATTACTGGTAAATAATCAGCACAATATTTCAAGATTATGTTGCAGATAAGATCGTCAGGAGAAAGAAGAATGAAGAGAGTGGAAGGTGGGAAAAAGAAAGTAGTTTCAATAAAAACAAAAACAAAAATAACACCAATAGTGCCATAGATTAAGGTGAAGGGATAAAGCGTAGACAGTCTAACAGCATTAAATACTAAAATGCTATACACCACGACACTACATAAAAATAAAAAAACGAATTTGAGGTTTCTTGTATTAGTTAAGACTCAAAATATCTTAGAATTGTAACATGGAATGGGCGCCGAAATTTGTAAAGCTTTTTAAAAAGACGTAAAACAATGTAGGTACTAGACATATGTGTTCGTCAGGATAGAAGTCAGGAGCGGAGGGCGTTGTAAAATGAAAGTTAATTGAGTGGAATGGACCCAATTTATTCTTGTAATGATGGTACAGTGGTGCCTACGTAGGGCTGAGCAGCCCCAAGAGGGGTTGCCGTCTGCTCATCAGAGAAGCAGAGACTAGAGGAGCGACTACTCGGGGCCGAGGTCAGAAGCTAGACACCATTTGTTCGTCAGGATAGAAGTCAGGAGCGGAGGGCGTTGTAAAATGAAAGTTAATTGAGTGGAATGGACCCAGTTTATTCTTGTAATGATGGTACAGTGGTGCCTACGTAGGGCTGAGCAGCCCCAAGAGGGGTTGCCGTCTGCTCATCAGAGAAGCAGAGACTAGAGGAGCGACTACTCGGGGCCGAGGTCAGAAGCTAAGAGAGCGCGGAGCTGTTTCCAAGCCGCCCTCGCCGCTCCCGGCCGCGTCCCCACGTGATCACACGATTAGTCTCTCATTGGAGGATTGATTCCGCCAACGCGCCTTGCTAGTAGCGTACGCCCGTCAGCGCAACCAACCCGGGGGACTTGAGTCTGACCGAGGAGCACGTGGCAGGAATGTGCTGACCATGGTCTTCCGGCCAGCACCTTCCACCACAGTATGCCCAAGCCGGCTACGGCCGAACATTATGCATTGAAAATTTATTTAAATAAAATTTTGTCGGCAATGATCCCTCTTGGGGGGTCTCCTCCCTGCACATCCTTTCCCCTTCCGAAGAAGTCTCTCTGGATGAAAATGAATGAGCTTATTCTAATTGATTATTCCATTTAAAAAATATATGATCATTATGAAGGGTCCCATAACATAGTGATATCAATATGTGCAAAAGTTACAAAGTGTCCTGAAGGGCCTGAAGGAAGGCTCTTGAATAACAAACTTGTGAAGTTGGTGCGACGACAGTGGAGCGGCGTCATGCTGTGAGTGTGTGTCGGCGGTATCAGTGGTGGTGGGTACCCAGGCGATGATGAGGGGCACCGGAGCACAGCACACTGAAACACTCCACCCTCGTGGGGGTGAGAGAATGCTCCCAGGCCTAACAGTCACAAGGGGGTTTTTCCCCGTAATATTACTTTGAATTCTTAAATCTAGGATTACAATGGTAATTGCCCAAGTGGGTGAATGAGAACTTTACAAAATGACAAAAATTTAAAGGGAAAACAAAATGACTTACATGAGGGTTAAAACTCGACAGTTAAATTGTGATTCCATAGACTTTACATAGAAATACAAATCCATTACAAAATTAGTTCATTGACCTGACACCTAGACTACAACTTAATTCTAAGGGGGGGGGGGTCATGCCTGATCGCATGCACCAAGGTTGGCAGGTAGTTTCAGGTGTGATATTCACCTTCAGGTTGTGGGGGTGGTACTATTTCTCGGAAGGAAGTGAAACATTTGCAAAACCCTCTTTTACAGAGTATCCAGGATACTATAATCAGAATCATTACAATGATTATTACCGAACCAGCGCTGGGTAATACAACGGTGGTTAATCGCTTGGTTTGGTGCCAATCAGCAATATGTGAGGCCACTCGGTCAAGAGCAACTTGGTTGTGTTTCTGGGTAAGGAGATGATTGATCGATTGGAGTAGATCTGAATCATTGGTATCCGGTAAATTCTTTAGCTTCTCATGGTGATGGAGTTTAAAAGAGAGTTCAGGAAGGTATAAGGTAAATGTGGGAATGGTGACATGAAAGGTAGAGTGCAATTGAGCTGATATCCTCATAGAAGCAGCGTATACGTCACATCTTGAACTATTATACACTAGGCCACTATTATTCAGTGTTATCCGGTACGATTCAGTCTCTGACATTGAACGGTGGCACACCAGGGTGGCGGTGACAGTCTGTGGAACAGCGAACAGAAAACTGTTGCCAACAGGCTGAATTATTGGTTGACGAAGTGAGACTAGAACACGAGGACATGGAGGGGTAGTAGTTTCAGCTAAAAACAGTGACATCTCGCACTCAGTAGTGTTAGTGTGTAAAATTAGCGTGGAGCATAAGTAATGTGTTGTATGGAAGCAACTGGATAGTTCAGCGCGAGAGAGAGTGGCGTGAGTTTGTCGATCCCGACTAACTATTAAAAATTCTTGAGTCTGCCAAACAACATGGTGGTGAAGGGTAGCCCAAGAGACTGGAAAAGTGTATATTTGATAGCACTCGTATTCGCAATTTGCGCACGTGATTGGCAACCTCATTCGCATCCGAATACCGTCAGAATTACGGGTAAGTCGGACCTCCAACGCAGCATAGTAAAAGGGGAGGTTGCTTTCAGCTTCCAATGTTGATAACGGTCGACTGCGAGAGAAAGTATTAGTGACCCTAGAAGTAAAAATTTCCTGGCTTACTTGATGAGTAATTCAGAGATGACGGAGGGGGTACAACGTTGTAGCAATAATTACCTGGCAAGTAGCGACGATGGACCCGTTCAGTCACGCTTACTGATGAAGAAGGCCACGAAGTAGAATCACGGCAGGCAACCAACAGTTTGGCAGCCGTGGGGGTAGCAAGGTGGCAAGACAATGGTGTAATTCGACACCGAGTATCCGCTGATCAATCACGCGTCAGCAAAAAAGACGCTGAACGCGGAGGCAGTACTACGCAGCGCAGACTAAGCGTAACTCGCTGGAAAAATTTTTCTACCTGCTATGGAACGAAGGCCAAGTGTCATCAATTAATTTGAGATTTTGTACGAAGAAAGTTTTTTTTAATGAATAAAATGAGAAGGAATCCTGTGATCGCGGTGTAAACCTGCACAGCCTAAGCACCTCCCACGCATTGGCCACTACGCAGGGGCACCCACCCCGCTAAGGCTCGACACGGCGAGACAGGTGAAGTACTTCATAAATTTCAGAAATAATATTGAGTGGTTTTTCAGCTGTAGAAAACCCGAATGAGGGTAGGACAACTCAAGTTAACTCAATAATCATAGGATCTTTACTTACAGAAGTGGTCAATAGAGAGATTAACTGTACTGAAGTCGGAAATGAATGTTAGCGAGAGCGAGTCTGTTGCTCGTGAATACAGAGGCTGGGCGTGAAGCAGTGGAGGCGGCGCAGCGCAGCTTTATCAGCGCTGAGCCGGCAGAGTGCTGGGCTCAGATAACAGCGTGTGAGAGCGCTAGTGGCTCTGCGTCCGAGACTAAGACATTGTAAGTGCAACTTAAAAGTAACAGTTTATTGCAAAGCAATAATACACGAATAGCTGATGTCACAAAGACGTTTGATTCCATTTTAACAGAACAACTTAAGTGTTCAACAGGTAAATTGACTACGGTGTTGATTAAAAGAAACTGCTACTGAACATGACGTACATATGTACGTACTTCCCTTTCCCCTTCCGAAGAGCGGAGGGCATAAACGATAAAAGCCTTGTTCGTGTACTTACTATATGACAATAGATTTCTGGTAACATCAAGAAGTTACACCAAGGTAGTGTGGATATGAACAGTGTGAGTGTGTTGTAAGTTGTTATTGGGCGTATGAAGTGTTGTGTAAATGTGTGACTAATGGTAGCTGATGGCGGATACGAATTGATGGCCAATAGGTGCTATCAGAGATACTTCCAGTCGAGAAACAATGAAACTTAAAAGGGAATACCGAATAGGGCACAAAAATAACGTATAACCATAAAGTGTACCAACATTGCTCATAACTATAAATGGATAACAATAAGACATGACATTGAAGTTATAATAATTGACAAGAAACAAAATGAGGGGAATATTTCCCGAACGTAAACTTCCGAATCGGATACGAAATCCGTCAGGGGATGTTGTTTTTTAGTCGGTTGACGAAGTGCATAAGGGACTACGTCAGTAGAATCCGACAGTGTGTGTATATAACAACATTGTTCTTAAAAGTGCAGTTTGCACTGTCAGATGGTGAAAATCAACTAATCCGTTCAGCAACGGAAAAGGCTGCCATCTGGGGAACGGTATCTGAATCTTTGGCAGAATCTCATGATTTTGCAATGGAATTGCCATCTAGAAGAAAGTGGCGTTGTATAAAATGTAATAAAAGAGCGTCTGGGGCTCAGTTCATTTGTGGTTGAGTGCCAAAGGCGTAGTGTGAGTGCAAATTGTCTCACGGTAATTGATGTATGAATTGTTTTGTGGTCAACCGAGGAGCCTAGGATTCGGTGACGTGTAAGTACAAGTTCGCGGTGCGTATGAGCTACCTGCGAGTGACTCGACTAATAAGTTCAGCAGTGCATTAGTGCAATCTGCAGACTTGGATTGATGACTATATAATTTGCAGGACAATGGGGCAACCTGCGGACAGTGCTAAGGCAACCTGTCTAATAATTGAGGGGTAGGCAGTGCATTGGAGCTATCTGCGATACCGTGGTTCAGCGGGCCTAAGGGCGTCCGTCTGACTTAATAAGAATTAGTGCAGGCACATGGGTTTCCTGCGATACATGTAATAAAAGTATCAGCGGCGTTATTAGCGACCTGCTGTACTAGGAAAATGTCGACTGTTCAAGCAATAAAAATTAGCTCTGAAGCTAGAATAGCATACATGCATAAATAACGTCACTTTTTGTGCGCGCAGTACATAACACTACATAAAATGAAAATCATGAACTATAAATCACTAGCGCTAGCATAATGACATAATTAAACACAATGACATATATTGACAGGAAAATAAAAACACAATGATGTATAATAATAATGCTGTAAGTAGTCGGAACGCTCAAGGTTAACATGTAACACTGGCCACCTGGGGCAGGCTGCTAGGCTGTGTGTGTGTTAGTTTTAAAACTGACGATAACAAATTGAACTGAAAGGGCAACTAGGCACAGTTCCCGCAGCGCTTACATCACCGGCTAATTAGACGCAAAGTACGTATCTCACAATGGATCATCGGCCGATATTTTGGGGCAAGACTGCAACAAGGGAGAGCAATATATCGGTGTAAATGGGTGGTAAGATTAAAAGACCGGTACTGTCGGAAGATGTTGTAGGGGCCTCCTCATCGACAGAAGAAGGAAAACAGGATAGAACAATGACCACGGCGGTAGAGTAAAATAAATGGGGAGGGCAAAAATAACTGCGTAGCAACCAAGGAACAATCGCCCACCGATATACGGCAGCCCGGACGATTGGTCATTTGTGCCTCGTCAGTAGCGTGAAAAACCCGTGGCATTGCATTGGTTTGCCCATATCTGGCCTTGTCCAAGGCAGATAACGTTAAATGTCCTCATAGTTCGATGTGTAAGAGGGTTAGGGCTGTAGTTTGTAGCTTATACAATGAATCAAAGCAGTAGTGAAACTTCACTTATAGGATTGGCAGACTAAGGTATGCAGAATAATGTAAATCGTAAAGAACTTCGTGTGATTTATCCAGCTAATGTGAAACAAAACAAGGAATCACATCTACTTAATATTTATGTTACGATTTATTGGGATGTTCGAATGAATTTTGTTTGCCGTGTCTTCCGGCTGCATGAAAGAAACCAGCTTGGAGCTATTAGCGAGCGCGAAGCGCACGCGTAGGTGCGGAGTAGGCACCGGCACGTCAGCGGTTATGTGAGACGGCGTGTAGCTGCGAGAGACCGGCCGCTACTGCAGTGACAAATATCACGCGCTTAGCGTGTACAAGAAATAACGATGAATTAGAAATTGCTAATTATCTAGAATAAGAGTTTTTTTTTTTTTAAAGGCTGTTAGTTATATAAAATGATGGTAAATGCATTGTAGTCTGTCATAAATGGAGGATAGGGCAGTAATTTGCGGTTTGTTTTTGTAACTACTAGGACGCGCCGCGTGTTGAGACGCTGGAGGCGGCAGCGCACGTGGTGATAAGATACGTCATCGCGCGGAGCGCTGTTACTGGCTGAGAAAGAATGATGGCCGCTGGCCAGTTCTTGGCGAGGAGAAGGGACAGCGTTGAAGAGAGGAGGGGAGGCGACAGCTGATGTGTTGCCCCGCCAACAGCTGGTCCCGTAAACAAAGCGTACGAGGCGTATGCATTTCAAGCCCTGGCTTTATCTGTTCCGATTACTTACGATTAGCTGCAGCAAATACAGAACTACGACATATAGTACAATACACTAGACGTCAACGTAACAAGTATTAAGAAAAGCTCAGAGAAAAAATACTCCACATGTACTGGTTTGCCAAATAGATGGCAATAGAGGACAAGGAAGAATATTATTCGGAGTTAGCAGCCGCGGTTCTGCCAACACCAAGTGTAATGGTTGCATTTGAGGCAAGTCAGTTGCGTGACGTCTAATGCGTGGCATTGCTTGCAAAACATAAAACATAATCATACAAATAAAAATGAGCAAAAATACATGACAGGACTGGACATTGACAATTGAGAATGGCTGGGAACTCCGTCTTGCTTCCAAGTCCCTGGAGAAAATGACTTAAACTAAGCTGCAATAGAACATAACATAAAACTCGAATTAGGCGTGATTAATCACGCGACCTCAACCCATAAGGGTGTCGATTCCGCAAAGGATATCTACAACCCTGTGGAGGTAATCTCCTCCGTTTTTTCTTTCGTCTTTGTTCTACTTGAGGTGGAGGTGACACAGGCGGATCGGGGGCTGCGACCTGTTGTGGTGACACAGCCCTACCGTGGTAAGGTTGCAGGCGGTCAAAGTGCACTATCACCGTACGATCGGTTAATTGCAGTTCTGCATTGACTGGTGAGGTCAACCGTACAATCCGATACGGGCCTTCAAAGCGGGGAGAGAACTTTTTAGTTCGTCCCTTTTTGATTGCCGTGTTTCGTAGTAACACTAAACTAAATCACCTGTTTGATAAGTCGGTAAAACAGCATTTTTGTTCTGCCTGTGCAACTGTTTATTAGTAGCTTTGATATTATTCCTCTTTACCTTATACCAGATCGCTTTTAGCCGGCGGGCTAAACCTTTTACTTCCTTTATTTCTACACCTTGAGGTAGTTTGTCTAGTTCGAACGGCGAATTCATCGGCCGTCCAAACACAGCTTCGTAAGGGGTGTACCCCGTGGATTCATGTATTCGGGTGTTGTATGCAGAAGAAATATACGGTACATATCTGTCCCAATCAGCGTGCGTTTTTGCAACATAATAGGATAATATTTTACAAATTGTACGGTGTACGCGTTCAACGCGACCGTTGGCTTTAGGATTGAAGGGAGTTGTACGCCATTTTTTGATTCTTAACAATTTACAAACTTGTACAAATAAAGCAGACATGAAATTGGTTCCTTGATCCGTTAAAATGGCATCAGGACTTCCAAAAGGTAGTATCACACGATTTACAAACTCTCTCGCCACAGTTTCAGCTGTCATGTCGGGGAGGGGAACCAAAATTAGATAACGTGAAAAGTGATCAATAACAGACAAAATGTATTTGTTACCTTGTTGCGACTGTGGAAAAGGACCTTGAAAATCTAAAGCAAGAATTTCGAAGGGTGAAGATGCCTGAGGAAGTGTTTGCAGCGGCACTCGCGGATGCCTATTTTGTGCTCGTTGTGCACACGGCAGGCAAGATCTTACATACCTGTCCACGTCACGTTGTCGGTATTGCCACCAATAACGTGTCGCAATTCGAGCGTTCGTAGCGCGTTTTCCGCTGTGACATGCTTGGATTGTATCATGGCATTGCCGTATTATACGTTGCTGCAAGCATTCCGGTATTACCAAACGATTTCCATGGCGAGTTCTTCGATACAAAAGGTCGTCTACTACTTCAAATTCTGGCAAGGTGGCGTATCTTTGACATTGAACGTCCACCTGCTGTGCTTCTTTTAACTCTTCAATTGATACCTCATCTGATTGAATGACACGCACTTTTCTCCTTAATGCATCAGCATTTTGATGCAACAGACCAGCCTTGTGCCGAACTTCAAAATCATATTCTGACAGTTTCATGGCCCAGCGCATAAGTTTGTTGCTAGGGTCTTTAAGATTCAATAACCACTGCAGAGCAGAGTGATCGGTAAGAACTGTAAACTTGCGACCATAAAGGTAACATCTAAAATAATTAATTCCAAAAAGAAGGGCAAGCAATTCCTTTTCTGTAGTACTGTAATTAGTTTCTGCTTTATTCAGTTGACGAGAGGCATACCCAACGGGTTTTTCCTCACCATCTTGCACTTGGCTTAGGACACATCCTACAGCAAAATCAGATGCGTCACAAGATAAAATAAAAGGTTCAGCGAAGTCTGGGCAAACAAGTAGAGGTGAACTAGTTAAAATAGTTTTCACTGTTTGAAAGGCGGTCGAACATTTATCCGTCCAAACGAAAAGGAGTATCCTTTTTCAACAATTTAGTAAGTGGTTTGGTAATAGTAGCATAATCTTTAACAAAACGGCGGTAATAATTTGCAAGGCCAAGGAAGGATTGTAATTCCTTTAAATTTGTTGGAACAGGAAAAGTGTCTACTGCTTCAGTTAATCGTGGATCTGGTTTGACTCCGCTGGAACTGATGACATGACCTAAATACTGCACTTGTGATTGAGCAAAAGAACATTTTTCTAATTTTAAGCTTAAATTAGCATTTTGCAAGCGCAACAGTACACTGCGTAGATGTTCAGCATGTTCAGCAATGGATTTTGAAAATATAATTATATCATCAAGATACACAAGGCACATAGTAGGTTTCAACCCACGTAATAGCAGATCTGCAAATCGCTGAAAGGTTGCTGGCGCGTTGCGAAGCCCGAAAGGCATCCTTAAGAATTCATATAAGCCACCAGGAACTACAAAAGCTGTCTTAGCTCGATCTTGAGGAGCAATTGGAATTTGATGATACCCACTGCGCATGTCTAATGTTGTGAAGTACCGGCAATTGCCCAGACGATCGAGTGTTTCATCGATCCGGGGTAATGGATAATGATCTGGAGTAGTAACTTTGTTTACTGCTCGCATGTCTACACAGAGGCGATAGGATTTTTCTCCGTCTATAGATTTCTTTGGAACTACTGCAATTGGGCTAGACCACGCACTAGAAGAGGGTTGTATTATTCCTGCTTCTAGTTGCTGTTGTATAGTTTCCTCTACCACTGACTGAAGATGGTAGGGAATTCGGTACCCTTTTTGAGCTATTGGCCTAGCATTTCCGGTTGGAATCTCATGTTGGATTAGATCTGTTGCTGGTAAATATTTCCTGTCCTCAAACAACCATGAATACTCATTCAATACTTCATTTATTAGCTTTTGTTCATGCAATGGGAGGTGACTAAGCTTAGCATTAAACTTATCTGTCAGATGTGACGTGACTGTCAAAAGGTGTTGAGAGGCGGCAGCAGTCTTTTTCTTTTTCAGAGAAGGGGTTCTCTTTGGCAACTCATCTTCTGAGACAACCTGTAAGCTGGCTAATACTGTACCACGCGGTATTAAAGCTTGCTTGTGACTAAAATTGTCTAAACACACGGGTACGCAATTTTCTTTCTGAACTTGCTGTGCTTTGCACAGGCTACGTTTTACGTGGACCTGCATCTGGTCAAGAGTTTCATTCTGGCAGAGTGGATCTACCAAGAAATGAACCTCTTCGGATTCACGTATCCCGACAGGCACCCAAAGGATCTTTCCTGTGCCTTCTGGTATCTCCACGGGATTATCGGCTTTTAGCATCGTTACGGGAGACTCCGAAACTTGGGAAACGGATCCTTTTTTCCCAGCTCCGCTCGCCCGCAACGTGCAGTCACGTCCAAAACGGTGCACGTTGTCGCCGAATTGGACGGTATTTAACCTATAGTCAATAACCCCCTGGAAATGACGCAGAAAGTCACTTCCCAGGATGATGTCGTAATCCGTGCGCCTGTTTCGTACAACCTCCATCGTAAAAGCATATTCTGTGGAGTCCAACATGAACTCAACGCAACAGCTGCCATAAGGTTTCACTATGCCGGGACCAATACCACTGATATGGTACCGCGGCGGTTGCAATGTTCTTTTATCTCTCTTCGATAAAAATGCCAAGCTGATCTGTGCGCCTGTGTCAATTAGCACGCGTATTGGTTTGCGGCCTCTAACACCATCGACAACCACGCTTGCCACCTGTGTGATTCCCTTATCAACTAGGGGGGTCACTATTTTTAACGGGGGCCGGGAGGGGTGGCACTTCCTGCCCCGCGGCCGTTTCCCGAATTCTGTGGTTGGTTTGCATTTCGCCTGGAATTTGCAGGCGGTTGTGGCCTACTATTTGGACAATGCACGCTTTGGTGACCCATGTTCCTGCACTGATGACAATATGGCACGCGACATTGCTCTGCCACATGTCCTGGTCTATTACAGCGCCCACACTTAGTATCGTTCGAAAAGACACGTCGGGGCTCGCTTTGCCGCGCGGAGACGGCCACAAATCGGTTCGCCTCCTCTCTTAAAAGTGCTAATCGCACGGCTTCGTGTAAGGTGCGGGGGGAAGCTACCTTGATTTCGCCCCCTATTTGAGGGTTTATGCCACGAATAAACACGTCTATCGCACGACATTCTGATTCTTCCAACAGAACCTCGTTACGAGCAGAACTGGCACTTAGTGCGTACGTGTGGCATGCGACGCTTCTAATCCTGTCCGCGAATGCTTCTAAATCTTCACCCGTTTTTTGCTTAAGGGTGGAAAGCAAGTCGCGATAGTAACTAGTACCACGTTTGTCTGTATACCTTTCAATCAACCAAGGGACTGGAAGGTAGGGGCATTTTTCAAGCTCTCGACCGACTGCACGTAGTTCCGCGCTTCGCCGGTGAGTTTCATTTTCATCACGTTTAAGAGAATCTGGCCAACCGCAAAGCTTTCCGATGTCCTGGATATTCTGCACAAGCGTTTGAATATCCTCGTGCGGCTTTCCAGCGAACGCCGGAATAAACGCTACTGCTGGGAAGCTCTGCACCAAAGTAGAGGTGGCTACTGCCACAGGTGATTCTGCACTAGTGAGTGGTGGAATCACCTGCTTCGGCTGTTCTTCAACTAGCACTGGCTTAGCAACATTAGATTGCGGAGAAGCCGTTTTAAGATCATCTAGCTGTTGCTTAAGCTCCGCGTTAGTTAGAATTAATTGAGTTAACTGGGACTGCAGCGCCAAGAGGGGATCCTCATCCTCTCCGGCTGCTCCTGCCTCCGATTGCTGCCTGGTGATCGGCAAGTTACAATAATATGGGCATCTACACCACCGTAGCGTCGCGAGCGACTTACATTATTTGGTGGCGTGCAGACGACGGACGGCGGCGGTGTCGACGAGCGGCGGCAGGCGCGTTGATCACGCGTGGGCGCAGCAGGCGGCGGGCGACAGCACGGACAGCTGTGACGGCGGGGCGGCGCGAGGGCCGCACCCCGGACCCCGGCGCAGGCGATGACCCGTGGCAGCTACGGACAGCGGCGGCGGCGGCGGCGGCGGCGAGCGTGACTGCATCGCGGACCCTCCTCGGCTCGCGTCCGGCGGCGAACTGCGTCACGCTTGTGGCGCGCTAGTGCGCGGCCACGCACTTTCTGCAACGCAGGCGACCGGCTGGCACGCGCATGGCGCGCTGCAGCCTCGCCACGTTCGGTCTAGTTTCCCTTAATTGCTCAAACTCGGCCCCTTCGTAGTACTCATAACTAATGAGTTAATTTTACAACCGTAAGGTGGGTCGCATCCCACTTCTGACACCATTTGTTCGTCAGGATAGAAGTCAGGAGCGGAGGGCGTTGTAAAATGAAAGTTAATTGAGTGGAATGGACCCAGTTTATTCTTGTAATGATGGTACAGTGGTGCCTACGTAGGGCTGAGCAGCCCCAAGAGGGGTTGCCGTCTGCTCATCAGAGAAGCAGAGACTAGAGGAGCGACTACTCGGGGCCGAGGTCAGAAGCTAAGAGAGCGCGGAGCTGTTTCCAAGCCGCCCTTGCCGCTCCCGGCCGCGTCCCCACGTGATCACACGATTAGTCTCTCATTGGAGGATTGATTCCGCCAACGCGCCTTGCTAGTAGCGTACGCCCGTCAGCGCAACCAACCCGGGGGACTTGAGTCTGACCGAGGAGCACGTGGCAGGAATGTGCTGACCATGGTCTTCCGGCCAGCACCTTCCACCACAGTATGCCCAAGCCGGCTACGGCCGAACATTATGCATTGAAAATTTATTTAAATAAAATTTTGTCGGCAATGATCCCTCTTGGGGGGTCTCCTCCCTGCACATATGTTAGATGATTATAAGTAAAACTTTTTGTAAGAACCATTGTAAAAACTCCAGCAAGGACGAGATGCAACAACCCACGAGTTGCAACACGAGAAGTATCAAGAAAGAAAAGGACGTAATTAGCAAGATACGATTCCTACAAGGCAGAAGCGTCGAAAGAAGGGAAAGGACAGCGAGACCAACAGAAGGCCCTCGTAGAGTGGGCAATAAATCTGCCCGCTAGGCAGAACCCTGCTGGAACGGAACACCAAGCCGCACAGTAGCCGAGCCCTGCAGGGACGCAACGGGACACCGAACGCTGGAAGGGACAGGTGTAGGGACTGACAAGCTAACACCAGATTTTCACCTCTCGTAAATCTCTGTGCGCTACCACTCAGCAGAGCTACCAAAAAAAAAACGTCCCGACGAGAAGACCACTTGAGCAAGCCACCACTGGCAAAAACTATGTGTAAATGTCACACTACCGCTATTAAACAGCATGCTGATGCACGAAACTGAAGAAAACGTCCAAAGTAGAAATGACATGTCCAAACCATTTATCAAACTATTACTAGGAGAACCTCAAAGTGACTAGTTATCAATAAATACTTCTATATCCTGCCCAGAGAAGAACCAAGAAGCAAGTAAGAAGCAGAGAAAAAGCAGGAAGAACAGAAGTTGAAGAGTCACAAGATTGAGACCAAGAAAGAAGATGGGTGAAGAATAGACGACATACCTTCCCAAATCCCTATGCTATTGCAAACTAGTCGTCTCCGAAGTATTACAACGAAAAACGACCGCTTTCAGCGACACATAACGATGACTTTCACGCATACAAAGCCAGTAAACCACGAGATTCTGCACTCACAGCTCCATTCCATTATGGGACCTTCACAACAGCAACACACACTTGCAAAGCCAACAAGGAACGATGAACGAAGCTGTACATCAAATACTTGCCCACATCCATCTCGCTCAAGTCCATCACCTTCGTGCGAAAACATTCGCCAACCTCATGCTTAAACATTTATAGGATTGTGTGAATGTGTGAAATCAAATGATGTGATGTAGGAATCGTGCAAAGAAACGTGTGAAAAACTAAATAAGTTAAGCACACCAGACAGCTAATAAACTACAAAATAACAGTCATTGAAAATGGACTTATGTAAAAAAATAATCGATAAAAATAAATCATTAGTTCTGTAATGGACAGTATATAAAGAACAAAAGTAAGGCATAATAAACACTAAAACTGTATGCCACTTATTTTCTCCTCATAAAAATAAAATAATAACGATATTTTACTTATTTTCTCCTTATAAAAATAGAGAATAAAAAATTATATTGTTGGATGATTTCCCTTTTTTTAACATTTGTACCATTTGTTAGGATAATATCTCAATACTTGTGTATGTATATTTCTTTGTCAAAGCAATTCTTGGAAATAATTCTTATTTGTTAGTGTAACAATGTTGAGATGAGTGTCTAGAAACAAAAACATTTTACTTGTACATGATATTTAGAAAATGTGTTAGGAATAGATTTTACTTAATTACTACACTTATAAAAAATATGTTTCTAAGAAAATCGATGTGAAAGACTCCTCACTTTCGATAACAAACTTCTTAAAAAACAAACTTCACACTTAAATAAAGAAAGAAAATATTAAAAATTAATAATAGCGTAAAAATATTCTTCTCTTGTCACTTTTGAGAATAATGTGGAAGAATATAAAAATATAAATTAGTAATACAAACTAGCAAAGAACCAGAATAACATGGCTGAACAGTAGGCAACAAAATTTAGATAAAGCAATACTTTTTGACTAACTTAGACAACGATTCAATCATTGCCTAAATGCAGTGCAAAAGTTAAGTTCGAAGGGTGGTGATATGTAAGGTGTCAGGCAAATCCAACACCTTCCATGAAAACCCTGACATGATAAGCAAATCCAGTAGTATGTCACATAGCTCCGAATAAATTGTGACATTAAATTAACCAAAGTAATACGAGTAACAAGTGAGCAAATGGAATACCACAGACTAACACAAGAAGGTCTAAATGCATGTCATACCTTCCCACCGTGGGACAGACGCAGTTCCGAGGGGAGAAACGAGAACAGAAGCCGAGAGCAGAACCGTGTGAAGCTGGAAGGCCCTACGATAAGGGACGGACGGACACCCACGTAGCCAGCTAACCGCTAGGACCACACCACCCACAAGCTTTAGCGTGAGACGTTTTCGCGTCTCTGTTACGTCAAAACCACCCCCCAGCCAATGTTAAAAGCTAGAGCCCTCCGGAAGAACAGTATAGATCTTACGATAACACAAAAAGGGCTACACCACCCGCAAGTTTTAGCGTGAGACTTTTCCACGTCTCTGTTACGTTAGGACCACCCCCCAGCCCATGTTAATAGATAGAGCCCTCCAAAAGAACAGTATAGATGTTGCGATAACACTAAAGTACCACACCAGCTGCAAGTTTTAGAGTGAGAATTTTTCGCGCCTCTGTTACGTTGCAAACTTTAAAAACATTGCCCCACCACGAAAAGTATAACGTTTCTCATTGGATAGACAGAATTTTTGTAGGCGGAGCTTAAGGATAACATTGAGACCCTGATTGGTCGGATGAAAACACAGCCAGATAGTTTTTTTTTTTAAACCAACTTCTTGAACCCCTTGAACCCCCTCCACTAAATTCAGTTAGTATTAAGATTCTTTTACAGGGAGTGCAGTGTAGCTAACGCTGAAATAATTAAGTATTTGGTTACATCATCGCTAGTCTCACTGAACTCTTCTGAATTCTACATGTCATGTGTGGTCTGGCGTCTCGTTACCAGCAACAGGTCCCAGGTTCAAACTAGTCAATTCCCTAAAAAACACGCTCAGAGCGTCGTTGCGCGAAAGTGGTAGGGAGCCAGAATATAGAACAAACAAACACCACGCAGATTGTTTAGATCCTCCTCACCTTCCTTACGATTAAGAGAAGAAACGAGGATATACAAAAAGTTTTCGTGAATGATTCCATTTATATACGTACGAATGAACAAATATTTTATTCGATCTTCTGTAAACTACACATGGTTATCAACACGGTGTGGCAGACATTCCCCACACTTAGAGGAGGAATGCAACTAATATGGACATGGTTGCTGAAACACCTTATTTCCATGTTAAAGCTCAGTTTACACAACTCATCAGCTGCAGTAGGAAGCCCTTTCCGAAATTGAATTTTCGCATTCCACTCCGTTACCAAGGACACATGTATCAAACCACCGTCGCCGTGGATACCTCATACACTGTTGTAGCCATGGAGAAATGCCTACCTGTATATTTTCACAGCCTCCCAGAAAATGGACACAAAAACATTGTACATTTTTCACTGGGGTCCTGTAACCAAGAATTATCAAATGCCCCCTCAAACAAAAGTCTAGCAGGATTAGGTTTGAAGAGTTGTATGAAGGCCAAGGAACTTGTCCACCTCTATGTCTCCATCTGTTACCAAATCTGTCATTTAGAACCCTACGAACATTAAAACAAATTGAACGAACTTCATCAAGCATGAAGTGCATGTTTTGTTGCACTCGTAAAGTCACGTGTTCTAGCTGAACAGGTAGAAGGCATGGTAAGTTTCCCATTGAGCCTGGGAGGAAGAACACGGGGCCTAACGAACAGTCACTGTGGTATCGTCCAGAGATCGTGGTGCTACCCTGAAGTTGTCAACGCCTATCGATACCGCATGCGTTAGCGTGGTCTTGCAGAAATCCACGACTATGAGTGGGGACGCTCCTGAAGCCCATGACTCCTTCTCAACACAGCAGCATCCTCTCACCAGAGGCCAATATAGAGCCGAGCACAGAGGCACTCTCCGTCAGTTGCTGACCTCATGGTTCAAATGGTGCAAATGGCTCTTGGCACTATGGGACGTAGAACTACTTAAACCTAACTAACCTAAGGACATCACAAACATCCATGCCCGAGGCAGGATTCGAACCTGCGACCGTAGCAGCCGCGGGGTTCCGGACTGAAGCGCCTAGAACCGCTCGGTCACAGGGGCCGGCCGCTGACATCATCTGAGGGAGTCATCATCATAAAGTAGAACCAACGAGTTTTTAGCGTTTCTGATGAAGTAGTATATACAGTATACGCAGAATGCCGGTAGATGTACACAAGGTATGATACGCGTGGGGAGACCGATAGTGATGGGGGTTACACGCATGCGATGTAGGGGAAACGCCGAGCGTTGTAGGGAAAGTGCCGTTCTAAACTGAATCCTAGGCTCATATATTTCGTAAAAATTAAGTGAGGCCCCTCAAATCACACATCTACATGGTGACCATTCAGAAATATATACTGTCACCTCTGGTTTGGTTAGTATCTAGAGAGAATTCTGTTGAAAATTCAGCGACTTATTTTCGCATGGCTTGTTAACAATTTGAAACTTTAAGATAAGCGTCATGAGTGACGATTTTGGGGTAGAACCTACAGATATCTCTGACTGCCATGTTGAAATTTGCTTCTTTTGACAAAACACAGTGGAGTTTACACTGTATCATCTCACTTACACGTTGAGCAGGCACAAGTGCGAGAAAATTCTGAGACAGTGGTCTATTAAGTTTGTTAAGCAAGAAACTGAGGAAAAGTAAGGTCAGTAGCTTATGGAAAAGTACATCGTCCATACAAAAAAGTGTAATGTCTTCATTTGTTTTGTTCCAAGACCCATAGCATTTCTCGTTTCACCAGCTATCGATAGCCTTTAAAAATTACATTCTGTCATCTAAAAGGTATGTAGTTACTGGAAAACACGGTTGATAATGAAGTTTTGCATAGTATGCATACTAACCATACGGCAAAATACCCTCCTCCTTGCGTGCTGTCATTTGTCAAAATCTTATTTTGATATCTGAAACCGTTTATGAAATATGAGGAATATTGCCGATATTTCACTCTGGTTTTATCGCTGGCGCGGCGCTTTCGCAAATGTGTGTGCAGCGTCAGATCAATTTTCTCGAGATTGTTGACAGATTGATACGTCTATCCAAGTCTAAAAATAATTGAATATGCTAGCTAAAGTTTCATATGCAACAACGTATTTTGTACTATGCAGTAAATGCAAATCATAACTACCTCCGTTTGTCATTGCAAACTTATCCAAATCATAAGAACTATTACGATTAACGAAACGATGGGCACATCATCATGGACCTGACGTATAAAACTATACGTAATGAAAAAATGATTTTTTTAACCGAATAGTATCTGTAAAACCTTTTGAGAAATACTACAGGTCGTGCGTGTCGATTCTGCCATCGCTGACCGGCCGAAAGGTGCAACGTGCGAGGTGCATTCAAGTTCTAAGGCCTCCGATTTTTTTCTAATTAACTACTCACCCGAAATCAATGAAACTGGCGTTACTTCTCGACGTAATTTCCCTGCAGACGTACACATTTTTCACAACGCTGATGCCATGATTCGATGGCAGCGGCGAAGGCTCCTTTAGGAGTCTGTTTTGACCACTGGAAAATCGCTGAGGCAATAGCAGCACGGCTGGTGAATGTGCGGCCACGGAGAGTGTCTTTCATTGTTGGAAAAAGCCAAAACTCACTAGGAGCCAGGTCAGGTGAGTAGGGAGCATGAGGAATCACTTCAAAGTTGTTATCACGACGAAACAGTTGTGTACGTTAGCTCGATGTGCGGGTGCGTTGTCTCGTTGAAACAGCACACGCGTAGCCCTTCCCGGACGTTTTTGTTGCAGTGCAGGAAGGAATTTGTTCTTCAAAACATTTTCGTAGGATGCACCTGTTACCGTAGTGCCCTTTGGAACGCAATGGGTAAGGATTACGCCCTCGCTGTCCCAGAACATGGACACCATCATTTTTTCAGCACTGGCGGTTAACCGATTTTTTTTTTTTTTTTTTTTTTTTGTGGCGGTGAATCTGTGTGCTTCCATTGGCGCTATGTTTCTGGATTGCAAAAATGATATCCACGTCTCATCCATTGTCACAACCGACGAAAAGAAAGTCCCATTCATGCTGTCGTTGTGCGTCAACATTGCTTGGCAACATGCCACACGGGCAGCTATGTGCTCGTCCGCCAGCATTCGTGGCACCCACCTGAATGACACTTTTCGCATTTTCAGGTCGTCATGCCGGATTTTGTGCACAGAACCCACAGAAATGCCAACTCTGGAGGCGATCTGTTCAACAGTCATTCGGCGATCCCCCAACACAATTCTCTCCACTTTCTCGATCATGTCGTCAGACCGGCTTGTGCGAGCCCGAGGTTGTTTCGGTTTGTTGTCACACGATGTTCTACCTTCATTAAACTGTCGCACCCACGAACGCACTTTTGACACATTCATAACTCCATCACCACATGTCTCCTTCAACTGTCGATGAATTTCAATTGGTTTCACACCACGAAAATTCAGAAAACGAAAGATTGCACGCTGTTCAAGTAAGGAAAACGTCGCCATTTTAAGTATTTAAAACAGTTCTCATTCTCGCCGCTGGCGGTAAAATTCCATCTGCCATATGGTGCTGCCATCTCTGGGACGTATTGACAATGAACGCGGCCTCATTTTAAAACAGTGCGCATGTTTCTATCTCTTTCCAGTCCAGAGAAAAAAAAATCGGAGGCCTTAGAACTTGAATGCACCTTGTATTTGTCAACCTTCCCTTCCGAACAAACTGATGAACTAACCCAGCGCTTTTGGACGAAAACTGGTCACTGCACATTGGCCACCGTATCCTCTGCGAACTTTACTTTGGTAAAGGCTGAACATTGTGCCTCAAGAGAACAGTTTCTTAATTAGTGCATTAAATGATGCTTTGCTACGCAATGACATTTGTAAATTATCCAGTACACCTGTGCCAAAGAATTGAGTCCAAGGTAGGTAAACCTTTCATTCAATTATGTAACAAAGTAAACTAACATATCATGTGTCACGGTTCCTGTCTGCTGCCTCACCAGACAGTTAAAGAACTCACAGTTATAGCTGGCCGAAAGCAGTTTCGTCTGGTCACAGCAGTCACCAAAAATGCTGGCCCCAACATTGACATAAAATAGTTACTGATAACGTAATTGCACAAGTCTGTGAAGATTATCGACAGCCCATAATAAGGAATGGGAAAGGACCCCATAATTGAACCTTATATGACTCCTTTCATGTTTACTGCTTTGTCAAATAATGTGGGAAGGAGGTACAATGTTAGTGACAAATTGTAACTCCTACCCACATTATTTCAAGCATTCATCACACCATTTAGTATTCTATTTGACCATTAAGATACAAGCCAATTGTGTTTCCCATGTTGTGAATATGAAAAGAAGTAGGAAATAAGATCTAACAGGAAATAAAGCGTTTCACCAACGATGTCGATACAATATATTTAATTTCACTAAACGTGAGAAACGTTTCTCGAAAACCTGGCCACACCATCTTCTTACATCGTGTATCTTGAAGAAGAAAACACACTCACTCGCGTCCGGTCACGCTAACAGTCGCCTCGAGTCAGACGCCCATGATGGAAGATTAACGTTAAACAGCAATACGAACAATGACTCAGGTTACACTACTGTAGGCATATAGAGAATAAAGAAAACAGTTTTGTTTATGCTCTATTTTAGCGAGAGTGCAAGGGGGTCGGGTCAAGTCCATAGCCTCTCTAGCTGCCCGCCCACTCCCATATCTGTCAGGAGTGTAGCGATGAAAAATAATGTATTTTGATGACTCTTGCCAGGGATCCTAGCAGGTTTGGTTACTACAGAGCTTGTAGCCATTGCGAACCATACTCCCATCCACCTCCACCCACGTTGCTATGCGACTGATTACACTTTATAGCAGATCCTTGTAGTTTCAAGGTGATGTTCATTAAAATAAATTCTCGGAAAAAAAATTGCAACTCCAAGAAGGAGTTCTACCCATAAACTGAAGTTGGTGTTCGTGTTTCTGCATCTTAAAGATGATGTCTATTGAAATTTTGGACTGGTTGCATAAGAGTGGCGCTGCTAGAGCTACTATGAGGATGCGAATCAGGTTTGTTTTAAACACACTCTGTACCGATCCTGAGTGTTAGTAACTTTAGGGACTAGACGAGGTGAGTTGATATGAGTCAAGATGCCTTTGAGCGACGAAGATGCCGTTGTCACCACTTCACTGAGTTTGAACGCGGTTGTGTATTAAAGCTACACGAAGTTTGACGTTCCTTCTGCGATTTTTCTGAAAGAACTTGTAACACGCCCGGGAGTACTAATGGGGGGTGGGGACCCTTAAACTGGTTGTCGTTCCTTGACCGTGCACCCTGTCCACACCACTTACCTGATAATCCCGCGGCGGTCGTGCTGTTCTGCTCCATACTGCTGCTGGCTTGCCTGAAACTATCTATCGAAATATGCAAGCGAGTTTAGGGGAGCCACTCAACGTTAAAACACAATACTATTCGACGTCTGGTATGAACAACTATATTCTAAGACGATTAAAGGAAAATCGCAGGTTTCACTGTTTACATTCCAATTCAGAAGTGTTATCCCAATTAATGGATGATTAACAGTCCACAATATCATTCGGACGAGCGTACGCGTAACCGACACGACGCGGGTGATTGTTGATGATGCGGAAGCCGAATAATCGCACGAAAGTTCTTACGCTCGTCACGCATACACAGATATTTGGTACCAGTCATCCTTGACACTAGTAATGATATAACACTATTCGTAAAGTTAATTTTATTCTCAATTCGCACTTGTACGAGCGTCCGCCTAACCGTCGGGGCGCGGCTGATTGTTGATAATGCGGAAACGCGATGACCGAACGTACTTTCTCACCCTCGCTACAAGACACTGGCACTTGACTGCAGTCTTTTATGGTGACTAAATTTTTACTGATTCACATCAGTTCATTCTGGGAGACCGAATACGGCGCGGATGATTGATGCTGTGTGACACGCAACGAAAGGATATACAAATACGTTATCAGCAGCACTGCTCATTTTAAAATTACTTCTCGACTCACTTTCCTCTGAATCATTTACTTATTTTATCACTTTACTGTAATAGCACTTGTAACAACACTTCAACTTCCATACTAAATGCCTCTCACATGCAGAACTACACACTACACAACATAACAGTTTTGTGATCCCGTGCTCGACTCTCTACACACGCGGCTGCCCGCAAAGATACTCCACAACTAAGCCAGCTATATGACAATACGCTTACAACCTAGTAGCAACTTAGCAACTGTAAATGGTTACTGGAAGCGGTGGTCACGAGAATGAGAGCTGAGCAGCAGTTGTCACCGTAATGACACAATGAACTGTTACGAATTGGTTACCTCGAGGACAGCTCAAAGCCAGACGCCCTGTAGCGTGCCTTCCACTGATGCCAAATCACGTCAATTTGCGACTTCAGTGATGCCAAGCGAGAGCTCATTTGAGTGCAAGGTGGCCGTGTGCTTATTGTCTGATGAGTGTTGGTTCTGTCTCGATGCCAGTGATGGCCGTGTACCAGTTAGAGGGAGACCATTTGAAAGCCTGCAACAAATCTGTCTGCATGATAGACAAATTGGCCTAGACCTGGTGTTACGATCAGTGGTCCGATTTGGTATGACAGCAGGATGTCTCTAGTGGTTATCTGACGCACCCTGACTGAAAATTTTTACGTCAATCTGGTGATTCTATCTGTTGTGCTGCCATTCATGAACAGCATTCCAGGGGTGTTTTCCAGCAGGATAACACTCGCCAGCATATCGCTGTTGTAGCCCATAATGATCTACAGGATATCGACATGTCGCGTTGGTCTGATAGATCTACATCTGCATCTACATGGATACTTTAGAAATCATATTTAAGTGCCTTGCAGAGGGTTCATCAAACTTCACATCTGTCTATTATTCCAATCTCTTATAGCGCGCGTAGGAACGAACACCTATATCTTTCCGTACGAGCTCTGATTTTCTTTATTTTATCGTGCTGATCGTTTCTCCCTACGTAGGTCGGTGCCAATAAAAGAACATAAGACGGCTGCTCATTCGGAGGAGAAAGTTGGTGATTGGAATTTCGTGAGAAGATTGCGTCGCAACGAAAACGCATTTCTTTTACTGACGTCCAGGTCAAATCCTGTATCAATTCAGTGATACTCACTCATATTTCACGATAGTACAAAACGTGCTGCCCTTCTTTGAACTTTTTCTACGTACTCCGTCAGCCCTATCTGGTAAGGATCCCACACCGCGCAGCAGTATTCTAAAAGAGGACGGACAAGCGTAATGTAAGCAGTCTCCTTAGTAGATCTGTCACATTTTTCAAGTGTCCTGCCAACAAAACGCAGTCTTTGGTTAGCCTTCCCCACAACATTTTCTATGTGTTCTTTCCAATTTAAGTTGTTCATAATTGTAATACCTAGGTATTTAGTTGAATTTACGGCCTTTAGATTAGACTGATTCATCATGTAACCGAAGTTTAACGGATTCCTTTTAGCACTCATGTGGATGACCTCACACTTTTCAAATGTGATTTGAGACTTTCTCGGCGTATTCCATTCGTGAAATCTTCTCGGGTGATCAGCCGAGTAAAGGCGTCGTCTTCTCGCAACGTTTCGAAGGGTTTCGTACCCATCATCTTCAAGCGAAGTGTTGCGAGAAGACGACGCCTTTACTCGGCTGATCACCCGAGAAGATTTCACGGACTCACACTTTTCGTTATTTAGGGTCAACTGCCAATTTTCACACCATTCAGATATCTTCTCTAAATCATTTTCCAATTTCTTTTGACCTTCTGATGACTTAATTAATCGGTAAACGACAACATCATCTGCAAACAACCTAAGACGGCTGCTCAGATTGTCTCCCAAATCGTTTATATAGATGAGGAACAGCAAAGGGCCTATAAAACTACCGTGGGGAACGCCATAAATCATTTCTATTTTTCTCGATGACTTTCCGTCTATTACTACGAACTGTGACCTGAGAGGAAATCACCAATCTTGTCACATAACTGAGACGGTAATCCATAAGCACGCTATTTCACTACAAGCCGTTTGTGTGGTACAGTGTCAAAAGCCCTGCGGAAATCCAGAAATACGGAATCGAACTGAAATACCTTGTCAAGAGCTCCCAACACTTCATGCGAATAAAGAGCTAGTTGTGTGTCACTAGAAAGATGTTTTCTAAACCCATGTTGACTGTGTGTCAATTCACCGTTTTCTTCGAGGTACTTCATGATGCTAGAACACAATATATGTTTCAAAATCTTGTTGCATATCGGTGTTAGTGATATGGGCCTGTAATTAAGTGGATTACTCCTACTATCTTTCTTGAATATTGGTGTGACCTGTGCTACTTTCCAGTCATTGGGTACGGATCTTTCGTCTAGCGGACGGTTGTATATGATTGTTAAGTATGGATCTAATGAGTCGGCATACCCTAAAAGAAAACTAATTGGTATACAGTCTGGGCCAGAAGACTTGCTTTTATTAAGTGATTTAAGATGCTTCACTACTCCAAGGATATTTACTTCTACGTTACTCAGGTTCGCAGCTGTTTTGTATTCGAATTCTGGAGTATTTACCTCGTCTCCTTTTGTGAAGGCATTTCGGAAGGCTGTGTTAAGTAACTCTGCTTTGGCAGCACTGTCCTTTATTGTATCTGCATTGCTGTCGCGCGGAGAAGGCATCGGTTGTTTCTGGCCGATAACATACTTCACATATAACAAGAATATCTTTGGATTTTCTGCCAGGTTTCGAGACAAAGTTTCGTTGTGGAAACTGTTATAAGCATCTCGCATTGCATCCGCGCTAAATTTCGAGCTTCTGTAAAAGACTGCAAATCTTTGGGATTTTGCGTCTGTTAAAATTTCGTATGTTTGTTTCGCTGTTTCTGAAACAGTGTTCTGACCCGTTTTGTGTACGAAGGAGGATCAGCTCTATCGTTTGTTAACTTATTTAGTGTAAATCTCTCACTTGCTGGCGATACTATTTCTCTGAATTCAAGCCACATCTGGTTTACACTTATATTATTAGTTAGGAAGGAATGGAGATTGACTCTTAGGAAGGCGTGAAGGGAATTATTATCTACTTTTTTGAATAGGTATATTTTTCGTTTATATTTGGAGGATTTGAGGGTTACAATATTCAGTCTCGCTACGACTACCCAATGTTCACTAATCCCTGTATTCGTTTTGATGCTCTTTATTGACTCAGGATTATTTGTTGCTAAGAGATCAAGTGTGTTTTCACAACCGTTTATTATTGGCGTGGTCTCATGAACTAACTGCTCTAAATTTTCAGAGAATTGCGTTTAGTACAATTTCGGATGATATTTTATGCAGACCTCCGGTATTAAACATGTATTTGCGCCAACATATCGAGGGTAAATTAAAGTCACCACCAACTATAATCGTATGAGTCGGGTATGTGTTTGAAATCAAATTCAAGTTTTCTTTGAACCTTTCAGCAACTGTATCATCTGAATTGGGAGGTCAGTAAAAGGATCCTATTATTATTTTATTCCGGTGGCTAACAACGACTTTTGCACATACTAACTCACAGGAACTATCTACTTCAATTTCACGACAAGTTAAACTACTTCTAACAGGAACATCAGATCTGTCTCCATTCGAGCACATATGGCACATCATCGGACAATGCCAGCGTAATCCACAATCAACATTAACTGTCCCTGTACTGAGCGACCACGTGCAACATGCATGGAACTCCATCCCACAGACTGACATCCGGTACCTGGACTACACAATGCATGCATGTCTGCATGCTTGCATTCAACATTCTGGCGGTTTCATCTGTTATTAATGTATCAGCAATTCAAATTTTCAATGTCTTATCTCGTGCATGCACTAACACTTCATCTTGCTACGTAAATCACTGAAATATGTTGCCTGGACAAATGTATTCCCGAAACTTCATTACACTAATTCAGTTACTTTTTGGTGTCGCGATACTTTTTCCGTCAGTGTACATTGCTGATGTGGAGCACTATTGACAGAAACTGATTTATACTATTTATAGCGGGTAACTGTCGATCATCTCTCAGGCACACAAGTGGAGTTTTGAGTTTTCTGCTCCCTTCCGCCTCCTGCGGCTGGTGATGGAGGGGTCGGCATTGACTGCTGGGATCCGGGAGGCGCTCTGCTGCCAGTCAGCGCCCCCCCCCCCCCACCCCCCCGCCACCCTTCGCCTACCGGTTGGTGGGAAGCCACCAGCGTCACCGCCGCCGTCACCACCGCCACCGCTGCTACTCTCGTGAAATTCGTTTACCCCCTGCGTCTCTGCCTCCCCACCCGTTTCTAAAACCGACGCCGCTCGTGTATTGAAATCGATGAAGGAGCCGCGAGGTGAAAGAATTCTTTGGCCTCTGCCTCCATCGCCGCTGTGGAATGCGGAAATGATGTGCCATTCCTGCAAAAATGGAAGAATTCAAATGGTGGCATAAAATTGACGTCACTTGTACAAACCACTAATAAAAAAATGGATCCCAAAATCTTAAACAAGGCTGTGAAACAGCAACTCTGTAATTCTCAACAGACTGAAAAATCAGCCAACCAATTGCAAATAAAGGTTTCGAAATTTGCAAAACTATCTCCTTCACGTATACACCAGTTACAAAATAATTTTTTTGAAACCCTAAAAAAATAATAATAGAAAAATATTTGTGAAGTAAATGTACTCATTTGCTGCATCACGTAATGATACAATAGATTAGATGAAGCCGAGCGGCTCTTGTCATATACTAAATTGATGAAACAAGTGTTATTGCAGGCCATGGCCACAATAAACGAGGGAATATCTGTGAGTCCGCAAATGCGAGAAATGAAGTATGAATAAAAATTTTAGGAACTACTGAATCCACTTGACAAAGCAGTTTGACAGCCCTTCAGAAAAGTTTAGCGAATAACTTACACTCACTTGTACCACTTTTAGCAAATAATAAAGACATGACAATAAATGAATACTCACTGTGTTTTGCGAAAACGGAAGGTGGATCTTACAGGATATTGCCAAAATTTGGCTTACAGTATGTCTTAAAAGGACACTTACTGCACTCGCATCTAGATTTATTTCCGGAAAGTCTTGTCTCAATAAGCGACGAACTCGGAGAAAACTTTCATCACGAGATTTCACCGTTTATTTGCCTCCACGACGCGTTTCGACGGTTTAAACCTCTATGATCGAGGTTTAGACCTCTGAAACTCGACATGGAGATAAATAAACAGTGACTGGTAACAGTAAACTTCTTGTTTCACTTAATGTCAATAACAGCTAAGAAAAAATCCTAAGCTAAAGTGTTCGCATTTAAAGGAGATTTCAGCTATAGAAAAGACGTATCAAGTCAAATGGAACCTTAATGTACTGGCCGATTATTGTTGGGCCACCAAGAAGGATGCTCCATAGGCGTAGTATAGGAGGAAAATCATTTCTCACTTTAAAGGTGAATCCAAATGTTTGAATAATGTGTAAATAAGAATATAGAAAATACGGAAGTATTTGAAATTATAAATGCCTGTATCTCGGAAACCTTGTGCTCTTCAAACTACGGACGTACACAGCAAACTGTGTAACATGTTGCATTGTCCTGCTGGTACATGCCATCACTCTAAGAAAAACAAACTGTATGTAGGGATGCTCATGGTTCCAAAGGATAGATGCATACTTGTGTTGAGCGATGGAGCCTTCGGCAATGACGAGCTTGCCGAGGGAATGTCACGAAAACATTCCCATACCGTAACGTTCCTTTCAGGGCGGGGGGTGTTTGCTTCCATTTTTCACTCCATGAACGCTAACTACCATCTGTGCGATGGAGCATAAACGGTGAAAATGCCACCTATCGCCAATCAATGAACGTCTATTTGCCCTTTGGCGAGCAAATTCCAGACTTTTTTGCCAATGAAAGGTACCTGCTACGGAAGCCCATACGCAACAACGTTTTCTGAACGGTCATTGAGGAGAGGCAATTGGTAGCCTCTTGGTTCATCTGAGCGGTCAGTTGATCAACAGCTGCATTTCTATTCGCTCTCACATATCCCTGCAGCCGTCATTCAGCCGTGACATCTATAGCCCGTGGTGCACAACAGTTTCCTTGGCGCCGGTTGTGGATAGCACCATGTCGTCATACTTGTTATACTTCAACCACGGTGGTACGCGGACCATTTACAAACTTAACCATTTGGCCGGCCGGTGTGGCCGTGCGGTTAAAGGCGCTTCAGTCTGGAACCGCGTGACCGCTACGGTCGCAGGTTCGAATCCTGCCTCGGGCATGGATGTGTGTGATGTCCTTAGGTTAGTTAGGTTTAATTAGTTCTAAGTTCTAGGCGACTAATGACCTCAGAAGTTAAGTCGCATAGTGCTCAGAGCCATTTTTGAGCCAAACTTAACCATTTCAAAAACGCTTCCATTATGGCAAGAAAGCCAATGATGATGTAGTTTTGAACTTGAGATATATCGCTCCGTTTTTGCATTACTACAACGACTGCACAGTGTTCGTCGTTGCTCCGAAACGCTTTATGGATACTCCACTGTTGGTGCTGCCACCTGCCGTCTGTGAGCGTTTATTGCCGATTGACGTCAAACGTAGTCGATGGTCACATTGATGTGACAGGACCGCGCATGTTGGGCAAAACCAGAACGTTGTGCGGCCGGTGCTGGTGAAGTCATCTCTTTAACTTATATTGTCGTCGCTCTTCTTAGTTCCTCTGTCGCTCTTTGTTGTCCTAAATGAATGTAAACGATTTACTCACCGATCTCTTCACGCGTCATATCCGCGTCCGTCTTTGGGGCTGTAGTAATATTTACGTTGTCCTTGCTTCAGCCACCTGACTGCAGGCTGTGCAGACCGTGTTGCTCATTTCATCAGTTAGTTTCTGTTTCAACCTCATCTCCACTCTTCTCTTCCTCCTGTTCTTCCATGTTTCGCTAGTGATTATGTCCGCCTCGATCACCCCAGCCACGTTCTCCGCGTGTGCCGTTATTATTATTCCTAGGTGCGTTGTTGTTGTAGTTTATGGTTGTTATTGTTGTTTCGTGTGCCTCTGCCCATTGCATTCTCGTCAGAAAACTTTCTTTATCCTTCCACCGCCCTCCCTCCGCCACCACCTGTACGGTCTTTGGCAGTTTCTTTCATAATGCTGTAAACTTCAGATCACCGTTACCAAACGTAGTCTTCTGATTATCTTTTCACAATATGCATATCACTTCCACCACTGTATCCTGGATCCTATAGGAACTCCATAATTGTATTTGATTGAATTTCGGGACACGAAAACAGCTCCATAAACTTCTGAATATATTCCTCGAGGCTATGGCGTCGGTTTCGCACGTTCTTTGTCCAGCAATGACTGTGGTCTTTCATTAAACTGCGTGTCACTCCGTACATGACACAATTTCCGTTACCTGTTTGTATTTGTTGACATGTTTCATTTATTTCCGTTTATCAAGATTTTAAACATGACTGCAACAGCAACTGTTGAAATTCTTCACGATAAAGGATGACAGCCATAAACAGTTGCAGGATAAAAAAATTTTATTAAAATTTCTTGACCAAGGTTTCGGTACATATAAATATACCTTCATCAGAAGTAAAAAATCTGAAATTACATCATGTAATGGAGATTAATAAAACAATTGTGCCAAAGGCGTCGTCAATAATTGAGACATCTTCTGCATTAGTACAACATGACTATGGGCACAGGGTCAAAGCGAACAGTTTAGCACCATTACTTCGCCTGTGAACTATCGAGATAGTTCACAGGCGAAGTAATGGTGCTAAACTGTTCACAATTGTTTTATTAATCTCCATTACATGATGTAATTTCAGATATTTTACTTCTGATGAAGGCATATTTATATGTACCGAAACCTTGGTCAAGAAATTTTAATAAAAAAGTATTATCCTGCAACTGTTTATGGCTGTCATCCTTTATCGTGAAGTATTTCCGTTTATGTTACTGTAGTCGTTCCTGCAACTTTTTTACTTTCCTCTTGGTGTCCTCAGGCCTTTTTGTAATCTGTCTCAAACTGCTTTCCACAGACTTTACTTATTTCAGTCTTTGCTTGCACCCGTGTCACAACATCTCCGATCCTCTTTTCAATTGTACTTTCTGTCTGTTCGTTTATACCTTCGATTTTCTTATCAACTTCTCTCATATAATTTTCAGCTCTTCCTTTAGGCTTAATTCCACTTCGGCAATTATACTTTCTCTCTTAATCTGCCATGCTGTTTTATGTTTGAATTAGCTCAGTCCTGCCTGCGTTTCATCCTCCAGATCAGAGTGAACCGCTTCTATCTTCGTCTCTATTGAATCCCAATACTCTAATTTACTTTGACCTGCTTTCATTTCAGTTTCCATTTTGTCTAGTTTCTTTAATTTGATCATTTCTTTTTTAATTTTTCTGGCTAGAGTCTATTCAATTATCTAATTTGTCACAAAATTATTTAAAATGTTGAAAAGTTGACTGAGCATAAGGATTAGCTTTTATTTCTTCGGGACCTGCTTCTATTGTAAGATTAGTAATTTTGCTGGTTAAACTTCTGATTCGATTTTTTCCGCTGTCCAATCTTCTCCTTGTTCAGTGTAGTTTCTAACCATTTGCTCAATCGTTTCGTCAACTGCAGACATTTTTATACCCTCTGTCTTTGGTACCGTACCGGTCCAGTTCGGGTGCATTTAGTTATGATAATAAAAACATCCGCGACACGGTCGCCATATAAATTGCTCTCTATAAGTTTTTTACGTTACTGTGGTAATATGATGATGTGAAATACTGCCACTATCTGACTGCGCACCCTGCACTAGGGTTCTCGTGGGCTCTAACACCACAGGTATACGCCAGAATGATGACAGCAGCCACTGGCGATTATATTTCATCCTAATAATACTCTCCGCTTTCTACAGTAGGGCAAAACAATGAAAATATAGTGTCATGTTATTAGCTGTTCTGTATAAACACCTGAAAAGACTGCTGTTGAGCACTGCGTGTGAAACAATTTCTTGAAATGACTCACCTTTAGCTTGCGTCAGTCTCACCAAAATGATTTAATTGAAGGACGATGCTTCTTTAGGACCTATGTCTTTTAAGGTGAGGAGTTAACACTATGCAAACGAAGTAAACTATTAATGTGTATTGATTAATCTGTACGTTACGTGAAACACTGTATGAGATTAGAAGCAAACGCTCATTGCCGAAAATTCGTTGCTCATGGACGTATACAGTTTTACTAGACCAAAGTCACTTATGTATAAGCAGACATGACTTGTTGACACCTACAGAAACACGTCTGTAGAAGATTTAAAACTCAAAAGGACAGAATATAAAAGGTGTGTTATGTAACTTCTGTTATATATCATGGTACTGATGACTTAATTTGATTTAATTAAGTATTAGTTAATCTGAACCAGTGTAAATAAACGTCGTTAAAGAAATAAACAACTCTGTGATTTCACTGTGAAAATTAGTATTATCAGTTCAGCGTGGCACTTTGCAGTTAGGTGAGCGTGCCTTAACTGTCAAAAATGGTTCAAATGGCTCTGAGCACTATGGGCCTTAACTTCCGAGGTCATCAGTCCCCTAGAACTTAGAACTACTTCAACCTAACCAACCTAAGGACATCACACACATCCATGCCCGAGGCAGGATTCGAACTTGCGACCGTAGTGGTCGCGCGGTTCCAGATTGTAGCGCCTAGAACCGCTCGGCCATCCGGGCCGGCTTTCGCAGTCCACTCAAATGGTAAAATAATAACATAACTGAGAGAAAGTTTTAGGTTGACTCTAAAATAAAATGTGTTAAATCTCGAGTCGTTCTTCCGGTTCATTAATTTGTTTTTACAGCTCTTTGTAATGTTTAAATGCCTACACGAGACTGTGCCATAAATGTACGTTCACTAAATCACAAAACAATATCTGGCACCGGAAATGAAGCTTTGCAATATTTTCTTGCATCAATTGGGTGACACTGTTTTTATAGGAACTCTGATGTCATCTCACTGCAGATGTTTGATGATTGACGCTATCAGGACAAAATGACGGATGCTATTTTATCAATGGAAATTAATTGGAAATAAACTTAATAAACTGCAGCCGTCGCTAGAGCTATAGAATTCTCTAGGTTGAACATTACAACAATTCTGAAAACATTGTGGCAATTGCTTGCCGGGGTAATACATGGACACAGTTTCATGTTGGTTCAACAATGTACGGCCTGTCAACAATTTGTTTCACAGGCGTATAGTCAAGTTATTAACTTTCAAATGTTATATGTTTTGCCCCTTGTACAAAATAGGTTAATTATTTCAGTCTGTTCACCAGTTTTTTGTACATGAAATATTTGATAACAGTCACTCTGCAAAACTGACGTAATTCGCCGTTTCTGCTCAATCTAAACCAAACTGGTAACTGATCAGTGAACTGTAACAGTGGAATCAAAATACACTTGTGTTTTGTATTTCAGTTTGATACAGGTTCTCTTTTTGGCCTCCTGTTGCTTTCTGCGCTGATTTCAAACTTTATCTTCTGTCTTGAAAATCTCGTCTTTGGCTTTCTTCTTTCTTCTAAATCTTCTCCTCTTGCGATTCCTTTACTTCGTAGGATTTTTAAAACTAATATCTTCTTGAAGTATTAGTTTTTAGTGTAAAAATGTTGATGCTACTGTTTCCATTAAATTTCTATGTTTCAGCCACCTTCGGTTGCTTGAATGGTAAAATCAACTTCCACCTCAACGTAAACTATATTTCTGCAAAACTACTACTTTTCGAGTAATGAACGCTGATTACGTGCCTGTCTATCATTACATGACCGATTTCCTGCACAGGATAACTGCATTCACTTTTGCTCTCCCGATAGCAAAACATTAGCACAGACGAATTTTGCTATCGGATCAGAGCATACGTAATTTACGCGTAAGTTCCATACAGTTTAATTCATTCGAAAATATTTCACCAAATTCATGTTATACACTACATTTCATTCATATTAAAACATCAAATAAATAAAAGACATTAAGATGTATAAATTATCATAATCTTTACTCTACATGGAACAAAATATTAAAATACGGTCCCTTGTGATAAAATAAAAAAAAGTACGTCCATTACCACTCATAGCTGATACAGAAATAGTGTTAATGCTTCAGATTATCCTGTAGTTGAACTGAACGTGAAATTTGGTCTCTCAGTTAAGCAAATCTGCATATTTTTTCACTTTGACGCTTCTCAAAGAAGTATTTCCTTATATAAATAACAACGCTCTTGAACAACAGTATCTAAATCTACAGTTCTCTAGTCAGTATAGGTACTGATACTAGTATATATTCTGTATCGCTTCCTACACATACCAGCGATACAGATGACTTATACATGACAGATACCATATTTCAGAAGTTCTGTCTGTTAAGATGAATGAAATAAGACCGATTGATTGTTCGTCAGTCACAAGCGTTATCTGTTCAAGATAAATTATGCCCCATAATTACTTTTCCAAGTCAGAAAGCAAGGAAAAAACTAGGTAATCTGAAGTAACGTGATCGACTTATTTCTGAACACTCAGTATCTACAGCTTCGAAATCAGACCTCACTATTTCATCCGACGAGATACTGCTACAGGACATAGAACTCTAACGCTGATTTGCAATGTCGAGACCTGTGTCGATTGACTGGTGCGTGCCTTAATTGGATGCCATTAGCAACTGCCTCCATACTGTATTGCAGAGGTATTAAGGCTGGCGAGACTCACTGCTCTTGGCTCACCACGTCCATTATCAGCCTAAAAGGTGAACCTGCCACTCGTCCGAAAATAGTGGCGGCGCGGAGCATAATCGTAAAATCATCTACACGTGGAAAAGTAATTTGAATTGTTCCTGTTTGTCTACTTGGTATGTAGAGCATTTGGGTCCATTGGTAAAGCACATACCTGGAAAATGAACGATCGCAGCATCGAATCCCGGGTGGCTCACAAAATATTTCACTCTGTTTTTAATCTAGTCCTCACCTCTCAATGATCTGAAGACTCCCAAGGAACCACAGATAGTTCGGATTCTAAATAAAACCTTATGTCTCCATTTCCAGATACGATTACTGGACATAAAAGTCGAAGAAGGAACATCCAGTTATCTACTTGGCTTGGGTAAACATTGAAGCAGAAGGACAGGTGGCGTTAAATACTTGAGATTTCTCTAATGAACTCTTAACAGTTTACTTCTGTCCATGCTCAAGTTATTTACATATGTATACAGCAGCAAGTAAGTTGCTACAACTCTTTTTCCAACTCTATATTAACTTTGTGTACAACATGTGCGACTACAACTGTAATTAAGGACAATAGCGGGTTTTGGGGGCTCTGTGGTTAACCGTACTATAGGTAACTGCAATATTCGCGGTTCTGCTCGACGTAGTGATAGGGTCGACCCGCGTATGTCTGCTTTCATGCCCCGCAGCTAATTCGCTGCAAGTAATAACATGTAGCCGTGGAAATGGGAAACTTGTGGTAAGATCTTATCGGAAAAAACTGCTGAGATCATCTGTCCCTAAGCTTGCACACTACTGACTCTAACTTAAACTAATTTACACTAAGGACAACACCACACACACCCATGCCCGAGGGAGGACTCGAACCTCCGACAGGGAGGGGAGGGGAGGGGGGGCAGCGCGAACCGTGACAGGACGGCCAAGACCGCACGGCTACCCCGCGCGCCTTTAGCTGTGATCCTGGAGTCAAATTGTCTACGCATTGGCTAGAAATGCGAGTTAATGAAAGTTAACTGAATAATTTAATAACGTGGGTTCCATTTTGAGGTCTGTAATTGATGTAGATGCCCGAGAATTATGTTGAATAACGTTTATTCAAGACAGGACATCTCAAATAAAAGGGAAGTGATCCTATGATATTCAATAATAGTACAGACGGAAAATACCCATGTCAAACGCAGTGAAGTTGTGTTGAGAGCGTTACGAGAATGGTAGCAAAATCCCCTAACTAACAGTCATCAAAGATACGAGAAATCCATATCGTGATCACAATACATGAAATATCCATCAACTTAAAACAGTTCAGAGTTCAACATGATGATTCACAAACTGACACATGCGATACGAAGAACAGTAACTCATACTCTGCCTACCCTCAGTTCCTTAGAGGAATAAGTTAGTGTCCTACTCTGGAGCACATTCAGATCTCTCGAAATATGAAGTCCGTTGAGAACCTAATGTATGGTAGCAGCCGTTCACCACCGGAAACACATCACCTACAAATCTTAACCATGCACGTTAGCGTAGACAAGTGTGCCTCCTTCTATAATTCGACATAAAGTGCCCAGAATCGTTCCCTTGAGCTCTTCACTCGTAAAGTTCCTGTCACCACTAGTGTTACACTGCTAGCTGGTTTTTTGTTATATAAAGGTTGTCCCCACCAAAACCTCATCGCCCTTAAGCTCTATAGACATTATGTGATTCGATTTATCCGCTTTCCGAAGCAAACTATCAAACAGAGAAACTGTGGAGGTGCGAACTAAGACGCGTGAATTGCTGCTGATGAAAGTATCCGCCAGCCATACACCTCGAAATAACCCATACTATTCACCTCCTTATGGTGCCAGTACTTAAGTGAATAAATAAGCTAGTTTTCTTGCAGACGTGAGCTCACGTTACATGACAAATTAAATATTATTTAAGCAATTGTTTACGTCTTCTTGACAGAAGCGCCTTTTGGTTCTCTTTCCAATTGTGATGTATGCTAACACGTGTGATTGAGCACTCTTCAGTCAGCAGAGTTTGTCTAATATCACTTGCAGTCATCATTTAAATAAAGTTACTGGCAAAACAGTAAACTGATCATTATATACGACACAAGTATGACAAAATAAGAGGTATTAATAATGTATTCATTTGCTGCGTAAATTGGGAGAATACGATGTTCCGACAAATATTTGTGTAATAAAAAAATATAAGAGACATAATAAATCAGAAAAAAAGTAGATAAAGATAGCTAGCCTTCAGAGATTACAGCTATAATGAAATGTTATTATCTGTTACAGCTGTTGATTCAGAGGTTCAGTGAGTAAATGCGTATTCGCTGTGAAATATTAACTTCAGTAGTTTTAAAGATATTGAAATACTGTTGTGTCATTTGATGTACCTCGTTCTCCTGCCATCGCCAATGTATTCAGTTTGGCATTAATGTTTAAGTGTTCATTATTAGCAACTCTCAAACAGCTGTGACGCCATCTTTCAGCTTGTGTCAAAGCCTGCCATTGTTGCTCATTGTCACGTGCACAAAGGCAATGCGAGCAATGGCCGCCCAAATTCACAGCTTTGGGTATCTTGCGGCTTCCGGTGACGCTGCTCGTCTCTGCAGCTGGCTGACCGGAACCCGTCAAGCAGCCGGCTGGCCAGGGATCCCGCTGCGCTCAGGGCCGCTGGCGTTTGCCGTGCAACAATTTCATCTCTCCTCGATACCAGGCCTAGGTGGACAAGTAACTCGCCCACATACTCGTAAAGTTACGGTATGCACATATACAGATGGCGGTAGTATCGCATGCACTGGATGTAAAAGGGCAGTGCAATGGAACAGCTGCCACTCGTACTCAGGTGATTAAGAGGTGCGGCTAGAAAAAAACCGGACTGATGCTGGAAAAAACATTTATTTACAATTATTTACAATTTCATGCTATCTCCTTCAATGTACTCTCCTCCTCGGTCTCTACACCGCTCCATACGAATTTTCCACTGTTCATAGCAATGCTGCAGATCATTTTCGGTAAGTCCATACATTACTTCCGTCGCTTTTTCTTTTACTGCTTCAACAGTCTCAAATCTAGTTCCTTTCAAAGCTGACTTGACTTTAGAGAAAATAAAAAAGTCACAGGGGGCCAAATCAGGTGAGTAGGGTGGATGATCTAAGATGGGAATGTTGTGTTTTGCCAAAAACGTCTTCACTGACAACGCACTGTGAGCTGGGGCATTGTCTTGGTGAAGGATCCATGACTTTTTTCTCCACAAATCGTTCAGTTTTCTCCGTACTCGCTCACGTAGGGTAGCCAGGACGCTAATGTAGTAATGCTGATTCACTGTTTGTCCCTCTGGTACCCAATCAATGTGCACAATCCCTTTGATGTCAAAAAAAAAAAAAAAAAAAAAAAAAAAAAAAACACAATCATCATTGCCTTGAATTTCGATTTTGACATTCGTGCTTTTTTTTGTCGTGGAGAACCAGGAGTTTTCCAATGCATCGATTGGCGTTTAGTTTCGGGATCGTAAGTAAAAAACCACGATTCATCGCAAGTAATAACATTTTGTAAGAAGGTGGGATCACTTTCAATGTTTTCCAGGATGTCAGTACAAATCATTCTTCGGCGTTCCTTCTGTTCAATTGTGAGACAGTTTGGAACCATTTTTGAACACACTTTGTTCATGTTGAAACTTTCATGAAGAATCTGCCTAACACTTTCCTTGTCAACTCCTGTTAACTCAGACACTGCTCTGATTGTTAAACGGCGATCTTGTCGAACAAGTTTACCGATTTTTTCAATGTTTGCATCAGTTTTTGCTGACAATGGTCTGCCAGTGGGAGTGTCATCACTGGTGTCTTCGCGGCCATCTTTAAATCGTTTAAACCACTCAAACACTTGTGTTCGCGATAAACAATCATCGCCGTACACTTGTTGCAACATTACAAACGTTTCAGTTGCAGATTTTCCTAGTTTGAAACTAAATTTGATGTTAACACGCTGTTCTTTCTGTACACTCAACATTTTCCGACGCACAGACAAAACGTCAACTACTTAAAACAGACGCCACGGGCAGACTGAGTGCAGGAGGCAGATGAAACTCGAGCAGTAGGCGGAGCTAGAGTTACGTGACAGGCCACGCGACTTTCAGCCTTATTGCATTCGTTTTATTGTTTCACCAGTACTAGTCCGGCTTTTTTCTAGCCACACCTCGTAGGACCAAACGACGGGAATTAACAGACTCTGAATGCGGAATGGTAGTTAGAGCTAGACGCATGGGACATTGCATTTCGGAAAGCGTTAGGGATTTTAGTATTTTGACATTCGCTGTGCCAAGAGTGGGACGAGAATGCAATATTTCAGGCATTGCCTCTCACCATGGACAATGTAAAGGCTGGAGGCCTTCATTCAACGACCGAGAGAAAACAGCGACTGCGTAGAGTTGTCAGTGCTAACAGGCAAGCAACACTGCTTAAAATAACTGCAGAAATCAATTCGGACGTACGTCGAATGTATACATTAGGACAGTCTGGCGAAATCTGGCGTTGAAGGGTCTACGGTACTAGCGTGCCTTTGCTAAAAGCACGACATCGCATGCAGCGTCCTGACGACTGGAAAACCGTTGCCTGGTCAAATGAGTCACGATGTCAGTTGTAAGAGTCGGCAATGGAGTTCGAGTGCGGCGTAGACTCTACAAAGCCAAGGACCGAAGTTGTCAATAGGGCACTGTGCGAGCTGGTGGTATCTCCATAATGATGTGGGCTGTATTTATGTGAAACTGACTGCGTCCTCTGGTCTAACTACACCGATCGTTGACGGGAAATGGTTATGTTCGGCTGCTCGAAAACCATGTTCAGCCATTCGTAGATCTCATGTTCTCAAACAATGATGGAATTTTTATGGATAACAATGCGCCCTGTCTCTGGGCCAGGATTATCCGTGGTTGGTTTGCAGAACATTCTGGACAATTCGAGAAAGTGATTTGGTCACCCAGATCGCCAGACACGAGTCCCATCAAACATTTACGGGACGTAATCGAGAGATTAGTTCGTCATAAAATCCCACACCGGCGACACTTCCGCAATTATGGGCGGCTATAGAGGCAGCGTGACTCAGTATTTCTGAAGGGAACTTACAGCGACTTGTTGGATCGACGCCACGTCGAGCTGCTGCATTATGTTCAAACAAATTTCGGGCTTGCAGCCGGTCGTCGTTCAATACTTCGCACGATATTTCAACTGGGCACCTGCCAGTCGTCTTCAGGTGAGCCGTCGCAGACTGGCGATAAAGTTTTTTTTTTTCTTTATTGTATTTCAATTCCCCAACGGGGCGGGCTGCGCGATAAAGTTCTCCGCTCCGCAATATATAGCGTACTTTAACTATTATGCGCATGCGTCGAAAACTTGATAGTTGAACCAACACTGCCCGCCGGCAGCGCCCTCGCTGGTGGAATAGCGGAACTCAGTCGCCCTCTGCGTTGCTGTTTGCCACGGCCGTCGACGCACTCTGTCGTCTTCGATTTGAGCAAATCGTGGAGATGATGGGATTCCATGCACTGTCCAGCTGGTCGCCACTGTCACGGTTTAACAGATTTTCCGCCAGTCGTATTTCCACGAATTCTTTAATAATGGAGTCCCAGAAAGACGTTGCTGTAGACAAAATCATTGTTTTCTCATACTCCATTGAATGTCCAGTAGAAATACAATGTTCAGCAATATCGGACTTGTTTGGCTGCAAAAGGCGGGTATATCTTATATGTCTGGCGAGAGGAGATCCGACACTGTGTTTGGAAGTATCGAACGACGTTTTGACTTCAGTGTATATCACTGATGCTCGAAGAAGAGGGAAGGAATATAAGAATTATTAGTTTAAAAAAATGATCTAAAGTGCCTTTTACTGATAATTTAGATACACAACTGAATTTGATTTTCGTAGGCATAATCTGGCCTCTGTTATAGAAATATCAAATTCACTCAAGGAGGATGTATGGAATAAAAGTTTTCACTACACAGTGTAATAAATCGACAGAGTTGGTATCATAGATTACAATTGTGTCCCTGATGCATTCAAGATCATTGCATCTCTCCTACAGTGCCTTGCCAACTTAGAGCTCTGCTTATGATTCACAGATCATCTAACATCCTCAGGTTGCTAGTCGTTTCTCTCCAATGTCAACCACTAATCTTGTTGCTGCGAGTACTGTGGAAGTTAAAAGGTTACTACTTTAACAGTGAAAATATAGGGCTCGACATGTAAAATGATAATGTTATCATAAAATGCTATACGCTGGTGAGGTTTGCCATATGCTGTCAGAAACTTCTGTAAATTCTGGGAAGTCGAAGCTTGTAAAATAGACAAGTTTTACGAAATGAAACGTATCTTACTGTGTTCATCATAGCTGTCAACAGCAACTGCACACGAATCTAACTTGAAACCTTGTCATAAAATGAACTGTTACTTTAATTCTCTGCTTTTTTCTTATTTGATTTACTTACCGAATCTGACTATAGTACTCATAAAAAGGCAACGAATTACATTACTTCACTGGAATCATTCAGTAAAAGAGTCAGAGTATCACTGAGATCTTTGTTTTAAGATTTCGTGTATACAGTAAGGAGTTGATGGGTCTGTAATACGTAAGTCTTGGGATTGTTTTTGACGTTCCATTCAAAAGATTTGTTTCTCAATCTTGGGTGATCCGATTAGAATATTCACAATGACACTGCACTCATGTACGTAAGCCATAGGCAAGGTGCCCATTTTACATAAATTATTTAAATTTGGCCTTATGTCAATCCTGAGTAATCGTTGGTAAAGGACATGATCAGTTCATGACGGAAGACATAGTTTCGGAAAGAAATATCATAATCACTCATCCATTTGTCAGATAAATAGCGATGGAAATAAATATCCACAACTGATAAACACCATGGACCCACTGCATCCTTGACAGAGGAGCCTTCAGTTATCCTTGAGCACGTAATGTAAATCGCGCCGGCCGTTCCTCTGTTACTTTAAAGACTCCGCTAACGGGCAGTGATTAGCTCATTACGAACTTCCAGAACTACAGGCGTCCAAATTCTTACGTTTCCACCGAAACTGACCACGTTTAGTCGTACTTAACGTTACCAATGCTCTCTTACATAATGCATGGGGTAGAAAGCAGACTCTCGAACGAAGCAGCTGCAGTAAGTGGTAGCTGTAATATACACATACAGTAGTAGAGTATGTGTCCTTGGAGCCTTTCGCGGCGGCATATCGAAAGGAACCAACCAGCTACGAACGCTTGACCCTTGTAGGGCGGCGGGAGCGGCAGTATCAAACGTGGCGCCAGCTCCTCACGCCACTGACGTCACTCCGAGAACCACGAGAAAGACAGGCGGTGGTGCGTACGTCACGGCACGTGACACTGCAGGTCTTACGAGTGCCAGCAGACGTCTCCAGCGGGAAGCGAGTAACTATTGCAGACGAGTTTAATAATTCTTGACTTCTCGTTTCAATACATGCAACTACGAAAGTGCACACTACAAAATTAAGTCCTTTAGTGTGTACCATTTCAATAAAATATTGATTTCCCATGTGCCCTGTACGGAGCCGAGCTTTCTCGAAGTGTGGAGGACAAGAATATTGGTGTGACTTCACAAGTTCGTTACAGGGCCCGTATATCTCGTTGGCCCCGCGCAGCTCGGTTCCGCTGCGGGATGGAACTGCTATGAACTGCCCAATCACCTTCCATGCACCCATCGTTTCGGCCCTCTCCTTGGTGCCATAGGCTGCAGTCGTGGCGTTATAAGCGGGAAGCGATGCCAGCCCCGCAGTCAGTGGTTTCACTCCTGACGACGATGGCGATGTCCATCGAAAGCTCGAAAACTTTATTCGAAACGACGCCGCTTGAAAACCGACAACATTTTATTCAATAGTAGAACAACAGACCACACACCCATGCGAGACGTCTTTTGGACCCTCTGTATACCCTCATTAATCCTTGGAGAAACGCTCGGACTATGACTTTTAACACTACTGGTATTCTGTGACAATATTTTTCGCCACTGGTGCGTGTCATTATTTCTTCTCTAGTGTTCTCTCTTGTTTCCTGCATGTGTCGTTGCTGCGCCTCTTTGGCGCCACCGACTTGTATCATAAGTTTAGCAAATTCTTTTACCCATAAGCAGGTGTTACTCGTGTGAGTTGGATGTGCGTCAACCTGCTACCCACTGACAGACGACCGTTCATGTACCACCCTTCCACGACGTAGTGGCAAACAACGGCTGTTTTTAACGACATACCGAGCGAGGTGGCGCAGTGGTAGCACACTGGACTCGCATTCGGGAGGACGACGGTTCAATCCCGCGTCCGGCCAACCTTATTTAGGTTTTCCATGATTTCCCTAAAATCGCTCCAGGCAAATGCTGGGATGGTTTCTTTGAAAGGGCACGGCCGACTTCCTTCCCCATCCTCCCCTAATGCGATGAGACCGATGACCTCTCTGTTTGGTCTCTTCCCCCAAACAATCCAATCCAAATTTTAACGAAGTCCGATTGTGATTATTACTATAATCACAATATATATAATCAAACCAACACTGAATTTTGCATTAACGGTTAACAATAACATGGTTTCTCATCACCAAACTCGCTGCTTGGCCTGAAGCTAATTGTAGAATGAGAATGAAAGTAACGGGCAAAAATCATTTTATGCCACAATAAAAGACTAAAAAAACCAAAACTTTCTTGTCAACTTTACGATTACGCTTTTTCTTTCCTTTCGGCAATGATCTGTATCCTTTCTTCGACAGCATTTTCGCTCTCATGAACAAATTTAAAATAACAAAATCCACACGAAGGGGAGAAAGGTGATACGTTACATCTGGCAAAGTGCTGAAGCTTTAATATGTTGTGGATATTTACATTATTGTTTGACAGATAACGAGGAGATAACTCCGGGGTTATTTTCATTTATAATAACAGATCTATGTAACCTATTATCATTTCGTTAACTTAGCTAATTTTTCCTCTACAGCGTGCATATGACGGAAGCACAAATTTACTGTCTAAATTATATACAATTTCTTATCTTGAACACCCGTGCTTCTTCAGAAGTAAATCTGAATACCTTTGTAGTCTATATGTCAAGTGGTTCGACGCGCTGTTACGGTTTTGATGTAGGTTTTCTCCTCTCATGAAACAGGTAGTTTACACAAGTAATGTACGCTGAATTTCCAACCTAGTTACGGATAAATGACGTATTCTAACATATCCTGTTTGAAGGATTTGCTCTTGACTGCTAAATATCTTTCATTTGCATTTAATTACACGTCACAGTTACCTGTAGAGCTTATACCTACACAGAAAAAATGATACACAAACTTGGAATGTGGTGACAAGCATATTACAACAGTTTGCATTATTCTGTGGCGAAAAAAACACGTTAATATTTCCAGCGACTGGAAAACCGCGCAGCTACAAAAATACCATCAGCGTTGAAAAATCCCAACAAATGTGCCTCTAGAAAATACAAAAGTTATCCCTTTTTGGTGTTGTTGTAACAAACAAATTGTGTTTGTGCATAAAGTGAAATTAAATTTAACACAATGAAATGGAGATTTTGGAACTGACTCTGCATTCCACCATACCCCTTTGTGTGCTAACTCGAGCCAGAATGCATACTACTGTATATGTGGCGACTGTATGTGCTTTCTTGTGACGATTATGAGTACATTAGCTTGCTCGTCGCAGTTCTCAAGCCAAAACATTGTGTATTGAAAATAGGAGAGTAGTCTAGAAATGGTACACTGTAGAGGTCATATTGAGTAGGTGTAGCATGTCTGAAATAATGTTGAGACGAAACTGTCATCTAAGAGGTTGAAGTTTTAATGTATGCTGAGAAGTAGTTGGCAGTAGTTTTTTTTGTGATGCCAATGCTGTTCTATAGGATTGTGACAAATAAGCTGCAGAGGAAAATATGAAAATTTGGTAGACACTGCAGTAGACTGGAAGATCATCGCTGTCCGTCTTAATACATCTGTCTCCCTACAGTGCGTGCTTTCACCATTCAACAACTACAGGGAATTTCGTGCTGTGCTTCATCAAAGCATAGCAGTCGAAATGAAACAGTGTCCGACAGATATCAATTGTGACAATCCGCTAAAGAATGTAATCCTTTATCCTAAAAGGGAAATAACAGGGTAAGGTTTCAGAGTAATTGTTGGAATCTTCATTCAGTGTAGAAGGAAAAATAAGTATTTCTGGGAAAAGAAATAATGGCACCTATCTCTGATGAAAAACATTCCAAAACGTTTCCAATGATATAACGATTCGCAGGCTTAGCGTTTCTCCAGAACTTAAGACGCCGACCGAAAGAGTTGTGTGAAGAGCTCTCAGAGAAGGTATGCCTATAATTTCAACAGCAACTACTAAACGTAGTTCAAATGTATTAGATATTGTGTGTGCCGTCTTAGCAGAACGCTCATCAAAAGCCTTAATCCTTGGGGATATCTACAAAATTCTATACAGCCACATTATAATTGGCTGCAATCTCATCATAAAAAGGATTCGAGTTTGTAGAAAAATTTGCCAGTTGGAAAGAGTGGGTAGTTTTCAAAAGATCGCGAACTGGGTTTATATAGAAAGAAAATTTAATTTAATTGGGAGTTTTATCGGAAGTATCAGAAAAAGTGAGAAAAGAAGACGAAAGAGGAGATTAATGTTTCAGTCATGGTGCTGATGGATGTGCCGAAATCCACAATCAGGTAAACACCAGACAAACAAGCAGAAACTGGCAAGTTGGAGAAGTTATTAAAGTGCACCAGCAAAGGAGTGAAATAATAAATCAGCAGCCCTTGGCATAAAAATGGTAGATACTACATCCTATCACCCGGCAAGTAATCCATCTACACGTTCTATGAGAGAAATATTGCAGCTGGCCAAAACATACTGTTCACATAAACGCACTAATTGGGGAAGATTGTCAAATTAATTAAAAAGTCTCGAACTGCACGACACTCACAAGTGCAGGTAACACAATACTTAATAATGAAAGGGACGGTGCCTCCAGGTTTTATCAGGGAGAAAGTGGGCTTGTGACACGAAACGAGAACTGTAATGGAAAACCGAAGGGCAGCGATCAAGGAAATATGCATAAGAGAGGACGCACGATGGGAATGACGACATGATGGAGGAACAAAGTAAACCGAAATCCGAACTGGAAACGAGGTTCTGGTAAGATAGCAGGGGAGACCGAATATTTGTTTATTTGTTTGAGGGATCATTTATAGTTTCCGGCAAACCGATTGAAACTGGTGATTTGTGCAAGTTAACTGAACCAAAATGGAAGGAAAAATAAAACAGTATGGGATAAGACACATGCTATCGAAGGAGAAACTATTCATTAAGGGAATCTTTCTAAGAGAAATATTTATTTAACCATTTTCTTCTGCGTGTTTGCAATCGAACTCCATGTCTTGAAGACCCAATGGTACCTACTAACAGCCGTGTCCAGATATCGAGAGGCAAATCGTCGCCACACTACTCTTCCGGCCGTTCTCAGTTTACGAGAGCGGAGCTTCAACTTCTCAATCAATCTGCGTCACAAGGGTTGAGTGCATTCCGCTTGCCAATAGTTCTCGGCATACCCGGACTGTCATTCATCCAGTTACTAGGCAGTCACAGCAGCACTTAATTACGGTGATCTGACGGGCACCAGTGCCAACACTGGGGCAAGGCCGTTGGCTGTTTGCCGTAAGCCAGTGTATCAATGTTTATGTGAGAGGTTGGATAAACGCTAGCATTTCAGTTAGAAGTATCAGCTCGATGACGAACGCTAGTAATTGTTAGAAGTACCAAATCTGACTGTTAAAACAAAAGAGTGGTTTATCTAGTGCAAAAGTCCCAGATGCAGTAGTTGAAAAGTTTTGACAATAACAGAGGCGTAACCTGCAATTCATGTGCCACTGCATGGCGGTGTTAATAAATGAAGGTGGTTACAATATGCTCTGTTTATAAACGTTGAAGAAAAACGCACACAAGTGGTGGAAGGGGTACGGTAGCCTCTGGTGGTAATCTGAATGAATGATAAACTTTCTGTGTGAGATTGTCACATAATTAAACTCTGTTAACTGTTGAATACACAAATGTGATATGCATTATGTAAATGTGTATTTCTAACTGTAGAAATTTTTATGGCAATGAATGAGGGCGGCAAGTGTAATCAGTATATTTTTTATTCTGTTTCATCAGAAGGCAATGTAGCGCCATTTAAATGTTTACTTTATGAAGAAATCATCGACTTCTGCTGATTGTAGTAACTCAGTGGCTCCAGATGAAAATCAATGGCAGACCGGAATTCTAGCTGAGGAGATATTCGATATTAAGCGATCGGTTGCCTTAACCCTCTTTTTTTTTTCCAGTATTCTCGAAATTTAGTATGGGCGGATGTCACATGACACCCGTTCAAGTTCACCGTTGACACTCATCTTTTTACATTTTTATAATTGCAGAGAACGGGCTGGGCTACCGTGCAGGTTCCGCTGCGTCTATGCTAGCACGTCTGCCAGCGACCCATATCTCCATACGCTACACCTGCAACCCCAATGTCGCTCGCAGCCCTACTGTATTCCCGCGAGAAGTAGGATATTTTCGTGTATCCGCACTGATAAATCGATATGGCTACGGATGCATACATTAATATACGTATGGCGTCTGTCCTTATAGACTTGCATATCTGAAAGAGCAGACCCCATAATATCCAAAAGAAAAAGTATCATACCTATACATTGACGTCACATCGATAGTTCAACCCAGATGCACAAAAATTTCCAGACTCTCGTGGGAATGCAATAGGGCTGCAAGCAAAGGAGAACAGTAGACATGGGACATTACTCTGTACTGTCCGGCCTGTATGAATTTACTGGGAAAGGGGACGTGTTATGAATAGTCGAAGCGGGTAAGGCGAAAGCTCCCGTAAAGTCGGAAATCCGGGTTCGAATCCCGCTCCGATATAAATTTTCATCTGTCCTCATTGAACCATTCCAGTGCCCCAATGCACCAAAGATCATATGATTGTACACTATGAGGGAAAACAATATGGAACGGACAACGGTAGATGCCTTTCACATGTACAGACAAACAAGTGAGCACAGTTTCGGAGAAATGGGAAGATTTCTTCCAGAGAAAGAGTTTCACAAAGAGGACAAGTCAATAACGCGTTTCTCCTTTGTGGCTCTCATGCAAGCAGATTGACAGAGTTGTTTGAGGTCCTCCTGAGAGATATCATGACACATTCTGTCCTATTGGTGAGTCAGATCGTCAAATTCCCGAGTTGGTTGCAGGGCTCTGCCCATAATGCCCCAAACGTTCCCAACTGGAGAGAGATCCGGCGAGCATGCTGGCGAAGGTAGTGTTTGGCAAGCACGGAGTCAACAAGTGGAAAGTCTTGCTGCAGGTGTTATCTTGCTGAAATGCAAGCCCTGGATGGCTTGCAATGAAGGGCATCAACAGGGAGAGCAGAATATCGTTGGCGTACTGCTGTGTTTTAAGGGTCCCGCCGAGGACAACCTGAGAGACCCTGCTATGAAAACAAACGGGACCCATACCGTCATTCCTGGTTGTCGGGCCATGTGGCAGGTGACGGTCAGGTTAGTAACGCACCACTGTCCAGACACGTCTTGGGCCAGGAATATAACTGACTGGAATACAATTGTCTTCAGTGATGAGCCCGCTAAGAAGTGGGCTCAGACGAACAGCAGAGAGTTATCTAGAGACACAGACAGCGGGGAATACCAACCTTACCGTCGCCCGTCATAACGGGCCGACAGCCGGGAGTATTGGTATGGGGCTCCAGTTCTTTTCATAGCAGGACCTCTTTGGTTGTAATCCGTGGCACTCTTAGAACAGAGCGGTACGTCTACGATATTCGACGCCCCGTTAGTAGTCTTCCACAGCAACCTATGCTGAACCTTCATTTCAGCAGTGTGATGCCTGCCCGCATGTGGCGAGAGTTTCTACTGCTTTTCCTTGTGCTTGCCATGACCTATTGTAGCTAGCAAGGTTACTGGATCTCTCCTCAACTGAAGTTTGCGGCATCATGGGTAGCACCTACCAACCACCTCGGAATTCTGACAATCTGGCCGACCAGTCAGACATAATTTCGCACTAAATCCCTCAAGAGGAAATCTAACAACTGTAACCATAAGTGGCAAGCCGAATATTTGTCTGGAGAAGCGCCAAAGGGGGACCAACACGTTATTGACTTGTTCGTGTTGTGACGTTCTTTCGGTCCAGTGAATCATCAAATTTTTCCGACACTGAAATAATTTGCCTGTTTCTTCTTTTTCATCACATCTACCGATTTCCGTCCCATTCCGATAATTCGTTTGTGGCGCATCTTTCCTTTTCTTTCCCTTATAGTGTCTATACTACTTAGGATCGGTTCAATGGTGTCCACTCTTTCGGAGTGAAACAACAGACTCCATTCGCATATAATTTTAATGCTTAACTATCACCTTTATTAATTTGATGCTTTAATATGAATGTAATATAATGTATCACAACAATTTTTTGTGTTATTTTCATTTGAATTAGTTGTATGTGATTTATGAGTGTATGCTTTCGTCGATCACGAAAAATTCATCTACGTAGAAATTTTGTTATCGAGAGAGTAACAAGTGAAAGGAGTTTATCTTTGTTGAGAAACAGTCATCCAATGACAGATGGGTGCGAATTTGGCATTTACGGGAGGGGAATAGGTTTCTGTTGTCGTGGAGGTTGAAGGATTTTAAGATAAAAATAGAAGTATTGTACTTAGATGGGCGACATTTTATAAGTGTGTTGAGACAGGTGGAACATGAAAATTTTCGGAAAACTATTATACTGACAATGTTGGTGTAAAATAGTATAATTTTTTTAAGGTATCAGTTCCTATAAATTCAACAAGGAATGGAACTAGCACGTGGAGAAGATTTAGGAGAAGTAAGTGTAAGAAGCAAAATTTTCTACATAGAAAATTAATTGAATCATCAGCACAGAAGACAGTGGAAGGCCACGATAAACAATACGCCAGGAAAAAAGAACCTTATGCAGACTCATCTAGAGAAAGAGACACTCTTACGAAGAGTGACTGTAATCAATTATTTCATGTGCTAAAAGACTGAATTGTGAACAGCATTCCATAATTAGTCTATTAATGTGAGGGCCAAAACGAATGGCATTTGAAAGCTAAACTTAGTGAAGTGACATCCACATATGATGTAAATCGTCGACTTAGTTTTCATTGACGAGATAGTATCTGTCGTCTTGCTCTTGACTTGTTACCATGAATCATTGAATATACAACACTAGAGATTTTCTGCATTGGCGTAGGAACCCAGGCGAGACAGTAAAATATTCCCGCGATTCATCTGTAGAGCCAGACGTTGTTTTGAAAATCATCTCATAGGAAACTCTCGTGTAGGTATTTATGCAAGCCAAAGAACTGCAAAAATCACATCAATTAACCATAACAATTAGAGAAGTTAATAAATTTTATTTTACTATAACCCTAAAATTTTGTATTGTTCTAGTTAACTATCCTGTGAAAGCACATGTGCTTAATTACAAAGTAACACGCTGAACAGCTAATAAACATTTCACACAGTAATTATGAAGTTTCTTACATATTTGACTGCATTCATTTGCAATTGTTCAGATACACCTACACTTCGAGAACAAGATTAAAATCATACATTTGAGAAGTATGAAAAATAGGACAAATATGTGGATGTATGTGTGTATATCCAGCATTTCTTCGTAAACCACTGCACCGACTTCAAGCAAATGTGTTACAGGTGCTGGTTGCTCTCTGCCATACGTGTGGGGGTGAGGGTAAAACCGTTTACCAGTCCCTGATATGTAGGCTGGCATGCAGGAAATGCTTGTTGTGCAGATAGTATCGGACAGAGATAGGGGAGATAGAAACAGAGACAGGTGGTGAGGAGGACATAGGAGAGACACGTTGATGGGGGACATGAGCAGAGAGACCATAGATGCACATGTCTTGGCTACAGTGGAAAGTATACCCTGGCGATACCGTAACAATGAGTCGTTTCCATAGAAACTTCAACATAACGCCTGCAACAGTGAGACATTTCTATAGAGACGTTCGTAAATTCACCTCACCTGATGTCGTGAGGTAGGCGCAAGAGAAAGCGACGCCCTGCACACTGCATCTTGCACTGCCGCGAAAACGGGAGGAGACGTGAGTAGTGTATGTATCAAAGCTATACGCGGGAAAGACGCGGGATAAAGGCCACTATGATAATAAATAGATCTTTTACATTAATGTCTTTTTTTAAAAAAATCTTCAGTGGAAGAGCTTCTACACGTTTCATCAAGTTTTATCTGTTTAAGGTAGTGACTTTGCTGTAATAAAATCGTATACATTCGTAGCAAACCAATTTAATATCGACAGTAAGAGTTTGTTGCAAATCTTTTTCATACATAAATATTCCACTTCGGTTACACACTATTTGCTCCACAACTTAACATACGTAGCCACTACGACATTTCTCGAAGGAATTTAGAGAAACAATATACCCTCCTGGAAATTGAAATAAGAACACCGTGAATTCATTGTCCCAGGAAGGGGAAACTTTATTGACACATTCCTGGGGTCAGATACATCACATGATCACACTGACAGAACCACAGGCACATAGACACAGGCAACAGAGCATGCACAATGTCGGCACTAGTACAGTGTATATCCACCTTTCGCAGCAATGCAGGCTGCTATTCTCCCATGGAGACGATCGTAGAGATGCTGGATGTAGTCCTGTGGAACGGCTTGCCATGCCATTTCCACCTGGCGCCTCAGTTGGACCAGCGTTCGTGCTGGACGTGCAGACCGCGTGAGACGACGCTTCATCCAGTCCCAAACATGCTCAATGGGGGACAGATCCGGAGATCTTGCTGGCCAGGGTAGTTGACTTACACCTTCTAGAGCACGTTGGGTGGCACGGGATACATGCGGACGTGCATTGTCCTGTTGGAACAGCAAGTTCCTTTTCCGGTCTAGGAATGGTAGAACGATGGGTTCGATGACGGTTTGGATGTACCGTGCACTACTCAGTGTCCCCTCGACGATCACCAGTGGTGTACGGCCAGTGTAGGAGATCGCTCCACACACCATGATGCCGGGTGTTGGCCCTGTGTGCCTCGGTCGTATGCAGTCCTGATTGTGGCGCTCACCTGCATGGCGCCAAACACGCATACGACCATCATTGGCACCAAGGCAGAAGCGACTCTCATCGCTGAAGACGACACGTCTCCATTCGTCCCTCCATTCACGCCTGTCGCGACACCACTGGAGGCGGGCTGCACGATGTTGGGGCGTGAGCGGAAGACGGCCTAACGGTGTGCGGGACCGTAGCCCAGCTTCATGGAGACGGTTGCGAATGGTCCTCGCCGATACCCCAGGAGCAACAGTGTTCCTAATTTGCTGGGAAGTGGCGGTGCGGTCCCCTACGGCACTGCGTAGGATCCTACGGTCTTGGCGTGCATCCGTGCGTCGCTGCGGTCCGGTCCCAGGTCGACGGGCACGTGCACCTTCCGCCGACCACGTGTTGAGCAATTCGGCGGTACGTCCACCCGGCCTCCCGCATGCCCACTATACGTCCTCGCTCAAAGTCCGTCAACTGCACATACGGTTCACGTCCACGTTGTCGCGGCATGCTACCAGTGTTAAAGACTGCGATGGAGCTCCGTATGCCACGGCAAACTGGCTGACACTGACGGCGGCGGTGCACAAATGCTGCGCAGCTAGCGCCATTCGACGGCCAACACCGCGGTTCCTGGTGTGTCCGCTGTGCCGTGCGTGTGGTCATTGCTTGTACAGCCCTCTCTCAGTGTCCGGAGCAAGTATGGTGGGTCTGACACACCGGTGTCAATGTGTTCTTTTTTCCATTTCCAGGAGTGTATTTTGTTGACACCGACCTACATAGGGAGAAACGATCACCACGATAAAATAAGGGAAATCAGAGCTCGCACGGAAAGATATAGGTTTTCATTCTTTCCGCACGCTATACGAGATTGGAATAAAAGGGAATTGTGAAGGTGGTTCGATGAACCCTCTGCCACGCACTTAAATGTTATTGGCGGGGTATCCATGTAGATGTAGATAGAATACACATAGGTTCAAATGTATCACTAAACGTACATGATGATATCTTAGGAGAATGGTACTAGGCATGAAATGATACAATAAGTTATATGAAAGTAAACTGCCAAGCATTTAGACAACAGATTAAAGAAAAGACTCGGAAAAGTACATATCAACACTAGTTCCCTTGCCAAGTGCCTGTTTAGTTCAATTAGCTAAATGTGTCACTTAGTTTGGAGAAGTAAAAGACGGGCTCCAAACACATGACTTCGTGGTCACCTCATCATGATGCACGCAAACTCTGCTCATGCTTACAATCGCCCTAAAACCCAGACGCAGAGGACGGCTGCGGTGGCAGCTGAGAGTTATAATCCAGCCACAGCGTCTATGATCAGCTCCATGACGAAGTCCTCCCTCTCTGCAGTCCTAGAGGAACACATCTCTCCCTCTGACAATACTAGATTAAGAGTCTATCGGCTCCCCTTCTCAGAATCCTGCTCTGGTTCTGCCAGATTCGTATTCTCTTTAGCCAATCGTTGTAGACCTTTTGAGTTTTGACCACTGAAAAATTTACAGCAGCAACAACCTCCATTCAGATAATCTGCTGCGATTAATCGGTAATGGACATTTCTCTCTTTTAGAGGAGCTGAAAACAGAAATTGTCTCCCACTATGAGAATGGTTTCACGTTTCGGCCAATGACACCGGCTGCTCATATGCCTTGTGAGTGTTCATCCACGTTTCAAAAATTATTTTGGTTCACCAATGCCGTTCTGTCTTACAAAATTTAACCAGCAATTACTGCTCGTCTCTATTGGGTCCAATAGATCATGCTCGCTCTGAATGCCTCGTGTGTTCCCCAGCAGACCTTTGTTTTTTAGAAAGCATTCTTAAGAGCGTATTTGTCAGTGAACTGTGGCTATCAACGTCGACTGTACAACTGGGGCGAGTGCCAGAACGTCTCTCTAGACCTGCCGTGTGGTGGCGCTCGGTCTGCTAACACTGACAGTGGCGACACGCGGGTCCGACGTATACTACCGAACCGCGGCCGATTTAAAAGCTACCACCTAGCAAGTGTGGTGTCTGGCGGTGACACCACATTCCTCCATCGCAAATCGGCGAACGGTTGTGTTATAAGGCTTCCGCCCACCGTGGGGAGGAGTGTTACTGCCTGCCGAATGCTGCCTCCTGCCCTCTGCAAAGCTCTTGTTAAAACATGGGACACCATCTCTCACAACATCTGTAAGTTCAGTGTGTACCAGGCTGGGACTCCGCCTTTCAGCGAGTTTCTGAGGCGTTGGCATTTGTACTGATGCGGCCCATACTCTCCCACAGCGGACTTAGTTAACAGAAAAGTACGCATATCTTTCGCCGTATAGAAATGAAAAGAAAGAGTACTTATTAAATTCGCCATCACCGATGTTTGTTTGAGTTTCATGCATATTTCCTTATATCGCCAGGATAACCGAGGGCGCTAATGCCCTGCTTCCTGGGCTTAGGCAGGTGCGCTGGCCTCAGATCGAATCCACCCGGCGGATTAATGACGTGGGCCAGTGTGCCAGGCAGCCTGGATGTTGTTTTTCGGCGGTTTTCCACATCTCACTAGGTGAATACTGGGCTGTTCCCCACGTTCCGCCTCAGCTACACGACTCGCAGTCATTTGGAAACGTTTCATGACTTACACAAGACGCAGACAGCTGGGGTACACTCACTCCATCTGGCGGGGGTGGGGAGGGTTGGCGACAGGAAGAGCTTCCAGCCACCAGCATTAATCAGGTTATGCAGCAGTTTTGGAAGAGACTGCCCAGTATAAAAAGGCCAAACAGCTCCTGATAAGTCACTCATTTACATAATCAGTACTGAGTGAAGTTTGAAGTAGTGTAAAGAGAGACGCCACTAGGCAGTCGATGGTTGGAAACAAGTGATTTGGAGTTATAACTTACATTATACCAAGTGTCAATCCGATGGAAAAGTTTGGGTCTGGACAACACCTGCCATCACATGTAGAACCAGTAGTTAAGTACGGAGCTAGTTTCACAGTATGGAGGTGTTTATAGTGTTTAGAGTGTGGTCCCCTATCTACGCTTAAGAAAACGCAAAATGTGGAAGTATATGAATTATACTTTAGAGCACTGTCTAGTGTGTACAGTAGGGAAACATTTAAGAGATAACGATTGATTGTTTCTGCTTGACAATCCACCCTGTCATCAAGCAACATTTATGAGGCAGTAGTTTGTGGACAGTAGCATTCCTGAATGGGCTGACCTGCCTCGAGTCCCGAATTGAGCCCAATGGGAAACCTTTGGGGTGATTTCGAACGTGAAGTTCGGTCCAGACCACAGCGTCCAGCGTCACAACTTTCTCTGGTTTCGGCTGTTAAAGAAAGAAAGGGCTTCCATTCCTCTACAGAAAATCAGAAACCTTAAGTAAGTGCTCTGAGCAGAGCTGAAGCCTTCATAAAGACGAAGCGTAGAGGCACCCCATTTTAATGTACACCAACTGGTGTCTCGCTGCTTTTGAGCAGGAAGTGTACATTTACTACGTCAAACGACAGAAAAAATTAGGTGATATTCTGTTGTGCTTCTAGTTCGATTTTCACTCCTACCTATGAACAACGGGTACTTTACCTGTTGCATACTTTGCATAAAACTGAACTACGAAATAACTCAAATAAGGTTATTAAGTTTTAAGAATATTTCTCTTGAGGATATTAACTCTGTCAAACAACCTGCAGTTTTTTCTGGTTATTAAGATTTCTTCATGAAACATGTTGCGAGAGTTTTAAATACAATATCTGTGTGAATCAAAATACAGAGTTATGTCCTGGGCGACGCAAATACGTTGGAATGCTGAAAAGTAATTTCTGCGAATTTTTTATTCTGATATCAACATCGGTTGAAGTATGTTATGTATATTACTTGGTTACCCGCCAGGATAGCCGAGGGCCGGCCGAAGTGGCCGTGCGGTTAAAGGCGCTGCAGTCTGGAACCGCGAGACCGCTACGGTCGCAGGTTCGAATCCTGCCTCGGGCATGGATGTTTGTGATGTCCTTAGGTTAGTTAGGTTTAACTAGTTCTAAGTTCTAGGGGACTAATGACCTCAGCAGTTGAGTCCCATAGTGCTCAGAGCCATTTGAACCATTTTGATAGCCGAGGGTGCTAATGCGCTGCATCCTGGACTCGGGCAGGCGCGCTGGCCCCTGATCGAATCCGCCTGGCGGATTAACGACGAAGGCCAATGTGCCGGCCAGCCTGGACGTGGTTTTAAGGCGGTTTTCCACATCCCACTAGGTGAATACAGGGCTAGTCTCTACGTTTCACCTCATTTACACGACTCGCCGACATTTGAAAACGGTTGCACTATTTCATAGCTTACACTAGACAACGACAACTGGGGTACACTCGTTCGGTACAAGGGGATATAGGTTTGGGACAGGAAGGGCATCTGGCCACCCTCTGACACTAACAACGCCAAATACATAGTAACAAGGCTGACCCCACGTGAAATGGTACGAAGGCCAACGAAAATGATGATGATGTATATTACTCGGTCGACTTTCTCGCTTAGATGATACAAGCTGCAACCCTTGTTGTCAGCGGACTCCGAATTGCAGTGTGTAACATGGCGGTGTGTAAAGCAACTTTGTCACTCTGTAAGAAATGCTCAGAAAACTGAAAGCACGAATTCGAAGAGTTCGTCCAAGCATGGAGCACCTCCTCCTTCAGCATAACAATTCTAGACAACACAGGAGCGCTACAGAATCTGTAACAGCACGACACCTAGAATTCACTGTCATCGATCATCCAAATACTCTTTTCACCTGTTTTCAAAACTTAAAGAACATCTTCGAATACCTAATTTTGATAGTGATGAAGCGATGCCAGTAGAGGTGCGGCCGTGGCTCCGTCAACAAATTCAAACACTCTACAGTGACGGTATTTGCAAATTAGTCTCTCGCTGGGAGAAATGTGTTCACTACCAGTATGACTAGTAGACATAAAGAATAATTATGTAGAATGATAATAAAGTTTGTTTTATTAATGTGTTTTACAAGTTTTGACATAAAAAATTCGGAGGCATTAATTTTCAGCAGGCACTCGTATTAGCAAGATCTTCCTGCTGCTCGCAATGACGTCGCACCAGCTGCTTGACAGTGAAGAATGTCGGATGTTATTCTCACCTTAGAAATTATTCGAGCATTCTACCCTACCGGCTGGCAGAGACGAGTGAGCCCTGTTCGTGCCACTGCCCTTCTTTGACACTAAAACAACTCCCTGCGTCACACTGCGGGGTTCCACAGATTGCGTGAGAAGCACACAAATATGAAAGCATTTTGTCCAACTTGCTACCTACTTCTTAAAGAAGGAAACAAATTCCTCGTATTATACTTCCAGGTGGGGGGTGTAATTAACTATTGTTATAGTACTAAATGAGTTTGCAGGTTTGCTCTTTCAATCAAGTACGAACAAAATGGACAGAGCAACTTCTTCTCTTAAATGCTGCATGCATTCACACAATAAACTGTCAACTACAGTCATTAATAGTGAATATTAAACCTAAACCAGAACATACAGAATAATGAAACCTTGGTTTGTAACAAGTCTTTTGCGTTCGCCTGAAGGATTTCACCAAAGACAGTAAGAACTAGCAGGTTGACACGTTACAGGACAGAACATGTAGGATGAGTTTATACGCCCAGTGACCGAATGATAACAATTTATATTTTCATTTACACTACTAGAACGATGACATACTCTAAGAAAATTTGGTTTCGTTTGGAGACTGAACGACGTCGAGCCATACACCAAACGTATAGTAAAAGGATATGAAAAATAACTATTATTACCCAGTTTCTGACGGATATTATACTATTGTTAATAGATCCACCTACTTCCACAGTATTAGCTAAGTATGCAACGTATTTGGAAATAATGGTCGAGTGGAAAATAGCGTTTTAAGCTTTAAAGTGGACAGGGGAGGGTCGTGCAGTTCTGATCGGCTAAAGTATTTTGAGTTTACTGTCTAACTGTGGTGATTAGTCGGAATATTAATATAGTATCCCCTTACTACTTATGCTCTAGGAATTCACAAAGTGTAATGATTTTTTTGCTTATGGTACTTAAGTACGTCGAAAGTAAAAGACCAACAATTACAAATCTTATAGAAATTGTCTTTCAGCATCGGCCATTGTCTTTTCTATGACAATATAATTTCACTGATTCACTTCGGCGATTATATTTCAATAATAATAGTATACATAAGCATGGGATCATATTTTCCTGTTTCAGCTTAGTTCACCAAAGTCTGGTTCACTGTTTTACAAATATACTCCTGATCCCCACGTCCAACACATGCAGTGTCAGCATTTGGTATACTGCACCCAGTCCTCTTCAAATTATTCCAGATATATAATGCTCGTATCATTCTCTTCTGTTGGCCCATTATTTCAGTTAATTTCAATTTTCTTCACCCCTCTGTAATTGTCCTTTCATGGTCACCCTTGTTTTCTTTGGGAACACCTGTCATAAGCTTAGGTTTCTTCATCTCACTTTGAAACTTTTTTATGAACTTTTAAGCCATTCTATGTATTGACGAACTTTTTCTTCTCTAATTGTTGTTTAAAAGGTGATGATGATGTCAGGATCTCATTTCTCTCAGCCTCCTCCTGATCATCGCTTCAGAGGCCTCTGTCCACGGACCGATGTTTTCATAGCTAACCTAAATGTAGCAACGAAATTAATTACTTACCTTCAAAAGGCGTCAGTTGGCCTCAGATTATCTTCCGTACGCTAAAAGCTTCAGAAACCGCCATCAGGCACTCAGTGCAGACAAAACACTGAAGAGAGGAAGAAGATATCCGACACATACATACACAAGCTTGTTACTGCTTAATGTATACTTCTGCCATTTGGAGGCGGAAAAGAAAATCGCATTAATTGCCGGTACTGTAAGCCGACTCATACTGCACGGCTCTTCCCTACTTAGTGATATAATACGTTTACGTTGACTAAAAAATGTGTGCTCTCGTTATATATCATGTTCATGTCTTCCGGATTATGACACTAATAATTAATAGTCACTGCAGAATAACAAAATTTTAGAACAATTTTTGATGTTGCATACCTAACATTGGACGTTGAATGAAGATAAAACACCAAGAAATCTTAAGAAATATTACACGCACAACTGACGTCTGAGAAGCTACGTACAATATCACGTGTGAGTCGACAATGTAATTTCGTCAGACAGTATACGAGGATGTGACAACGTATTAGAAAGAACTGTTGTCCTTATGTTTATCGACTGGTACTGTTGTATAATGATATGGGCAACTATAGTTTAAAAACAACAACAGTTTTCACGAGAGTGATATTAAAAGATGATCATACAGAATTTAGAATGTCATATTTGTGGCTGACGGGTGGAGCTGCGTACTGCCTTCAGCTGTCATGCCCCTCACACATTTACATATGAGATTGCATCAGTCAGGTCAGAGCGCTCATTTTCGTAAATCTCTTTCCTTGTGTTCAGAAAATTTCCTGTTGTGGGCATGACTGAACAGAGTGTTACATCAAATATTGGTTAAAGCCTTTCGCGCACATAAAAAATATCCAAGACACAAAAGATTATTTTTCCTGTATCGGGTGCCACAACCAAGTCTTATTGCTATATGCTCGTAATTTTACGAAGTCATCGTTTCTTGGTGTATATGTTCCTTTTCTTTATTGGTATTTTACCCCCTCACTCCATATGGGCAAGTACAGTCAACCCGCTCGTTAGCCTAAGGACATGTAACACGGCCGAATACGAAGAACCTGTACATTAAAAGATGCGATGTGTACAGCAGATTTTAAAAATTGTATAGACGAATTTATGGATCGTTTTAAAGAAAAGACATTTGATTTCCCTTTTTCAATTTAAAACATGACTATGGGAAAGTCATACGAAAACGTACATTTAAAAATGTTGTAAAATTTTGATCTTAAAAAAGAAGCCATACACTGACACACAAATCTAGGGACCTTCCCTGGGGAAGATAGTCTATTGCTGAGGGGGAGGGGGGTGGTACAAAAGATTAGACGTTTACTGGTGTAGGAGGGTGTGGGCATAAGGATGGAGGAGCGCTATATGGAGAAAGAATACAGATTAGGGAGACAGGAAGGAGTCATAAATGAAGAGGAAAAAGAAGCAGGAAAAGATGGTGAAAAAAGGAGTACGAAAGATGGGAAGAAATAAAACGGAACCCTAATGAGGTGGTATAGGTGGGGTGGATTTATAATAGGGAGGACGGGTAAATGTCGGGACTATTTCATTGTCCGGGAGAGGATGATAGCTGATATCTATGCAACATTTAAATAACAGAGACTGGGTCGAATCAAGAATTTGTGTAGGTGACGATAGTGGAGTGGTATAATTCCGAAGTTCGGTCAGTTAATAGTTTATTGTGGGCTTAGTGTAGGATTTGGGAGGAGTGAGCATCGGACTAGAGGTTTTGCAGGCCTGTCCTGACTTTTACAGAGAATTTACTAAAGTTAAAAGGTCGTTCTTGACAACAGAGGAAAGACGATAAACAGAACTTGTTTTACTGCCCGATACAGCTCTTGAAAAATGGTCTTAATGAGATAACAAGAACATACTATACTTTTCATATATTGAAAGCAAAATTCAAACACACTTAACCGAAGTGGGTAGAATAGGACCTACAGCAATAGCAGCTTACAAAATATTTCCTCTGGCAACACGGAGATAGAAAGGTCAATAAAACAAGCTTCTGTGATTAATTGTAGAACAACTCCTTATAATAATACAACCCTCTGACTTAATTAAGCCACTCACATTACCATTCAACTGAATATTGATCTATGACCAATCCCATCACTAACTAGTCACTAAATCAAAGCTACCATCAACAATTTACACCAACCGGTGACCCACAGGTCTGATCCGGCGCGTTACTGCTTTCATTGCGGTCCGCGGAAGAAATTTGTGTGAGAGTAAGGCGCTCGCATTGTATGTGGCTCCGGGACTTATTTTCGGATATATCCGCGGACGCTCGGCTCGCCTCGGGTTTGCAGCTCACGACGCAGACCAGAGAAAGTTTCGCTTACTCCATGCATGCGCAATGCTATTTCACCGCCGATGGATTTGTCCATGTGGGCCATGTGCGTGCACAAAGTTCAACAGAATGGACAGTGTCTAGAAAAGCAAAAATAGGATAATGGAATGTAGTCGAATTAAATAAGGTGACGCTGAGGGAAATAGTTTAGGAAATAAGACACTTAAAGTAGTAAATGAGTTTTGCTACTTGGGAAGCAAAATAACAGATAATGGTCGAAGTAGAAAGGATATAAAATGTATACTGGCTATGGCAAGAAATGCGTTTCTGAAGAAGAGAAATTTATTAACATTGAGAATATCTTTAAGTGCCAATAAGTCCTTTCTGAAAGAATTTGTAGGGAGTGTACCCATGTATGGAAGTGAAACATGGACGATAAACAGTTTAGACAAGAAGAGGGTAGAAGCTTTTGAAATGTGATGCTACGGAAGAATGCTGAAAATTGGATGGATAGATCACGTAACTAATGAAGAGGTTCTGAACAGAATTGGGGAGAAATTTGTGGTACAGCCTGACTAAAAGAAGGTATTGATTGGTAGGACGTATTCTGAGGCATGAAGCGCTCACCAATTTAGTACTGGAGGAATGCGTGTGGGGGGGAGGGGGGTTTAGGTTCAAAACGGCTCTGAGCACTATGGGACTTAACATCTAAGGTCATCAGTCCCTAGGACTTAGAACTACTTAAACCTAACTAACGTAAGGACATCACACACATCCATGCCCGAGGCAGGATTCGAACCTGCGACCGTAGCGGTCACGCGGTCCCAGACTGTAGCGCCTAGAACCGCACGGCCTCCCGGCCGGCGAGAGGGGTAGGGGTAAAATGTAAAATCGTTGATGGAGATCAAGGGATGAAAACAGCAAGTAGATTGAGAGGGATTTAGGTTCAGTACTTACTCGAAGATGAAGAGGCTTTCACAGGACAGAGTAGAAAGGAGAGCTGCATCAAACCAATCTTTGGACTGAATACCACAACAACATGACAGGGTGCCTGGCCTTCTTTTTTCACATTTATTTCCGTCCTCTGGGCGCTGTTTCTACACCAGAGCCGGTACACAATTTTGCAATGGAAGTTGTGAATAAAAAACGAATTTACTATCAAAAATACATGTTTCGAAACACAATTTCCTGGCGTGGAGTGTCGTGAAATGGACGCAGTTCAAATGGTTGCATTATCCCATTAACATTAAGAGTGGAATGAAGGCCAGTAAATAGTTTAATATTACCAAAACAACAATAATAGGTTGTCCAGCATGAAGTACAGAACACTTGAGGAAGCAGCAAAAGCAGGAGACGTACAGTTTTAGGTAATAATGTTGAAGAATAGCTCGTTTGGTATTGTCTTGCTACAGAAGTTTCTTTCTTTCAACTTACTCGTAATGACTTGTGAAGAAAGGCCGTAAAATTGGTGGATGAACGTGCTGGGGAAAAGTGAGTTAGTCTTCTTCTTAAGCGCCACAAAACCAAACTGTCAACAATAAAGTCAACAAAGCCTACCGGAACATCCGATAGCAGGGCTCTTGGTATGAGTGAAGAAAACGCCGAGAAACTTTATAACCTTCTACAAGATGTGATATTATACCTACTTTGAAACCAGGTCACGTTTTCTCTGATATTTATTATTGTCAAGTGGCCCGATTTTGGAACCTATTTTTCAAACTCGCTGTGTAAGGTTTTCCATTTTTTTTGTGTTATCCTTTCATTAAATTTTTTAAGAGTAAAATATAGAGTGTGTAACATCAACGTAAAATAAGTATTGCAAGCTATTTAAACAAGGTTTTCTACTATTGTATATTTTTTAAACATCAAATCGAAAATGGGGTTCCGATTGATGGCAGCTTTAATTACGTTGCCATTGAAAATTCCTAACGTTTAGCACTGAGGGAGGCAAATAAATGAAACAAGAAATATTATTTTGCCTGACGTAAACCAGTAATTCTGTATCTATGGTCTGATGTTTTGCTGGTATCACAAGAAGGTTAATGATTCCGTGGAGCATGAACAAAGTAAACCGTGAAATGGTACTGAAAATTAACCCTGTTGGGCTTTTATATAAAATAATTGATAATGTGTGCAAAATTGCTTCTTGTAAACACGCGCTCTAATTCTGAGCCAAACGAATTTAAACACTACGCATTACTTCGCCACACAGATTCTACTCTAAATTACGCTACTGTGAGCTACAGATTCCTTGTTACCGACAAATAATTCAAATAACAGCACGCATGTCTATGCTCACAGACGAAAATCTCAATCTATCCTAACAAATCAACTCAACGCCATTCACCATCAGAAACAAACAATCAAGTGACACGGCACTATCTACGATCTGACGTCACAGAAAGAGCACCAATTCTAAAATCCTGCGCAAGGGACGTCAAATTGAGTGACTACGCTAGGCAACATGATCTGACAGTCGCAGACGGCACCATGAATCCGAGATCCTGACAGGGGACGCCACAATGAAAGTTAACCTTGAGGGGCTTTTCTATAAAATGATTGAGCATGTATGCAAAATTTTGTTTACTAACAGTATTTACTTTCCCAGACCAAAGTCAGACCTAAATTATGCTAAAGAATTTATGAGTGAATACCGTAAACAACTAACAGGTGGTTTAAGACCACAATGGACAAGGATCCTGGGTGACAGAAGTGAGTCAAATACTCTGGCCCTAAAAATGTGGATAACGCAATCTGAATTGATCTGACGCTGAGCAGACTTTGTTTATTCAAATCCACATAATTTTCTATGTATAGCTGCAGCTGAGAACAAGTGGTGATTGAGATCAGTGCGCCCCAACAAGGCCAAGTGCTTCATGTGGCAATGTTACCTGCAGCTGATGAGATGTATGCTGTCGAGGGGAAAAATGAGGCAGCACCTGTGAATCGATCGCGGCCACGAAAGAAATGTAAAAGAATCTCACGGTCTAGCAATCAGGCAGATGGATCGGTATATACTCTCTACCAGAGCCCTGAAATAACAGTAGATTTCAGTGTGTGTCACACCCATTCGCTAGTCGTACCAAGAACAAATTTGGCTCACTTAAACGACAGAGCACACAAGGATACCAAACGTCAAGACTGGTAAACCAAAAGCAAATAAATGTGCCCTCAGCAAACGAGTAGTCTGAGACATCTGAAGTCACACCATCAGTGCAGTAAGAACTTCACCACAGGCTCCCCAGTCTAATGTATTCGCAAGTGCAGTCAGTCTCAGGACAGGTCACAAGCACCAACCTCACATGCCAGAGTATCGACAAGAGGTCTTCTTATCAGACCAAAGTCCAGCACCCGAGTCCACATAGTGCATGTACGATACCGCCTACACGCCTTCTTGAGCCAATCATAGGGTTCTAGAGGCGCTAAATCTCCCCTCCCACAGGACAGCACAAACTAATGTCGAACCAGGACAAGAGTTACGAAATCTGCGTCTCTGGAAATAAAGGAAACCGCCAAATACCGGCTTTTTAAAGTTTTTGCAGAGGGGGGAGATGTTTTTTTCCGAAGTCGCGTCGCTTCCCACGGCCACAAGCGAAGAGATACAATCTTACAGATCTTTATTAAAATCGCCTGTGCTTTGGAGCTTATTAGTCTTAGCAATGCGGTGTAATAAAGATTCTATCTGTAAAAGTTTCTCAGACGCCGGAGTTTCTTATACAACTGAGGTAGCCGATGCAAGTGGGTCACAGGCCTATTTGCAGTACCAGCGAACACAAAAACTTGTGAATTTTTATTTTGTGTAGCTCAGTACCTGATGCTTGGTTTACAATTCCACTGTGTAGACGCGTCCCTTCAGTCTGTCACCCCCAACCCAGCTATCGGCTGGCACCAATGCAGGTACCACAGCACTGTTCTGCCGGAGACCTGTCTCGACGAGGGGCTGCTCTGTCTGCCCTGTTCAACTGTGGGCCTGCCTGGCAAGATTTACTGAGGAATGGGCTCGCTGTTAATTGCTTCCAACTCCCAACATGCCGTTTCTATGTGCTAAGAATCATAAAAATACCTCATGCCTTTAGCGCCCTATCAGGCTCCATCAACATCTACTCAATCTATTAACTTTCTAAATTCTTGCTCAAGGTGCATCAGGTTATGACAAAATCTTTAATAATTTTCCTTATACGAAAACTAGGTGAGAGTGTAACTTGTTCTCTCTCAGTGTCTTATTATTAAATGCACAAAGTCTCAGAAACAGTATTCAACCAGGATTCACCTAGCTTCTTTAATCAACAGTATCATGGCCATGTAGTTCACCTAATCTTAATTCTAAACATTTATGTTGAAGGAGACACTTGATAGCTTTCGATAACGCGTACAGGTAACAGAGGAATCTGTCCTATAAATGAGACCAAATCCCAAGACAGTCCGTTTTTCGCACGATTTTTCGACTGTTTGAGATGGGAGGCTGAAAGAAGCCTAAGAACGAGTAGTGACCGAGTTACATACCTTTTTTACTGTCGGCATACAGATGGTGGTCATGAGACTGAGAGGATCATATCTTAAGAATTATTTCCTAACTTGTTTTTTCTTTTCCTTCCATAAATATAGCGTAGACCTGGACATGCTGACACTAGCCTTCGAGTCCACTTTTACCTCGTGTTGCTTGCTGTTAAGCATTCATCTCTATTTCTCACAAAAAACGTATTATGCAGGAATATCACACACAAGGATTAATCACTACTTCTCACAAATAACGCATTACGCAGGAATATCACACATATTACCCTTGGCATAGTCTTGACGTATTGCAGAAATGTGTATAACGACATTGAAACCTTAGACCTTAATTCAGTAACCTGGTCAAACAAAAAGTAGATTTATGTATGTTTGACAACATTTTCTCTATCCTTTGCTTCTATTTGTTTCTGTTGTGCTACACATAGAATTAAAGTCTGTTATAACAGTCTAAATCTGCCAAAGAACAACCAGGCAAATCGGCAGCACTGAGAGCATTGGCAAGATATAAATGTTTAGGTATTTTGTAACTCCTCACACGTCTCACATCATAACCAATTTTCGTTTTGCTTGATACATGAAACAAGAAGCAAATGAAACTAATTTATAAAAAGTCATCAACTTGAAGCCTTCTTTGCATTTCATACACTAATATTTGCCATCGCTTGAGATAATTCATCTCACTGTTCAAATTTTATACTTTATCCTCATCATTAAAACATGTAACAAGCCACAATCGGACAAGTGGAATGTTTGCATTGCATCTAGAAACATAATGTGTGTTGTCTGTACATTCCCATGGCATTGATAATTATAAATTATCCCCTACTTGCGGTAGTTGCTTTATTTGAAACAGAAGATTTGCTCGTTCTCCTTTCCTCTGCCGGTCTTCTAAGAGACTGTTGGTTCAATGACGACTTATATATGAATTTTCGTTTGTCAATGAAAATATTTTCACATCACACAATTGGTTTTCTGGAACCGTCGCTGACCAAATCTATCATGCCACTTATTATAATACCACAGCATCTGAAACGTAAACTACTTCTAAAGGCTAATGACCAAGCAAAAATATCAAAATGTATTTTAGAAAATATTTTCCACGACTTTCATTATTTCATTTTATGTGTCACTCTTCGCATTTCATTATTTGGAGAATCTGCTATGTAACGACACTACGGATTCATTAGATATAAATGTTTTGTTAGAACACATGAAGTTCTGTGATGAGAATGTCTTTGACACTGTTTCACGGAGTTCAATGGATGTACACTGCTGGCCACCGTAAATGCAACACCAAGAAAGACAAGAGGTAGCACAACAAGATTTATTTTGTAGATAACATGTTGACCAAGTATCAGATGATTACGTGTACAGACGTCTGTGACATGTGGTTCTGCCAGAATCAGTAGCCAGAGTAGCCGCCATTGTTGGAGACCACCGCTGCCACACGTCTCGGCATTGAGTCAAAGAGACGTTGGATGTGTTCCTGGGGTACAGCAGCCCAAGCAGCTTCCACACGTTGCCAAAGATCATCTGGTGTGGCAGCTGGGGATGTAATCTGGGTCACTCGTTGAGCAAACATGGACCACATGTTTTCTATCGGCAAAAGATCCGGAGAGCGAGCCGGCCAGGGAAGCAATTCAGTCTGGTTATTGACGAAGAACCTTGGGACAATGCGTGCCACGTGTGGTCGCGCATTATCCTGTTGAAATATGGCTGTGGCCGAGCCCTGAAGGTAAGGAAGGACAACTGGCTCCAGCACCTCGGATATGTAGCGCCGGCTATTTAAAGTACCGGCAATGCGTACTAGAGGCGTGCGAGAGTAATATCCAATACCGCCCCATACCATAATACCCGGTGCAAGACCAGTGTGGCGGTGCATAATGCAGCTGTCCAGCATCCTCTCTCCACGGTGTCTCCACACTCGAATCCGACCATCGTGGTGCTGCAGACAGAAGCGTGCCTCGTCAGTAAAGACAACGTCATTCCATTGTGCCGTCCACATCCGTCGGTCATCACACCATTGGCGACGGAGACGTCTGTGGTTCTGCGTCAATGGTAGACGAAGCAATGGACGTCTTGCGGACAGACCACTCTGCTGTAAACGGCGTCAATGGTACGCGCAGACACTGGATGATGCGTTACAGACGCAATGTGCTGTGCTATGGTTCGGGATGTCACTGAGCGATCCGTCACTGCCATGCGCACAATTTGCCTATCAGCACGTGCAGTGGTGCACCGAGGTGAATGCGATCGACCACGTCGGTCCGTCGCACCCTCCTGCATCCAACGGTTACATATCCGCATTACAGTTGTTTGGTTTCGTCCAACACGACTAGCGATTTCTCTGTATGATAATCCACAATCTCGGTAAGCCACTATCCTTCCTCTGTCGAACTCGGATAGTTGATCAAAAGATGTTCGCTGTTGTCTACGAGGCATAACTGATCGTCTTGTGAAACAACCACAAGGTAGACACACGTGCCGAACGTACACTCGTCGAAATCGCCAAGCGTTAAATGGCGCTATGAGGTGGCCACAGGCGCGTGTGACGTGCGTCTGCGCTGAAATGCTAATCAGTTGCATATCTCATCGCTGCAAACCCATGGTGTAAATTTCACTTGATTCGGATGCTTTCTTCAGGGTGTTGCATTTACGGTGGCCAGCAGTGTAGTATTTGAAACTTTTGCTTCATTGCCCTCTGGTATTTTGCATTGCAAAACTATATCAAAATTTTTGCGTTATATACGTTGCGATTGCGATTCGCATGTAAAAAGAGAACTTTTTTCCTTCATTCAACCTTAGCCATTCCATTAACTCTCTCTATCTCTCTCTCTCTCTCTCTCTCCCTCTACCCTCGAGCTACGGATTTGTCATTAACAGAGAGATTTGTAGAGTCAAAGGTTTCGTATTTCATAACGCAGAGTATGCCAGCCGGTTTCATTTCATTACAGACCCTCATCAGTTTCGTTTATAATTTCTCTGTGACAAGCACGAATCGGTGTGCTGCAGGGGAGGTAGAGGCTGTGTGGTGAGTGGTGATATTTAATGCTTCATTGACATATATCTGCGTCGTCTGACAGCATGACGTCAGTATGGACCTTGCTAACCGCACCAATAGGCGACAGTACCTGCCGGATACATTACATGAAAGGCCTGCGGACGTATGGCCCTCCAAACGCTTTCATCACAGTGTACGCTCTCTCTCATCCGAGTTCTTTTCTAACCGGTGTGTAACATCAGGATCGATACACACACCTTATCGCAAATGACAGAAAATTTTAGTTTCAAAATTCGTTAATACCGAAATCATGTTTTGCAACCAATAAACGTAACTTATTTTGATTACTTAGAATTACATAGGATTACAACTTCATTATTAATAGGAGATTTATTATCTAGTATTAACAGGTAGAAGAGTCACCACGTTCCATCAGTTACATGACATTTGTACATAAAGGTGTCCTTCAAAATGTCAACTGAAGCTCCATGCGACTTTTCTTGCATCTTGCTACACGATACGTTGAGCCGACTGCTTGTGATGAATTACGTAAGAAATAATAATGGTAACATTAATTTATCCATGGTACGATATCCTTGTACTGTACTCTATTGGTCTATGTAATCATTAAAACTCTGCCTCAGATAATATAGTCTTGTATGTAAAATTTCCTTCTTACTTTTGTGTCATTTATATCAATTTCCTGTTCCACTAGCTTGTAAAACATTTAAAATCTGTCTTAATTAAGATCACTACTAATATATTGATTTTATATAATTAATTTTAATGTCATATTATACTAATTCTTTTCAAGGAGGTGTCCCTTAACGGCGGTATTTGATGTATAAACAAATACTTATGTTGCTCTACAATACAACATTCAAAGCTGATCTAAATCGAAGTGTGCCCCTTCGGTAGCTTCACACGAGAGTACCTCCTGCTGGCGATGTGGACACGTAACACAGTAAGAAATACGGAAGTGGCGCAGTACAGGAGTAGCAACGATATGGGGAAGAGAGGAAACTGTTATGGATTTCCGTCTGAGAACGAATACGTCTGAAATGACTAAGCTGGTCGGCTGTTCGCGAGCAGCTGTCTTGAGCATTTGCAGAAAGTGGTTGTAGGACGGTGGAACCACAGAAAGGCGACGAGGTGTTCTACGTGCTCGCCTCAAAGGAGGTTTGCCCCCATTGGAAAGTAGTATAGGAGGCGGTATGTGGCAGTCTGACGGCAGAGTACAGCGCTGTTGCAGGCATGTTTCGGAGCACACTATTCGACGCACATTCTCTGTTACCACATTCTCTGTGGTAGACGACCGCGATCTGTTGCCTTACAGAGCGAACAACCTCGTCAATTGCGATTGCAGTGGGCACACGATAATCGAACTCCGACCGTTAGAGATCAGAACAAGAGCGAGTACGAGTTAAATGTTGCGGATTTATTCAAGCATGCAGAACTGTATGATTAGTCGTACGTCTTGTTAGTACCGAAGATGAGTACACGATCTTCTTCCCGATGTAAAGTAACACTGAAGCGCACAATGATCTGTTGTCGGGAACTGATGGTTTGTGACTGATCTGTGTTTTGTGATACAGTGAAGGGTGTAAGATGAAAATGGATGCAAAGTACACAATTGATGATGTTTTATATTAAAGGAGGTGTGATGTATGGAATGAATTTCACGCTATAGCTCACGCTTCAGACGAAAAGCATAAAAATTTTAACTGCAAACAAAATGTTGTATTCTCGTTCATTCCATCTCCAGCGTGGGAAAACATATGTGCAGCGTCAAACAAAACGTGCGCAGGGCATCATCACTAATATATCACTGGAACTAAAAAGCACAGTATCTCCGTATCCTTTGCCCACGGCAAGTCGTGTTTATGGGCTAACAGCGAGTTATGTAGTTTATCATTTATTTCTTTAACTTTTTTGAAATATTTATTTCATTTAATAATTAATCAAAGTGCAGAGATTGCTTTCATCCGCATGTCATGTTGTCTGACAGACTGGGTAACGCCTCAGCAATGTAACTGTTACACATTCTCTGAATAGATATTAAACATTAAAATAAATTCACGGCTGTGTTCAAAAGAGTATACCACAAATGTGCTGCTGCTGAGCTCCACGTGTAAAACCAGTGTGTCTAGCACGGAGACAGGTAGGTTGCAGGCCCTTTACTGCCCTTCTTGTAACCAGTACACGGCCATCACAGGCACCGAGGCAGAACCATTTTCCATCAGAAAACACAACAGATCTTCACCCCGCCCTCTAATGAGCTATCGGATTGTGTAAATGGCCGTAGTTTGGCGTCAGAGAAATGCACGCTACAGGGCGTCTGTCTCAGACCAGTCTGGGGGAAAAAAAGTACAGTAGTTGTACCATCGGAAAGTGCGGCCATAACCCACCAAGCTGGACAAAAGTAAAAATCCTTACAAATCATCAGAAAGGCAGTATTCGGAGATTTTCGTGGTCGCTGATTATCAATCCGAAGTTAAAATTTTAAATAAAAACGCAGTGAGGAATCTGACACGGAACCCTGTAGTACAAAAAGTACAAAGTAAACCTATATATTGTATAGTACAATAACATGTAAGTACATTCGGCTGATTAAAATTTATGACTAGTCCGAAGTATAATACGATTATCCACCAGCTGACTCCACTTTGAGATTATTGGAGGTGTCTGTACTTCCTGGCATACGTGGCGCAGCTGACGTTGAGACTGCTTCTGACAGCGAAGGTTCTGAATGTATTCGAGGTAATTCACGCAAACTCGAAATAAACGGATCAATTATTAATAATAAGCGTAAAATAATATCTTCGATTATTTCTCACGGAAAGTTCTCTAAACTTTTTAATATGTTAGTTGTTAGAGTCTTGAGCGTCATCCTACATCTGCTCTTTCGTCAAAACTGATTACCTTAATAGTTCTGCGCCATTAATTAATAACCTGGGATGTACTAGCAATTACTGAGCTAAATGAAAGAAAATCGTTATAACTTCTGAACGGTTTTTGTTAGCGCGTTCAAACTGGACGGTTGGCCGCGGGGCATCGTGGGAATTAGTATTCACCTATATGGTTCGGTTTAGCTACGAAGTCCACTTTCATTTGGAAGGGTTCGTGAATAAGCATTTAGAGTACTGAGAATTCACATTTTGCGATGGAGAATTCTCTTCACCCTCATCGGATGACTGTGTGGTGTGCAGACACGGAATAGTCGGTACGACATTTCTTGTGGCGCGATAGCTACCGAACGGTACGTAAAGATTTAGGAAGATGATTCCATCCCATTATCCGTGCCGGCCACTGTGGCCGAGTTGTTCTAGGCGTTTCAGTCTGGAACCGCGCGACCGCTACGGTCGCAGGTTCGAATCCTGCCTCGGGCATGGCTCTGTGTGATGTCTTTAGGTTAGTTAGGTTTAAGTAGTTCTACGTTCTAGGGGACTGATGACCTCAGATGTTAAGTCCCATAGTGCTCAGAGCCATTTGATCCATTTTGAAACCATTGTCCGAAGTGACCCTCATTTCGACACGATGTGCGAGCTCGACACCATCGAAGCAGGAGTGTTTGATGCCCTCGAAGAGCACTTTGGAGACCGTGTTCTGTCTCTGGGATACCCAGAAACCACTGGCATGGGCCTCGATTGGCCGCCATATTTTCCGTATCTGGACACATGCGACTCCTTTTTGTGGGGCTATATTAAGGACAAGGTGTACGGCAATAACCAAAAAACCTTTGCTGAGCTGAAAACAGCCATTCAGGAGGTCATACAAAGCTTCGATGTTTCGACACTTCTGTGGGTCATGCAGAATTTCGCTGTTCCTCTGCGACATATCACCGCCAATGGTGGCAGGCATAACCGAAATTCAGATATCTGCCGCGCGGGGTAGCCGCGCGGTCTAGGGGCGCCTTGTCATGGTCCGTGCGGCTCCCGTCGTCGGATGTTCGAGTCCTCCCTCGGGCATGAGTGTGTGTGTTGTGCTTACCATAAGTTAGTTTAAGTTAGATTAAGCAGTGCGTAAGCTTAGGGAACGATGACTTCAGCGGTTTGCTCCCATAAGACCTTACCACAAATTTACATTTCAGATACCTGTAGTGACTTTTACATGTTGAATAAAGTGTGTGCACACAGTAGTTTGTAACTAATTTACGTTTTTTTTTATTTAGTTTAATAATTGTCACCCTGCAGGTCTACCCGTTTTTGTTTATTGATGTTACATAAACTATTATTATTAATTATGATACACGACGATATTCTGCTTATTTGCAGCTGCTGATTAGACTGATTCTTAGAGATTTGGCGTTCTCTTGAATGTGATATTGAAATTTTTGCTTCCTGCATGATACATCTTTCTCCATTGGGGATCCGCTTTAGCTGAACTACAATAGCGGGTATAAGGGGTAGAGGCCGCTGAGCTCTGGAATTTGACCTTCGGACTCCTACCCATCCCGATCCACGACTATATTTGCTCGGTACATCCACTTTGTTTTTATACTTTTGGCCACCATTTTGGGATTTGGCCACAATGTCCGTGGGCGAAACTACGGGAGAAATATTTTGCTCATCAGTTCACAACATTCTTTATTTGAAATAACCCCTTTACGAGGGTCAGTGAGAAAGATGTGTCGCCTATTTTTTTTTATTTTAGTTTTACAAGAAACACATATGCCATACGGGTAGGATACAACTACAACATTTCCGATTAATTTGTTCACAGTTTTTTTCCACCTTGAAAGAAGAATATGGACACCTTTACGGTAAACATGATGGTCCTGCTTCCTCAGTTACTGGTGCACAGAACTTTTCAAGTTCTCCGCATCTTCAAAGTGTTGACCCCGATGAGCTTAAGCTTGTTTGTGTCTGTCGTTATCCGGCGGTCGACAAGGATGATTTGGCAGGCACTCCGGATACTGTGTAAGGGCACTGGGCGGCCGCCTGACATTCCATAAGCCAAAAATATTTTCCCTTCCGCTTCTCTACAGCGGGGGACCCATCGTGTAACGGTGCTGACATCCATCGTAGCGCTGCCATACATGCACTTCAGCCTTTCATGTAAGCGATTGGACGTTTCACTTTTTGCAGTAAGGAATTCAGTTTCAGAACTCTGTCTTATATGTACGCCAAACTCGGACGGTTTCTAAACTTATACAGTGCTGCCATCTGTTGATGGAGGACATTCTTAACTCTACAGGCTGTAGAAGGAAGTTAGCGGAAGTGCGCCAAATTCATGGTTGCTACGTTACGAACTAAATGAAAGGAAAAAACGAGGCATCACTACCCCACCGCCAAAAGGAGGCCAGATCTAGGAAATGAGAACGAACATGTGTTTGTTTGACGCCAAGGAACCTTCCTTTACCCTGAAATACGCGTACTGCTACATCCATAGTCGGCAAACCACTGTGAAATGCATGGGAGAGTGTATTGCCTAGTGTACACTGTTCCCATTACATGCAAATACAGAGCACGGGCATACTGAGTTTTAAAATTCCTCCGTTCGTCTGTAATTATTGTATATTATCTTCACATGCTCTATGGGAATGTTACTTAGGAGGTTGTAGTATATTCCTAGAGTAATCGGTTCAAATTGGTTCCTGAAACTTTGTAATTAGACTTTCTCGGGAGAGTTCTCGTTCATCTTCAAGAGTCTGTCAGTGGAGTTTCTTCATCAGGCTATGTTGTTCCAGTTTCCCTGCTCGTAGGCGTGCAGAATCGGTGAGTATTCATTGGGTCGTCTGCCTTTGAGCGCCGAAGACTACATCAGAGTTTGTCTGTGTAGAGCTACAGTTTTAAAATGCTCAGCAAAGGCGGGCAGATGGTACCGACGACATGGCCGAAGTGGGTGTCTTATAGAGACCCTTTGCCGTTTTATTCACGCAACTGTCAACGTTGCACCCATCTGTGACCATGCCACAGGAGGCCATGAAACAAGAGGGCATACTATGCGTACTTTTTGCTGCTTGAGATCGCGTTGAAAGTTCTTCGAATGATTCCACGCTGGACAAAACAACAAAAACTGCGCTCTCACTAGAGTACAAGGGGATGTTATCACGTTGCTGGCCCTCGATGTTCTTGGCCAAGGGTTAAATCGTCTGGGGAGTGTCAGCAGTGTCGAACGTGGTGAAGAACGTCGTCCTGTTGCTGGTCACTCTGCGAACTGTCGCTTTCGGCTTCGAAATGTGTGGGAATCAATGTCCCAAATAAAAGGGAGGTTTCGTTGATGTCATTATTGTATTTTCGTGTCAGTTAAGAGGTTGTTCTAAATTTCTTTCGTCGGTAGCCCATATCAAAACAACACGATTTCAACGCTGGGAATCGCAGTTCTGACCTCCATTACAGAGGCGTCAAAAGAACGGTTAAGTTGTGGGTGAGAGTGTGTTGACCTTCTTATCTTGTGATACGTACACGGAGGCGTTGGACAGAAGCGTGGTGAAATTACGTACCTATGTGACATCGTTAACCGACCTTACGCTACACAGGAACCTTTGAATCTGGTCTTTTTTCCGTCTGTGTCGACACCTTGCTCTTTGAGCGTTGCCGAGTCTCATGGTGTCGTCGCAGAGCGCCACACTCTTCTCTATTACAGAGGAAATTTGTAAGTGCCTTTGAGCCAAATTTCAAACTTCTTCGCCGCGATGGGAGATACGATGTTTCGAAAAAGTGTTCCCTTATTTGTGTTGTGCTGTGTATACCATATAATGATGTTACCCAAAGGTTCAGTAAGTTTCTAAACCGATTTATTTCTAAATGTTACACTATATATATATATATATATATATATATATATATATATATATATATATATATATATATATAACTCAAGAACTTTTCGAGGTTTTTGCTAATAACGTTTATTCTCTATATATTATGTGTTTCACCACACTATATATATTAAAATTGAGACTATAATATATAAATTTTAGTTAAATTGATCAAGACCAATTGACCAAGAATTTTTCTAGAATATTTATAAAGGGGAAAAGTTCTTGAGTGATTTATTTAACATTTGTACATCACACTTTAAGAAACATTCATAATGACATAGGCTAAATAGTTTTTAAATAACAGTTTACAAGTTTTGTGTTAAAATCGACCGAGCGAAAGATAGTGCTGTTCCATGAAATGTTCGTTTTCTATCTCACAGTCAGTTTTCTCTACTATGACAGTTCTTTATAAGCTATTAAACAAACTGCTTGCCCCACGTATTTTCTTTCTCATTGTATACAATTTTGGAGAAAGATTGTATACACAAGAATGCGCTGTTCTGCTTTTTATTTTCCTTTGCATTTGATTTTAACAGAAAACAGCTAAATTATTTTAATGGCTTATTTGCTTATGATTAGAATACTGCTGCAAAATCTGAATCGCCTAAACTTTGTAATCCTACCCGTTCGCAAATAAAAACTTTGCGAAATGCTGTCATTGAAGCTATTACCCTCACAGATCCAGCAGCTGGAAAGATCTCTCTCGTACTCTGTACACCTGAGATCCCAACCGACTTACTCACGCATTTTAAGTGACTTCAGTCCAATCAAAATTTCGTTTACGCTAAATGTAAACGACGTTCAAGCTCAGAGAGAGGGGGGATGAGGAGGAGTACAGAGATGGGTGGGAGGAAATGGACATAGAGAGCGGAAAGGGGGAGATCGAAACAGAGAGATGGAGAGAGAGGGATGGATGGAGAGGGGCGAATAGGTGATGGACAGAGAGAGTAAAGGAGGAGCAGATGGACGAAGAGAAGGAGGAGGAGGATATTGACAGAGGGAGGACAGGGGAAGAAGGAGATTAAGGCATATATCCAATTTCCACACTTATTTAGCAGTTACGAAGCATTGTCGGTTTCTTCGCTAGTTATACGTGTTTCATCTCCAAAAAACTGAAGTTACTTACTGTTAATATTGTCTACATGGCCGGCTGGTGTGGCCCCGAGGTTCTAGGCACTTAAGTCCGGAACCGCGAGACTGCTACGGTCGCAGGTTCAAATCCTGCCTCGGGCATGGATTTGTGTGATGTCCTTAGGCTAGTTAGGTTTAAGTAGTTCTAAGTTCTAGGGGGATGATGAATTCAGATGTTAAGTCCCGTAGTGCTCAGAGCCTTTTTGTCTACATGGTCATCAGTATACTGCATAAACAACAAGTGTACGGAAACAATTCCCTAGGATACACTCAAAGTTACTTCTACATCTGTCGACACGCTCCATCCAAGATAACATGCTGCGTATTCCTTACTAAAAAATCATCATACAGTCAAAAATTTTCGCTTGATAGCGTATATGATCGAACTTTTCGTAATAATCGTAGATGTGGTCCTGCGTCAAAAACTGTTCCGAAACCGAGAAATACCGCTTCTAGCAGATTGATTGGTCCATGACTCTTAGGACGTCATGTGAGAAATGTGTGATTTGGATTTCACATGATCAGCATTTTCGGAATCCATGATGGTTGTGGTGATGGAGACGATTCTGTTTGAGATACCTCGAATAGTGGTATCCCGTGACTTGAAGACACTCGGTCAACCGAAGTAGTTATATGTGAGTAACTACACTACCTGATGCGTTATTTTAACCTGTCTCCCTCCTCCCTCCCCCACCCCAATCCGGGTAACTCCAGAAAAATTTTAAATTGGGGCAGAAGAAGCCCATTTTTGATAAAAGTTTTTACGTAAGCAAAATATATTGGTCTCTATTTCAAAAACAGATTTTATGAATGGAAATAAGTCAACAAAACTCTTTTTTAAAATAACATAGTTTAAGTGATTACTGATGGCACAGTAAACATAACCAAACATCTTGATAGTGACTGGAGACTTTAACGTGTAGCATACCATTTTATCCTTCTACATTTTCACTAGACAATTTTAAAATGGCGTTATCAAAATCGATATCTTTAGCTACTCTGTATACGATTGACAAAACTGCGAAATCAGAGACTCTTCGTTCACTCATAGTGGACATCACATAATTCGTTATTAGTATGAGGTTTCGAAGAGTGCTCTTACTCCATGTAAGGTGTCAGGCAAATCCAACACCTTCCATGAAAACCCTGACATGATAAGCCAATCCAGTAGTATGTCACACATAGCTCCGAATAAATCGTGACATTAAATTAACCAAAGTAATACGAGTAACAAGTGAGCAAATGGAATACCACAGACTAACACAAGAAGGTCTAAATGCATGTCATACCTTCCCACCGTGGGACAGACGCAGTTCTGAGGGGAGAAACGAGAACAGAAGCCGAGAGCAGAACCGTGTGAAGCTGGAAGGCCCTACGATAAGGGACGGACGGACACCCACGTCGCCAGCTAACCGCTAGGACCACACCACTCGCAAGTCTTAGCATGAGACTTTTTCGCGTCTCTGTTATGTCAAGACCACCCCCCAGCCAATGTTAAAAGCTAGAGCCCTCCGGAAGAACAGTATAGATCTTACGATAACACAAAAAGGGCTACACCACCCGCAAGTTTTAGCGTGAGACTTTTTCGCGTCTCTGTTACGTTAGGACTACCCCCCAGCCCATGTTAATAGATAGAGCCCTCCAAAAGAACAGTATAGATGTTGCGATAACACTAAAGGACCACACCAGCTGCAAGTTTTAGCGTGAGACTTTTTCGCGTCTCTATTACGTTGCAAACTTTAAAAACATTGCCCCACCACGAAAAGTATAACGTTTCTCATTGGATAGACAGAATTTTTGTAAGCGGAGCTTAAGGCTAATATTGAGACCCTGATTGGTGAGATGAAAATACTGCCAGATAGTTTTTTTTTTAAACCAACTTCGGTAAATAGTAGTAAGGAGAAGTTAGGAAAAGAGTTACTACCGAGACGCCGAGGTGAGGGGAGCTGTACTGCCCGCCGCCCCCTGACGAACACCGACAAGGTAATGAACGCACGCGATGCCGCATACCAGCGCATAAAGCTTCACTCAGAACTGCAGAAGTCTCATTTGTTACACCCCCTTTTTGCGTAATACTAGTGTCGATCGTCAATTACAGCTCATGGTGTTCACATTTGCCACGTGATGTAAAAGTCTGAAACGCGATGATTTCTCTGTTATATAATTAAGCCGCATCAGCCACTGTAATTTACGACAAGTTAGATAAGTAATTAAAGATAATTGAGGGTCACTGTAGACCATTTTGATAGTTTTCTCTTTTGTGAAACTTAATTTAAACCTAGATTATAGATGTGATATGGCATAGGTCATCCTTCGAACCTTTGTAGAACTTGGAAACCCATTCAGGGAATATTCGTTCACATTTTTGCTGAACGCAGTTGGTTTTACCATCCTGTATTAAAACATTTCCTTTTATCAATAGTGCAATTTATAACCGATCTTTTGTGAGTGGAATAAAATTTCCAATGGTAAACTTAACTACTTTTTCGACGTTATTTTACCAGCTAACTAAAAATAGGAAAGCCTTGAACCCCTTCCACTAAATTTAGTTAGTATTAAGATTCTTTTACAGGGAGTGCAGTGGAGCTGACGCTGAAATAATTAAGTATTTGGTTACATCATCGCTAGTCTCACTGAACTCTTCTGAATTCTACATGTCATGTGTGGTCTGGCGTGTCCTTACCAGCAACAGGTCCCAGGTTCAAACTAGTTAATTCCCTAAAAAACACGCTCAGAGCGTCGTTGCGCGAAAGTGGTAGGGAGAAACGATATAGAACAAACAGTCACCACACAGAATGTTTAGAAAATGGCGACCCTGCGAGGATGGTAAAATACCATGATTGAAGGTCGACCACATGCCTGACTAGGTCAGAAAAATATCCTGTTGAAAAATTTTCGTAATAAAAAAAATTGTTTTTTGAACGTAAATATCGCTGCAGCGATAGATAGTAATAAAGTATTCAATAGATAGACATTCTAGCAGAGACAACAGCATAATTAAGTTATGAATTTTAAATATTGTTAGAATTAAGTTTTCTCCTCAATGCAAGCGCACAGGTGGCGGATACATCGTTAACAAGTTGGTTCTGACCCAACACACAAGTGAATGGTTTGTCAAGTCGTGTGAACAAAAAGTTTATGAAACGCGTGAGATCGTACGAGCGCATGTTGACTCGAAGTAGGGTGCGTGAATTGCTTTTAAAACAGAAAATAAACGATTCGGGAAGATTAGCAATGGCAGATCGAGACCTTGACCGAATTGAGGTAGAGACCCAGCATGAAAATGGACACAGAATAGAGGACAGTACAACAGACGACGCAGTATCGCGAGAAATAGGATATATATAACGCACCCCAACGAGGATAGTGTACGTCAAGGCAGAGAAAACCTAGGTCAGCATACGACAGAGGAGCAGGAAAGTGGAGAAACAGTCGATGAGGATTCTAACTTGCGTCTTGAATACGTAGAACCCATAGTACAAGTAATCAGAGCTCCCTCACCACAGAGTACAAGGAATGCGAGCAGAAACATGTCACAGCACAGTTAAAGGCAATCGGTTGCGAACCAACACTTGGGCGAAAACACAGACCGTAGGACGTCGGAAGAAAACGCAATAGGACCGACCAATCTGGCAGAATTATTACAAAAAATTACGGAAACCATGACAAGGCAAAATAAAGACATAGCGAACCAAATTCAAATTCAGAATGCAGAAACCACGAGACAAATGCTTGAGATTAAAGAACAAAACAAAAAAATTCAGTTACACCTAAGTCATATTGAAGACGAGGCAAAAGAATCTCGAGAAGTGATAGGAAACCTAATAACAGGTCACAATCAATTGAGAACAGACAGTGACAAGGTACAAGCGGACGTACAAACATTGCGTAATGACATTCAGGACGAGATCAAAATACTACGTAACAACACCCAGGAAGAATTCAAGAAACTAGAGAAACAGATAAATGTAATTACTAGACAAACAGCAGGTACAGCGCGTGAAATTGTTGAAAACAGTGTGTTACACAAACGTATCACAAAAGCAGCGCTGAAAAGATATGATAACCGCATAGTCAAAATGGAAGCGCAAACGAAGCGACAATGTCAGAAATTGCGAACAGAGTTGTTGCAAACCATTGAAGAGCGTAGTAAACAGGATCAAACAAGCACTGAGTCTGCAACCACATCCGTAGCTGTAACAGCACCGGAAAAACAAGCAATTAACGAAGATATAGTGTATTTGCGATTCCAATCACAGGCGGAAAGTCACAATAGAAAGCCAGGTCGCGAAGAGTACAGTGCAAGGCATTCAGCTACACGTTCACAACCGATGGAAGAAAATTATTGCGTACCACTTGTAACGTCTCTTAGCAAAAGACATATTATGTAATAAAGAGAAAACATTGTGTGTCATGTTTTGTTCTTGTATAAAATTATGTACTGTTTTTTTTTTAAATTTATTTTAGATAATATCTGTGTCGGCGAGTACTGAAACCGCCACAGACGATACTTATTAAATATCAAACAAAGATGAGAATGTGTGACTAGTATAAATAATACAGAATGAACATTAATTTCTCTGTCGTCTTCTTGGAGTTACGTGAGTAGGATAGCCTGTGACGATATATTGTACGCTAGCGTAGCATCCTTTTGTCAAGATTGAGAGACGTACGTACTCATTGTAAAGGTGTGTAATAATTAATTGATTTGTTTAAATGTTTTGAATAGAGTTACTTAGTGAAACCTTGCATTATGATTTGTAATAAGCTTGCCTGGCATATTATCCCATCCCTTTAAGACATTTTCAGTTATTTAAATATTATTCGTGGTGCAGAGCTGCGCTACGAACGAACGAGCCGCTGCCGCGGCGCATTCAAACTGCATTAAATGAAATCTATCATACCGCAAAGAAGCGGGAAGGTAATAGTGAATTAAAATTATTTCTTTCAGCTTTCGGACTTGCAGAGCGGAGCAGCAGATTTTATTATGTGTTTTGCAGGTTGACGCGGGCTGCTGATAATATATTACTAACAGTACAAAAAAGATAATTTACCTTCATAACATAAAAGAAATCTTGCTGTGCTTAGTTCTGGTCTGGCAACCTTACAGTAAAAACGTCTTTTTCTCCGATAATAGTCTCATGTTCTTGTGCTAGTCGTGGTACTTATTGGTGTTTTACTGTTAACAAAAATCCACTGCAAAATTTTGATGTTGAACAATCATTGCGAACTGTAACATCAGTATTCATAACGAAGTAATTTTCATTAACCTTTTCAATAACTATAAAGTAGGGAAGATATGTTGAACTTTATAGTGAGTTACAGTAACGAAAAAATGTTCCTTTAATAGAAAACCAGATCCATAAGAATAAGAACATAATATCTTTTTTTGTCGAAAATTAATGATCCCAAGAAAGTCACGGCACAGCATCACTAAAAGGTATTTCGGGGCTCTTTTCGTAGTAACATGTCATTTAATATATGATTTGTTACGCGAGTAATAGTAAAACAAAGCAAATAATATAAGGGCCAGCGAAACTGGCGCCCAACGTGGGGCCCGAATTTGCAGTGGCCACGAAAATAATAATGTTTCATGTGTTTTCTTTCATTGTCTATTGTTATATACATGTATGTATTTAGTACTAAATGTATGTATGTGTCTCATGATTAATGCCATGTATTAATGAATGTACAAAAATTATATCATGAAAAAACACGCCACTGCAAGCGACTCAGAGGAAAAGATCCTGATAGTACTGAGAAACTGTACGACTACATAATCCGGGGGCAGCCTAACCCCGAAATCAGATAAGCTAAAGGTAAGACTAAAGTGTAGTTGTCCTGTTTGTAGAAGCTTAACTCCAGTGAAGTGATCTTATATCGCTAGTGGTGTGCGGTGTTTGACGTTAGTATTTATGACAGGGCAAAGTTGAGTGTAGATAGTAATTTTTAGTGTGCAGTGTATTGTAGATAAATTAATATATTTCGTGTGCAAGTGGCAAAACTGTCAGATCCTGTGTTCGAATAGGTAATTTATGAATATGGTTAAATTGCGTAGTCAACGTCCGAGCAATATGGATACTGAGGAACAGCCATTAGTTAGTGCAGGAAATGTAGAAACGGGTGCATTAAGCAGTACAAGTACTCTCTTTGAGGATATACCATGCGAAAATGTGGGGGCAGGGGCACAGGAAGTGGTGCCACCGCCACCAGTGCTCAAGGAGATGTAGATAAAGAAATTGCACCACCCCCAGAAAAGCAGGAACCAGAGAGTGGTAATCTGCCTGATGGGTATTCACTTCAGGCGATATTAGAGCGCGTGCTGGATTATCAGTCAAAATTTGCGCAACAGCTAGCTGAGCGGGACCAGCAACTTGTGCAATCGTTAGAAATTATGAAAAACGAGATTGCCTGTATGAAACAGAATTATGAGTCGATACCTAAGGCCGTGCAGGAGTTGACTGTACAGGTCAACAACCTGCAAGTAGCAAACACTAACATGGTAGACGAGATAGGTGTCTTAGCCAACCGATTAGAAAAGCTAGAAATAGATTCCACACAGCTTGTAGAGCAGAAGTGGAACGAACAAGCGACTAAAATTGAAACCGAATTCAACTCATGGCTAGAAGCGAAGGAGAGTGAGATCGACAAAAATATTAATTCTAATGTACAAGCAGCCATGGCAGATAGAGATTCCGAATCGTTCAGTACCGCAGTAAATAGTCAGGTACAGAACGACGTGCAAACCATCAAACAAATACTCAGTGAGGATATTCCGCAGTGGCAAGTGAATATTAGCAAATGGATATCCGACTTGGAAAAGGGTTTAGCACAGAGCAGCAAACATCTTGAACATGAAACTATGCCGCCAACAGCCAATGTTTTTGGCAACGCACAAACTTATACGCGACGCAACAATGGTGAATCTTCAGGCGATAATGCGAAGAGCTGTAGCTTCGGTTCGGAGCACACAGGCAATGTCCCAGGAGCAAACCAGTATAGTTCAAAAATATAGGTTGAGGAAAGTTCGATCAAAAATAGGCAGTTTCAAACGTTTACTACTGAACGGTAGTCAGTACACCCAGTAGTATTCATAAAAAGCTTTAAAAATATCTTGCCTAGTGTGTGGAACGAAGCACAGAAAATTCAATACGTAATGTCATACATTCAGGGTGATGCAGCGTTGTGGGCTACGGAAGTAGCGGACAGCTGCATGACGTATGAACAGTTCGAAAGGGCGTTTTTGTCGAAATACTGGTCGCCTTGTATACAAGAGCGGCTAAGAAAAGAAGTATACAATCCCGAACCGTACTCACCCCGTCTTGGGAATCTGAGACGGTATTTCGAGAAGTATATAAACAAGACGTGCTACTGGGATGAGCCGATCTCACCAAGAGACACAATAAGACTCCTAAAATCACAGTTACCCATTCATATCAAAGAGAAACTAGTACACGTACCAGAGAACGACATGGAACATTTCCTGTCTGTTCTAGATTCAATAGACTTAATCCAGGAAGACGCAAAAGCAGCGTGTGATCACTCACGGAACAATGGATCAGGGTGTAAACATGACACAAATAATAGTGCACAAAACCACAATCATGGAAATGGTGGGGGTGGTAACAAGCGGCAAGAGCATTCGCAAAATGGTAATAATGGTAGAAGTCAGAACGGGTATGGGCAGCCGTCCCATAATAAAAAGCGTCGATCTGACGACCGGTACGATTCCGGACTTCCAGGAACCAACCGCTGGAAAAATGCGCGAGGTCAGTGGCATAGCAATTACAGCGACAGTAATCGCAATTGGAATCAGAATCAGCGACCAAGCCCAGAACGGCAAGGTAATGACCGGTACGATAACAACAGACCACCACTGCAAAACGCGCCTATTGCGCAGTCGTGGCGGCCTACAAATCAAAACGTACACATAGTAGAGGTCGCGGACAATAGCCGTCCAAGTACCTTGCAAGCAAGCCATCCAACAAACTAGAATCGGCCATGATATGCTCTCCATCGCTGGCCGAGGGGTGGAGTGAGAGTAACACCAATGACAATAATATGCCTGGAATACATATGCTGCGATACAACGACGGTATCAGTATGGATAAAGATCTACTGACCGAGCCGCATGAATGTAAGAAAGATAGCAACGAAAATGTGCAAGCCATAATAGAAGTGAAAATCAATGATGTTGCAGTGAATATAATCATCGACACAGGTGCTTCAGTGAGTGTAATGAGTACAGAATTGTTTAAAGCGCTGGGGAAGGGACGTAGCATACCGACTTTCCCGGTTAATAATTGCAAGGTGTCTGGAGCTATAAGTGCATAGAGCCAATTAGTTAAGTACCAGTTGCAGGTGGAGATTTGTAAGGAGGGCGAAGCCATAGTGAGCTCGTTCCTCATTGTTAAAGGGTTACAGGTGGCCTGCGTTCTGGGAGTAGATTTTCTCCGTGAGAGTGACGCAGTGATCGACCTCTCCTCGGGAAAACTAAGCATAGTTAATAAAGGTAGAAGGATTGAGTTGTCTATGATGAAATCGAAGGAAGTACTTGTGCCATTTTGCAACCGAATTAATATCAAATGTAGAAACCCCTGGGTACTACACCTAGATGATTATTCACATGTGACGGATCTCTATCATCCGAGTATGTAGAAATTTTGAAACAAATGTTGATGCATTTCAAACCAAAGTACAGGAATCTGAGGGTTTAAGCAACATACAAAAGCAACAGTTGACGCAGCTGCTATCGGAATATACCATGGTATTTACTGACCGACCAGGAATAGTCAAGGGGTACCACTATCACATAGAGGTGATGCCCCACAAAACATACTGTCGTGCATCTTACTCCATCCCTTGGTCAAGGAGGGAAGTAGTGGCTAGAGAGATTTGAAAGATGTTAGAGTGGGATAGTAAAATTATTTATTCAATGTCCTGTCAGATGTAAATAGTAGCAGTAAGAAGATTTCAATTGTGTTTTAGAGTATAAGTATGTGAGCTTTAAGAAAGAATTTGTGTGTATTTAAAATTTTGAGGAAGTAAAACATAAATAAGTAAGCATAGCATGAAAGTAGAATCAGTAAACTGAGCAATAGCATGCAAATTGAAGACTTTGTCTACAGACAATTATTATCGTTAAAATACTATATGCTCATCAAGCAATGAACAATCTTTTGGTTGATAAAATAATGATTAATTTCTTGAATCATTTTTCATTTGTAGTAAGTAAGTACAATTAATGATGACATCTCATATAGTAATGTAACAGGTGTAATTGTGTTAGAATTAATGAACCCTGAGAGAGAGTCTCTACTGGACAAAAATTGACTTTGTAGTACGAAACAATTATGTGATGTAACGTTACTGCCAATAGTGATCTGAGAACGACACTGGAACAGAATTCAATCAAAGACAAACCCGTTCCGTGTAACCTACGCTTTGTATGTATCGATGCTTCAATTGAAGCCCGTGTACTTGGTACACGTCCTTGAATATTAATTACGCGGTACGCGAATCAAGTCAAGCAACACGGAAACTACACTGTAGTCCTGTAGGAAAGATCATTTAAAAAAAATTACTAGTACTAAATGAAGTATTTATTGAGCAATATGCCCAAGTCCAGCTGTCATGCACATGGTAAAATCTGTTTGCTAGATGGGTGATAACGTGGCAAGCTACACCGAAAAAGGAAAAGAAAACGATGTACAAAAAAAATCACACACCTTTAAATTTACTTTCTAATTACAAAAAAAAAGCCATATATGCCTAGTGACAATACTAAAAGTGTTTAATGACTCGGTAAACACAATGGACTCAATGTAGATGAGAGTGATTATGCTAAGAACAGTTGATATGCATTAAAAATAAACTGTGTGCATAAAGAATCTAGGAAAGGACGGAATATTGTGTGTAGCAGGGACAGAAAATGACTGTTGTATCTGCACCAATATATACGTTGGTATAAGTCAAGTGTTGAGTGACTAACTGACATAGTGCAGTGCTCAACGAACAATATACTGTGTGTAAAAACGGTAGTTAGTGATCCGTTCGGAGTCGATTCAAACAAACATCGCTCGACGGAAACATTTAGTGTGTGTGAACCGAAACATTTTCGCGTGTTGAGAGACGCTTTGGCAGCGTATCGACCGTGAGAACAAATGAAAGTGTGTAGTACAACGTGCGTGTGACGAACCCTAAATACCAGTGTCACAATGCGATTCACTTGTGAAGCCACAAGAAACCCGTTATCATGCCAAAACATCCTGTGCATACCAGCGAAACGACGGCTTACTGAACAATAAACGCTTTTAACCAAGTTGCGTTTTCTTCCACAGAGAATAATCTGTATCCTTAAAGGCAGTACACCGTTGTGGAATATTTGTTTCATGCGTTGTGACGGGGAGCCATGCGGAGAAGCAGAGACGGGTGCCGTGCCGCCAGCCAGCCGGTCGCGGGAAACAACTGCAACACGCCGACATTGGTGAATGGTTCGGCGCGGTTTGCGACTGCACGGGCGCCACCCCAACACTCCGTCGCTGCTACGGCGAGCAGGTCGTCGACCCCAGCGGTTGTTGGCACGCCGCGTTCCAGACGACGCTACGCAACTATTGCTTCGCGCCGCCCGCTCCGTACGACATTGTTGACATTCAACCGAACATTACCAACTACGCTGTTAATGTACTAATATGAAAATGATTTATTGGACACGAAATTACGTGACAAACATTTTGTCTTTAGTTTACTGTGTATAGACTCAAAATATTCATTTGTTCGGTGATATACGTATGTTATATGTTTTCGTCACATTAGTGAAGCAAACTGACACGAATGACATACCATGGTAGAACATTTGTCGTAAGTGTAGAGACAATCCATTACACTACTGTAAAACTGTTTAATGATTGACTTTCAGTGTGACACAGAACACAAATATTATCACGAATGTGAAAGAGTGTAGAACATACATTTTTATCAAGGAGACTAAAAGTTTAACATTTTTTCATAAATAACCTTTGTTATCTGTGAACATTGGATAAATTCCAACCTTTTTTGATGAACAATCAAACTGTGTTTTAAGACAAACCAGGCGAGATGACCATGGCTCCGGCGCAGTTTTCCCAGGTTTTCTGACCGCACGTAGCCCGAATGGGGGAGCCAGAAAACTGTAACGACTCTGGGACTAGGTTTACGGTCACCTCACAAAGTGTGAGAAAACCATAAAGAGTGTAATTAAAACTGTAGTGGAAAAGAGAAAAGAAGTGAACAGTGAATATTCCAAATAAGGCGACAGACAAGGACAAAACGGACGTTAGTGGCAGCATATTGCCGAACATTCTTAACGTTAGTCAATTGATGCCAGGGGGCATTGTAACGTCTCTTAGCAAAAGAAATATTATGTAATAAAGAGAAAACATTGTGTGTCATGTTTTGTTCTTGTATTAAATTATGTACGGTTTTTTTTTTTAATTTACACTCCTCGAAATGGAAAAAAGAACACATTGACACCGGTGTGTCAGACCCACCATACTTGCTCCGGACACTGCGAGAGGGCTGTTCAAGCAATGATCACACGCACGGCACAGCGGACACACCAGGAACCGCGGTGTTGGCCGTCGAATGGCGCTAGCTGCGCAGCATTTGTGCACCGCCGCCGTCAGTGTCAGCCAGTTTGCCGTGGAATACGGAGCTCCATCGCAGGCTTTAACACTGGTAGCATGCCGCGACAGCGTGGACGTGAACCGTATGTGCAGTTGACGGACTTTGAGCGAGGGCGTATAGTGGGCATGCGGGAGGCCGGGTGGACGTACCGCCGAATTGCTCCACACGTGGGGCGTGAGGTCTCCACAGTACATCGATGTTGTCGCCAGTGGTCGGCGGAAGGTGCACGTGCCCGTCGACCTTGGACCGGACCGCAGCGACGCACGGATGCACGCCAAGACCGTAGGATCCTACGCAGTGCCGTAGGGGACCGCACCGCCACTTCCCAGCAAATTAGGGACACTGTTGCTCCTGGGGTATCGGCGAGGACCATTCGCAACCGTCTCCATGAAGCTGGGCTACGGTCCCGCACACCGTTAGGCCGTCTTCCGCTCACGCCCCAACATCGTGCAGCCCGCCTCCAGTGGTGTCGCGACAGGCGTGAATGGAGGGACGAATGGAGACGTGTCGTGTTCAGCGATGAGAATCGCTTCTGCCTTGGTGCCAATGATGATCGTATGCGTGTTTGGCGCCGTGCAGGTGAGCGCCACAATCAGGACTGCATACAACCGAGGCACACAAGGCCAACACCCGGCATCATGGTGTGGGGAGCGATCTCCTACACTGGCCGTACACCACTGGTGATCGTCGAGGGGACACTGAATAGTGCACGGTACATCCAAACCGTCATCGAACCCATCGTTCTACCATTCCTAGACCGGCAAGGGAACTTGCTGTTCCAACAGGACAATGCACGTCCGGATGTATCCCGTGCCACCCAACGTGCTCTAGAAGGTGTAAGTCAACTACCCTGGCCAGCAAGATCTCCGGATCTGTCCCCCATTGAGCATGTTTGGGATTGGATGAAGCGTCGTCTCACGCGGTCTGCACGTCCAGCACGAACGCTGGTCCAACTGAGGGGCCAGGTGGAAATTGCATGGCAAGCCGTTCCACAGGACTACATCCAGCATCTCTACGATCGTCTCCATGGGAGAATAGCAGCCTGCATTGCTGCGAAAGGTGGATATACACTGTACTAGTGCCGACATTGTGCATGCTCTGTTGCCTGTGTCTATGTGCCTGTGGTTCTGTCAGTGTGATCATGTGATGTATCTGACCCCAGGAATGTGTCAATAAAGTTTCCCCTTCCTGGGACAATGAATTCACGGTGTTCTTATTTCAATTTCCAGGAGTGTATTTTAGATAATATCTGTGTCGACGAGTACTGAAACCGCCACAGACGATACTTATTAAATATCAAACAAAGATGAGAATGTGTGACTCGTATAAATAATACAGAACGAACATTAATCTCTCTGTCGTCTTCTTGGAGGTACGTGAGTAGGATAGCCTGTGACGGTATATTGTACGCTAGCGTAGCATCCTTTTGTCAAGATTGAGAGATGTACGTACTCATTGTAAAGGTGTGTAATAATTAATTGATTTGTTTAAATGTTTTGAATAGAGTTACTTAGTGAAACCTTGCATTATGATTTGTAATAAGCTTGCCTAGCATATTATCCCATCCCTTTAAGACATTTTCAGTTATTTAAATATTATTCGTGGTGCAGAGCAGCGCTACGAACGAACGAGCCGCTGCCGCGGCGCATTCAAACTGCATTAAATGAAATCTATCATACCGCAAAGAAGCGGGAAGGTAATAGTGAATTAAAATTATTTCTTTCAGCTTTCGGACTTGCAGAGCGGAGCAGCAGATTTTATTATGTGTTTTGCAGGTTGACGCGGGCTGCTGATAATATATTACTAACAGTACAAAAAAGATAATTTACCTTCATAACATAAAAGAAATCTCGCTGTGCTTAGGTCTGGTCTGGCAAACCTTATAGTAAAAACGTCTTTTTCTCCGACAATAGTCTCATGTTATAGTGCTAGTCGTGATACTTATTGGTGTTTTACTGTTAACAAAAATCCACTGCAAAATTTTGATGTTGAACAATCATTGCGAACTGTAACATCAGTATTCATAACAAAGTAATTTTCATTAACCTTTTCAATAACTATAAAGTAGGGAAGATATGTTGAACTTTATAGTGAGTTACAGTAATGAAAAAATGTTCCTTTAATAGAAAACCAGATCCAGAAGAATAAGAACATAATATCTTTTTTTGTTGAAAATTAATGATCCCAAGAAAGTCACGGCACAGCATCACTAAAAGGTATTTCGGGGCTCTTTTCGTAGTAACATATTTCATTTAATATATGAGTTGTTACACGAGTAATAGTAAAACAAAGCAAATAATATAAGAGCCAGCGAAACACTCCAACGATACTACGCAAGGGTAAGCGAAAGTTACAGTGGACAATATCCAATGGATCTACCACAACCGGAAAGAACGACGGGAGAAATGATCAGAAACAAAGGTGGCGAAGAATCGCGAATTTCATATGGAACTATGACGAAGTACGACAACGATCATTTCCTCACAGTCAGAAAATTTCAACACTTTCAAGAAGGAAACTCATTACATCCACGAACTTTTATTGATCAATTCCGAGTAGGATTACCAGAACACTGGACGCTAGCACATTAATTAGACTTTATAAGTGCACACATGTCAGGAACAGTCGCAGAAACTATGCAGAATGTTGCAGCGACATGCCGATCGTACGAAGATTTCAGAGAGAAGTTTCTCTCACGATATTGGTCCAGCGAAGAACAGAACAGAGTGAAGTAAGCATTATTACAGAACCCATATTTTGAAAATTCAGGAGAGAAGGGTCCCGTGAAATTTTTCGAATTAATGGCAAAGAAAAATCAATGCTTAGATGTACCATACAGTGACGGAGAGTTGATTAAATCATGCGCGATGAAGCTACCATTGAAATACCTGCAATCATTAGTAGGTGGCGGAGGCAATGACGTCGAAGCATTTAAAGGTATTCTAAGGGAACTAGAGTTCATATTTTCGGAAGATGACACAAGAAAAAGACGAAGCGCACGTTAAAACGAAAGCAAAAAGCTGTGGAATCCACAAGACACAGTACGAAGAAACAATAATTACGAACCACGTGATAACTTCGCACCAAGAAACGACAATAGATTTCAACAAAGAACCGGTTATGGATTTAGAAGAGAATATGGCAATAACTATAATTCACCCAGGAACGGCAACAAATATTACGGAGGGAATAACGACAACCGGAACGGGTACTGGAGAACAAATAGACCGATAAATTATCAACAAAGAAACCACTATCAACAAGCTGAACAAGAAAAGATAATACAGATCGAAGAGGTGGAGGTAAGACCACCAAACCCCGATAAACGTTCGAATTGACAGCTAAGCGCCAATGCCAAAGAGAACGACGCACCGACCCAGGACAATTGTAGCACCTTCAATAGAGAAGTAAATACATTATCACGAAAAGAGAAGAAGGAAGAAACAAATCCGCAGGGACCAGATGAAAACGAAGACAAGAGAATAACAATATCGTGTTGGGACGAAATTAATTGGGAGAATACTGACGAGGAAGATGAATTACCAGAGGCATGCACAACGAATGTAGGAGGAAAGGACGAAGTAATGAATATTGCAGAGCTATTTGAGATGGAAGCCAGGGAAAACGAATTCAATGAGGATAATGCGCAGTCGACAGAAGTTGAAAATAAGTTACGAGTGGGCACACAACCCTACGTATATAATGAAGGAAGTTATGAAGCGATAATTAGAGCATTTAGATGCGATTATGTGGAAGTAGCGACGAAGAAGGAGAAGATAGACGAGGATGAACAAAAAGTAGAGGATGTTGAAGAAAGCGTAAATGAAGGAAGAAATAGAGAAGAGGAAATAAAAGAGAGAGAATTAGCAGTCGAAGCTTATCCTACAGAAAGTTCGAATTCACAAGGGAAATTCCTAAAAAGACTCATGTATGATTCAGTGGAGGATTCATTGATGCAAGAAGAAGAAGAACAGAACCAACCCCTTCAAATTCAATCAATTGTGAAGGCCATGGTAAAGCATATCCCAGTCAATATTGTAATTGATAGCGGAAGTGAACTAACTGCGATCTCAGAAAATTTATTCATGCAGTGTAATGCCAACGAGGAATTTCCAGTTGTGAAAACACGAAAGATTAAAGTAAGAGGTCCTATCAGAAACAATGCTGCGGACGTTACAAGACGAACAAGGTTAACTCTTTCGTGCCAAGGTCAAAATATCGAAGCCAACTTCGTGATTATACCTAAACTAACTGTAGATTGGATTATAGGTGCAGATTTTTTAAATGAGAGACGAGCGATAATAGATATGGGGAAAGGTAGAGTAACATTCGGGAATGTCACACATCTCTTTGAGCAAAAGCTAAAATTGGAAGAAATACCACTCATAAACAAACTATTAAGAATGATGCGAGATAAAGGGGATGAAGCATTAGAATGGTATGCACAAAAGGGGGAATCGCCTCAACTCATGTTAGAAGTCCGTAAAGAAATCAACGAAAAATTGCAAGAAGTTCAAGGTATTTCGGAACACAGTAAAAGAGAATTAGAGGGTATTTTACGAGATAAAGCAGAGGTAGTTTTACCTAAGACTGGCAGCATTAAACGCTTTCAGTACAAGTTTGAACTAAAACACCACAAACCATTTAGGGTGCCACCCTATACAATCCCATTAAGCTACAGGAATAATGTATTCCAGGAGATATCTAAAATGTTAGATGACGATATTATTGAACCAGCTACCTGCACATATAACAGCCCACTCTATATTGTACAAAAACGAGATGGGAGCATCAGGTTAGTGCTTGATTCCAGACAGATCAACACAATCATAATCACTGAGACAGATCGCCCCGATAAATTAGAGAAATTGATACAAAACTTCCACGGTGCTAGGATATTTTCAACAATTGATTTATGGAGTAGTTTCTGGCAAATAGAATTGGCCCCAGAATGTAGAAAATTTACAGCATTAATCGTATTCGGTAGATGTTACCACTTTAAACGATTGCCATTTGGTTTAAACATATCATCAGCAGCGTTTATTAGGGGATTTAATACTATACTCAGTCCTGAAATTTTACAAAAATTACTTGTTATGTTGATGATGTGATTATAGCAGAACCCTCTTGGGAACATCACAACGACACATTAAAGCAGTTTTTACAGATCATAAAAGAGCATGGGGTCACAGTAATTATAACAAAATCCAAATTTGGAAGGCGAGAGGTCAAATTACTTGGACACATAATTGCCGAGAAAGGGGTAATTCCCGACCCAGAAAAACTAACGGCAATCAAAGAATTCTGTACTCCATATAATAAGAAAACTCTCAGAGGATTTCTAGTCTCACCGGATTCTATAAAAAATTTATTTGGATCGACTCTCTCGCAACACCACGCCTATGTGCATTGACTGGAAAAAACACGCCATGGGTATGGGATCAACAAGCCAATGAAGAATTTTTAAAAGTGAAAAACGCACTAACAACAGCACCGATTTTAGCACATCCTGATCTCAACAAAATTTTTGTATGGCCATTGACAGCGCGAAAACAGGTTTAGGAGTTGTTTTATTCCGAGAATACGAACAGGCAGGGCTAAGATCATATAGAACAATTGCATTTGCCTGTCGGGTACTCACAAAAAGCGAGAGAAACTATTCAGTCACGGAGCTGGAAGCATTGGCCATTGCATGGGGCTTCCAACGTTTTCCATACTTCCTATTCGGAAGAAAAACGAAAGTATACACTGACCACAAAGCATTAGAATTTCTGTTATCCGCCAAACTAACTCATGGGAGGTTAGGCAGATGGATGTTAATAATACAAGAATTTGACTTCACTATTACACACATACCAGGACCAGCGAATGTATTAGCAGATGCTTTATCACGATGTCCTCAGGGTGCATCCAAGAACATAGGTTTGGAAGCAGCAGAAGACCAGTTTTCAATGTACTATATGAAACAAGTACCTTTCGAAAACTACATTACGACAGCATTGAAAAACATAGGCAAAGAACAGGACAAGGATCCCGAAATACTAGGAATCAAACACACGTGGAGAAGTAAGGATTTTCCAGACATTCGACAGCACTATCTCGTAAAAAAGAATGTTTTATTTTTTAGACGAAATGTTGCAACGAATGAATGGTTAATTTATATCCCAGATGAACTAATTAATAAGTACATATGGTATACACATTTAAGTAGTGGCCACTTTGGACCAAAGAAATGCTTTTTAAAAATAAAACAAGCATCCATTTTCCTAATATGGATAGACGAATTAGTCAAATGCAAAAAATACATGAGGACTAAACACGTCACTTTCCAAACGAAACCACCTATGTTTCCAATAATCCCTAAAAGATTAAAACAAATAGCTGCAACAGATTTGATGTGGCCCCTCCCATGCACAAAAAATGGATATATTTTCATATTTGTCATTTTGGAACTTACTTCTAAATATGTTACCTTGACACCATTAAAACGGGCAACAGGTCTTACTATAAGTAAAGCATTTAGACAAGATTTTCTCAGACAAGTAGGTTGAGTGAAACGAATAATTTCGGATAATGGCCAAAATACAAATCAGTGCAATGGCAGAACACGTTAAAACAACACAAAATAAAACCCATTTACATATCTAAGTACAAACCTAGCGTAAATCCAGCAGAACGATCTATGAAGGACAAAGGCACTTTATGCCGATTATATGCAGGCAAAAGACACAACACTTCGGATATATACCTTAAAGATTTTCAAGAAGTAATAAATGAAATGCCACATAGCACTACACTACTACCTCCAATTACTGTACTTAAAAATATTGAACCCCCAAACATAACCAGAGAAAATGTTAGATTTCCTATTGTACCACGTAGACAGCACAAACAAGTCATAGCAACAGCACTCTCCAACATCAGAAAGGCAGCTATTAAAAGAAAAGAAAGAGGAGATAGAACAGCAATTAAAAGAACATTCTTAGTAGGCCAGAAAGTATTTGTAAAAACACACCATCTCTCCAGCAAACAGAAACACAAAATTCATAAGTTTTACGCTGCATACAAAGGACCTGTCATAATTAGCCGAATTGCTCATGATAATGCTGTGGAACTAATGAACCCAACAACAGGCAAAACCTTAGGACTTCACCATGTGAGCCACATCAAAAAGTTTAGATTAATTTTATTACTGGTAAATAATCAGCACAATATTTCAAGATTATGTTGCAGATAAGATAGTCAGGAGAAAGAAGAATGAAGAGAGTGGAAGGTGGGAAAACGAAAGTAGTTTCAATAAAAACAAAAACAAAAATAACACCAATAGTACCATAGATTAAGGTGAAGGGATAAAGTGTAGACAGTCTAACAGCATTAAATACTAAAATGCTATACACCACGACACTACATAAAAATAAAAAAACGAATTTGAGGTTTCTTGTATTAGTTAAGACTCAAAACATCTTAGAATTGTAACATGGAATGGGCGCCGAAATTTGTAAAGCTTTTTAAAAAGGCATAAAACAATGTAGGTACTAGACATATGTTAGATGATTATAAGTAAAACTTTTTGTAAGAACCCTTGTAAAAACTCCAGCAAGGACGAGATGCAACGACCCACGAGTTGCAAAACGAGAAGTATCAAGAAAGAAAAGGACGTAATTAGCAAGATATGATTCCTACAAGGCAGAAGCGTCGAGAGAAGGGAAAGGACAGCGAGACCAACAGAAGGCCCTCGTAGAGTGGGCAATAAATCTGCCCGCTAGGCAGAACCCTGCTGGAACGGAACACCAAGCCGCACAGTAGCGGAGCCCTGCAGGGACGCAACGGGCCACCGAACGCCGGAAGGGACCAGTGCAGGAACTGACAAGCTAACACCGGATTTTCACCGCTCGTAAATCTCTGAGCGCTACCACTCAGCAGAGCTAGCAAAAAAAAAAAAAAAAAAAAAAAAAAAAAAACGGCCCGACGAGAAGACCGCTTGAGCAAGCCACCACTGGCAAAAACTATGTGTAAATGTCACACTACCGCTATTAAACAGCATGCTGATGCACGAAACTGAAGAAAACGTCCACTAAGTAGAAATGACATGTCCAAACCATTTATCAAACTGTTACTAGGAGGAGAACCTCAAAGTGACTAGTTATCAATAAATATTTCCATATCCTGCCCAGAGAAGAACCAAGAAGCAAGTAAGAAGCAGAGAAAAAGCAGGAAGAACAGAAGTTGAAGATTCACAAGATTGAGACCAAGAAAGAAGATGGGTGAAGAATAGACGACATACCTTCCCAAATCCCTATGCTATTGCAAACTAGTCGTCTGCAAAGTATTACAACGAAAAACGACCGCTTTCAGCGACACATAACGATGACATTCACGCATACAAAGCCAGTAAACCACGAGATTCTGCACTCACAGCTCCATTCCATTATGGGACCTTCACAACAGCAACACACACTTGCAAAGCCAACAAGGAACGACGAACAAAGCTGTACATCAAATACTTGCCCACATCCATCTCGCTCAAGTCCATCACCTTCGTGTGAAAACATTCGCCAACCTCATGCTTAAACATTTATAGGATTGTGTGAATGTGTGAAATCAAATTATGTGATGTAGGAATGGTGCAAAGAAACGTGTGAAAAACTAAATAAGTTAAGCACACCAGACAGCTAATAAACTACAAAATAACAGTCATTGAAAATGGACTTATGTAAAAAAATAGACTATCGATAAAAATAAATCATTAGTTCTGTAATGGACATTATATAAAGAACAAAAGTAAGGCATAATAAACACTAAAACTGTATGCCACTTATTTTCTCCCCATAAAAATAAAAGAATAACTATATTTTACTTATTTTCTAGTTATAAAAACAGAGAATAAAAAATTATATTGTTGGATGATTTCCCTTTTTTTTAACATTTGTACCATTTGTTAGGATAATATCTCAATACTTGTGTATGTATATTTCTTTGTCAAAGCAATTCTTGGAAATAATTCTTATTTGTTAGTGTAACAATGTTGAAATGAGTGTCTAGAAACAAAAACATTTTACTTGTACATGATATTTAGAAAATGTGTTAGGAATAGATTTTACTTAATTACTACACTTATAAAAAATATGTTTCTAAGAAAATCGATGTGAAAGACTCCTCACTTTCGATAACAAACTTCTTAAAGAACAAACTTCACACTTAAATAAAGAAATAAAATATTAAAAATTAATAATAGCATAAAAATATTCTTCTCTTGTCACTTTTGAGAATAATGTGGAAGAATATAAAAATATAAATTAGTAATACAAACTAGCATAGAACCAGAATAACATGGCTGAACAGTAGGCAACAAAATTTAGATAAAGCAATAATTTATGACTAACTTAGACAACGATTCAATCATTGCCTAAATGCAGTGCAAAAATTAAATTCGAAGGGTGGTGATATGTAAGGTGTCAGGCAAATCCAACACCTTCCATGAAAACCCTGACATGATAAGCAAATCCAGTAGTATGTCACATAGCTCCGAATATATTGTGACATTAAATTAACCAAAGTAATATGAGTAACAAGTGAGCAAATGGAATACCACAGACTAACACAAGAAGGTCTAAATGCATGTCATACCTTCCCACCGTGGGACAGACGCAGTTCCGAGGGGAGAAACGAGAACAGAAGCCGAGAGCAGAACCGTGTGAAGCTGGAAGGCCCTACGATAAGGGACGGACGGACACCCACGTCGCCAGCTAACCGCTAGGACCACACCACCCGCAAGACTTTTTCGCGTCTCTGTTACGTCAAGACCACCCCCCAGCCAATGTTAAAAGCTAGAGCCCTCCGGAAGAACAGTATAGATCTTACGATAACACAAAAAGGGCTACACCACCCGCAAGTTTTAGCGTGAGACTTTTTCGCGTCTCTGTTACGTTAGGACCACCCCCCAGCCCATGTTAATAGATAGAGCCCTCCAAAAGAACAGTATAGATGTTGCGATAACACTAAAGGACCACACCAGCTGCAAGTTTTAGCGTGAGAATTTTTCGCGTCTCTGTTACGTTGCAAACTTTAAAAACATTGCCCCACCACGAAAAGTATAACGTTTCTCATTGGATAGACAGAATTTTTATAGGCGGAGCTTAAGGCTAACATTGAGACCCTGATTGGTCAGATGAAAACACAGCCAGATAGTTTTTTTTAAACCAACTTCTTGAACCCCTTGAACCCCTTCCACTAAATTTAGTTAGTATTAAGATTCTTTTACAGGGAGTGCAGTGGAGCTGACGCTGAAATAATTAAGTATTTGGTTACATCATCGCTAGTCTCACTGAACTCTTCTGAATTCTACATGTCATGTGTGGTCTGGCGTCTCGTTACCAGCAACAGGTCCCAGGTTCAAACTAGTCAATTCCCTAAAAAACACGCTCAGAGCGTCGTTGCGCGAAAGTGGTAGGGAGCCAGGATATAGAACAAACAGACACCACGCAGATTGTTTAGATCCTCCTCACCTTCCTTACGATTAAGAGAAGAAAGGAGGATATACAAAAAGTTTTCGGGAATGATTCCATTTATATATGTACGAATGAACAAATATTTTATTCGATCTTCTGTAAACTACACATGGTTATCAACACGGTGTGGCAGACATTCCCCACACTTAGAGGAGGAATGTATCTTATATGGACATGGTTGCTGAAACACCTTATTTCCATGTTAAAGCTCAGTTTACACAACTCATCAGCTGCAGTAGGAAGCCCTTTCCGAAATTGAATTTTCGCATTCCACTCCGTTACCAAGGACACATGTATCAAACCACCGTCGCCGTGGATACCTCATACACTGTTGTAGCCATGGAGAAATGCCTACCTGTATATTTTCACAGCCTCCCAGAAAATGGACACAAAAACATTGTACATCTTTCACTGGGGTCCTGTAACCAAGAATTATCAAATGCCCCCTCAAACAAAAGTCTAGCAGGATTAGGTTTGAAGAGTTGTATGAAGGCCAAGGAACTTGTCCACCTCTATGTCTCCATCTGTTACCAAATCTGTCGTTTAGAACCCTACGAACATTAAAACAAATTGAACGAACTTCATCGTGCATGAAGTGCATGTTTTGTTGCACTCGTAAAGTCACGTGTTCTAGCTGAACAGGTAGAAGGCATGGTAAGTTTCCCATTGAGCCTGGGAGGAAGAACACGGGGCCTAACGAACAGTCACTGTGGTATCGTCCAGAGATCGTGGTGCTACCCTGAAGTTGTCAACGCCTATCGATACCGCATGCGTTAGCGTGGTCTTGCAGAAATCCACGACTATGAGTGGGGACGCTCCTGAAGCCCATGACTCCTTCTCAACACAGCAGCATCCTCTCACCCGAGGCGAATATAGAGCCGAGCACAGAGGCACTCTCCGTCAGTTGCTGACCTCATGGTTCAAATGGTGCAAATGGCTCTTGGCACTATGGGACGTAGAACTACTTAAACCTAACTAACCTAAGGACATCACAAACATCCATGCCCGAGGCAGGATTCGAACCTGCGACCGTAGCAGCCACGGGGTTCCGGACTGAAGCGCCTAGAACCGCTCGGTCACAGCGGCCGGCCGCTGACATCATCTGAGGGAGTCATCATCATAAAGTAGAACCAACGAGTTTTTAGCGTTTCTGATGAAGTAGTATATACAGTATACGCAGAATGCCGGTAGATGTACACAGGCTATGACCCGCGTGGGGAGACCGATAGTGATGGGGGTTACACGCACGCGATGTTGGGGAAACGCCGAGCGTTGTAGGGAAAGTGCCGTTCTAAACTGAATGCTAGGCTCATATATTTCGTAAAAATTAAGTGGGGCCCCTCAAATCACACATCTACATGGTGACCATTCAGAAATATATACTGTCACCTCTGGTTTGGTTAGTATCTAGAGAGAATTCTGTTGAAAATTCAGCGACTTATTTTCGCCTGGCTTGTTAACAATTTGAAACTTTAAGATAAGCGTCATGAGTGACGATTTTGGGGTAGAACCTACAGATATCTCTGACTGCCATGTTGAAATTTGTTTCTTTTGACAAAACACAGTGGACTTTACACAGTATCATCTCACTTACACGTTGAGCAGGCACAAGTGCGAGAAAATTCTGAGACAGTGGTCTATTAAGTTTGTTAAGCAAGAAACTGAGGAAAAGTAAGGTCAGTAGCTTATGGAAAAGTACATCGTCCATACAAAAAAGTGTAATGTCTTCATTTGTTTTGTTCCAAGACCCATAGCATTTCTCGTTTCACCAGCTATCGATGGCCTTTAAAAATTACATTCTGTCATCTAGAAGGTATGTAGTTACTGGAAAACACGGTTGATCATGAAGTTTTGCATAGTATGCATACTAACCATACGGCAAAATACTCTCCTCTTTGCGTGCTGTCATTTGCCAAAATCTTATTTTGATATCTGAAACCGTTTATGAAATATGAGGAATATTGCCGATATTTCACTCTGGTTTTATCGCTGGCGCGGCGCTTTCGCAAATGTATGTGCAGCGTCAGATCAATTTTCTCGAGATTGTTGACAGATTGATACGTCTATCCAAGTCTAAAAAAAATTGAATATGCTAGCTAAAGTTTCATATGCAACAACGTATTTTGTACTATGCAGTAAATTCAAATCATAACTACCTCCGTTTGTCATTGCAAACTTATCCAAATCATAAGAACTATTACGATTAACGAAACGATGGGCACATCATCATGGACCTGACATATAAAACTATACGTAATGAAAAAATGATTTTTTTTACCGAATAATATCTGTAAAACCTTTTGAGAAAGACTACAAGTCGTGCGTGTCGATTCTGCCATCGCTGACCGGCCGAAAGGTGCAACGTACGAGGTGCATTCAAGTTCTAAGGCCTCCGATTTTTTTTCTAATTAACTACTCACCCGAAATCAATGAAACTGGCGTTACTTCTCGACGTAATCTCCCTGCAGACGTACACATTTTTCACAACGCTGATGCCATGATTCGATGGCAGCGGCGAAGGCTCCTTTAGGAATCTGTTTTGACCACTGGAAAATCGCTGAGGCAATAGCAGCACGGCTGGTGAATGTGCGGCCACGGAGAGTGTCTTTCATTGTTGGAAAAAGCCAAAAGTCACTAGGAGCCAGGTCAGGTGAGTAGGGAGCATGAGGAATCACTTCAAAGTTGTTATCACGAAGAAACAGTTGTGTAACGTTAGCTCGATGTGCGGGTGCGTTGTCTCGTTGAAACAGCACACGCGTAGCCCTTCCCGGACGTTTTTGTTGCAGTGCAGGAAGGAATTTGTTCTTCAAAACATTTTCGTAGGATGCACCTGTTACCGTAGTGCCCTTTGGAACGCAATGGGTAAGGATTACGCCCTCGCTGTCCCAGAACATGGACACCATCATTTTTTCAGCACTGGCGGTTACCCGAAATTTTTTTTTTGTGGCGGTGAATCTGTGTGCTTCCATTGGCGCTATGTTTCTGGATTGCAAAAATGACATCCACGTCTCATCCATTGTCACAACCGACGAAAAGAAAGTCCCATTCATGCTGTCGTTGTGCGTCAACATTGCTTGGCAACATGCCACACGGGCAGCTATGTGGTCGTCCGCCAGCATTCGTGGCACCCACCTGAATGACACTTTTCGCATTTTCAGGTCGTCATGCAGGATTGTGTGCACAGAACCCACAGAAATGCCAACTCTGGAGGCGATCTGTTCAACAGTCATTCGGCGATCCCCCAAAACAATTCTCTCCACTTTCTCGATCATGTCGTCAGACCGGCTTGTGCGAGCCCGAGGTTGTTTCGGTTTGTTGTCACACGATGTTCTGCCTTCATTAAATTGTCGCACCCACGAACGCACTTTCGACACATCCATAACTCCATCACCACATGTCTCCTTCAACTGTCGATGAATTTCAATTGGTTTCACACCACGAAAATTCAGAAAACGAAAGATTGCACGCTGTTCAAGTAAGGAAAACGTCGCCATTTTAAGTATTTAAAACAGTTCTCATTCTCGCCGCTGGCGGTAGAATTCCATCTGCTATATGGTGCTTCCATCTCTGGGACGTATTGACAATGAATGCGGCCTCATTTTAAAACAGTGCGCATGTTTCTATCTCTTTCCAGTCCAGAGAAAAAAAAAATCCGAGACCTTAGAACTTGAATGCACCTTGTATTTGTCAACCTTCCCTTCCGAGCAAACTGATGAACTAACCCAGCGCTTTTGGACGAAAACTGGTCACTGCACATTGGCCACCGTATCCTCTGCGAACTTTACTTTGGTAAAGGCTGAACATTGTTCAAGAGAACAGTTTCTTAATTAGTGCATTAAATGATGCTTTGCTACGCAATGACATTTGTAAATTATCCAGTACACCTGTGCCAAAGAATTGAGTCCAAGGTAGGTAAACCTTTCATTCAATTATGTAACAAAGTAAACTAACATATCATGTGTCACGGTTCCTGTCTGCTGCCTCACCAGACAGTTAAAGAACTCACAGTTATAGCTGGACGAAAGCAGTTTCGTCTGGTCACAGCAGTCACCAAAAATGCTGGCCCCAACATTGACATAAAATAGTTACTGATAACGTAATTGCACAAGTCTGTGAGGATTATCGACAGCCCATAATAAGGAATGGGGAAGGACCCCATAATTGAACCTTGTATGACTCCTTTCATGTTTACTGCTTTGTCAAATAATGTGGGAAGGAGTTACAATGTTAGTGACAAATTGTAACTCCTACCCACATTATTTCAAGCATTCATCACACCATTTAGCATTCTATTTGACCATTAAGATACAAGCCAATTGTGTTTCCCATGTTTTGAATATGAAAAGAAGTAGGAAATAAGATCTAACAGGAAATAAAGCGTTTCACCAACGATGTCGATACAATATATTTAATTTCACTATACGTGAGAAACGTTTCCCGAAAACCTGGCCACACCATCTTCTTACATCGTGTATCTTGAAGAAGAAAACACACTCACTCGCGTCCGGTCACGCTAACAGTCGCCTCGAGTCAGGCGCCCGTGATGGAAGATTAACGTGAAACAGCAATACGAACAATGACTCAGGTTACACTACTGTAGGCATATAGAGAATAAAGAAAACAGTTTTGTTTATGCTCTATTTTAGCGAGAGTGCAAGGGGGTCGGGTCAAGTACATAGCCTCTCTAGCTGCCCGCCCACTCCCATATCTGTCAGGAGTGTAGCGATGAAAAATAATGTATTTTGATGACTATTGCCAGGGACCCTAGCAGGTTTGGTTACTACAGAGCTTGTAGCCATTGCGAACCATACTCCCACCCACCTCCACCCACGTTGCTATGCGACTGATTACACTTTATAGCAGATCCTTGTAGTTTCAAGGTGATGTTCATTAAAATAAATTCTCGGAAAAAAAAATTGCAACTCCAAGAAGGAGTTCTACCCATAAACTGAAGTTGGTGTTCGTGTTTCTGCATCTTTAAGATGATGTCTATTGAAATTTTGGACTGGTTGCATAAGAGTGGCGCTGCTAGAGCTACTATGAGGATGCGGTTCAAATGGCTCTGAGCACTATGGGACTTAACATCTGAGGTCATTAGTCCCCTAGAACTTAGAACTACTTAAACCTAACTAACCTAAGGACATCACAAACATCCATGCCCGAGGCAGGATTCGAACCTGCGACCGTAGCGGTCTTGCGGTTCCAGACTGCAGCGCCTTTAACCGCACGGCCACTTCGGCCGGCCATGAGGATGCGAATCAGGTTTGTTTTAAACACACTCTGTACCGATCCTGAGTGTTAGTAACCACTTCACTGAGTTTGAACGCGGTTGTGTATTAAAGCTACACGAAGTTTGACGTTCCTTCTGCGATTTTTCAGAAAGAACTTGAAACACGCCCGGGAGTACTAATGGGGGGGGGGAGGAGACCCTTAAACTGGTTGTCGTTCCTTGACCGTGCACCCTGTCCACACCACTTACCTGATAATCCCGCGGCGGTCGTGCTGTTCTGCTCCATAGTGCTGCTGGCTTGCCTGAAACTATCTATCGAAATATGCAAGCGAGTTTAGGGGAGCCACTCAACGTTAAAACACAACACTATTCGACGTCTGGTATGAACAACTATATTCTAAGACGATTAAAGGAAAATCGCAGGTTGCACTGTTTACATTCCAATTCAGAAGTGTTATCCCAATTAATGGATGATTAACAGTCCACAATATCATTCGGACGAGCGTACGCGTAACCGACACGACGCGGGTGATTGTTGATGATGCGGAAGCCGAATGATCGCACGAAAGTTCTTACGCTCGTCACGCATACACAGATATTTGGTACCAGTCCTCCTTGACACTAGTAATGATATAACACTATTCGTAAAGTTAATTTTATTCTCAATTCGCACTTGTACGAGCGTCCGCGTAACCGTCGGGGCGCGGCTGATTGTTGATAATGCGGAAACGCGATGACCGAACGCACTTTCTCACCCTCGCTACAAGACACTGGCACTTGACTGCAGTCTTTTATGGTGACTAAATTTTTACTGATTCACATCAGTTCATTCTGGGAGACCGAATACGGCGCGGATGATTGATGCTGTGTGACACGCAACGAAAGGATATACAAATACGTTATCAGCAGCACTGCTCATTTTAAAATTACTTCTCGACTCACTTTTCTCTGAATCATTTACTTATTTTATCACTTTACTGTAATAGCACTTTTAACAACACTTCAACTTCCATACTAAATGCCTCTCACATGCAGAACTACACACTACACAACATAACAGTTTTGTGATCCCGTGCTCGACTCTCTACAGACGCGGCTGCCCACAAAGATACTCCACAACTAAGCCAGCTATATGACAATACGCTTACAACCTAGTAGCAACTTAGCAACTGTAAATGATTACTGGAAGCGGTGGTCACGAGAATGAGAGCTGAGCAGCAGTTGTCACCGTAATGACACAATGAACTGTTACGAATTGGTTACCTCGAGGACAGATCAAAGCCAGACGCCCTGTAGCGTGCCTTCCACTGATGCCAAATCACGTCCATTTGCGACTTCAGAGATGCCAAGCGAGAGCTCATTTGAGTGCAAGGTGGCCGTCTGCTTCTTGTCTGATGAGTGTTGGTTCTGTCTCGATGCCAGTGATGGCCGTGTACCAGTTAGAGGGAGACCATTTGAAAGCCTGCAACAAATCTGTCTGCGTGCTAGACATATTGGCCTAGACCTGGTGTTACGATCAGTGGTCCGATTTCGTATGACAGCAGGATGTCTCTAGTGGTTATCTGACGCACCCTGACTGAAAATTTTTACGTCAGTCTGGTGATTCGACCTGTTGTGCTGCCATTCATGAACAGCATTCCAGGGGTGTTTTCCAGCAGGATAACACTCGCCAGCATATCGCTGTTGTAGCCCATAATGATCTACAGGATATCGACACGTCGCGTTGGTCTGATAGATCTACATCTACATGGACACTTTAGAAATCATATTTAAGTGCCTTGCAGAGGGTTCATCAAACTTCACATCTCTCTATTATTCCAATCTCTTATAGCGCGCGTAGGAACGAACACCTATATCTTTCCGTACGAGCTCTGATTTTCTTTATTTTATCGTGCTGATCGTTTCTCCCTACGTACGTCGGTGCCAATAAAAGAACATAAGACGGCTGCTCATTCGGAGGAGAAAGTTGGTGATTGGAATTTCGTGAGAAGATTCCGTCGCAACGAAAACGCATTTCTTTTAGTGACGTCCAGGTCAAATCCTGTATCAATTCAGTGATACTCACCCATATTTCACGATAGTACAAAACGTGCTGCCCTTCTTTGAACTTTTTCGATGTACTCCGTCAGCCCTATCTGGTAAGGATCCCACACCGCGCAGCAGTATTCTAAAAGAGGACGGACAAGCGTAATGTAAGCAGTCTCCTTAGTAGATCTGTCACAATTTTAAAGTGTTCTGCCAACAAAACGCAGTCTTTGGTTAGCCTTCCCCACAACATTTTCTATGTGTTCTTTCCAATTTAAGTTGTTCATAATTGTAATACCTAGGTATTTAGTTGAATTTACGGCCTTTAGATTAGACTGATCCATCGTGTAACCGAAGTTTAACGAATTCCTTTTAGCACTCATGTGGATGACCTCACACTTTTCGTTATTTAGGGTCAACTGCCAATTTTCGCACCATTCAGATATCTTCTCTAAATCATTTTTCAATTTCTTTTGACCTTCTGATGACTTAATTAGTCGGTAAACGACAGCATCATCTGCAAACAACCTAAGACGGCTGCTCAGATTGTCTCCCAAATCGTTTATATAGATGAGGAACAGCAAAGGGTCTATAAAACTACCGTGGGGAACGCCAGAAATCACTTCTGTTTTTCTCGATGACTTTCCGTCTATTACTACGAACTGTGACCTGACAGGAAATCACCACTCTTGTCACATAACTGAGACGGTAATCCATAAGCACGCTATTTCACTACAAGCCGTTTGTGTGGTACAGCGTCAAAAGCCCTGCGGAAATCCAGAAATACGGAATCGAACTGAAATCCCTTGTCAAGAGCTCGCAACACTTTATGCGAATAAAGAGCTAGTTGTGTGTCACTAGAAAGATGTTTTCTAAACCCATGTAGACTGTATGTCAATACACCGTTTTCTTCGAGGTACTTCATAATGCTAGAACACAATATATGTTTCAAAATCTTGCTGCATATCGACGTTAGTGATATGGGCCTGTAATTAAGTGGATTACTCCTACTATCTTTCTTGAATATTGGTGTGACCTGTGCTACTGTCCAGTCATTGGGGAACGGATCTTTCGTCTAGCGGACGGTTGTATATGATTGTTAAGTATGGATCTAATGAGTCGGCATACTCTAAAAGAAAACTAATTGGTATTCAGTCTGGGCCAGAATACTTGCTTTTATTAAGTGATTTAAGATGCTTGACTACTCCAAGGATATTTACTTCTACGTTACTCAGGTTCGCAGCTGTTTTGTATTCGAATTCTGGAATATTTACCTCGTCTCCTTTTGTGAAGGCATTTCGGAAGGCTGTGTTAAGTAACTCTGCTTTGGCAGCACTGTCCTTTATTGTATCTGCATTGCTGTCGCGCGGAGAAGGCATCGGTTGTTTCTGGCCGATAACATACTTCACATATAACAAGAATATCTTTGGATTTTCTGCCAGGTTTCGAGACAAAGTTTCGTTGTGGAAACTGTTATAAGCATCTCGCATTGAATCCGCGCTAAATTTCGAGCTTCTGTAAAAGATTGCCAATCTTTGGGATTTTGCGTCTGTTAAAATTTCGTATGTTTGTTTCGTTGTTTCTGAAACAGTGTTCTGACCCGTTTTGTGTACGAAGGAGGATCAGCTCTATCGTTTGTTAACTTATTTGGTGTAAATCTCTCACTTGCTGGCGATACTATTTCTCTGAATTCAAGCCACATCTGGTTTACACTTATATTATTAGTTAGGAAGGAGTAGAGATTGACTCTTAGGAAGGCGTAAAGGAAATTATTATCTACTTTTTTGAATAGGTATATTTTTCGTTTGTTTTAGGAGAATTTGAGGGTTACAATATTCAGTCTCGCTACGACTACCCTATGTTCACTAATCCCTGTATTCGTTTTGATGCTCTTTATTGACTCAGGATTATTTGTTGCTAAGAGGTCAAGTGTGTTTTCACAACCGTTTATTATTGGCGTGGTCTCATGAACTAACTGCTCTAAATTTTCAGAGAATTGCGTTTAGTACAATTTCGGATGATATTTTATGCAGACCTCCGGTATTAAACATGTATTTGCGCCAACATATCGAGGGAAAATTAAAGTCACCACGAACTATAATCGTATGAGTCGGGTATGTGTTTGTAATCAAACTCAAGTTTTCTTTGAACCTTTCAGCAACTGTATCATCTGAATTGGGAGGTCAGTAAAAGGATCCTATTATTATTTTATTCCGGTGGCTAACAACGACTTCTGCACATACTAACTCACAGGAACTATCTACTTCAATTTCACGACAAGTTAAACTACTTCTAACAGGAACATCAGATCTGTCTCCATTCGAGCACATATGGCACATCATCGGAAAATGCCAGCGTAATCCGCAATCATCATTAACCGTCCCTGTACTGAGCGACCACGTGCAACATGCATGGAACTCCATCCCACAGACTGACATCCGGTACCTGGACTACACAATGCATGCATGTCTGCATGCTTGCATTCAACATTCTGGCGGTTTCATCTGTTATTAATGTATCAGCAATTCAAATTTTCAATGTCTTATCTCGTGCATGCACTAACACTTCATCTTGCTACGTAAATCACTGAAATATGTTGCCTGGACAAATGTATTCCCGAAACTTCATTACACTAATTCAGTTACTTTTTGGTGTCGCGATACTTTTTCCGTCAGTGTACATTGCTGATGTGGAGCACTATTGACAGAAACTGATTTATACTATTTATAGCGGGTAACTGTCGATCATCTCTCAGGCACCCAAGTGGAGTTTTGAGTTTTCTGCTCCCTTCCGCCTCCTGCGGCTGGTGATGGAGGGGTCGGCATTGACTGCTGGGATCTGGGAGGCGCTCTGCTGCCAGTCAGCGGCCCCCTCCCCCCCCCCCCTTCGCCTACCGGTTGGTGGGAAGCCACCAGCGTCACCGCCGCCGTCACCACCGCCACCGCTGCTACTCTCGTGAAATTCGTTTACCCCTTGCGTCTCTGCCTCCCCACCCGTTTCTAAAACCGACGCCGCTCGTGTATTGAAATCGATGAAGGAGCCGCGAGGTGAAAGAATTCTTTGGCCTCTGCCTCCATCGCCGCTGTGGAATGCGGAAATGATGTGCCATTCCTGCAAAAATGAAAGAATTCAAATGGTGGCATAAAATTGACGTCACTTGTACAGACCACTAATAAAAAAATGGATTCCAAAATCTTAAACAAGGCTGTGAAACAGCAACTCTGTAATTCTCAACAGACTGAAAAATCAGCCAACCAATTGCAAATAAAGGTTTCGATATTTGCAAAACTATCTCCTTCACGTATACACCAGTTACAAAATAATTTTTTTGCAACCCTAAAAAATAATAATAGAAAAATATTTGTGAAGTAAACGTACTCATTTGCTGCATCACGTAATGATACAATAGATTAGATGAAGCCGAGCGGCTCTTGTCATAAACTAAATTGATGAAATAAGTGTTATTGCAAGCCATGGCAACAATAAACGATGGAATATCTGTGAGTCCGCAAATGCGAGCAATGAAGTATGAATAAAAATTTTAGGAACTACTGAATCCACTTGACAAAGCAGTTTGACAGCCCTTCAGAAAAGTTTAGCGAATAACTTACACTCACTTGTACCACTATTAGCAAATAATAAAGACATGACAATAAATGAATACTCACTGTGTTTTGCGAAAACGGAAGGTGGATCTTACAGGATATTGCCAAAATTTGGCTTACAGTATGTCTTAAAAGGACACTTACTGCACTCGCATCTAGATTTATTTCCGGAAAGTCTTGTCTCAATAAGCGACGAACTCGGAGAAAACTTTCATAACGAGATTTCACCGTTTATTTGCCTCCACGACGCGTTTCGACGGTTTAAACCTCCATGATCGAGGTTTAGACCTCTGAAACTTGACGTGGAGGTAAATAAACAGTGACTGGTAACAGTAAACTTGTTGTTTCATTTAATGTCAATAACAGCTAAGAAAAAATCCTAAGCTAATGTGTTCGCATTTAAAGGAGATTTCAGCTATAGAAAAGACGTATCAAGTCAAATGGAACCTTAATATACTGGCCGATTATTGTTGGGCCACCAAGAAGGATGCTCCATAGGCGTAGTATAGGAGGAAAATCATTTCTCACTTTAAAGGAGAATCCAAATGTTTGAATATTGTGTAAATAAGAATATAGAAAATACGGAAGTATTTGAAATTATAAATGCCTGTATCTCGGAAACCTTGTGCTCTTCAAACTACGGACGTACACAGCAAACTGTGTAACATGTTGCATTGTCCTGCTGGTACATGCCATCACTCTAAGAAAAACAAACTGTATGTAGGGATGCTCATGGTTCCAAAGGATAGATGCTTACTTGTGTTGATCGATGGAGCCTTCGGCAATGACGAGCTTGCCGAGGGAATGTCACGAAAACATTCCCATACCGTAACGTTCCTTTCTGGGCGGGGGTGTTTGCTTCCATTTTTCACTCCATGAACGCTAACTACCATCTGTGCGATGGAGCATAAACGGTGAAAATGCCACCTATCGCCAATCAATGAACGTCTATTTGCCCTTTGGCGAGCAAATTCCAGACTTTGTTGACAATGAAAGGGAGACAGCATGTTTCCATGAACCAGGTACCTGCTACGGAAGCCCATACGCAACAACGTTTTCTGAACGGTCATTGAGGAGAGGCAATTGGTAGCCTCTTGGTTCATCTGAGTGGTCAGTTAATCAACAGCTGCATTTCTATTCGCTCTCACATATCCCTGCAGCCGTCATTCAGCCGTGACATCTATAGCCCGTGGTGCACCACAGTTTCCTTGGCGCCGGTTCTGGATAGCACCATGTCGTCATACTTGTTATACTTCAACCACGGTGGTACGCGGACCGTTTACAAACTTAACCATTTCAAAAACGCTTCCATTATGGCAAGAAAGCCAATGATGATGCAGTTTTGAACTTGAGATATGTCGCTCCGTTTTTGCATTACTACAACGACTGCACAGTGTTCGGCGTTGCTCCGAAACGCTTTATGGATACTCCACTGTTGGTGCTGCCACCTGCCGTCTGTGAGCGTTTATTGCAGATTGACGTCAAACGTAGTCGATGGTCACATTAATGTGACAGGACCGCGAATGTTGGGCAAAACCAGAACGTTGTGCGGCCGGTGCTGGTGAAGTCATCTCTTTAACTTATATTGTCGTCGCGCTTCTTAGTTCCTCTGTCGCTCTTTGTTGTCCTAAATGAATGTAAACGATTTACTCACCGATCTCTTCACGCGTCATATCCGCGTCCGTCTTTGGGGCTGTAGTAATATTTACGTTGTCCTTGCTTCAGCCACCTGACTGCAGGCTGTGCAGACCGTGTTGCTCATTTCATCAGTTAGTTTCTGTTTCAACCTCATCTCCACTCTTCTCTTCCTCCTGTTCTTCCATGTTTCGCGAGTGATTATGTCCGCCTCGATCACCCCAGCCACGTTCTCCGCGTGTGCCGTTATTATTATTCCTAGGTGCGTTGTTGTTGTAGTTTATGGTTGTTATTGTTGTTTCGTGTGCCTCTGCCCATTGCATTCTCGTCAGAAAACTTTCTTTATCCTTCCACCGCCCTCCCTCCGCCACCACCTGTACGGTCTTTGGCAGTTTCTTTCATAATGCTGTAAACTTCAGATCATCGTTACCAATATGCATATCACTTCCACCACTGTATCCTGGATCCTATAGGAACTCCATAATTGTATTTGATTGAATTTCGGGCCACGAAAACAGCTCCATAAACTTCTGAATATATTCCTCGAGGCTATGGCGTCGGTTTCGCACGTTCTTTGTCCAGTAATGACTGTGGTCTTTCATTAAACTGCGTGTCACTCCGTACATGACACAATTTCCGTTACCTGTTTGTATTTGTTGAAATGTTTCATTTATTTCCGTTTTTCAAGATTTTAAACATGGCTGCAACAGCAACTGTTGAAATTCTTCACGATAAAGGATGACAGCCATAAACAGTTGCAGGATAAAAATTTTTTATTAAAATTTCTTGACCAGGGTTTCGGTACATATAAATATACCTTCATCAGAAGTAAAAAATCTGAAATTAAATCATGTAATGGAGATTAATAAAACAATTGTGCCAAAGGCGTCGTCAATAATTGAGACATCTTCTCCATTAGTACAACATGACTATGGGCACAGTGTCAAAGTGCACAGTTTAGCACCATTACTTCGCCTGTGAACTATCGAGATAGTTCACAGGCGAAGTAATGGTGCTAAGCTGTTCGCTCTGACCCTGTGCCCATAGTCATGATGTACTAATGGAGAAGATGTTTCAATTATTGACGACGCCTTTGGCACAATTGTTTTATTAATCTCCATTACATGATTTAATTTCAGATTTTTTACTTCTGATGAAGGTATATTTATATGTACCGAAACCTTGGTCAAGAAATTTTAATAAAAAAGTTTTATCCTGCAACTGTTTATGGCTGTCATCCTTTATCGTGATGTATTTCCGTTTATGTTACTGTAGTCGTTCCTGCAACTTTTTTACTTTCCTCTTGGTGTCTTCAGGCCGTTTTGTAATCTGTCTCAAACTGCTTTCCACAGACTTTACTTATTTCAGTCTTTGCTTGCACCCGTGTCACAACATCTCCGATCCTCTTTTCAATTGTACTTTCTGTCTGTTCGTTTATACCTTCGATTTTCTTATCAACTTCTCTCATATAATTTTCAGCTCTTTCTTTAGGCTTAATTCCACTTCGGCAATTATACTTTCTCTCTTAATCTGCCATGCTGTTTTATGTTTGAATTTGCTCAGTCCTGCCTGCGTTTCATCCTCCAGATCAGAGTGAACCGCTTCTATCTTCGTCTCTATTGAATCCAAATACTCTAATTTACTTTGACCTGCTTTCATTTCAGTTTCCATTTTGTCTAGTTTCTTTAATTTGATCATTTCTTTTTTAATTTTTCTGGCTAGAGTCTATTCAATTATCTAATTTATCACAAAATTATTTAAAATGTTGAAAAGTTGACTGAGCATAAGGATTAGCTTTTATTTCTTCGGGACCTGCTTCTATTGTAAGATTAGTAATTTTGCTGGTTAAACTTCTGATTCGATTTTTTCTCCTGTCCAATCTTCTCCTTGTTCAGTGTTGTTTCTAACCATTTGCTCAATCGCTTCGTCAACTGCAGACATTTTTATACCCTCTGACTTTGGTACCGTACCGGTCTAGTTCGGGTGCATTTAGTTAGGATAATAAAAACATCCGCGACACGGTCGCCATATAAATTGCTCTCTATAAGTTTTTTACGTTACTGTGGTAATATGATGATATGAAATACTGCCACTATCTGACTGCGCACCCTGCACTAGGGTTCTCGTGGGCTCTAACACCACAGGTATACGCCAGAATGATGACAGCAGCCACTGGCGATTATTTTCATCCTAATAATACTCTCCGCTTTCTACAGTAGGGCAAAACAATAATGTGATGTTATTAGCTGTTCTGTACAAACACATGAAAATACTGCCGTTGAACACTGCGTGTGAAACAATTTCTTCAAATGACTCACGTTTAGCTTGCGTCAGTCTCACCAAAATGATTTGATTGAAGGACGATGCTTCTTTAGGACCTATGTCTTTTAAGGTGAGGAGTTAACACTATGCAAACGAAGTAAACTATTAATGTGTATTGATTAATCTGTACGTTACGTGAAACACTGTATGAGATTAGAAGCAAACGCTTATTGCCGGAAATTCGTTGCTCATGGACGTATACAGTTTTACTAGACCAAAGTCACTTATGTATAAGCAGACATGACTTGTTGACACCTACAGAAACACGTCTGTAGAAGATTTAAAACTCAAAAGGACAGAATATAAAAGGTGTGTTATGTAACTTCTGTTATATATCATGGTACTGATGACTTAATTTGATTTAATTAAGTATTAGTTAATCTGAACCAGTGTAAATAAACGTCGTTAAAGAAATAAACAACTCTGTGATTTCAATGTGAAAATTTGTATTATCAGTTCAGCGTGGCACTTTGCAGTTAGGTGAGCGTGCCTTCACTGTCCAAAATGGTTCAAATGGCTCTGAGCACTATGGGCCTTAACTTCCGAGGTCATCAGTCCCCTAGAACTTAGAACTACTTCAACCTAACCAACCTAAGGACATCACACACATCCATGCCCGAGGCAGGATTCGAACCTGCGACCGTAGTGGTCGCGCGGTTCCACACTGTAGCGCCTAGAACCGCTCGGCCATCTGGGCCGGCTTTCGCCGTCCACTCAAATGGTAAAATAATAACATAACTGAGAGAAAGTTTTAGGTTGACTCTAAAATAAAATGTGTTAAATCTCGAGTCGTTCTTCCGGTTGATTAATTTGATTTTACATCTCTTTGTAATGTTTAAATGCCTACACGAGACTGTGCCATAAATGTACGTTCACTAAATCACAAAACAATATCTGGCACCGGAAATGAAGCTTTGCAATATTTTCTTGCTTCAATTGGGTGATACTGTTTTTATGGGAACTCTGATGTCATCTGACTGCAGATGTTTGATGTTTGACGCTATCAGGACAAAATGACAGATGCTATCTTATCAATGGAAATTAATTGGAAAGAAACTTAATAAACTGCAGCCGTCGCTAGAGTTATAGAATTCTCTAGGTTGAACATTACAACAATTCTGAAAACATTGTGGCAATTGCTTGCTGGGGTAATACATGGACACAGTTTCATGTTGGTTCAACAATGTACGGCCTGTCAACAATTTGTTTCACAGGCGTATAGTCAGGTTATTAACTTTCAAATGTTATATGTTTTGCCCCTTGTACAAAATAGGTTAATTATTTCAGTCTGTTCACAGTTCAGTTTTTTGTACATGAAATATTTGATAACAGTCACTCTCCAAAACTGACGTAATTCGCCGTTTCTGCTCAATCTAAACCAAACTGGTAACTGATCAGTGAACTGTAATAGTGGAATAAAAATACACTTGCGTTTTGTATTTGAGTTTGATACAGGTTCTCTTTTTGGCCTCCCGTTGCTTTCTGCGCTGATTTCAAAATTTATCTTCTGTCTTGAAAATCTCGTCTTTGCTTACTTCTTTCTTCTAAATCTTCTCCTCTTGCGATTCCTTTATTTCGTAGGATTTTTAAAACTAATATCTTCTTGAAGTATTAGTTTTTAGTGTAAAAATGTTGATGCTATTGTTTCCATTAAATTTCTATGTTTCAGCCACCTTCGGTTGCTTAAATGATAAAATCAACTTCCACCTCAACGTAAACTATATTTCTGCAAAACTACTACTTTTCGAGTAATGAACGCTGATTTCGTGCCTGTCTACCATTACATGACCGATTTCCTGCACATGATAACTGCATTCACTTTTTGCTCTCCCGATAGCAAAACATTAGCACAGACGAATTTTGCTATCGGATCAGAGCATACGTAATTTACGCGTAAGTTCTATACAGTTTAATTCATTCGAAAATAATTCACCAAATTCATGTTATACACTACATTTCATTCATATTAAAACATCAAATAAATAAAAGAGATTAAGATGTATAAATTATCATAATCTTTACTCTACATGGAACAAAATATTAAAATACGGTCCCTTGTGATAAAATAAAAAAAAAGTACGTCCATTACCACTCATAGCTGATACAGAAATAGTGTTAATGCTTCAGATTATCCTGTAGTTGAACTGAACGTGAAATTTGGTCTCTCAGTTAAGCAGATCTGCATATTTTTTCACTTTGACGCTTCTCAAAGAAGTATTTCCTTATAGAAAGAACAACGCTCTTGAACAACAGTATCTAAATCTACAGTTCTCTAGTCAGTATAGGTACTGATATTAGTATATATTCTGTATCGCTTCCTACACATACCAGCGATACAAATGACTTATACATGACAGATACCAAATTTCAGAAGTTCTGTCTGTTAAGATGAATGAAATAAGACCGATTGTTCGTCAGTCACAAGCGTTATTTGTTCAAGGTAAATTATGCCCCATAATTACTTTTCCAAGTCAGAAAGCAAGGAAAAATCTATGTAATCTGAAGTAACGTGATCGACTTATTTCTGAACACTCAGTATCTACAGCTTCGAAATCAGACCTCACTATTTCATCCGACGAGATACTGCTACAGGACGTAGAACTCTAACGCTGATTTGCAATGTCGAGACCTGTGTCGATTGACTGGTGCGTGCCTTAATTGGATGCCATTAGCAACTGCCTCGGTACTGTATTGCAGAGGTATTAAGGCTGGCGAGACTCACTGCTCTTGGCTCACCACGTCCATTATCAGCCTAAAAGGTGAACCTGCCACTCGTCCGAAAATAGTGGCGGCGCGGAGCATAATCGTAAAATCATCTACACGTGGAAAAGTAATTTGAGTTGTTCCTGTTTATCTACTTGGTATGTCGAGCATTTGGATCCATTGGTAAAGCACATACCTGGAAACAGAACGATCGCAGCATCGAATCCCGGGTGGCTCACAAAATATTTCACTCTGTTTTTAATCTAGTCCTCACCTCTCAATGATCTGAAGACTCCCAAGGAACCACAGATAGTTCGGATTCTAAATAAAACCTTATGTCTCCCTTTCCAGATACGATTACTGGACATAAAAGTCGAAGAAGAAACATCCAGTTATCTACTTGGCTTGGGTAAACATTCAAGCAGAAGGACAGGTGGCGTTAAATACTTGAGATTTCTCTAATGAACTCTTAACAGTTTACTTCTGTCCATGCTCAAGTTATTTACATATGTATACAGCAGCAAGTAAGTTGCTACAACTCTTTTTCCAACTCTATATTAACTTTGTGTACAACTAGTGCGACTACAACTGTAATTAAGGACAATAGCGGGTTTTGGGGGCTCTGTGGTTAACCGTACTATAGGTAACTGCAATATTCGCGGTTCTGCTCGACGTAGTGATAGGGTCGACCCGCGTATGTCTGCTTTCATGCCCCGCAGCTAATTCGCTGCAAGTAATAACATGTAGCCGTGGAAATGGGAAACTTGTGGTAAGATCTTATCGGAAAAAACTGCTGAGATCATCTGTCCCTAAGCTTGCACACTACTGACTCTAACTTAAACTAATTTACACTAAGGACAACACCACACACACCCATGCCCGAGGGAGGACTCGAACCTCCGACAGGGAGTGGAGGGGTGGGGGGGCAGCGCGAACCGTGACAGGACGCCCAAGACCGCACGGCTACCTCGCGCGCCTTTAGCTGTGATCCTGGAGTCAAATTGTCTACGCATTGGCTAGAAATGCGAGTTAATAAAAGTTAACTGAATAATTTAATAACGTGGGTTCTATTTTGAGGTCTGTAATTGATGTAGATGCCCGAGAATTATGTTGAATAACGTTTATTCAAGACAGGACATCTCAAATAAATGGGAAGTGATCCTATGATATTCAATAATAGTACAGACGGAAAATACCCATGTCAAACGCAGTGAAGTTGTGTTGAGAGCGTTACGAGAATGGTAGCAAAATCCCCTAACTAACAGTCATCAAAGATACGAGAAATCCATATCGTGATCACAATACATGAAATATCCATCAACTTAAAACAGTTCAGAGTTCAACATGATGATTCACAAACTGACACATGCGATACGAAGAACAGTAACTCATACTCTGCCTACCCTCAGTTCCTTAGAGGAATAAGTTAGTGTCCTACTCTGGAGCACATTCAGATCTCTCGAAATATGAAGTCCGTTGAGAACCTAATGTATGGTAGCAGCCGTTCACCACCGGAAACACATCACCTACAAATCTTAACCATGCACGTTAGCGTAGACAAGTGTGCCTCCTTCTATAATTCGACATAAAGTGCCCAGAATCGTTCCCTTGAGCTCTTCACTCGTAAAGTTCCTGTCACCACTAGTGTTACACTGCTAGCTGGTTTTTTGTTATATAAAGGTTGTCCCCACCAAAACCTCATCGCCCTTAAGCTCTATAGACATTATGTGATTCGATTTATCCGCTTTCCGAAGCAAACTATCAAACAGAGAAACTGTGGAGGTGCGAACTAAGACGCGTGAATTGCTGCTGATGAAAGTATCCGCCAGCCATACACCTCGAAATAACCCATACTATTCACCTCCTTATGGTGCCAGTACTTAAGTGAATAAATAAGCTAGTTTTCTTGCAGACGTGAGCTTACGTTACATGACAAATTAAATATTATTTAAGCAATTGTTTACGTCTTCTTGACAGAAGCGCCTTTTGGTTCTCTTTCCAATTGTGATGTATGCTAACACGTGTGATTGAGCACTCTTCAGTCAGCAGAGTTTTTCTAATATCACTTGCAGTCATCATTTAAATAAAGTTATGGCAAAACAGTAAACTGATCATTACATACGACACAAGTATGACAAAATAAGAGGTATTGATAATGTATTCATTTGCTGCGTAAATTGGGAGAATACGATGTTCCGACAAATATTTGTGTAGTAAAAAAATATGAGACATAATAAATCAGAAAACAAGTAGATAAAGATAGCTAGCCTTCAGAGATTACAGCTATAATGAAATGTTATTATCTGTTAAAGCTGTTGATTCAGAGGTTCAGTGTGTAAATGCGTATTCGCTGTGAAATATTAACTTCAGTAGTTTTAAAGATATTGAAATACTGTTGTGTCATTTGATGTACCTCGTTCTCCTGCCATCGCCAATGTATTCAGTTTGGCATTAATGTTTAAGTGTACATTATTAGCAACTCTCAAACAGCTCTGACGCCATCTTTCAGCTTGTGTCAAAGCCTGCCATTGTTGCTCATTGTCACGTGCACAAAGGCAATGCGAGCAGTGGCCGCCCAAATTCACAGCTTTGGGTATCTTGCGGCTTCCGGTGACGCTGCTCGTCTCTGCAGCTGGTTGACCGGAACCCGTCAAGCAGCCGGCTGGCCAGGGATCCCGCTGCGCTCAGGGCCGCTGGCGTTTGTCGTGCAACAATTTCATCTCTCCTCGATACCAGGCCTAAGTGGACAAGTAACTCGCCCACATACTCGTAAAGTTACGGTATGCACATATACAGATGGCGGTAGTATCGCATGCACTGGATGTAAAAGGGCAGTGCATTGGAAGAGCTGCCACTCGTACTCAGGTGATTAAGAGGTGCGGCTAGAAAAAAACCGGACTGATGCTGGAAAAAACATTTATTTACAATTATTTACAATTTCATGTTATCTCCTTCAATGTACTCTCCTCCTCGGTCTCTACACCGCTCCATACGAATTTTCCACTGTTCATAGCAATGCTGCAGATCATTTTCGGTAAGTCCATACATTACTTCCGTCGCTTTTTATTTTACTGCTTCAACAGTCTCAAATCTAGTTCCTTTCAAAGCTGACTTGACTTTAGGGAAAAGAAAAAAGTCACAGGGGGCCAAATCAGGTGAGTAGGGTGGATGATCTAAGATGGGAATGTTGTGTTTTGCCAAAAACGTCTTCACTGACAACGCACTGTGAGCTGGGGCATTGTCTTGGTGAAGGATCCATGACTTTTTTCTCCACAAATCGTTCCGTTTTCTCCGTACTCGCTCACGTAGGGTAGCCAGGACGCTAATGTAGTAATGCTGATTCACTGTTTGTCCCTCTGGTACCCAATCAATGTGCACAATCCCTTTGATGTCAAAAAAAAAAACAATCATCATTGCCTTGAATTTCGATTTTGACATTCGTGCTTTTTTTTGTCGTGGAGAACCAGGAGTTTTCCAATGCATCGATTGGCGTCTAGTTTCGGGATCGTAAGTAAAAAACCACGATTCATCGCAAGTAATAACATTTTGTAAGAAGGTGGGATCACTTTCAATGTTTTCCAGGATGTCAGTACAAATCATTCTTCGGCGTTCCTTCTGTTCAATTGTGAGACAGTTTGGAACCATTTTTGAACACACTTTGTTCATGTTGAAACTTTCATGAAGAATCTGCCTAACACTTTCCTTGTCAACTCCTGTTAACTCAGACACTGCTCTGATTGTTAAACGGCGATCTTGTCGAACAAGTTTACCGATTTTTTCAATGTTTGCATCAGTTTTTGCTGACAATGGTCTGCCAGTGCGAGTGTCATCACTGGTGTCTTCGCGGCCATCTTTAAATCGTTTAAACCACTCAAACACTTGTGTTCGCGATAAACAATCATCGCCGTACACTTGTCGTAACATTACAAACGTTTCAGTTGCGGATTTTCCTAGTTTGAAACTAAATTTGATGTTAACACGCTGTTCTTTCTGTACACTCAACATTTTCCGATGCACAGACAAAACGTCAACTACTTAAAACAGACGCCACGGGCAGACTGAGTGCAGGAGGCAGATGAAATTCGAGCAGTAGGCGGAGCTAGAGTTACGTGACAGGCCACGCGACTTTCAGCCTTATTGCATTCGTTTTATTGTTTCACCAGTACTAGTCCGGTTTTTTTCTAGCCACACCTCGTAGGACCAAACGACGGGAATTAACAGACTCTGAATGCGGAATGGTAGTTAGAGCTAGACGCATGGGACATTGCATTTCGGAAAGCGTTAGGGATTTTAGTATTTTGACATTCGCTGTGCCAAGAGTGGGCCGAGAATGCAATATTTCAGGCATTGCCTCTCACCATGGACAATGTAAAGGCTGGAGGCCTTCATTCAACGACCGAGAGAAAACAGCGACTGCGTAGAGTTGTCAGTGCTAACAGGCAAGCAACACTGCTTAAAATAACTGCAGAAATCAATTCGGACGTACGTCGAATGTATACATTAGGACAGTCTGGCGAAATCTGGCGTTGAAGGGTCTACGGTACTAGCGTGCCTTTGCTAAAAGCACGACATCGCATGCAGCGTCCTGACGACTGGAAAACCGTTGCCTGGTCAAATGAGTCACGATGTCAGTTGTAAGAGTCGACAATGGGGTTCGAGTGCGGCGCAGACTCTACACAGCCAAGGACCGAAGTTGTCAGTAGGTCACTGTGCGAGCTGGTGGTATCTCCATAATGATGTGGGCTGTATTCATGTGAAACTGACTGGGTCCTCTGGTCTAACTACACCGATCGTTGACGGGAAATGGTTATGTTCGGCTGCTCGAAAACCATGTTCAGCCATTCGTGGATCTCATGTTCTCAAACAATGATGGAATTTTTATGGATAACAATGCGCCCTGTCTCTGGGCCAGGATTATCCGTGGTTGGTTTGCAGAACATTCTGGACAATTCGAGAAAGTGATTTGGTCACCCAGATCGCCAGACACGAGTCCCATCAAACAGTTACGGGACGTAATCGAGAGATTAGTTCGTCATAAAATCCCACACCGGCGACACTTCCGCAATTATGGACGGCTATAGAGGCAGCATGACCCAGTATCTCTGTAGGGAACTTACAGCGACTTGTTGGATCGACGCCACGTCGAGCTGCTGCATTATGTTCAAACAAATTTCGGGCTTGCAGCCGGTCGTCGTTCAATACTTCGCACGATATTTCAACTGGGCACCTGCCAGTCATCTTCAGGTGAGCCGTCGCAGACTGGCGATAAAGTTTTTTTTTTCCTTTATTGTATTTCAATTCCCCAACGGGGCGGGCTGCGCGATAAAGTTCTCCGCTCCGCAATATATAGCGTACTTTAACTATTCTGCGCATGCGTCGAAAACTTGATAGTTGAACCAACACTGCCCGCCGGCAGCGCCCTCGCTGGTGGAATAGCGGAACTCAGTCGCCCTCTGCGTTGCTGTTTGCCACGGCCGTCGACGCACTCTGTCGTCTTCGATTTGAGCAAATCGTGGAGATGATGGGATTCCATGCACTGTCCAGCTGGTAGCCGCTGTCACGGTTTAACAGATTTTCCGCCAGTCGTATTTCCACGAATTCTTTAATAATGGAGTCCCAGAAAGACGTTGCTGTAGACAAAATCATTGTTTTCTCATACTCCATTGAATGTCCAGTAGAAATACAATGTCCAGCAATAGCGGACTTGCTTGACTGCAAAAGGCGGGTATATCTTTATGTCTGGCAAGAGGAGATCCGACACTGTGTTAGGAAGTATCGAACGACGTTTTGACTTCAGTGTATATCACTGATGCTCGAAGAACAGGGAAGGAATATAAGAATTATTAGTTTAAAAAAATGATCTAAAGTGCCTTTTACTGATAATTGAGATACACAGCTGAATTTGATTTTCGTAGGCATAATCTGGCCTCTGTTATAGAAATATCAAATTCACTCATGGAGGATGTATGGAATAAAATTTTTCACTACACAGTGTAATAAATCGACAGAGTTGGTATCATAGATTACAATTGTGTCCCTGATACATTCAAGATCATTGCATCTCTCCTACAGTGCCTTTCCAACTTAGAGCTCTGCTTATGATTCACAGATCATCTAACATCCTCAGGTTGCTAGTCGTTTCTCTCCAATGTCAACCACTAATCTTGTTGCTGCGAGTACTGTGGAAGTTAAAAGGTTACTACTTTAACAGTGATAATATAGGGCTCGACATGTAAAATGATAATGTTATCATAAAATGCTATACGCTGGTGAGGTTTGCCATATGCTGTCAGAAACTTCTGTAAATTCTGGGAAGTCGAAGCTTGTAAAATAGACAAGTTTTACGAAATGAAACGTATCTTACTGTGTTCATCATAGCTGTCAACAGCAACTGCACACGAATCTAACTTGAAACCTTGTCATAAAATGAACTGTTACTTTAATTCTCTGCTTTTTTCTTATTTGATTTACTTACCGAATCTGACTATAGTACTCATAAAAAGGCAACGAATTACATTACTTCACTGGAATCATTCAGTAAAAGAGTCAGAGTATCACTGAGATCTTTGTTTTAAGATTTCGTGTATACAGTAAGGAGTTGATGGGTCTGTAATACGTAAGTCTTGGGATTGTTTTTGACGTTCCATTCAAAAGATTTGTTTCTCAATCTTCGGTGCCCGATTAGAATATTCACAATGAAACTGCACTCATGTACGTAAGCCATAGGCAAGGTGCCCATTTTAGATAAATTATTTAAATTTGGCCTTACGTCAATCCTGATTAATCGTTAGTAAAGGACATGATCAGTTCATGACGGAAGACATAGTTTCGGAAAGAAATATCATAATCACTCATCCATTTGTCAGAGAAATAGCGATGGAAATAAATATCCACAACTGATAAACACCATGGACCCACTGCATCCTTGGCAGAGGAGCCTTCAGTTATCCTTGAGCACGTAATGTAAATCGCGCCGGCCGTTCCGCTGTTACTTTAAAGACTCCGCTAACGGGCAGTGATTAGCTCATTACGAACTTCCAGAACTACAGGCGTCCAAATTCTTACTTTTCCACCGAAACTGACCACGTTTAGTCGTACTTAACGTTACCAATGCTCTCTTACATAATGCATGGGGTAGAAAGCAGACTCTCGAACGAGGCAGCTGCAGTAAGTGGTAGCTGTAATACACACATACAGTAGTAGAGTATGTGTCCTTGGAGCCTTTCGCGGCGGCATATCGAAAGGAACCAACCAGCTACGAACGCTTGACCCTTGTAGGGCGGCGGGAGCGGCAGTATCAAACGTGGCGCCAGCTCCTCACGCCACTGACGTCACTCCGAGAACCACGAGAAAGACAGGCGGTGGTGCGTACGTCACGGCACGTGACACTGCAGGTCTTACGAGTGCCAGCAGACGTCTCCGGCGGGTAGCGAGTAACTATTGCAGACGAGTTTAATAATTCTTGACTTCTCGTTTCAATACATGCAACTACGAAAGTGCACACTACAAAATTAAGTCCTTTAGTGTGTACCATTTCAATAAAATATTGATTTCCCATGTGCCCTGTACGGAGCCGAGCTTTCTCGAAGTGTGGCGGACAAGAATATTGGTGTGACTTCACAAGTTCGTTACAGGGCCCGTATATCTCGTTGGCCCCGCGCAGCTCGGTTCCGCTCCGGGATGGAACTGCTATGAACTGCCCAATCACCTTCCATGCAGCCATCGTTTCGGCCCTCTCCTTGGTGCCATAGGCTGCAGACGTGGCGTTATAAGCGGGAAGCGACGCCAGCCCCGCAGTCAGTGGTTTCACTCCTGACGACGATGGCGATGTCCATCGAAAGCTCGAAAAATTTATTCGAAATGACGCCGCTTGAAAACCGACAACATTTTATTCAATAGTTGAACAGCAGACCACACACCCATGCGAGACGTCTTTTGGACCCTCTGTATACCCTCCTTAATCCTTGGAGAAACGCTCGGACTATGACTTTTAACACTACTGGTATTATGTGACAATATTTTTCTCCACTGGTGCGTGTCATTATTTCTTCTCTAGTGTTCTCTCTTGTTTCCTGCATGTGTCGTTGCTGCGCCTCTTTGGCGCCACCGACTTGTATCATAAGTTTAGCAAATTCTTTTACCCATAAGCAGCTGTTACTCGTGTGAGTTGGATGTGCGTCAACCTGCTACCCACTGACAGACGACCGTTCATGTACCACCGTTCCACGACGTATTGGCAAACACCGGCTGTTTTTAACGACATACCGAGCGAGGTGGCGCAGTGGTAGCACACCGGACTCGCATTCGGGAGGACGACGGTTCAATCCCACGGCCGGCCAACCTTATTTAGGTTTTCCATGATTTCCCTAAAATCGCTCCAGGCACACGCTGGGATGGTTTCTTTGAAAGGGCACGGCCGACTTCCTTCCCGATCCTCCCCTAATCCGATGAGACCGATGACCTCTCTGTTTGGTCTCTTCCCCCAAACAATCCAATCCAAATTTTAACGAAGTCCGATTGTGATTATTACTATAATCACAATATATATAATACATATTTTGCATTAACGGTTAACAATAACATGGCTTCTCATCACCAAACTCGCTGCTTGGCCTGAAGCTATTTGTAGAATGAGAATGAAAGTAAACTACCACGGGCAAAAATCATTTTATGCCACAATAAAAGACTAAAAAAACCAAAACTTTCTTGTCAACTTTACGATTACGCGTTTTCTTTCCTTTCGGCAATGATCTGTATCCTTTCTTCGACAGCATTTTCGCTCTCATGAACAAATTTAAAATAACAAAACCCACACGAAGGGGAGAAAAGTGATACGTTACATCTGGCAAAGTGCTGAAGCTTTAATATGTTGTGGATATTTACATTATTGTTTGACAGATAACGAGGAGATAATTCCGGGGTTTTTTTCATTTATAATAACACATCTATGTAAGCAATTATCATTTCGTTAACTTAGCTAATTTTTCCTCTACAGCGTGCATATGACGGAAGCACAAATTTACTGTCTAAATTATATACAATTTCTTATCTTGAACACCCGTGCTTCTTCAGAAGTAAATCAGAATACCTTTGTAGTCTATATGTCAAGTGGTTCGACGCGCTGTTACGGTTTTGATGTAGGTTTTCTCCTCTCATGAAACAGGTAGTTTACACAAGTAATGTACGCTGAAGTTCCAACCTAGTTACGGATAAATGACGTATTCTAACATACCCTGTTTGAAGGATTTGCTCTTGACTGCTAAATATCTTTCAACGATTCGCAGGCTTAGCGTTTCTCCAGAGCTTAAGACGCCGACCGAAAGAGTTGTGTGAAGAGCTCTCACAGAAGGTATGCCTATAATTTCAACAGCAACTACTAAACGTAGTTCAAATGTATTACATATTGTGTGTGCTGTCTTAGCAGAACGCTCATCTAAAAACCTTAATCCTTGGGGATATCTACAACATTCTATACAGCCACATTATAATTGGCTGCAATCTCATCATAAAAAGGATTCGAATTTGTAGAAAATTTTGCCAGTTGGAAAGACTGGGTAGTTTTTCAAAAGATCGCGAACTGGTTTTATATAGAAAGAATATTTAATTTAATTGGGAGTTTTATCGGAAGTATCAGAAAAAGTGAGAAAAGAAGACGAAAGAGGAGATTAATGTTTCAGTCATGGTGCTGATGGATGTGCAGAAATCCACAATCAGGTAAACACCAGACAAACAAGCAGAAACTGGCAAGTTGGAGAAGTTATTAAAGTGCACCAGCAAAGGAGTGAAATAATAAATCAGCAGCCCTTGGCATAAAAATGGTAGATACTACATCCTATCACCCGGCAAGTAATCCATCTACACGTTCTATGAGAGAAATATTGCAGCTGGCCAAAACATATTGTTCACATAAACGCACTAATTGGGGAAGATTGTCAAATTAATTAAAAAGTCTCGAACTGCACGACACTCACAAGTGCAGGTAACACAATACTTAATAATGAAAGGGATGGTGCCTCCAGATTTTATCAGGGAGAAAGTGGGCTTGTGACACGAAACGAGAACTGTAATGGAAAACCGAAGGGCAGCGATCAAGGAAATATGCATAAGAGAGGACGCACGATGGGAATGACGACATGATGGAGGAACAAAGTAAACCGAAATCCGAACTGGAAACGAGGTTCTGGTAAGATATCAGGGGAGACCGAAAATTTGTTTATTTGTTTGAGGGATCATTTATAGTTTCTGGCAAACCGATTGAAACTGGTGATTTGTGCAAGTTAACTGAACCAAAATGGAAGGAAAAATAAAACATTATGGGATAAGACACATGCTATCGAAGGAGAAACTATTCATTACGGGAATCATTCTAAGATAAATGTTTATTTAACCATTTTCTTCTGCGTGTTTGCAATCGAACTCCATGTCTTGATGACCTAATGGTACCTACTAACCGCCGTGTGCAGATATCGAGATGCAAATCGTCGCCACACCACTCTTCCGGCCGTTCTCAGTTTACGAGAGCGGAGCTTCAACTTCTCAATCAATCTGCGTCACAAGGCTTGAGTGCATTCCGCTTGCCAATAGTTCTCGGCATACCCGGACTGTCATTCATCCAGTTAGTAGGCAGTCCCAGCAGCACTTAATTACGGTGATCTGACGGGCACGAGTGCCAACACTGGGGCAAGGCCGTCGGCTGTTTGCAGTAAGCCAGTGTATTAATGTTTATGTGAGAGGTTGGATAAACGCTAGCATTTCAGTTAGAAGTATCAGCTCGATGGCGGACGCTAGTAATTGTTGGAAGTACCAAATCTGACTGTTAAAACAAAACAGTGGTTTATCTAGTGCAAAAGTCCCAGATGCAGTAGTTGAAAAGTTTTGACAAAAACAGAGGCGTAACCTGCAATCCATGTGCCACTGCATGGCGGTGTTAATAAATGAAGGTGGTTACATTATGCTCTGTTTATAAACGTTGAAGCAGAACGCACACAAGTGGTGGAAGGGGTACGGTAGCCTCTGGTGGTAATGTGTATGAATGATAAACTTTCTGTGTGAGATTGTCACATAATTCAACTCTGTTAACTGTTGAATACACAAATGTGATATGCATTATGTAAATGTGTATTTCTAACTGTAGAAATTTTTATGGGAATGAATGAGGGCGGCAAGTGTAATCAGTATATTTTTTATTCTGTTTCATCAGAAGGCAATGTAGCGCCATTTTAATGTTTACTTTATGAAGAAATCATCGACTTCTGCTGATTGTAGTAACTCAGTGGCTCCAGATGAAAATCAATGGCAGACCGGAATTCTAGCTGAGGAGATATTCGATATTAAGCGATCGGTTGCCTTAACCCTCTTTTTTTCCAGTATTCTCGGAATTTAGTATGGGCGGATGTCACATGACAGCCGTTCGAGTTCACCGTTGACACTCTTCTTTTTACATTTTTATAATTGCAGAGAACGGGCTGGGCTACCGTGCAGGTTCCGCTGCGTCTATGCTAGCACGTCTGCCATCGACCCATATCTCCATACGCTACACCTGCAACCCCAATGTCGCTCGCAGCCCTACTGTATTCCCGCGATAAGTCGGATATTTTCGTGTATCCGCACTGAAAAATCGATATGGCTACAGATGCATACATTAATATAGGTATGGCGTCTGTCCTTATGAACTTGCATATCTGAAGGAGCAGACCCCATAATATCCGAAAGAAAAAGTATCATACCTATACATTGACGTCACATCGATAGTTCATCCCAGATGCACAAAAATTTCCAAACTCTCGTGGGAATGCAATAGGGCTGCAAGCGAAGGAGAACAGTGGACATGGGACATTACTCTGTAATGTGCGGCCTGTATGAATTTACTGGGAAAGGGGACGTGTTATGAATAGTCGAAGCGGGTAAGGCGAAAGCTCCCGTAAAGTCGGAAATCCGGATTCGAATCCCGCTCCGATATAAATTTTCATCTGTCCTCATCGAACCATTCCAGTGCCCCAATGCACCAAAGATCATATGATTGTACACTGTGAGGGAAAACAATATGGAACGGATAACGGTAGATGCATTTCACATGTACAGACAAACAAGTGAGCACAGTTTCGGAGAAATGGGAAGATTTCTTCCAGAGAAAGAGTTTCACAAAGAGGACAAGTCTATAACGCGTTTCTCCTTTGTGGCTCTCATGCAAGCAGATTGACAGAGTTGTTTGAGGTCCTCCTGAGAGATATCATGACACATTCTCTCCTATTGGTGAGTCAGATTGTCAAATTCCCGAGTTGGTTGCAGGGCTCTGCCCATAATGCCCCAAACGTTCCCAACTGGAGAGAGATCCGGCGAGCATGCTGGCAAAGGTAGTGTTTGGCAAGCACGGAGTCAACAAGTGGAAACTCTTGCTGCAGGTGTTATCTTGCTGAAATGCAAGCCCTGGATGGCTTGCAATGAAGGGCATCAAAAGGGAGAGCAGAATATCGTTGGCGTACTACTGTGTTCTAAGGGTCCCGCCGAGGACAACCTGAGAGACCCTGCTATGAAAACAAACGGGACCCATACCGTCATTCCTGGTTGTCGGGCCAGGTGGCAGGTGACGGTCTGGTTAGTAACGCACCACTGTCCAGACACATCTTGGGCCAGGAATCTAAGTGACTGGAATACAATTGTCTTCAGTGATGAGCCCGCTTAGAAGTGGGCTCAGACGAACAGCAGAGAGTTATCTAGAGACACAGACAGCGGGGAATACCAACCTTACCGTCGCCCTTCATAACGGGCCGACAGCCGGGAGTATTGGTATGGGGCTCCAGTTCTTTTCATAGCAGGACCTCTTTGGTTGTAATCCGTAGCACTCTTAGAACAGAGCGGTACGTCTACGATATTCGACGCCCCGTTAGTAGTCTTCCACAGCAACCTATGCTGAACCTTCATTTCAGCAGTGTGATGCCTGCCCGCATGTGGCGAGAGTTTCTACTGCTTGTCCTTGTGCTGGCCATGACCTATTGTAGCTAGCAAGGTTACTGGATCTCTCCTCAACTGAACGTTTGCGGCATCATGGGTAGCACCTACCAACCACCTCGGAATTTTGACAATCTGGCCGACCAGTCAGACATAATTTCGCACGAAATCCCTCAAGAGGAAATCTAACAAATGTAACAATAAGTGGCAAGCCGAATATTTGTCTGGACAAGCGCCAAAGAGGGACCAACACGTTATTGACTTGTTCGTGTTGTGACGTTCTTTCGGTCCAGTGATTCATCCAATTTTTCCGACACTGAAATAATTTGCCTGTTTCTTCTTTTTCATCACATCTACCGATTTCCGTCCCATTCCGATAATTCGTTTCTGGCGCATCTTTCCTTTTCTTTCCCTTAGAGTGTCTATACTACTTAGGATCGGCTCAATGGTGTCCACTCTTTCGGAGTGAAACAACAGACTCCATTCGCATATAATTTTAATGCTTAACTACGTATACCATGAACCTTGAAATTATTTACATCATTTTAATCACCTTTATTTATTTGATGCTTTAATATGAATGAAATATAATGTATCACATGAATTTTTTGTGTTATTTTCATTTGAATTAATTGTATGTGATTTATGAGTGTATGCTTTCGTCGATCACGAAAAATTCATCTACGTAAAAATTTTGTTATCAAGAGAGTAACAAGTGAAAGGAGTTTATCTTTGTTGAGAAACAGTCATCTAATGACAGATGGGTGCGAATTTGGCATTTACGGGAGGGGAATAGGTTTCTGTTGTGGTGGAGGTTGAAGGATTTTAAGATGAAAATAGAAGTATTGTACTGAGATGGGCGACATTTTATAAGTGTGTTGAGAGAGGTGGAACATGAAAATTTTCGGAAAACTGTTATACTGACAATGTTGGTGTGAAATTGTATAATTTTTTAAGGTATCTGTTCCTATAAATTCAACAAGGAATGGAACTTGCACGTGGAGAAGATTTAGGAGAAGTAAGTATAAGAAGCAAAATTTTCTACATAGAAAATTAATTGAATCGTCAGCACAGAAGACAGTGGAAGGCCAAGACAAACAATACGCCAGGAAAAAATGAACCTTATGCAGACTCATCTACAGAAAGAGCGTATGTCATGTTTCCATTATGACGGTTTACTGGTCACTTATCAGTTTGATTTAAATCGATGGGAGACAGTGAATTACGCCAGTTCTGCAGACACTCTTACGAAGAGTGACTGTAATCAATTATTTCATGTGCTAAAAGACTGAATTGTGAACAGAATTCCATAATTAGTCTATTAATGTGAGGGCCAAAACGAATGGCATTTGAAAGCTAAACTTAGTGAAGTGACATCCACATTTGATGAAAATCGTTGACATGTAGTCCATTGTTACACACAAAACTGTGTCTTTGTGTTACCTTCCTACACTTCATTTCCAAATGTACCCTAAAACAGCTCTAATGTTTAACAGTGAGTGTTCAGTCGTTGGGCGACATATTGGAGTGGTGGAGGGAAGACATTTATTCGACTTAGTTTTCATTGACGAGATAGTATCTGTCGCCTTGCTCTTGACTTGTTACCATGAATCATTGAACATGTACAATACGACAACACTAAAGATTTTCTGCATTGGCGTAGGAACCCAGGCGAGACAGTAAAATATTCCCGAGATTCATCTGTAGAGCCAGACGTTGTTTTGAAAATCATCTCATAGGAAACTCTAGTGTAGCTATTTATGCAAGCCAAAGAACTGCAAAAATCACATCAATTAACCATAACAATTAGAGAAGTTAATATATTTTATTTTACTATAACCCTAACGTTTTGTATTGTTCTAGTTAAATATCCTGTGAAAGCCCATGTGCTTAATTACAAAGTACCACACTGAGCAGCTAATAAACATTTCACATAGTAATTATGAAGTTTCTTACTTCTTTGACTGCACTCATTTGCAATTGTTCACATACACTTACACTTTGAGAACAAGATTAAAATCATACAATTGTGATATATGAGAAATAGGACAAATATGTGTATTTATGTGTGTATATCCAGCATATCTTCCTAAACCACTGCACTGACTTCAACCAAATATGTTACAGGTGCTGGTTGCTGTCTGCCATACGTGTGGGGGTGAGGGTAAAACCGTTTACCAGTCCCTGACATGTAGGCTGGCATGCAGGAAATGCTTGTTGTGCAGATAGTATCGGACAGAGATAGGGGGGATGGAAACAGAGACAGGTGGGGAGGAGGACATAGGGGAGACACGTTGATGGGGGACACGAACAGAGAGACCAGGGTGGAGGGGATGGACAGACACTTGGTACATGTATTAAAAGGACCATAGACGCGCATGTCTTGGCTACAGTAGAAAGTATACCCTGGCGATACCGTAACAATGAGTCGTTTCCATAGAAACTTCAACATAACGCTTGCAACAGTGAGACATTTCTATGGAGACGTTCGTAAATTCACCTCACCTGATGTCGTGAGGTAGGCGCAAGAGAAAGCGACGCCCTGCACACTGCATCTTGCACTGCCGCGAAAACGGGAGGAGATGTGAGTAGTGTATGTACCAAAGCTGTACGCGGGAAAGACGCGGGATAAAGGCCACTATGATAGTATATAGATCTTTTACATTACTGTCTTTTTTAAAAAAAAATCTTCAGCGGAAGAGCTTCTACACGTTTCATCAAGTCGTATCTGTGTAAGGTAGTGACTTTGCTGTAATAAAATCGTATACATTCGTAGCAAACCAATTTAATATCGACAGTAAGAGTTTGTTGCAAATCTTTCTCATACATAAATATTCCACTTTGGTTACACACTATTTGCTCCACAACTTAACATACGTAGCCACTACGACATTTCTCGAAGGAATTTAGAGAAACAATATATTTTTCAAGTAGCTGTATATACACAAGTCTGTCTGATTTTACATTTGTATGTGTTTTAGAGTAATAATTGGTAGATTTCAACCGTATTCGTCTCCTACTTACAGCTTAACAACGCTTTTCGAGAGACAACGCTCGTTATCATTAATTCATGAGGTTAAGGAAATTACAGGAGCTACCAACACAATTGCGACGTTTATAAAATAAAGTAGACTAAATACAAGGTGAACTGTGTGTCATCGTCTTAAATTAAAATCGTCAAATTCTGTCAGTCGTCGTCGCATCTCAACTCCTCACATTACATCACGTCGCCTCATGACGATTTTTTGTTGGCTCCAAGAGTGGCAAGTTGACGCTTCTACACAATTCTGAGGGTTGTTGTGTACCGACATGTCCGGTTATTTCTGCGGAAGCGCAGCTGACAGCTCAACCATAATGCTGCTCTGTTGCTCTCTTATTTTTCCCCGTTTCTACGTCTTCGATCGACAGCATACAGATTTACATCAAAGAAGTATTGCAGGTCTATAATTTTCTATCTCTCTTATAATAATCGTGCAAAGCCGTCAATAAATCTCATTTCATTGTCTTTTAATCACCCTTAGAATACTGGGATGTTTCGTTTTCAGAAATGTGGCTCTCCAATTCTGCCAGCCCGTCGAATTCCTTCCCTTTCTTTTCTACATCGAAGATATCCAAGTCATCTTCTCTTCTCTTAATGGGAATGTTCATGAAATTAGCCGAAAATATCAGTTTTCAGTTTATTTTTTATTTATTAGTAGATTCCATGGGTAAAGAATTTCCCAAAGTTTCAGTGATGAAATAGCATCCGAAGAGCCTGAAAAATAATTAAACGTGTGACGAGACCTTCCTTCCACGCACAATTTTTGAAGCAACACTTCGATTCTATCTCCGTGAACATCGATCCCGTGGATTACTTTCAAGGAAACTTGCACGGGATACATCTAAAAGACTGTTCTGTATCTTAGAAACAATAACAAAACCAGCTGCTCTTTTCATGAAGATAAAATCCATATTTTGCTCTGTGCTTCTGACGAAGGTTTACGGAAGTGCTCGATTGCGATGCAGTTCTCGTCCTTAATGATGGGGACGTAGGGAGGATGAAGGTACTGATGAGATTTGACATAAAGTTACGAAATTTCACTCAAAACATCTTAAGAAAAATAGATTTACAGCTCCTCTCTGCTACTGAAAAGTCAATTGAAGACCTAGTAAAGACAAGAAGGCAGAAAACAAGAAACTAGAAAAGGAGCCTTGAAGGTAAAGGGTACCCTGATTACAGATCTGCGACCCTTCTGAGAAGGTGGCACCAGAAAAAAAAATGTTACTTTGAACTTTTTATTGGATTTCTTGAAAGTTATGTTTTTTGAAGTTTATGTACCTTTTTCGCAGGATCTATGTAGGCTATAATTATGAAGTTTTGTACACATTATTTCTATAAACCCAAAAATTGTTGTCTCTAGAGTAAACTTTGAAATTCTAAGTTTGAGCTGAGGTATCGTTCAAAGTGCTTGGCATTTTAGAAAACTTTGTGTTATTCATACAGGAATATAATTTTTTAAAAAAATTAAAATTCTCCAGTTAGATATATCCAAAACACCTCATCTGAGAAACATACGATGCACAAAGAGATTAAACAGAGAAAATTTTGTAGAAATCTCTTGAAAAGCTTCTGAGAAAAATGTACATACATAAATTTTGTTAATAAAATTTTTAAATTCCATGCAAAGTTAAGCCAGGGAACTTATCAATAAACGTGTTAATATCATGCATACCATGGGACAAAAGCCGGCCGTTGTGGCCAAACGGTTCTTGGCACTTCAGTATGGAACCGCGCGACCGCTATGGTCGTAGGTTCGAATCCTGCCTCGGGCATGGGTGTGTGTGATGTCCTTAGGTTAGTTAGGTTTAAGTAGTTCTAAGTTCTAGGGGACTGATGACATCAGCAGTTAAGTCCCATAGTGCTCAGAGCCATTTGAACCATTTTTGAACCATGGAACCAAATTTCATAGATGTATCTTCAAAATTATGAATATGATGCATCTTTTAAGTAGTGTGTGGTTTTCATGAACGTCCCCGTTAAGCTGGTGGTCTATTCTGTATACATGATTCGCAACTGCTGATTTGTCACAGTTACCCAGTATGAAGGCATCTTTATGTTCCTTGCTTCTGATCGAAAATGTTGTTCTTATCTGTCCTATATTCTTTACTTCAAAGAAAGCGCATTGAGTTTTATAAACTCTAGTTTTTTAGTTAATTTATCTTTTCACTAACGTGACAGCTCACTGTCTGTAACACTATTTTAAACCTGTGTGGCTTAAAAATGTTCGTAATCTTTTGCGATACTGTTCCATAACACGGCATTTTTCTTCAATATGTTTACTTTTTCTGTTCTTATATCTTTGAGCAGCAATTTAGTATCAATATCCACTTTATAATCGTTGTTAAGCCCCATCTTCTTAATTATTTTTAGTTCCGTTTCCAGAGCTTCCTTTTCGTTGGATTATTCAGTGCCCTGTTCACTGAGCTAAGGAAGGCAGCACTTTTATACTCCACATTAAACTCAACTATTCTGACGATGTCATTGAATTTTTTTGCTATTTCTTCTATGTCTTTGTCAGAACTACAATCAACCAACGAAGTAATAGTAATAAGGAATTTTACCCATATTACCACGGTCAGATTTTAAAACTCTATCTTCTAGTCTGCTGATAAAAATGTCAGCCATAGTTCCTTAAATGCTCGACCAGGGCAAAATCTATTTTTTTCCAATACAAAAGTCGTGATCAAAAGTCAAATAGTTAACATGGTCAGATTTTAAAACTTTATTTTCGTGGCTGCTGATAAAAATATAGCCATAGTCCCTCTAAAGCTCTACCACATGTATAAATAATTTTTTCTTTTCAATATAAAAGTCAAATAGTTAAATAAACGGTGTCATCAGTTGTAAATGTTAAGCGAATTTAATGGTCTCTTACCTTGAAATTTTACTGTAGTTAAGGAAATTTATTCTGATTATCTTGATTGTTTCATTAACAGGGAAACTGGAATATGGATTCTTGGTGGAACCAGACATGATGAGTCAGTAATTGGTTTCGTTTATCAGAGCCATAATATAACGCAACGAATAGCTGTTCTCAAAAAGTTTTTGAAGGATTTAGTCGACCATTCTAGTATACCAGGGATACGCTGGTACTCAAGCACCCTCGGATCCCTGTAGAGGCGTCACCTTGACATTCGTGAAGCCCACAGAACATTAGCAGCCAGCTGTCTGATGCAGTGTAGGGTTTGAGATGGGAGCACCACTGACTAAAATCGATATTTTAATGTAATTCGAGGACGCTTTATTATATTTTAATTAATTAATTTATTTATTTAAGACATTTTGTTGAAGAAAATTCTCTGTTTATTTATTTTAGGTATTTTTAGTAATGATTTCCGGTGGTTTTATTTAGATTTTAGCTTCAGTCTTTTAAAAGCTAAAGAATATAAGCAACTGGTTTAAAATACCACAGGAGAGCTAGATACATGACCCGCAACGTAGTTCTCGCTGATACTCCTCGTCGGAACTGCTCCACCTGAAATCTCTAATATGTTTATTTCGCTACGAAGATATTTCGGCACAACTAGGTGCTACTCGTATTTTGTATGATGCGTATGGTTTCATGTGTCTGACTTTTTTATCAACGAAAATTGATTGCTTCTGAGATATTCTCTCGAAGAATATTGACCGTGAAAAGATGCAGGCTTGCTGTATCATTCCACACTGCACCTCCGATCGATCTACGTCTCGTGATATCTGACGAATGTTTGTCAAATCTTTTGTAAATTGATAAATACACACCTTGAATGCGTATTATTTTCTTGAATTTGTTTATGCAAAAAGGTTGCAATTTAAGGAGATGGGTCCTGGATAAACTGTCAAAACAGAGGTTGTACAGAATTTCAGGGAGAGCATAAGGGAACAATTGACAGTAATGAGGGAAATAAAGAGAGTAGAAAAAGAATGGATAGCTTTGAGGGATCAAGTAGTGAAGGCAGCAGAGGATCAACTAGGTAAAAAGAGGAGGGCTAGTAGAAATCCCTTGGTAACAGAAGAAATATTGAATTTAATTGATGAAAGGAGAAAATATAAAAATGCAGTAAATGAAGCAGGCAAAAAGGAATACAAAAGTCTCAATAATGAGATCCACAGGAAGTGCAAAATGGCTAAGCATGGATGGCTAGAGGACAAATGTAAGGATGTAGAGGCTTATCTCACTAGGGGTAAGACAGATACTGCCTACAGGAAAATTAAAGAGATCTTTGGAGAAAAGAGAACCACTTGTATGAATATCAAGGGTAACCCAGTCCTAAGCAAAGAAGGGAAAGCAGAAAGGTGGAAGGAGTATATAGAGGGTCTATACAAGGGCGATGTACTTGAGGGCAATATTATGGAAATTGAAGAGGATGTAGATGATGATGAAATGGGAGATATGATACTGCGTGAAGAGTTTGACAGAGCACTGACAGACCTAAGTCGAAACAAGGCCCCGGGAGTAGACAACATTCCATTAGAACTACTGACAGCCTTTGGAGAGCCAGTCCTGACAAAACTCTACCATCTGGTGAGCAAAATGTATGAGACAGGTGAAATATCCTCAGACTTCAAGAAGAATATAATAATTCCAATCCCAAAGAAAGCAGGTGTTGACAGATGTGAAAATTGCCGAACTATCAGTTTAATAAGTTACAGCTGCAAAATACTAACTCGAATTCTTTACAGACGAATGGAAAAACTGGTAGAAACCGACCTCGGGGAAGATCAGTTTGGATTCCGTAGAAATGTAGGAACACGTGAGGCAATGCTGACCCTACAGCTTAAATTAGAAGCTAGATTATGAAAAGGCAAATCTACGTTTCTGGCATTTGTAGACTTAGAGAAAGCTTTTGACAATATTGACTGGAATACTCTCTTTCAAATTCTGAAGGTGGCAGGGGTGAAATACAGGGAGCGAAAGGGTATTCACAATTTGTACAGAAACCAGATGGCAATTATAAGAGTCGAGGGACATGAAAGAAACATAGTGGTTGGGAAAGGAGTGAGACAGAGTTGTAGCCTCTCCCCGATGTTATTCAATCTGTATATTGAGCAAGCAGAAAAAACAAAAGAAAAGTTCGGAATAGGTATTAAAATCCATGTAGAAGGAATAAAAACTTTAAGGTTCGCAATGACATTGTAAATCTGTCAGAGACAGCAAAGAACTTGGGAGAGAAGTTGAACGGAATGGACAGTGTCTTGAAAGGAGAATATAACTCATTGTTAAAGATGTATGTTGGAGAGAAATACTGTTGATTGCTACCAATTATTAACGTAAAACAATAGCAACCGTTACTTCACATCGGTAATAGCTTATATTTCATATATGATTGTTTCTGTTTTCATGTAATTGAGTATATTTGTATGTGAATGTGTTACACTGCCGAAAATAGACTAAAGGTAGGCGCATGGCTAGTAGTGGATAGAGCATCCACCTAACATTAAATTAAATTGAGGCAAGCGAAAGGTGTTTCATTTTAAAAGCATGGAGTGCTCGACGGCAATATTGCAGGATGATTATACAGTTCCCAGAGATTCTGCAACAACCTTCTAGGAGTTGTAGAGTGAGCCTTGAGGAACAAAGCGAGTTTAGGAACCCGTGTCGGGAAACGCCATCGAACGACACTGCTGAGCGTCGGCGATATAGGCACTGACGCCGGCTACTAGGCCACTATTCGACAGCACACAGGGCGTTGTACGTTTACTAACCATAGGTGGAACGTCTCGCAACGTTGCTTGTTAGTCAGCGATCACGACTGATCGCGAATGGAGAAGATGGAATTAGCTGCTGCATAGACAGGCCTTGCCTCGTACAAAAGTGACTCTCTGTTGCCTTGGTGGGTGATAGTTTCAGACACGGATTTCCATCTACAGTGTATTTTTTTCCTCTGTACCGAAAAGCACTACAGATTTTAGAAGGTTCCAGAAGGAAAATAAACTGAGAGTGGAAACTCGTGTCCAAAGCCGATATCCACTGAGGCAAGACAAAGCTTTTCTGCACAGTAGCTAGCTCTATCTTCCCCACTGGTGATCGTGGCAATCAGTTGCAATCACTGATTAACAAATAACATTGCGAGACGTTGTGCCTATGATCCGCCATAGTGCAAAGTCATATTTTCTGCCGTAGGTGTAGCCTGGTAGCAGGCGCCATCGCCTGTAAGCTCGACACTCTGTAGCGTCGTTGGATGATGTTACTGGATATGAGTTCCCATACTCCATTTGTTCCTCAAGACACCGTATACATCTCCCCAACGTGTGTCAGAACTTTTCCGGAACATGATGCATCCTAACATGTAGCAACTGCAAGTCATATTTGAATCTTATTGGCCCACTATACAAAGTTAAGAGTTAGCGTTAGGATTTACTGTCGTCAACAGCCGTAGTCAGTATTGTAGCATATGTCAGAAGTGTTCAGGCGTGCAGGTTGCATTGACAGTAGCGAAATGCAGGAAGATCTGCAGCGGACAGGCACTTGGTGCAGGGAGTGGCAACTGACCCTTAACATAGACAAATGTAATGTATTGCGAATGCATCGAAAGAAGGATCCTTTATTGTATGATTATATGATAGCGGAACAAACACTGGTAGCAGTTACTTCTGTAAAATATCTGGGAGTATGCGTGCGGAACGATTTGAAGTGGAATGGTCATTTAAAATTAATTGTTGGTAAGGCGGGTACCGGGTTGAGATTCATTGGGAGAGTCCTTAGAAAATGTAGTCCATCAACAAAGGTGGCGGCTTACAAAACACTCGTTCGACCTATACTTGAGTATTGCTAATCAATGTGGGATCCGTATCAGATCGGGTTGACGGAGGAGATAGAGAAGATCCAAAGAAGAGCGGCGCGTTTCGTCACAGGGTTATTTGGTAACCGTGATAGCGTTACGGAGATGTTTAGCAAACTCAAGTGGCTGACTCTGCAAGACAGGCGCTCTGCATCGCGGTGTAGCTCGCTCGCCAGGTTTCGAGAGGGCGCGTTTCTGGATGAAGTATCGAATATATTGCTTCCCCCTACTTATACCTCCCGAGGAGATCACGAATGTAAAATTAGAGAGACTCGATCGCGCACGGAGGCTTTCAGACAGTCGTTCTTCTCGCGAACCATACGCGACTGGAACAGAAAAGCGAGGTAATGACAATGGCACGTAAAGTTCCCTCCGCCACACTTCGTTGGGTGACTTGCGGAGTAAAAATGTAGATGTATATGTAGACAGTCAGGTAATGACGGTATATTGTAAGATCATGTTATCAAAGTGACATAAAAAATTACAAATATCTTTCATAGTGCTGATCTGAAGCAGCTGACTAGACATGTGTCACTCTCGTATTTCACGCAATATACATGGCATACTTATTTGATTCTTCAAGTTTTCTGAGTTTTGAATGTAATTCATAATCCATAAATGAAAACACCCAAACCAAAATTAAATTTTTTTTCTACTCTGATTCTCCTTTCATTTTCTTGTACGAGATTCATTAACTGACAAACTTACGTTACAATTCATTCTAAGTCTTGTACGGTTCTAAATCACACATTGTGTACACAGAATATGTACTCACAATATATACCCACAATTATAGAGACTAAGTTTCGAGCCAGCGAACACATCTTTACGAGCTGGGGCAGGACCTTGGGAGCTCATTGGCTTACTAGTCGCCTGCATTTTACAAGGGGCACGACGATAAGCACAGCATCGTACAGAACCACAAAAAACGGCTCGATAAAGAAGAGATGAATTAGTGTAAAATACCAATTACGAATCTGTTAATTGGTGCTGTCAAAATAAGATTGAAATCATAATTGTAAGAAATTTGGTAGTCGAGGCAAAACTGAGTCAGCTGTAAGAAATATTAACAGTCACATTAATGTTACCATGGCGTAAGTTCGGCGTCAAAGTGTAGTAACCACTCACAGGCGGCAGGTGGCAGCACTAGCAGCTGAAGGTATATAAGCGTGTCGGGAAGGACGCGGGAAACAGTGGGATAGTGGTCGTAATTCAGATAGAAAGCGTTTTATCTGATGTCCGGAAGGACATGGTCTTTGGCTTTCAGACCAAAGGTGGAAGAATTTCTGAACCGGCTAAGTTTCTAAACTATTCGCGTGGTGCTGTGGTTAAAGTATTCTGTATATTGTGAAATAGAAAATAGAGCTATCCAAAACCGACGCCCAAGCAACTGCAGTGCAAAATGGATCATAGATGACAGGCGTGAACAACAGCTGCGGAGATGTCTATGGGCGAATGTACGTGCAGCTGTCGAGCAACTGACTGCCCAGATGAACCAAGTGGCTACCAGCAGTGTCTCCTCAACGACCATTCAGCGAACGTTGCTGCGGTTGGGCCTCCACGGCAGGCGTCTAGTTCATGCACTCATGCCTATTGCTATTCGTCGGCGACGAAGGCTGGAATTTGCATTTCAATAACGCAGCTCGACGTCCACTGAGTAGCAACAGGTGATCCTTTCAGATAAATCCATTTCTTGCTCCATCGGGCAGACGGCCGTTGGAGTGTACGCCGTGAAACGTCCGAAAGGGTCCAGGCCGGGGAGGGACTTTTATGAACGGGGGAATGTTTTCCTGGGAATCCCCGGGTGATCTTGTCATTCTAGAGGACACATGCATGCATATATAGCAGGGTAACATTCCCACCCCTCGATACAGTTTGTTTGTACTGGGCATGATGGCGTCTACCAGCAGGACAATATACAGTGCCACATAGCTGGCAGTGTACATTGAGAATCTGTAGTACCGTACCAACTCGATAGGGCTGTTCGCGCCATCGGTTTCCTGCTGACAAGGGAACCTCCCCGTCGTACCCCCCTCAGAATTAGTTATAAGTTGGTACAGTGGATACGCCTTGAAAAACTGAACACAGATCAATCGAAAAAACAGGAAGAAGTTGTGTGGAACTATGAAAAAATGAGCAAAATATACAAACTGAGTAGTCCATGTGTAAGATAGGTGACAAATAGGTGGGCGTAAACCCATGAGCGCCGTGGTCCCGTGGTTAGCGTGTGCAGCTGCGGAACGATAGGTCCTCGGTTCAAGTCTTACGTCGGGAGAAAATTTTAATTTTTTATTTTCAGACAATTATCAAAGTTCAGGCACTCACATATTATCAACTTAGCTCTCCAAAATTCCAGGACATGTTCAGTTTTGCTTGGACATGTGCAGGATTTGACGGTCAACACACGGAAAAATTTGAAAACTTTAAAAACATATGATTTGACAGAGCACAGACAAAACTGTGCGACTGTGAAACTGTTGCATTCATTTGTTGCAGGTTATGTGACAAACTCTTATGTTATCACACTTTCTTTGGAGTAATTATCACATTCACAAGAAAACCTAAATTGGGCAAGGTAGAAGAATCTTTTTACCCATTCATCAAGTGTACAAGTTAGGTGAGTCGACAACATATTCCTGTCATGTGACGCACATGCCGTCACCAGTGTCGTAGAGAATATATCAGACGTGTTTCCCTGTGGAGGAATCGGTTGACCTATGACCTTGCAATCACATGTTTTCGGTTTCCATTGGACAGGCACGTCCTTTGGGCTACTAATTGCACGGTTTTGCGGTGCGGTCGCAAAACACAGACACTAAACTTATTACACTGAACAGAGACGACAATGAACGAACGGACAGATCATAATTTTGCAAAAATAAAGAAAGTAAATTTTTCACTCTAGGGAAGACTTGAACCAAGCACCTCTCGTTCCACAGTTGCTCACGCTAACCACGGGACCACGGCTCCCTTAGTTCGCACTATCCTTGATGTTGCCTATCTTGCACATGGACTACTCAGTTTATATATTTTGCTTACTTTTTTCATAGTTCCACACAATTTCTTCCTGTTTTCTCGATTGATCTGTGTTCAGTTTTTCAAGGACTATCCACTGTGCCAACATATAACTAAATTTGAGGGGGTGCGATGGGGAGGTTCCCTTGTGAGAAACCCAGTTCTGCTGTCCTCGGTACTGGAGTCGACGTGGCTCCACATCTTTGTCGGTGCCTTCCAAAACCATATTGATTTTCTTCCTGTGCGTCCCAGCTGCAGCAAGTGGTAATTCAAGCTTTTGATACGTGGTCACATTACTGTCCGTGCATGTAAGGGCCGCCTTCGGAACGCATCCGCATTTGTTATAAAGTTTTCTGTTGGTGTTTACCCGAAGCCTGAGCGTGGATACTATGGGCTACATTTTCTGAGCCTCTAGGTACATTCGCAGTTTCTGAGTTGGCTCATGAGCAGACTACTTTAATTTCCGTATAAGGCATTCGTGTGAAGTATACGCGTAGTTATCAATAAATTGTAATTTGATTACATAATTAATTTAACACATCCTTTCATTAACCTGCAAATTAACTCGTACTTTAGTAACTACTTTTACAAAATCAGTTTTACTTTTATATTCTAAAAGCTCAAGTACTTTATGGGTTTCAGCACGTATGTAAACAAAAGAGTTAATATTCCGCCTTTCAAATTACGGATTTCACGTTCAACTGTCTATAAATACATATGTTGCTAAGGGTTTATTATGTATTACATTTATTTTGCGTCAAACACTCAAGTACGTTGAAGTGACGCATACAGGGTTGATCACGAACAGTAAGTAAAAGTTTAGAAGTGGAATAACACAGCAAGAAACAAAGAACGTCACTCTTTACGTCGATGTATTAGGTCAACGCACCATTCCGCACAGTATTAGTCATGTCAGCGATCGCTACAAGCTATTAATCAAGCGAACAACAACTGCCCAACAAACTGTGATACACCACACGGCTTCTACGTAGAATCTTTACTTGTGCACTACCATTGGCAACCGTAGTGGTTGTCTGCTACACTGTTCGAACGGTGACGTCACAGTGGTATCACGAATGGAGTCATCTTTTTCTGGTGAAATCGGAATATCACTCACTCCCGTCTCCCGTCCTACATTCCCTGGTACTAATGGATTAAGCGGAAATGTGCTTCAGAGTTAACAACAGCAATAACGCTGCTTTAATATTTAATGGAAATGGAAGTGAATCATCTGATAACGAAAACAGCCTACATAAAACATGATCAGACGCTTTACCTTACTAATAGCCTTATAAATGTTTTTAATATTAACGTTTCACGAAACCATGCCAAACGCTTTTGTGCCGTCACTGGCTCACAAATTATCTCCTTCCATTCTTCTTCTTGCGTTACGGCCTCTGTAGGAGCACGGGTAGCCCCTTCGTGGACTGCATTTTTCTCTTCTTCTCCCAGAACTTCTTCATTCTTTCTGTTCTTCTCTCTCGCTCTTCTTCCGAGATCTTCAGTGTCCTTTTCTCCTGTTGGCTCCAATGGTGACACTCTAATCTTTTCCTGAATTCCTCTCTGTCGTTGATCTCCAGCATATTGGTCGGTGTATATTTGTTCCTCCAATTTTCCTTTCCTTCGGCCTTGATTCCCAATTCCAACCAGTGATTCCGAAGTTCAACAACCGACTTGGTTTCTGTCTTTCCCCTTGTCCTCTCTGTTGTTTGCCACACTCTCTTCGTCTTTCTGTCCATACTCATCCAAACTACATGTCCATCAAACCTTGCTCTTTTGAATCTGATCTCCCCGGATATTGTTCTCATGTTCCGGTACAGTTCTTCCCTAGGTCTTCGCATCCACCTTTCTCCACCTCTTTTTGGATCTAGTATTTTTCACAGTATTTTTGTCTCTTCTTTCTCTAGTTGTACTGCCTCATTTCTTCCTAGTGTCATCGTCTCAACAGCATACAATAACTGCTTTCCTCACCATTGCCTTGTAGTGGCTTATCTTTGCTTCTCCTTCCATTGTAAACGATTGTAAGATTTCTGTATTATCATTATAAAATAAAGCATTTTGTGACCTTATAAAATCATTGTTCGCCAGAAAACGTAATTGTAGGAAGTAACCATCGAATAAAATCAGTATAACTACACATTAACAGTAACGTAACAGTAACAATAATATGAACAGGAAAGAATGAAAATATTCGGTAATACCACATAATACATATGCAGTGGCAAAGGGGTTAATGTTATTCCGTAGACTCACGAGGCCAGAGTCAGTTAGACACAGATGAAGAGTACTGTTACCGTGGCCGAAACTATGGTTTCATCAGTGATAGTTATTTAGAATATGACGTGCTACCTTATCCAGAAGACTTCCAGGTTTAAAGAAGGGTCCTGAAGACCAGGTGATCCAGTAAGTCCCACCCTCTCAGCTTCAGTTCCGCCAGTATCTTTCTGCTGCTTCCCATACTTGACATTAGCCTGCATACCTTCCAGTCATGTAAGGATGGATATTGCGAAGAAAATGACTTAGCCACAGAACAACAGTGATTTTTTTTTTCAAAATGAAACTATCCCGTTCAGTGAAGTAAAGGCTACTTCGAAACCAGCTTTTACATTCAAAGCTGCGTTTTGTGGTCAGTTCACTTATCCTCTCTTATCATTCTAAGAGAGATTCACAGCCATCTTGCAGCCTACCCATCGCCCAACCTCTATCACGAAGGTACAGAATAGGGCATATTCTGCTGAAGGTTCGTTATTATAATTATTAGAAGTTGGTATAACACATGCAGATCATTCAGACAACACAGTTTATATAACATCTCAGACCAAAATTAGATGGGTAACAAACAGACTGAAACTGTGCACTCTGAAACAGATGTATATCTGAGGTAGCACAGTTCTTCAGAATTAAAGATCTTAGGTCCTGCTGCCACGTTTAAATGAAGAACAGTTATCGGTGTTCCTTGTTGACATGCTGCTCAAATGTCAGAAACTGGGACGTTAATAGAACGTGGGTGCAACAACACTTGGTCACTGATATTGGCAAACAGGCGAACAAAATTTTCCCAAATTATTTCATAGGAGGAGGACTTCCCGTCGCTTAGCAAACACTAGTCCATAATGAAGACGACCGCCGGCCGCGGTGGCCGTGCGGTTCTAGGCGCTCCAGTCCGGAGCCGCGCTGCTGCTACGGTCGCAGGTTCGAATCCTGCCTCGGGCATGGGTGTGTGTGATGTCCTTAGGTTGGTTAGGTTTAAGTAGTTCTAAGTTCTAGGGGTCTGATGACCACAGCAGTTGAGTCCCATAGTGGTCAGAGCCATTTGAACCATTTTTGAAGACGACCGGCATGTAGGAGTGCTTCCTCAACTCGTTTTGCCTCGTACGGCATTAGACGTATTGACTGGAGGGAATAGATTTGATTCAGAGTTTCTGTTTGCTGTGTCGTGTTCACTCCATCTACGGGTGAGGAAAGTATCTTAACAGAACACTAGCGATGACAGCTCCAATCCTCCCCCTTACTTTTGTTCATTTGCAACGTGCTACATTACAGCTTTATCTTACTCTGCAAGAATGCATTGTGTGTATGTGTATGTGTTTGTGTGTGTAATACAGTGTGATGTTTATGTTGTACGTTGATGATGATGATGGGAGATGGGAAAGGGTGAAGCCCGCTGCAAAGAGCACCATGGGGGCCGTCGACCTTAACGTCTCCATCCGACGGACGGATCACCATCTAAAGTGTCACACATCCTGACTTCTTCAGGCACTTCGGAGAGGTTTGGTAGATAAACCAGGACACTGGCGCAGAGTCTGGTGATCAGGAACCTTACTCCTCCTCCTACTGCAGGGCAAATATCGGCAGTGAAAAATTTTTCCACCACCGTACTTTCCCCATATTATGCACAATAACAATGCTTATTTAATGCTTATTACTAATCTAAATACCTTCAAAAGGCTTAGATAGGTTTCGTTTGCACGCTGCACACTGCACACTGTTGTAACTAGTATTTTTCTAGAAATCGGTAAAAGAAAGTTTTATGACTGCCGCTTACTTACCAGGTTCGGGAAATTGGAGTCAGTGACGTAAACAGTTTTAACGAGCAGGCTGTACAATTGACCTCTTCGGCGCGCCGAGTACCAAATTAATCATTCGATTTTTATAAACACAGGAAAACTTTACATAATACTATTCCAGACGCCGTGAATGAACAATGTGTTTGCCTTGTAGGAATGTGTTATTTTATGTATTCTACCACCTGAAATAACGGTCTATTTTTCACACTTGCGCGCTAACGTGTATAAAATGGTAGTTTTCGCAGAGGTGTTATTCGGAACTGCTTTCATACAACGAGGCTTAAGATATTCATAACAAATCAAATGGTTTAAGAAATTTATTTGGCTATTTCGGTATTATTCCTTACTGATTAACTTACATTATTAACCGTACTATTACTAGCAGTTTAGAGGCGGAAAACATTAGATTAAAAAAAAGCTTCTATTTACATCTGGAAATGGAGCACACTTACTCTGCAGGTCTCATTTTTTTTTATAATGGTACAGTACAGTTCAATTAAAGAAAGTAAACATCATTTCCACAATGTTTCAACAACTACCAGTTACAAATAATTAATACTGTTGAATTTAATCAGAATTCCATTGCCATTAGAAATTTGTTCTACACGGTACCTACATACAATAAGTTCCTTCAAAATCTGGGAACACCATCAAAATAACTGACAACAAAAATTAACATAGAAATGCCCTGCAGGTGGAACAAAATGAAACGGCGACCGCATACCATGTATGTTGATGAGTAGGTTCACGTTGATCCCCAAGTCCTAGCAGGGATCAGTCAGGCACGTCTTCTCGCAAAATGTTCGACAGTCCTATCACAGACGTCAAATTCAGGAACAAACACCAAACAAGAATTCAACTTCTCATATGCGGCACACCCCAGTTGCGGGGAGGATCCATGAAAACACTACACGAAAATTTGGCATAATGTTGACAAAATTTCGAATGTATAATTGAAGAGATATGACGATGTTGGGGTAACGTCCCACAATCAGGGAGGCTCTTGTTAACATCTTGTTACATATAATGAACTGACAGTTGTTTGATCCAATTCAGTGCGTTTGTCTTCGTGCGTGGCATAAAGGCTTCGCCCGGGGACAGAAGAGACTCCTGCACACCAGCGTATGGAGTAGCAAGAAGAAGAAAATTATTATCCGTCTCAGTAGTCAAACCTCAGCAGAAGGTCCACATACAAGTCGCTGTTCTTCTATGTCGAGCGTACGACACTGAGGGCATAGTGGAGAATCTGCCATATTAATGGCATATAGCCAGAGTCAAGTTTCTTTGTTCCTCATTGACAAGCAGAAACAAGGTCACACGAGCCTCCGTGGCGAGCGAAACATGGTGCACTGAACGCGTCACCATGGGCCATGCGGTCTCGGGATGACAGCTCACCACCATATCCCGCAAGTAACTTCTCGTCGTTAGACGATAACCGTTATGAGTACTGGTACGAGGCTAGTATCCATGGACATAACTGTACTCGATGCAAAATTCTTTAGGTGTGAAAGGGAAGTAGTAATACGAACTACTGCAGTGGGCAGCACTCTGGAAGGGGGAAAAGCTCATCAATCGGGAGTGCCAACAAACCGGTCTAAGAGTAGGTCCACAACTTAACCACTGAGCAGATATTGTGGGCAGCCGCTCTAACAAATACGTTGACAAGACCAAATTCTCGTTCCCAAGGAGGAAGAGTAAGTGTGTCGCAAAGAACTTTAAAGATAAGATCCTCTGTCACAAAGTAGCCAAACTATGCCAGCAACCTGTTTGCTATGGCTTTCGGCAATGGTAAGATGTGGGATAAATGTGGTATCTTAGGCGACAGATGACAAAATCAATCAGTTGTACCAGGACGTTTTTATGCCCAAAGCTCGCAACAAATTGCCAAGGATGCTCGTGGGGATCTCTTGAAGGAAACGTTTATACGAGGTGATAGCTACCACCATTCTCCGCATGTCGCGCGTGAAGGCAATTCCCAAACATTTCAGTGTATTCATCGACCGCAACGGAGCAGCGATCCCGGAATACGGCTGCCAATGTTCAAAGCACCAGATCCACATCGAGTGATCCATTCCTACGCTACACGCACCTTATCCCTCAACCGAATCAAAAGACCGGATCATTTGCGTACTAGCCTTACGGATATATCAGCGACAGTCGTAATAGTGTCTTTTCTCGATTTCCAGGATAATCTGCGTTTCTGAACCCCGAATACGATGATGAAAAATCTACTGATCTACTGATTTCCTCAATTTTTATTCGATTAGGCATCATGAACCTTAGGGACGGTTTTCACAAAAATGTGAGGGTGTTGACATAAATAGTTTATAGTCTTCCAATTCAGTTTGTAAGCAAGCGACCTACGGAATATAGCGTCAAATCGGATGGTGTTCTCCTTGTCAGTGATGAAAGGTTTTGCACAGCGGAAGGTGGTGAACTGTAGTACCCCAGTCGGACGTTTAATACCGCAAATAAAGGTAAGGGCATTTTAGCACCAAACGTTGTACCATGACGTGCTATGCCCAAAGCTCGCAACAGATTGCATCCAAAAGTACCATCACAAAATCAGAGTGTTCTCCTGCCATGACCAGGTCACTCTGCAACCAGACACCTTGGATCTTTTCTCATCCCTCTTAGGTTGGAACTACAGAGGAACTCATGACGTTCGCCAAAGAAAACTCAGAATACGCGCTTTCGTGAGAAAATATTGTGAGCTTCATCCAGCTGCAAAAATAGGTAAGGAGAGTACAACTTACCGTCTCTAGGAGAACGAGGTCGTCATAGAATGAAGACAGCACAACAGGACTAAAGTGATAGACAGAATCATTACTGATATCGGTGGACGAACCATCTTGTTAGTTGAATAACCGGAAAAACAGCTTGCATAGCCACAGGGAATGGATGCTGTTTATTCCGAAGGTAAAATAATGGAATGAAGCGTCTCGTCGACATGGACGTGTTTTGAGTTCAGTCAGAAAAGGATGGAGGCAGCCACCGAAGGTATTCCCTTTAATGCATTTCTATGGTTAGCTTCAACGTCAAAGGATCGTCAACGTCTTTCCTTCGTATGTAGCAAACCATGTAACACATTCATTTAAGGAAACCACAAGAATATAAAGCAGCAACTCTATTCGTGGTTAGCATCCCGGTTCATTCTGAACCCGAGTTTAGTGTGCTTTTGACACCTCCCTCTTTCTCTAGAAATCTATTACAGAAAATAAATTATTGATTAGTACACGAAACTCATTAACACTGGAGGAGACTTCTAGAGGGATACCGGTACCAGAATTAAAAGCGACACTTGAGACAGGAGCAAATAGATAATAAAAGCGAACATGATTTAGCAATGTAGTTCTGCATTGCCATGTGTGGTAAAGAGCAACCATTATCTTCAGCAAGAATGAATATCAAAGTCAGCAGGAAAGCTTTCGAAATAAAAACTTTTAGATTAAGTCCTGATCTTACTGGGCTCAAATATCACCGAATGTGCACAAGTTAACGATAATACTTATCTAGTAGCAGTGATCTACTGATGCGACTGGGCTAAAACAAGAGTCAGTAATATTTCAGTAATGACTTGTTTCCACTTCAATTAGAAGTCATCTTCAGAAAATTACCACTGTAAGAACAAGAATGCCAGAGTTATAGAACGTTTGATGAGTGTGGCGTCACAGGAAAGTACAACGAAGTAGCGACTTTGTATTCACCCGTCTGGCTGCTGCTGGCGGCTCCTCGGATGCTCACGTAGCAACACGGTGGTAAACTGCAGACTAATGTTTGCAAAACCACAGGTTAAACTGTGCACTAATTTCGAGCCGAAAACGGATTATGTTGTATCCAGCCAAAGGTAAACGCTTCACTATGTGTGAGGCATTGATGTTATATGGTATGTATCCCGCGCGGAGTGGTCGCGCGGTTTGAGGCCCCTTGTCACAGATTGCGCGGCCCCTCCCGCGGGAGGTTCGAGTATTCCCTTGGGCATGGGTGTTTGTATGTTGTTATTAGTGTAAGTTAGTTTAAGTTAAATTAAATATTGTGCAAGTCTAGGGACCGATGACCTCAGCAGTTTGGTCCCTTAGGAATTCACACACATTTGAACATGTGAACACATGGAATATGCAAAATAAGTACCATAAACTAAATACAAATATATAAACAAGTAAATAAAGTGAAGGAAAAAGCGCAACACCAAGAAGGAGTCTTGTGACATAAACGAATGTTAGTAGACGTGTTTCTACATCTGGAAGATACTGTGTATCCAAATTTCGTGCCAGTCGCATGAACGCCACTATGAGGATGCAAATCAGGTTTTCTCTAAATACAAGCTGTAGCGGTCGTCAGCGTTAGTTACCTTTCAGTCTGGACGTGGTGTGTTGATGTTAGTCAAGAACCCCTTTAAAGCTATAAAGACGCCATTATCAACGCCTCACGGAGTTTCAAGGAGATCGTGTAATAGGGCTACGAAAAGCTGGATGTTCCTTCTGCGATAATGCAGAAAGACTTAGCAGAAATGTAGCCACTGTACATGATTGCTGACCGCGGTGGTCACAAGAATGTACGGTCGGAAGAAGAATGAACTCCAAAAGGCCACGTGGCACTACCGTGAGGGAAGACCAGGACTCTAGCCCATCTTACAGCATGTGCAGCGCCAATATGAGCAGTAGTTTGCCAATCAATGACACAGCAAGCTCTTACAAATCTGTTTCTTTAAGGACAGCTCCTAGCCGGACGCCTTTAGCATATGTACCGCTAAACCCAAACCACCGACATTTACGACTTCAGTGGTGTCAAGCCAGACTTCATTGGAGTGTAGGGTGGAGGTCTGCGGCTTTTTTTCTGGTGAGAGCAGGTTCTACCTCAGTGCCAGTGATGACCGTGTGTTGGTTAGAAGGAGACCAGTTGAGGGCCTTCAACCAACCTGTTCTGTGTCTAGCCCCACTACACCCGCACGTGGAGTCATGGTTTGGGGTGGGACTTCCTGTGATAGCAGGAGCACTCCCGTGGTTGCCACGTGCACCGAGACTGCAAAATTGTACGCCAGTCTGGTGATTCGACCTGTGGTGACGCCATTCATGAACAGTATTCCTTGGGTGGTTTTCCAACAGAATAACGATCATCCACACACCGTTGTTATAGCGCATCATGCTCCATACAGTGTCGACATGGGCCATGGGCTGCTCGGTCACCAGATCTGTCTCCAAACGAGAATATATGGGACATCGTCGGACGCAACTCCAGTGTCATTCAAAAACAGCGTTAACCGTGCCTGTACTGACAGACCAAGTGCAACAGCCATGGAACTCCATCACACAAACTGACATCCTGGAGGTGTAAACCACAATGCATTCACGTCTGCATGATCGCAGTCAACATTCTGGTGCTTACACCGGCCATTCATTTCCCGGTTATTAATTTAGCGGCATCTCACATCTGCAATGGCTAATCTCGCTGTTACATAAATCTGTCACCTTGCATCGTTAATCACTTGAATATCCTATCTAAAACTGTATTCCCGAAATTTCATTACTTTATATTAATTATTTTTTGGCGTTTCGTTTATTTCCGTTAGAGTAGATGCAGATCATCAGACACGTACTCTTTTTTATGTTAAAATCAGCTGACAACATCAGAGAACATGAAGTGCCTCTTAATGGCACTCGTATGAGCTATAAAGATACCGTTCTCAATAATTTCCATCCGATAAGCAAACCAACAAAACAAAAATTATTATTTTTATATACGTGCTGACATACCGTGACATAAAACTAGCAGCTATTTGCACTAAATAATGAAAATACTAAATACCTAGACATAGCCGTATAACTTCTAACAAGGGAACCTCCCCATCGCACCCCCCTCAAATTTAGTTATAAGTTAGCACAGTGGATAGGCCTTGAAAAACTGAACACAGATCAATCGAGGAAACAGGAAGAAGTTGTGTGGAACTATGAAAAAAATAAGCAAAATATACAAACTGAGTAGACCATACGCAAGATAGGGAACACCAAGAATAGTACAAGCCCATGAGCGCCGTGGTCTCGTGGTTAGCGTGAGCAACTGCGGAATGAGAGGTCCTTGGTTCAAGTTTTCCGCCCGCATCTCGTGGTCGTGCGGTAGCGTTCTCGCTTCCCACGCCCGGGTTCCCGGGTTCGATTCCCGGCGGGGTCAGGGATTTTCTCTGCCTCGTGATGGCTGGGTGTTGTGTGCTGTCCTTAGGTTAGTTAGGTTTAAGTAGTTCTAAGTTCTAGGGGACTTATGACCACAGCAGTTGAGTCCCATAGTGCTCAGAGCCATTTGAACCATTTTGAACCAAGTTTTCCCTTGAGTGAAAAGCATAATTTTTTATTTTCAGACAGTTATTATCTGTCCGTCCGTCCGTCCGATGCGAGGTAACTGCGCCGTAGTATGGGGACGGTGCACCTAAACGGAAAAATTTGAAAACGTTAAAGACATATGTTTTGACAGACCACAGGGAAAACTGTGCGACTGTGAAACTGTTGCATTCATTTGTTGCAGTTTATGTGACAAACTCTTATGTTTTCATCACTTTTTGGGAGTGATTATCACATCCACAAGAAAAACTAAATCGGACATGGTAGAAGAATTTTTTTACCCATTCGCCAAGTGTGCAATTTAGGTGGGTCGACAACATGTTCCTGTCATGTGACGCACATGCCGTCACCAGTGTCGTATAGAATATATCAGACGTGTTTTCCTGTGGAGGAATCGGTTGACCTATGACCTTGAGATCAAATGTTTTCGGTTCCCATTGGAGAGGCACGTCTTTTCGCCTACTAATAGCACGGTTTTGCGGTGCGGTCGCAAAACACAGACACTAAACTTCTTACAGTGAACAGAGACGTCAATGAACGAACGGACAGATCATAACTTTGCGAAAATAAAATATTAAAATTTTCACTCGAGGGTAGACTTGAACCAATGACCTATCGTTCCGCAGCTGCTCACGGTAACCACGGGACCACGGCGCTCATGGGCTCAGATTATCCTTGATGTTGCATATCTTCCACATGGACTACTCAGTTTGTATATTTTGCTTATTTTTTTCATAGCTCCACACAACTTCTTCCTTTTTTCTCGATTGATCTATGTTCAGTTTTTCAAGGCCTATCCACTGTGCCAACTTATAACTAAATCTGAGGGGGGTGCGATGGGGAGGTTCCCTTGTAAGCAATGCCCTCTACTGTGTACTCTAAGTGGCGACGTTGTCAAGTAGACCAAGATGCCAGCTAAGAATTCACAGAGGTACCCGGAGGGACGCCGACTGTGGTCATGGTGGCAGTGCAAGTCGACAACTTCAAAGACTATTGGGTGGACAAGCCCTGAGACAGCTTGCTGGAAAACTCAGAAATACCGTTACCACATCAAGGCGTACAGTTGGTAAATAGTGGATGTTAGTAAAATAACATGCATTGTGCATAATACAATGACATGACAAGTAGAGAAAAAGTACTAAAATATCAATGTACAGATGTTACACAATACCGAGTGATATTAGCAATAAATAGAAGAGATGCTGCTGCCATGGTGTAATGGCGAGCAAAATGGCAGCTAGGAATTCAAACAAATCCACACGTGTTGCAGCGATACTTGATGTCCATAACGAGCGACTCATAACATAGGTTGCTAAGAAACTAAACCGGGTTATATTCAATGATACCACATGATGGTGTATCGTTAGTAGACCCCAGATGTTAACAGACTATCTGATGATAGTAAAAATGGGTTAAGTTTGTCTTATTAGTAGTTACATGCATCGGACATTTCGGCGTGAAATATGCACACTGTTTAACCCGTAGCTCTGAATCCGTCCGTCAGCAGTTTACCGTCGTGTTGCTGCGTGAGCATCCGAGCAACCGCCAGCTGCAGCGAGGTGGGTGAATGCCACACTGTTGCTTCAATATACTTTCTCCTAACGCCAGACTCCTCAAACTTTCTGTAACTCTGCTATTATTGTTCTTATAATGCTCATATTCTGAAGATGACTTCTATATGAAGTCAAAAGCGGTCAATAACAAAATATTATTGCGATCTAGACTGTTGTTTAACCCAAATTCAATACTGCTCCAGCACTTTGCGTAAGTATTACAAATTATTGGACACTCGTACATCTTACAGGCGGTGTTGCACGTGTCGCCCTACCTTTTGGATACAATACTAGCGTCTGCAAAAGATTACAAATTCCTTCGAACATCTTCTGACTTTGCTGCTTCAGTCTTTCAAATGTATCAACTGCAATGACGTACAAGTGATTTCTGAGGTGAACGCAGACCAACAATTACTGAGTAGTGAGCTTAGGTGATCTTGGAGGCAAAGATATAGTTCCTATGCGAACTAACCACATCTTGTTCCATACTGGCGCGTTGTCTTACATCAAGAGCAAATTATGCCTGTTCCCCATGACGGGTGTACCACATTACTCAACTCTAACCCCTAATGAAATCTACACTGAATGATATGGGGACTCAAACGAGAAGTTTACATCCCACCCATTTGCAGTTATCTCACAAACGAACCCAAGTTTAATGGAATGATTTTCCTTCTGTTATACATTTTTCGCTATAATTTGTACTATATTATATTAGAGTATTAATAGAGGGTAAACTTCTTCGTGTGAGACGACTAAATAACCTGAAAAATATTTATAATTTACAGATCTAAAAACTGTGACAACTTACGTGTCATGAACTAGGAGTTAATAGGTTTAGAGCGAGTGTTCAGCAATTTAAACAGTTTTCAGAAGTCATTAAAGTTCGTTTACTAAACACTTTTCTGATTTTGGGGTGATGCAAGACATATCTGAATTAACACACCTATTGAACAGACGACACCTCATATGCGCGCACACACACACACACACACACACACACACACACACACACACACACACACACGCACACCGTTCCCCATAGTTCAGTCAGGATGTTTCCTGGTTTGTTCATTTTACATTTATTTACCGTTTAGATTTAACATTTTCCATTACGATACCTTTGCATCATCAAAGATGACGTTTACTCTTTGTTTGGACTCTCCATGTGTAATATTGTTTGCATTGTCGTGGATCGGTACTGCATCAGCCTTCAGGAAGGCAATTGGTTGAAATCTGATGATGGCCTTGAAAGCTAAAAACCGGTTAACGACATAAATTAACGCTGTAGAGCATGCACTATTTAGCGCTTTTCATTGAAGATTGTGAGGTCTTCAAACCAAGAAGTGATGGAACAATCAGTTAAAACACACCACACGCATCGTAGTGAAAGTGAAAGTACTCTCGGTAAAATCTACTACAACGCAATGTCAACAGTCCCGCCATCAGCAACTTCATCTTGGATAGTGAAACTGAACATAAACCATACTCGCCGTTCAGCAAACGTCTCGTCAGAAATCGTTAGCAGGATGCATGGCGTAAAAGAGATACTCGATTTTCATTTTTGATCATCATGGCTTCTTCTCCTACGCCATCCCCTGCAGTATGTCAACAATTACTTATTGCATGTATTCCAATCTCTACCTTCCCCTGAGGTTTCTACACTCCTCGGCTCCATCTACTATAGAAGTTATTCCCTGATGCTTTAGCGTATATCCTATCATCCTATCCCTTCTTCTACTGTTTCCCATATGTTCATTTCTTCGTCGACTCCGCTGAGAACCTTTTCATCCTTACCAGTCCAACTTATATTCAGTACCGTTCTGTAGCACCATATTTCAAACGTTTCGGTTATCATCCATTACGGTAGCTCCACAGATCCCTATTCACTACAATACAATGCTGTGCTTCAAGCGTACATTCTCAGAATTATCTTCCTCTTATTAAGGCCGATGTATGTCACTAGCAGACTTCTCGTGGCCGAGTATGCCCTCTTTGCCTCAACTATTCTGCTTTTTATGTCCTCCCTGCTTTCCTCCATGTCTTATTTTACTTCCAAGGTAACTGAATTCCTTCACTTCGTCTGATTTGTTGTTATAAATTTTGATCAGAAGTTTATCGCTAAACCTGTTTCTTCAGTTTACTCTCAGTCCACGTAGTCTGCTCATTAGAGAGTTCATTACATTCAATACATCGTGCAATTCCTCTCCACTTTCACTGATGAAAGAAGTATTATAAGCTAGCTTCAACACTAATACTTTTCACTTTGATTTTAATCCCAATCTTAAACTTCGTCTCCTCTTTTCGGAATCATGGGGATGATATTTTTATGAAAGTATGATGGCATGTCTCAAGACAAAAAGATTCTGCACACAATTCTGAATAGTCGTGTGCTATGCCCAGTGATTGCAGACGTTTCAAAGGAATGTTAACAATCATTCCAGCCTTATGTGATCACAAGTCTTCCTAAGCCCTATTGGCTCTGAGTACTATGGGACTTAACTACTCAGGTCATCAGTCCCCTAGAACTTAGAACTGCTTAAACCTAACTAACCTAAGGACATCACAAACATCCATGACCGAGGCGGGATTCGAACCTGCGACCGAAGCAGTCGCGCGGTTCCAGACTGTAGCGCCTAGAACCGCTCGGCCACCGCGGCCGGCCCAAAGCCCTATTAAACTGGATTCCTTACGACTCTCATATCAACTCCCGTTTCGTCTTGAACACATCATGAGACAAGTGTTACTCATCGTAGGTGCATTCAGCGTTATTTTGCACTGCGAAGTAGTAAGTAAGAGCAGGAATAAAATTTTGTGAAGAGCCAATGAAGATGGCTAAGTGGGGTGGGCTTTCTAGCTACGCAACGGCGTCGTAGGTAAATGTGAACATGCGAATCCGGAAGTACAAACAAACTATGACGACGTTTCAACGGACTTTGCGAGAGGGGAGCCTAGAACAAGATTCAGCTCTTTGATAACAGTGCGGTCAGCGGAAGATATAGAAAAGGCTACCGTTATGATGCTAAATGTAGTAACTTCGCATACAGTTTTGGTAAGAACACCATCCGGTACACAAACTCCGCATAAATGGATGCTTTGAAACCCTGAACTGAAACACTAGAGCAGCCGACAATGTTGACAGGCTCAGAAAGCGTGGGCACAGTCGGTCACCAGCGTGGGGAAGCATGACGTCATCGCCTGCTCTAAGGCCCCCGCCCTTCTCAATCTCATTATCTGAGTGCGGCCATTCCAACAGCATTACGAATACCGATGAAATACGAGCTCTGTCAATTTGCACGGCGCTCTGCTGAATCCAACAAGTGTCTACAAGCTGCCGCCAACTGGGAGTTCATTGCTGCAAATCCACAGCTATCCGACCATGGAGGGGACTTCCGAGCTGCAAGCTGACTACCTACCAGTGACAAAGATGACTGATTGAGGATGCGAGAGGACCAATCTTCCGTGGACGAGGAGCCGATCTGCGCATCAGAAAGCTGTTCAACTTTGGTGCTGGGCCACACGCTGGGCCTCACATATATATGCGGTGAGGAGTGGACGCTGATGTTGACGCGTGCTGTAGCTATGGAATGAGCGGCACTCTCGTGAGAGATGTCAAAAATAATGACTCATAGATCTTTCTTAGTTCTCTTACCTTATTACGTTTCCAATATTTTGTAGTGTGAGACACGAAACATTTATTCTACAGGTGACGCAATATAGATGAAAACCTTATTTGTCTATACCTTATGTGACTAATGTCCAGTCATCTGTTTCCTGTTATTTTTTCACTTTTGATGTAGGGCTTATTATAAGATACTGCTTCCATAGTTAAAGTGTATTACAGTGGATGGAATTACATCATTCCAAAATCGGTCGTAAACAATAGAACGTTATCAGTTTAACAGCTGCCGAGCAGTAATGACGCCACTGCCTGGGGAAACTAACAAATGGTTCAAATGGCTCTGAGCACTATGGGACTTAACATCTGAGGTCATCAGTCCCTTAGAACTTAGAACTACTTAAACCTAACTAACCTAAGGACATCTCACACATCCATGCCCGAGGCAGGATTCGAACCTGCGACCGTAGCAGTCGCGCGGTTCCGGACTGAAGCGCCTATAACCGCTCGGCCACCGCGGCCGGTGGAAACTAACAGCACTGTGCCATTCCATTGTGCGGTCGCTGAGCTACATCCCAGTACCCTGCAGTTGACTGCCGGTGCTGGACTCCATCCAAATGTCACTCAGGCCCTCCGCTAGGTCAAATGACAAGTCATGGGACGGCATAGATGTTGTACTTAACCTGAAGGAATCGCTGAATGGGTCCACAGAGTCGCTTTTCTAAGATCACAGTTAGCAACTCGGCGACAGTAAGCACAAATGGCAAATGGCTCTGAGCACTATGCGACTTAACTTCTGAGGTCATCACTCACCTAGAACTTAGAACTAGTTAAACCTAACTAACCTAAGGACATCACACTCATCCATGCCCGAGGCAGGATTCGAACCTGCGACCGTAACGGTCGCTCGGCTCGAGACTGTAGCGCCTAGAACCGCACGGCCACTCCGGCCGGCAGCGACAGGAGCGTGGCAGCGTTATACTTACAAGTTTTCTAAAGGAGATTCAGAAATTCTTTTGATTAGTGAAGGTCTTGTTTGGAAAATGTACTAAAATGGACAGTGACACTTGGTTTGCGATCGAAGATAAACAGCAGCACCCTACAGCCACTCGGAGGTGTCATGTGCAGATCTATTGGACACATCCATCGAGCAGGCATAAGGCATGGAAAGTCTCAAGGCCAGAACACTGGAGCAACCAGCGATGTGTGAAGCCAAAAGGCATTGTCTGATTGCAAGCATATGGAAATGATTGATAGTCACATCATCTGTGTCTGATAGTAAGTGGTCGAACAGGGGAATAAGTACCTGTCGTTAGTAAGTAACTGTAGTCGTATGTTACTATTGAATATGGGAAAGGTTACCATACAGTATGTTTCAAATATGAATCTAAAAATGAGAGGGCTGGTCGTGTGGACCATAACCAGTAGCTTTCACATAGCAACTCATATCCGCATCGTTTAGCGTTCGGCGCTAGGCGTTATTTAACAGAGTTTTGCATCACCAGGAGGGCAGGCATACAGCCCGCCAACCGAATCGACATGGTAGGGCAAGGTTTCCAATTTATTTGTGACATCAGTATAAAAGAGATTTAGCGTTCACGCATCATGACATTTATTTTCAAACAGTCACAAACACTGCTCGTAATTACGCCCTCCTGCTTGAATGCACACTGTGCGACAATACCTGAGTGGTTGTTACACCCTTTCAAACACCCGGGAAAAGCAGGATAGTATCAGAGGCTCCCATAATTGGCGCTACCAGTTCTTCATCCATCTCGATAGCTCTTTCGTAAATAACAGATTCCTGGTGTCTCCAGAGGAAAAAATAAAGGGGTGGCTAGTCAGTGGAACGTGCACATCATACTGTCGGCCCAATGCACTCAATACAATTCTCACCAATAGTCTCATAAAAATGATTTCGCACCGCATGTGTGACGTGCAAAGCTGCAGCATCAGGTTGGTATCAAATTCACTGTCGTCTCGGGAGTTGCCCATGTTGGAGTAACTCTGGCAGTGTTTCCCTTAAGAAGATTAACTATCTCTTTGCATTCAGTAGTCAGGCGGACTCTATTGACGAATCAGGTTATCACCTACCACACCAGTCTAAACACTGATGACGAAGCTCTCTTGGAGACCACAATAAAAGGTGGTGTGCAGATTTTCATATGCTTACACATGTTGACTGTGGCTGTTGAACACACCTTCACTTGTAATGGATGCCTCATCTGTAAAAAACACAAATTGTGGAAATTCACGTTGAATGGCACACTTCTGCTAAAATCAGTGGTGGAAGCCATTGTGATGGGGGAAACCTTCCATGGTAAGGATCTGAATTATTTTCTGAATATATATATATATATATATATATATATATATATATATATATATTCAGTAAATAAACCATGGAAGGTTTCCCCCATCACATAGGCTTATATATATATATATATATATATATATATATATCGCTCACAGATGATTTTTACGTCACAAGAACACGGTACACAGTAACACATCTGTTCACATAAGCTTGATATATTCCAAACATTGAAAATCCACCTTAAACTGCTCAAGGGTACAACTTACACGCCTTTAAGGTGAATGTTCAATGTTTAGAATATGTCAAGATTATGTAAACAGACGTGTTACTGTGAATTTTGTTTCTGTAACGTAACAATGTTCTGTGAGCGATATTTATATGGAAATGCCCATGTGCACAACGTGATTTATCTTCTTCAATATTTTAGTTAAGATAGACCTCTTATAATGAACTGTCTTTAACCCACATAACAACTTGACGTAAGATCCAAGTCAAAAGGACAAAAAAAATTTTTTTAATCCCTGAAGATAACATCAAAGTCTGTCAACCAGGCGTTTGAAGTAAAGAAACATTTATGTGATCTTGGGTTGAAAAAATTCCTTGTCAGTGGACACCTGACAGGTGCGCCTGAGGGTGATACACATGAGGGTCAGTCTTCCTCTCTTCCCATAGACACCTTGCACACAAAATAGTGCAATGGGGCTAGCAGTTTACAACGGATAGGGTTTAGCGACGTAAAAACGCATGTCTGCTCAAATGTCCTCTGGCTTCTAAACTAACTTGTATAAAGAGAAGGAAACTACTTTTCAAATCGGAAATTCGAGGTGCATGGACACCAACATCCCCACTTTGGATTGACAAAATAGATTTTTTCTGAACTGTGGAGTTTCTCTCAGGGTGAAATTACAGTTAGACTGTATGTCCAAGCCGCGCCTGTTGGTATCACAATATCTGCGGCCAGCGACTGACTGGAAGCCACAAGAAATGTATTGTTCTGAGGAGAGATGAAAGCCTTCGTATGTGCTCTCACCCCGTGATGATATTGTTGGTTTTCCCCAGCTATCACATTTCTGCCACCCCTCTGGGAATACCCATCTCTCTGCCGCCCCTCCCCTGCCCTCCCCCATAAACAGGAAATTAAAAAAAAATTGGTGGGAAATTCTAAATATTGCTGGAAAATTCAAAACATTTTCTCGAAAAATCGCTCAGTGTACGTTGAGCTAGTGGGAGGATCTCATGACAGTAATGTATCGTTTGTCATATTGCATTAAATAATTTAAGTTACTGGAATATGGTTTAATACATTTGTGGTTCGGATTTCACACTTTATATTCATTAATTTAAACATTTTCTTCATACTACCTAGCTTGGTCAGGTGGGGAATGTTTTTGTGTGCTTACAATATCTAGGACTATTTTCAGGATCCAGGACAGTGCAACATTCAGTTGTGCTGACAGGTAAGAGGTGGTAGGAAGCACTAACTTCTGGCGCCATACATACAAGATGTGAAGTACTGTTCTGATTACAGTGCTAAAGATTGGCCATGGGAGTAACATATAACAAAAAAAAAAAAACAGCGCTAATAAAGACCTAAATATTCCACAAAGCTTGCGAAAATCACCACCCAACATTTATACCACAGATTCCAGTGTCCCAAGTGACATTAGTGGGAGCTATTGATTGGTGATCACATCACAAGGAGTGGTCCATCCTAATGCGTGTAGACAAATGAAAGAAAATAGTGTATGTACAGCTTACACTGTTAACAAATTTTTATTCCCCTCCTCCCACCCATCCTCACCCTCCAGATGTAGGTATGGCAATGACGCACTGACCTCTTGGAGGGAAATTAAAATTTTTTCGTGGAAACTAAGTCAATTGGGCTAACTCCACTAACCTAACTCCCTACACTCCTCCCCCACTCCTATGTCGTCACCCACCCCCTGCAGCTCACTGCCCCCCTAAAAATTGCGGGAAATTCTGATTTTTGATGGAAAATATGTTAAGTGGCCTGCCTCCCACCCTTCCCCTTTCCTAATATGTCTTAAATGAATTCTGGCGTGACACCTAATAAAGCTGTATGGATGGTTTACTGTCCAGTATTTGTCATTTTTCTGAGTCATTAGTCTTTGACTCGTATGATATGGGTCGCCACGAATTCCTCTCCTGCGCCAACCTCCTCATCTCATAATAGTACTTGTACTCTAAGTTCTGTTTTATGGTGGCTGTATTCCAATCTTTCTCTTCCTTGCAGTTTTTACTCTCTATCGTTCTATCCTGTAGCATGAAGGTTATTCCGTGATTTCTTAACATATGTCCTATCATCCTGTCTTTCCTTGTTGTGAGTGTGTTCCTTTCTTCGGCGATTTTGCGCAGAATCTTTTCATTCCTTACCTTATCAGTCCACCGGATATTCAACATTCTTCTTTATCATCACATCTCAAACGCTCAGATTCTCGTCTCTTCCGGGGTTACCACTTTCCATAATTGACTACCATACAGTGCTATGCCTCAAACGTACATTTTCAGGAACTTCATCCTGATATTAAGGACTGTATTAGATACCAGCAGTGTTCTCTTGACCAGCAATACCCTCTCTTCCTGCTTTTTATGTTCTCCTTGCTCCATTCATAATGGGCTATTTTTCCCCCTGGGCAGCAGAACTTGACTTCGTCTACTTCATAATCAAAATTTATGATGTTAAGGGGCTCCGGAACGCCCTATACTTGCAATGTTAAAATAACGCTTATAAATTACATCTTTCCTCACAAAGTATTTGAGGTAGGAAGTTGAACGTTTTACAGATTATTTATTGGAATATGGGCTACAACTTAACACAGGGATTTTACAAAATTTTAGTTCAGTTATTAAAGATGATTTTTTTCAATTGTAATGAAAATTCACAACATTTTTTTGCAATTTTTTATTCATATATTCAAAAATATACAGTTTTTTGGAAAAAGGCTGTGTTAAATTATGCAGAAGGTACTGTGTAACATTTACTGAAAGTTTGAAACAAATGTGTTTGGAAGATCCTTAGAAAACATGTAATTAGTATGAAAAAATAAAAGTTTTGGGAATCGAGCGACAAAGATTGGATTAACTTTCTAGTGCATTCCAGGTCCATAGGATGGATTATCTTCATCCTCTGCAAACTCCTCCTCCAGATTCCTCTTGTTCCTTCTCCTGTTTACTCTTGCTTGTATTTCTAGACTCTTTACAGCCCTGTCTGCAGCCCGAAGGCGTTCCTTGTCTAAAGCAAGCATCGCTCGTACCATGTTAGAACCTATCTTCATTCCCATATTTCTAAATACCTTGCACCTTACAATGTTGCCATCATTGAAAGTCGCAACAGCATCATACACACCAAAGTGAAGTGTTTCCATTCCAACAAATACAGTCTTGGGGATTCTCGACCATATAACACTATTTACACTTTCATTGGGGTTTTGAGTTTTTCCGTGAATACACTTTTTCAACAGTTCAGGTGCTGCTAAGTCTCTGAAAATAGGTTTTATCACCTCCATTATTGCATGAGGCAGACTATGCTTATGAGTTTACACTTCACCAGTTAGCAAGTATTTTCTTTCCCACTTTGACTGCTATGGGCAGGTGTACTTGAGAGGTTAGGTTCACTCACTTGGTTATCGTCTTTATTGTTTACAGTAATAACACATACCTTTGGCTTTCCAACATTTCTCCTTTTCTTAAAAGCCTTCAGAGGATTTCTAATAACTTTACTTTTACTCATTATTATACTTCAACAAAACAGAGACTCAAGAAACAGAATTAATTACGAATATTTTCGAGATAACGACAGAGTAAATAAACATGAAACAATCGACAATCACACCAGCGATATATATTGAACCATCACAGGTTAGCCACAACACATACTTTATCTCACATCACTAAAATGTTCCTGATGAACACGGACGTTAATAATAACACCATTTGACAGCAGTTTAACAGCGCCACAGTGGGTCACGCCCATGTAGAACACATTTCAAAAAAAATTTAAAAATAGTTGTAGTCTTCGGAATTGAATAAATTATATATCTATTAAAAGGTAATAGTCTGCAGATTCAGAAAACGCAAAAAAGTAAAAATGGAACTTTTCATGATTTTGAGCCTTTCCGGAGCCCCTTAAGCTTCTCTCTATCCTGAGTACTGCTACTTGTCATTACTTTCGTTTTTCTCAGTCCGTATTCTACACCCATTACACTATTCACTCCATTCAATAGATACTGTAATACCTCCCCACCAACAAAAAGGACAGCTATGCCATCAGAAAATCACCATGAATTTTAGTTCTACTCTAGAACTTTAGAACTTCGATCTTCATCTTCCAAACGTGCTATCCCCTCTTGGTTATTGTACATATTGTGGATTACCCGTCCTACGCTGTAGGATACTCGTCTTTTTCTAAAATTTTTGACATCTCGCACAATTTTACACTGTCAAACGCTTTTTGTAGATCGACAAATCGGATGAGCATATCTTGTCTTTCCAGTGTTCTTTGCACTATAAACTGCTACATCAGAACTGCCTCTCTGGTGCCTTTACCTTTCCTAAGGCCAAACTGATCGTCATTTAAAAGATCTTTAGTTTACCCTAACCAAGCTTGTACGTCATTGATAATAATGTTGCCCTCGATTTGATATGCCTAACTCGAGTGCATATAGTTGTAAAAATAACCGTGATCTATTAAAACTATGTATCACCTTTTGGTGAGGTAAAAATTGCTGAGGAGCTCGGATACCACATTGTGTCATATGATGTTGCTAGAATTCTGCAATATTTCGCCTATTAAGCGACTCGTGCCATCGACATCTTTTAGTAGTCTCACCTTTTGCGGGGAACACAGTTACTAACAGAGCTACGGAGGCACTTCTCTTAACTCAGCTCACTGATCCTGTCTCGCTACCGAATTCAGAATAAGAAGCCCGTGATCGCTCAACTTTGGACTAAAAGTAAGTTGTGAATTGAGTGACTTTGTACTCAAGTTACATAAAGTTGCTATTACTGTGAAATTAAATAAATTAAATGTATTTTGCTTTAAAGCACTTACATAGAATAGTAGTCCATAGATTAGTGTGTAATATGAAGACTGACATATCCTCCTTTAACAAATAGTACGATATTTAACTCTGAAAACAGGAACTGCTCAACTGAATGCAACTGGCGACTTTTGGAAGTTTTGCTAATGATATGACAGGAGACAAGCAACATTTCTTCTTACACTGCGCGAAATATCACGTTAGCTATTTACGCACGAAACTTGGCCCAGGACTTCGGTCGTTAAGATCATCACTGATAGCACCATGATGACCAAATTCGACAGGCCTTAGCCACTAGTAGATGTACACAGTGAGTGTAAGCAACCTTTGTGTGGGTGTCGCAAATCTATTACCATTAACAGATCATCACTGGTGCCGTGTAAAGTGATGCACTGGCACAAGCAAATAGAAATCTGCTTGCGAATTTAGTGATATGCTATCGATCCAGGAAAAATAGATCTTGATATCATAAACAGGATCGACAGTGATTTTGTTAAAAACATACAGCCACGCTGTGAATATCACTGTCTTTTACAAAAGTAGTGTAGGAATGTGATATCCTGTGGTCAGGAGCATATTGTTAGTCACGGCATCTGAGAACCAAAACTGGTCGCGGATCATCTCTGAGATGTACTTTTAGTTTCTACTTAAATAATGCCAAATCGTAAATAATGGCAAACTTGCAAGAAATGAAACCATTCAATAACTGCTTCAAACTACACTGATTCTTCTTTCTTTACAAACGACATAATAATAGCAATAAACAAAATCTGTAGCTATGGCACGATTTTAGGGTCCACTAGAGGTTTCAGTTCTTCACATTGAAATAAAGAAACCATTGTCCTCGTGTTAAAGGTCCTGCATCGTCTCTCAGGTGTTTTACGCTTACACTTGTTTTTAGATATTGCAGTACTATGCTGAAGACAGAGGAAAGCACACCTGAGTTAGACTCTTATTTTTTCATTCGAAAGTTCTCTCATTTCTGACAATGTCTACATTGCTTCCACTCAGTTGTAGCACTTTTTATGGTTGTGTTGACTTTTATATATTATTCATAAATTCGCAGAATTCCACAAAGTTTACGTGTCAAAACTAAGAGAAAACGCTTAAGTTTAGATTCTCCTATGCCAATATACTTGAAACAATACAATTCTTAAAAATAGACAAAAATATAGATGTGTGACTAAATCGCTTACGTTTCCCAAACGTGTGATGTAAATTTAACGAAATCGTGAGGTAAATTAAAGAAGACATGTAGCAAATATTGTCACTGCCATCTCTTTGATATATGGACAGTTTTAGAAGGAACTGTCTTACTTTTTAAATAATTCGATAAGCTGAAATACTTCTGATATAAACTACCAGTAAGCAGCTAGATGAAAAATTAAGTAACTGAAATGTCTTACTGTCTCTCATCGATGCAATTAGGCTCTCGCGCCTGTAATAATGAACCCTTCCAACAGCATCAGTACCGAAAAAGTACTATCTGACACAAAAAGATTGACGGGATGGGAGTAATGGGACCGCCATCTAATTTTGCTAGAAAAGAAGTGTGTCTGCATCTGTCAAAGCACCACGAGTAACGGAAGGACAAAGTAACTTATTGGTGGGAGATAAAATTCTGACCACCCGTGAGCCCTGATAAGGAATAAATCGCATTCCAGATTTGTCACCCTTTTCACACCCCAAAGCCACTAACCATAAAAAGTTGCCACAGGTTTAAAAATAATAAAATATATCCACACACTGTCAAAAGCAGTGGAATAATGACCAAGTGCTGGCCAGCAATGTAAACATAGTATTTGGGAAATTCTGTTTAACTTGTGAGTGCTGTTCTCTAATATAAGTTGTGGTGTGCTCTGGTTCTCGATCCGCAAGATAGATATATGCAAGTGAGGACAAGATCAACAAGAAAAGTAAGTAATCAGAAAATATTTTTGGCGAATATTCTCGTGCAACGAGATTACGGATAAGGATGTGATTTTATTGACTCGCCAACAAACTTCGCAGCAACATCGTGTTGTTGCAGATGATAGGCTAAGGGACTGTTTGAAGAATTTCATGTTTCAACTATATTTAAAGAAGGCCCTACAAAATATAGTTTTACAGAAACTAAGTCTGAAAGTTACCTATCTATTTCAACTTTCATTTTTTTTTTTTTTTTTTTTGCCCGCAATACTTTTGCTTTCCGTGAATCACGAGTTTATCTTTGCAGTGCTTCGTTTGTTTGTGGTGTCATCAAGTTCGATTACTCGAAAGAAGCCCTTCGAGCGATCTCTTTGAGTCTGCACTCAGGCATTTAGTATCTTTGGAGGCCTTTTGGAACATCAGAAAATGGGAATTGCTCATGGATGTCGAACCACAAGGTGAGTTATTTTCCAGTGACTTTTCACCGTTATCTTTTTGTATTCTATTCGTGGATGTATGTTTGGGAGGGTGCCTGATCTGTTCTCTTTCTTGCTTTATCTGGTGTCGATGGCAGCTGATTCAGAATTTCTCCAGTGATAAAGATTATGGCTAAAATGTTTTCACTTCCTTATCGTTGCGTCTCATAGGTTACGTATATATTGCTTCAGTCGTGCGATCTAAATATTTGCACAATTATAGTGTGACTATTCCGAGTTTAGGTTTTGCGGTGGTGTCCTTCCATGTGATAAATGAAGGTCATAATTGGCGCAACTTTCGTTAAATGGAAGCTGGATATAGGATCGAGTAATACCTTTTCATTCCATCATGTTTTAATTTCAAACGTATTAACTATATTATAAGATATAGTGTCTTGGCAGAATTATTCTACTGAGAATTTGTCATTAGGTTCCTCTGTTCGAAAAAACGTGTAGTGCATCAGCTATAGTGAGAATCCATATGGACTTTTGTGAAATGTTCTCTTTTTTGTACATTAGCCTGAATTATTTCGTTTAACCCAAGTCATTTCATTTATTATCTTACGCAACATAGCTCCCTGCTGTCATCTCGTTCACACTTATTGATGCAGGTCTTGTCTTATTTATGCTCAGATGTGGCTCATAGGCTTAAATAAAGTAACAAATATGTTTTATTGCAAACCATTAGCAATAAATATTCTGATCTTAGCATAGATTAAGGTTACAGATGCAGAAAGGTAAGTTTTCAGATGCTCTTCTGGAAGACTGATGATTTATGAACGCAATACACAGAGTTCTGGTGTATTAGATGCTCGGTGGAAAACATGATAGCGAGGTGCTCTCTATTTACAAAAGTATGTGGAGATCTTGTTCTTCAACTACACTGTGATCTGTATGGTTTGATGAAATGTTTGAAACAATCTTTTTCCAAGGCGAGATTGTGTGGTTACGGATACGAGGAAACATGCTCATTGCATGGCTTTTGGCTATAAGCTGAAAGCATACATATTATGTAAATTTTTGACAGGTTCTTGACGAATGATTACCTGATATTTATTGTTTGGATATAGAGCTATGTAAAATTCATTTCCGCTGTAATTACATGATGTAAGTTTCTGTGTTTGTGACTATTTAGTTACATATTAGTGGTCAGATCATGTTCCTAATTTGCTTTCTGGGGCATAACTATTCTCATATTACAGCATGCCTCGATAGTTCACGGTTTTACTTAACTTACCACTGTAATAGTTTACTTTTATCACATAAGGCACACATTACAAGGTAATGATTAAAACTGATATAAAATGTTTATAGGCAAAATTTCGTTCAGTAACTATAGCATCAAACGCGTCGTATTTCACAGAGCTGAATAAAAAGGTCAGCCAGAAAGGATGGGATAAATATGCAGAAATATACACTACTGGCCATTAAAATTGCTACACCACGAAGATGAAGTGCTACAGAAGCAAATTTTAACCGACAGCCGGCCGGGGAGGCTGAGCGGTTCTAGGCGCTGCAGTCTGGAACCGCGCAACCACTACGGTCGCAGGTTCGAATCCAGCCTCGGGCATGGATGTGTGTGATGTCCTTAGGTTAGTTGGGTTTAAGTAGTTCTAAGTTCTAGGGGGCTGATGACCACATAATGCTCAGAGCCATTTGAAACATTTTTTTTTCTACCGACAGGAAGATGACGCTGTGATATGCAAATGATAAGCTTTTCAGAGCATTTACACAAGGTTGGCGCCGGTGGCGACACCTACAACGTGCTGACATGAGGAAAGTTTCCAACCGATTTCTCATACACAAACAGCAGTTGATCGACGTTGCCTAGTGAAACGTTGTGATGCCTCGTGTCACGGCAAGAAATTCGTACCATCACGTTTCCGACTATGATAAAGGTGGGATCGTAGCCTATCGCGATTGCGGTTTATCGTATCGCGACATTGCTGCTCGCGTTGGTCGAGATCCAATGACTGTTAGCAGAATATGGAATCGGTGGGTTCAGGAGGGTAATACGGAACGCCGTGCTGGATCCCAACAGCCTCGTATCACTAGAAGTCGAAATAACAGGCATCTTATCCGCATTGCTGTAACGGATCGTGCAGCCATGTCTCGATCCCTGAGTCAACAAAATCAAATGGCTCTGAGCACTATGGGACTTAACATCTATGGTCATCAGTCCCCTAGAACTTAGAACTACTTAAACCTAACTAACCTAAGGACATCACACAACACCCAGCCATCACGAGGCAGAGAAAATCCCTGACCCCGCCGGGAATCGAACCCGGGAACCCGGGCGTGGGAAGCGAGAACGCTACCGCACGACCACGAGATGTGGGCCTGAGTCAACAGATGGGGACGTTTGCAAGACACCAACGATCTGCACGAAGAGTTCGACGACGTTTGAAGCAGCATGGACTATCAGCTCGGAGACCATGGCTGCGGTTACCCTTGATGCTGCATCACAGACAGGAGCACCTGCAATGGTGTACTGAACGACGCACCTGGGTCCACGAATGGCAAAACGTCATTTTCTCGGATGAATCCCGATTCTGTTTAAAGCATCATGATGATCGCATCCGTGTTTGGCTACATCGCAGTGAACACACACTGGAAGCGTGTATTCGTCATCGCCATGCTGGCGTATCACCCTGTGTGATGGTATGTGGTGCCATTGATTACACGGCTCGGTCACCTCTTGTTCGCCTTGACGGCACTTTGAACAGTGGACGTTAAATTTCAGATGTGTTACGACCCATGGCTCTACACTTCATTCTGTCCCAGCGAAACCCTACATTTCAGCAGGATAATGCACGATCGCATGATGCAGGTCCTGTACGGGCCTTTCTGGATACAGAAAATGTTCAACTGCTGTCCTGGCCAGCACATTCTCCAGATCTCTCACCAACTGAAAACGTCTGGCCAATGCTGGCCGAGCAACTGGCCCGTTACAATACGCCAGTCACTACTGTTGATGAACTGTGGTATCGTGTTGAAGCTGCATGGGCAGCTGTACGTGTACACGCCATCCAAGCTCTGTTTGACTCAATGCCCAGGCGCATCAAGACCGTAATTACGGCCGGAAGTGGTTGTTCTGGGTACTGATTTCTCAGGATCTATGCACCCAAATTGCGTGAAAATGTAATGACATGTGAGTGTCTAGTATAATGTATTTGTCCAATGAATACCCGTTTATCATCTGCATTTCTTCTTGGTGTAGCAATTTTAATGGCCAGTAGTGTATTTGAGCCCAAAGGAGATTTTGGGATTTGCGTAATGAGGCGAAATATTGTGTTAGAAGTAACAAGAATACACGTGTGTAAAATTCCTGTCGCTGGTGCGTGTTAGACTGTTAATATGCATGTGAATGGTAATGAGTTGAAATAATTATCAATTACGTATTATAAAATTAATAACTATGTTGACCGCTTGAGATACAAAATGGGCAATACTGAATAATACTGGACATACTCCCATATGGTGAGAGCTGGGGACATGCAAAGGATCTCGGAACATTCTTGAACACGACAGTTTTTGAGGTACAGGTATTATGATGTGGGGAGGCATAATGTTGCATGGGCGTACTAACTTCCAAATCTTTGAAAACGACACACTCACTGGTCATTGTTAATGTGACACTGCACATCTTCCCCATGTGCCTGGTTTGAGGTGTGCATCCCGCCATGACTGCTCGCGCAACCACACTGAACGGAGCAGATGGAGGAGATATAGCAGCGAGGGGATGTTCGGCGAATGGACTGGCCTGCCCGTACCCCCGACTTAAATCCCATAGAGCACGTGTGGAATGCGTTGGGAAGACGTAGGCACCACGCCCACATGCATCAACGACCATCTAGCAGTTGGCAAACTCTCTGATGAAGGAATGGAACATAGTAACACAGGAGCTCCTTACCATTCCTGTGGTCAGAATGGGAGAACATTGTAGAGCATGCTCAGCAGTCCGTGATGATAACGTATCCTATGAATAGCCATTTATTGCTTTTTGTCCTGTCGAGGGGACTATTACGAATTGTGGTTTTTCTTTGGATAAAACTGTCATCTCATTTCCTCCAATTGCGTATTTCTTTCAGTTATTGTCTGGAATATACTGTAGCAGTTCTTTCTTCCTTACAGTCCCACTTTCATCTAGATATGTTAACTACTAGTAGGACGTCATGCGAAAGTCACCTTCGTCCGCAAGTCTTGCACACCTTTGGATATGAAGGCCTAGTGCGCCGATATTTATCTATTTGCCTGTATCAGGAAAACTGAAGACCTCCTTCATATGTAGCGCATTATCGCATGTAATGTCGTCAGTTAAGTCCTGAAGGCAAATATTGTTATTGTCGTGGTCTTCAGTCCTGAGACTGGTTTCATGTAGCTCTCCGCGCTACTCTATCCTGTGCAAGCCTCTTCATCTCCGAATAGCTACTGCAACTTACGTCCTTCTGATTCTGCTTAGCGTATTCACCTCTTGGTCTCTCTCTATTATTTTTACCCTCCACGCTTCCCTCTACTTAAATCTATACTCGATGTTTACAAATCTCTCTTCGTCAGAAACACTTCCCTTGCCATAGCCAGTCTTCATTTTATACCCTCTCTACTCCGACCATCATCAGTTATTTGCTCCCCAACTAAAAAAAAAAAAACTCATTCACTGCTTTAAGTGTCTCTTTTCCTAATATAAAACCCCGCAGCATCATCTGATTTAATTCTAATATGTACCATTATCGTCGTCTTGCTTTTTTTGATGTTCATCTTATATCCTCCTTTCAAGACACTGTCCATTCCGTTCAACAGCTCTTCCGTGTCCTTTGCTGTCACTGACAGAATTACAGTGTCGTCGTTAACATTAAAGTTTTTATTTCTTCTCCATGGATTTTAATTCCTACTCCAAATTTTTCTTTTGCTTCCTTTACTGCTTGCTGAGTATACATGAATAACATCGGGAATAGGCTACAACGCTGTCTTATTCTCTTCCCAACCATTGCTTCCCTTTCATGCCCCTCGACTCTGATGACTGCCATCTGGTATCTGTACAAATTGTAAATAGACTTTCGCTCCTTGTGTTTTATCCCTGCCACAGTCAGAATCTGAAAGAGAGTGCTTCAATCAGCATTGTCAAAAGCTTTCTCTAAGTTTATAAATGCTAGAAACGTAGGTTTGCCTTTCCTTAACCTAGCTTATAGGATAAGTCGTAGAGACAGTATTGCCTCACGAGGTCCACGATTCCTACTGAATCCAAACTGATCATCCCCGAGGTCGGTTTATACCAGTTTTTGCGTTCGTCTAACGCTAATACAAAGACTAACACGAATCCTTTACAGACGAATGGAAAAATTTATGGCAAATACAGCAATAAAAACCATCGTCCACTTCGAGCAATGAGAAATGTTGGGCAGTGTACCAGTTTACGGCACGTGAAATCTTTCACGAGAGAACTTCACGGTCTATGGACTCATGTGACGCAATCGCAAACGTAAACCAGAGATTTCACTCCAATAATCATACTGTTGTACAGCAACCGTAATGACACAGCCGGTTAAGCGGGAATCCTGTAGCGGAAGGAGCAGACAGCCCATCCAGACACGGCAGGCAAACCTAGTAAAATTTCAATGCATAACTAACGCGATTGACAACCTCATCGACAACGCAGCTCCTGCTTCTGTAATGATTTTCCTCTGACAGCAATTTGCATAGCTATGATAACTCGTGCGTGCGACAACTGAAAAGCAGGAGAGATGATGCATAAAGTTTTCATCAACGCCATATGCACATACTACCTGAATTACTTGTCTGACTTAAAAGCTTTCAAATAAAATATGTCTTCACACATGGCACGGCCATTAAAACCATCGATTAGTTTCAATCTAGATTCAATGTTATTTGTGATCTATCTCAGCATAAGAAGCACCGAACCAATTACGATATACCGGGAACCTTGGGTATGAGGAAATAGTAGCTCCTTTATATTTACTACATAGCTACATAATAAATAAGAGAGTACTTCAGGGGGTAGGTTATGTGACTATGCTAATAATGGTTATTTGCTATTGATTAAACGGGTTGACAAGGGGACAGAGGTGCTAAAACTATTAAAAATTACCTCAGTATTAGTATATTAAATATGGAATGAAAGTCTGGTTATGCAATTCACCGATGACATTTGATCTAGCGAATAGAAGTTGTTGGGTTTATAATTAACGAAATATGTTTTTGTAAAGAAGCTGATTTATTCTTCTTTACAATTTAATTAATGTTAATTAAAATATCGTCTTGCGTGACAATCTGTCTGACTGAATCGAGATATTTCGTGCTTCTACTCCGATTGAGATAGTCATATTACTGGAACTGGTTCTTTCTGCAAAGTGTCTGATATAAATTACCTTAGTTCTTTCATGTCAGGTTCTCCACTAAACCTTTTTATCTTCCGTCGAATAAAAGTTGTTTCTGGCTGTCAGTAAAGCAATGTTAGTCACGATTTATAAGAAGAAAAAAAAATGATAGCAAGATCGTATGATCACAACTGCTGAACTATACATATTTAAAATTATTCATATGGAAGACAGAGGATATTTCAAGCAGTTGTATGTTGTAGTTGATGTGACTATTACGTTACTTTAGAAGAAAGACGTAGAAACTTAAGCTAAAGAACTAAGAACTTTTTAATGGTATTATTCGCAGTCGTCCTCTTATTTAATTTAACGTCTATAACCATCATAACATCCATAAAACGGAAATGACAATATTAAAAAATTACAGTACGAATGCCCGGAAACAAAGTTTGCGACACAGAAAACTCGTAGTCATACTTGATCATCAGGCGTAAGATGTCTGAAAAGTAATTGATCATTCTTATTTGCATTCAATTCATACTGGTTAAAATATGGTCTGACGTCAGACACTTGCGTGGTCTAACAGCTACAAATCTAGAAGCCAGTGGTGCTGGTGGAAGGAGTGGCTGGAGATATTTAATAATCAGGTTTTTAATAAGAGTAATTAAATAGCAAATAATGCAGTCAAATGTGAGATACAGTTGTCAGTGACATACACAATCAGTAAAATGATATAATATGTAGTTCAGTGGTTAACTGCTGAATATTATATATCACAATCTAGTTAGATATAAAAATAAACCTATTTCTTAGAAATTAGGGCCTTTATGTAAAATATGCATGTGAGTGCAAAAGGTAAGGCATAAAATATAAAGAAGAAACCATAAGCCTGTCGAAGGCTACATTTAGTCGGATGAGCAGTCAGTGATCTTGTTGTATTATTTAATGAATAAAGCAGGCTAAATCGGGTTTTATTAATTGTTACGATAGGTCTTATCAGATATAATGTTTAAATAGTTTAAACAGTACTGCTGCTACCACCGACGACGTTAACAGTGAGTAAAACTTGATCTACACTTTTTTTCATTAAATAGAGCTGAAGTACGCCTAGGAGGTGGCAGTCCCCAAGTGCAGGCAGTCAATCGGCAAGCATTAGTGATAGAATGGGTAGAGCAGCAGGCCATCCATCAGCTTGTGGTGGAAACTGAACGACTATCTCGTGTTGACATCGGCGGGCTGCATATGGCAATATCGAAAGAGTAATTACTAATATAATTTATGTATGAAGAAAAGTAGATGGAATCAACATCACTGTAGCTGGATGGCCTCTGTAGCCTAGGACGCTAACGTACGCCTGTGTAGAAGTGAGGTGATTCGAATGCTGACAGAAAACTTGCGCTCCCAGTATTTGGCGGGTAGGGAAGGAGAGGCGGTGCCGCAAAGTTCCTGATCAACGATCTTTACATCAACCTCCTGGATTAAATTCGAAAGCTTTCCGCAGTGTCTCATCAGTTGAGGGCAGGTTGCATTATTGACGATGATCTAACCATCGGATGTGAAGGTTAAGCTCGGCAGCCCCTTTAGTGCTATTCGAGAGGAATATGCTATGTACCGGTACCGTATTTTACCCTCTCCCTTCACTTCACCCGTGACTACACAAAACCTTCAATACACTGTTCAAGCACTCATCAGGCATCCATATGCCACAGATACAAACCCGATACTTCGAGATTGGTTGGATGAAGGAAACAGAAAAACCACCTCCACCACGACCTTACCTAGAACGGAGATGCTACATTCCTACAGCTGGTCATCTCTTGAGTATGTGGCTACTTTGACTTTGAACGCGGTTGTAGTGTAGACACAGCTTGCTTTCGTTGCTGTATTATTTATTTGACGTACAAATGGTTCAAATGGCTCTGAGCACTATGGGACTCAACTGCTGAGGTCATTAGTCCCCTAGAACTTAGAACTAGTTAAACCTAACTAACCTAAGGACATCACAAATATCCATGCCCGAGGCAGGATTCGAACCTGCGACCGTAGCGGTCTTGCGGTTCCAGACTGCGGCGCCTTTAACCGCACGGCCACTTCGGCCGGCATTTGGCGTACAGTAACTACCAGTACGGAAAATAAAAGCCGATTTATATGTGTTTTCCAGGTGACAATTGCTCTTGTGTTTTTTAAGCTGTGTATTAATGCTCCTTTTACTAGTTCGTATGCGCACTTTACCACAAGTGAGAGCTATTTTACTTACGCCTCATGAGGTCAATGGTGTGTGTGTGTGTCCTCTGCGGTATTCAAGTACGAGGGTCACTCCAAAAGAAAATCACACTATTTTTTCTTTAAATTCATCTTATATTCTACATGATTGAAAGTTTTACGGTGTGTAGATACATCCTTTAGGAACAATATTTTCATTCCTCCACATAATTTCCATCCCTCTCAACTGCCTGATGCCATCTTGGAACCAGTGCCTGTAAACCCGCACGGTAAAATCCTGGACGAACCTGTTGGAGCGACTGTTCGGCAGCGTGCACAAGGGAGTCATCATCTTCAGACCTTGTTCCACGAAGAGAGTCTTTCAGTTTCCCAAAGAGATGATGGTCACAAAGATCCAGGTCAGGACTGTAAGGCGGTGTTTCAGTGTTGTCCATCCGATTTTTGTGATCGCTTCCATGGTTTTTTGACTGACATGTGGCCGTGCATTGTCGTTCAACAGAAAACATCCTGCTTTTGCCGATGTGGTCGAACACGACTCAGTCGAGCTTGAAGTTTCTTCAGTGTCGTCACATATGCCTCAGAATTTATGGTGGTTCCACGTGGCATGATGTCCACAAGGACGAGTCCCTCGGAATCGAAAAACACCGTAGCCATAACTTTTCCAGCAGAAGGTGTGGTTTGAAATTTTTTTTTCTTGGGTGAATTTGGATGATGCCACTCCATTGATTGCCTCTCCCTCTCTGGTGAAAAATGATGGAGCCATGTTTCATCACCTGTCACAATTCCACCATTGTCGTACTGTACCAAAATTTCGCTCATACCGTTTTTCTTGTTTCTTTGTGAGCCACTGTCAACATCCTGGGAACCCATCTGGCACAAACCTTTTTTAACGCCAACACTTTCAGTAGTCTGCAAACACTTCCTTCTCCTATCCCAACGTTGCGTGACAATTCGTTCACTGTGATGCGCCTGTCAGCAGTTACCAATTCGTTAACTCTCTGCACATTGTCTGGAGTATGTGCAGCACGAGGCCTGCTGCTGCGTGGACAGTCCTCAATATTGCCGTGCCCGCTTTCATCACTTAACCTGCTTGCCCACCCACTAACTGTACTGCGATCGATAGCAGCATCTCCATACACCTTTTTCAACCTCTTGCGGATATTTCCCACTGTCTCGTTTTCGCAGCACAGGAATTCTATGACAGCACGTTGCTTCTGCGAACGTCAAGTGTAACAGCCATCTTGAACACATGCTGTGACGGCGGCACTCACGGGAACAGGTTGAACTAAGTTTGAAAACAAGCGGGAAGAATGTATCTACACACTATAAACTTTCACACATGCAGAATGAAAACTATTTTTAGAAAAATAGTGTGCATTTCTTTTGGAGTAACCCTCTTATATACTCACATTCCTTGTCAGTTTTAACTCTGTACCAATGCCATTTCTTCTCGTCACCCTGCTAATAGTATGAACTGTGACTGATTTACGAAAGGGAGGAAAACTTTCCCTTTAGTTGGTTGATAATCGTTATATGCCTATAATCTTTCTCTATATAGTCCATATTTATCTCTTTGACAGTAGAGTCGCCGGCCGCGGTGGTCTAGCGGTTCTAGGCGCTCAGTCAGGAACCGCGCGACTGCTGCGGTCGCAGGTTCGAATCCTGCCTCGGGCATGGATGTGTGTGACGTCCTTAGGTTAGTTAGGTTTAAGTAGTTCTAAGTTCTAGGGGACTTATGACCACAGATGTTGAGTCCCATAGTGCTCAGAGCCATTTGAACCATTTTTGACTGTAGAGTCGTTCAGTGTAATCGCGTCTTCTGAAAGTAGATATCATGTGGTCGACCTTTTCGTCCGAACACTGTGGTACACAGACTCTTCTAGCTGGGTCCAGCCTTTTTTTATGTACTCCTCTTTTCTGATAGGGATAGTGATATTTGATTTATCGAGTTTCTTTGAGTGGCCATCCTCCGTAGCAAGCACAGAAATATTTGTTTTTCTTTTTAAAAAAATGCATTCTCTTGCTGCACTGTGTTTTACTTTGCCAGACGCGTTTGGGTTTTTCTTTACTTGAAGGCATCATGAGTGGGATCAATAATGATAAAGTTGTGTTACCTTTCGTTTTGATGTGTAGTATTTGTAGATTATAAAACAATTCACTCCTCGCTTTTTATATAAATGTGTGATGGCTTATGGTTTTTCCTGTTATCAGTCGACATCGATGTTTCTCCTCATCTGGTCACAAGTAGGTCGCACGACCGCTCTATTTACGAAACATAAGCATGTTTTTTGTGTTTCCAGCATTTTTGTCTCCACTTTTCCTTTTGTTTTCCCTTTTTAAATGCATCATGTGGTCTATACCACAAATTCAGAAGACCTAACTTAAACGTTCACAGAATCATACAACACATAAAGTTCATCACCATATGGAAATGTAATAAGAATCAACAATAAAAAGCACTTCTTAACCTTGCAAGAAAATTACCACATACAGGAAACCAAAGCAGAAAAGAAACCCTGTCGAAAGATCAAGTACACATACCAAACAACTCATTGTTTACACTAGTAGACAAAATAATAATAATGATAATAAAATACCTCCGAACTTCCTTTCCACCTACTTGTCCATGAACCTCTCCACAAAACATTTAAATCAAAACAAAAACCATCCATACATGTATACTTACTCACTCCCTCATACAGATAAAATCATAACAGAAATGAACAGATAGTTTTCAGCGTGTACTTCGTTAGGTAGCCAAGATGTATGTGTAAGTAAACAAACTAAATAGGATGAGATAAACAGTGAACTCAAAGTAGTTATGTTTATCTTAGTGTTATGTCTAGTTTAGTGGGATAAGACTGATAATGCATCAAAACAACAAGTGCAAACCAAATGTAAAGTTAGGAGAAAATGTTCGAAACATGAAAAACATGATTATGTTTCGTAAATAGAGCGGTAGTGCGACCTCTATGTGACCACATGAGAGGAAACACCGATTCCAACTACAAACAAGAAGAACCCTTTTCTAAAAAATTTTGTGACAATAAAGATCACTGCTCTCGAACTATGTTATATACTCGTAAACTTACGTTAGTGACTTGTTGAGTTCGTGGAGCTCTTTCTCTTGAATAAATCACCCGATTTCTCTGAAACTGTATTCATTTGTTTGTCTGTACACGTACATCACATCTACCGATTTCCGTTCCATTCGGATAATTTCTTCGTATTGTGTCGTTTCTTTTGTCTTAATTTAACGGTTCAAATGTTTACTAGATCATCCTGTAAAAAATTTGATTTAAATCGGTGAAGAAAGAAATTTTCGAGTTGTTTGCTAAGAACAGTTCCCAATATACATATAGTATATGAGTTAGAAATACGAAGGCTTTGTCCGTCCAAACGTTCATTAGAGTATCGTGTAAGGAACTGAAGTAAGTTAGTCGATAAATTTTCGAGAATTTCGATAGGAACAGTGAACACATACTTCCCATTATACAGGGGGAATCACCTAAGACTTTCATGCAGATATTGCGAAAATGTAAAGACTATTGATGTGTGGTTTCCACAGAACGGATAAGCAGTTAGAGGCTCAAATTGTTAGCTAATCAAGAGGCTGTAATAATGCCTAGAAAGTGCATTTTTTTATACAAACATGCATATTTTTTAAATGGAACAATTTCTGTTGACATTAACAAACTAAACGTAGAGTAAATTATAATGTCAGTGGTGTTAGCTGCAGGATTCTAGTGCGAGTCTAGACGGAGTATCGTATTTTGAAATGTTACCTCACCGACACTTCTTTGTGCCATTAGACCTGCGTAGTTTCTACCATGTTGTTATGTTTGCTTGCAGTGTATTTCTGTGTTCTTTGAGTGCACTGCGCCTTCCTCATTAGTTAGTGACAGTTTAGGTATGACATTCCGTCGCGGACCCCTCAGCTACCAGGGATTGACACCTACCAGGTATCGACCATACTGAAACACCTATAGTGGTGTGTGACGTAGCCCTCACAGACAGCTGTGCAGGCGCTGACTCTGGCATCGAGTCGACCATACAGACGACGAACACTGTCATGGCATACGTTATTCCACGCCTGCTCGGCCTTTTCACGTAATTCTATGAGTTGGTTGACGAGACACACGAGTCACTTCTCGTCACATCATATCCCATACGTGGTCGCTTCAAGACAAGATCGGAGATCGTGTTGGCTAGGGAAGTTGCTGCACGTATTGCAAAACACGTTGAGTTTCACAGGCAGTGCTTGGACGAGCATTATCCTGTTGGAACAATACATCACTTTCCTGTTTCAAGAACGGCTAAAGAACAGTTTTAACAACATTCCGCGCGTACCGAGCGCTGATTAACGTCCCCTCCAGAAACACCAAACATAAGCAAGAGTTGTAGCTTGCCGCGCCGCAGACCGTGAGGGCTGCGGTGGAACCACTGTGTCTTGGACGAATGGACTCAACGACACAGCGTCTGCCAGGTTTATGTCGTACCCGCAAACAACCACACTTCCGTAGAGAGTGAATCTGCTTTCATTGTTGAAGACCACGGCGCCCATTTCAAGCGATTCTCTGACGGCACCAGTCGCGCTGCGAACATCGGTTGTGTGGTGTGAGAGGAAGACGGGATAGAGGTGTGCGTGGCATAGTTCCACTGCTAGTAACCAGTTCGTAACAGTTCGTCTTAACACGCCAGGGTTGACAAACCCTATTATCTGTGCTGTGGTAGCTATAAGATCTGCCACTCCTGAACTGAAAATACGTCTATCCTAGTGGGCATATGTGCTGGGCGGACGTCCAGAACCTTGTATACGGGTGTGAAAATTTTAAATAACCATTGATACCAGCATCGTTGCACAAATGACGCAGCACGTCCTACCTGGTTGGCAGTTCTCCGAAAGGACCATCCCGCCTCTTGGAAGGCCACAATTTCAGCCCTTTAAAACGCACTTGGTTAGCTGTAGGAAGCAAGAGTGTTTCCCCGTGGTATGGTTGCCTGCTTCCTTCACAAGTTTGCACCAGAGCCTTCTGGCTGTGAGATTTCCCTATTAAAAAACAGACACAGACGCCGTGCTGAATGGTACACCACTTGGCTTTTCGTTGGTGGACGACGCTGAAACCATTATCAGTACATCTGTAAGTGGGCTGCTTCTGTGTTGGCAGCGCTGTGTAGCGCTTTGCATTGGATCTCTGACTGCGCTCTCTTCGTATGAGACTCTGTGGCTGGTTGGACTCGTTATTGGAAGTTAATCGCCAGTACAGTTGGGCAGTTGGAAGTCAGTCGCCAACAGTGATGGAAGTACTATTGGGCAGTTGGAAGTTAGTCGCCAGTAGTGATGGAAGTACTGTTGGGCAGTTGGAAGTCAGTCGTCAGTAGTGATGGAAGTATTGTTGGGCAGTTGGAAGTTAGTCGCCAACAGTGATGGAAGTACTATTGGGCAGTTGGAAGTTAGTCGCCAGTAGTGATGGAAGTACTGTTGGGCAGTTGGAAGTCAGTCGCCAGTAGTGATGGAAGTATTGTTGGGCAGTTGGAGGTGAACAGCAGCAGTAATGGATGTTAAATGTGACAGGTTAGCATTGATGGAGCGTAGAGGTCTGAAGGTTGGGCAATTGGAGGTGAACAGCCAGCAGTAATGGATGTTAAATATGAGAGGTTAGCATTGATGGAGCGTAGAGGTCTGAAGTGTTAGCGTAGGCTAACGATCTGGAAGTATCCGACTTAGAGATTGAAAATTGTTCGTCGTTATAGTTCTTTTTACTGGATGTCAATGACGATTTATATTCGTGTTTGAAATGGATGTCACATGATTAGGGTAAAAAATACATTATTTTGTTTGCAACAAAATCTTTCCTTTCCGAACCACATGCCTATTAGTAGTTAGTGTCTTTAGTAGTTAGATTCTTTTATTTAGCTGGCAGTATTGACGCTCGCTGTATTGCAGTAGTTCGCGCACTAAAGATTTTTGTGAGGTAACTGCCTAATGAAAAGTATAGGTTATTGTCAAGATTGCTTCTTATCAGGGCCACCAGTTTGTATTTATTATTTGAAGCCAGGTTGTATTTTTTTTTTTTTTTTTTTTTTTTTGAGAAATCAGATTGCGTTGCTCTAGAATATTGTGGATCAGTGTGGACATGGTAAGAAAAAGTAAAGAGAAAATAGGCTCAGTACGTTCAGATTTACTCAGCTGTTTCAGAATCAAATAACGTAGAAGTTTCATTTTCTTAGTCATTCAGCAATTTAGGTACAGATTCACACATTTGAATAAAGAAGTTTCACATCTACTATCCCGCAGGTGGCATAAGGCGTCATTGGATCAAAATCGACGTCGTCTTTCTAGTTGTACTAATTCTTTTCCAGCAGGGTAGATTAAAAATAATTAGCCATGCCCATCCCAACGTTGATTAGAGAATCGAGTAACAAGCTGAAGTACATTTGACAACGACTCTTCGAGATATTTTTGTTACGACTTTAAACAACGACTTCTCTCTATACGGTAATACATAATTGTATCAATCACAAAAATTAGAAACAATGAGAGTTATTACCCATGGGGCCAAATCAACCAAATGTCATCTACATACCGAAACCCACAAGTAAATTTCTTCTTGGAAGTCTGAAGGGCTTTAATTTAAAATTTATTCCTATAGAACTTTGCTATAATTGCACTGGGTCTTTGTAGCCTCTGATGATGTCTCTAGCACAGAAACATGCAATGGAATACAGACTAATGAGCATAACAAAGCAGAGATTCTAACTTGCTCTTCCAGCTCTTTGATAATGATATTAATGCAGCATTTGAAATAAAACTAGCAAGTGACCTTGTTAATAGAAATGGAGGTTTTCCCTTAAGTTCTGTGTGGAAACCCGCTCTCTCCCTTACCAAAAAACAGAGGGACGCAGTTAATGCTATCTCTGCCGTTTTTCAGCAATTTCATTATCGATAACTTATGTCGTCGGTCATCTTTGGCCGGTGTGGTGGTGATAGTGTTTACCGTGTGTTGGTAAGTTATCTCTCCTGAATTGCTCTGTAATCCGAGGGTTTAAATTTCGTTGCACTGCGGTTTCCTGCTGCAGTTTTGTCTTAAAAATTACGGGGTGGTCTCCTGTCGAAGTATCTGCGATTGACGACGACGGTACGTGGTTGCTTTCCCGTAAGTTATGTTAACACTGCATACGCCGAGAGAAACTCAGGACTCATATCCCGAGAAAGGCCGCTTAAATTGTTTCAGGAACAGTCTTTATATCATTATTCTAGAAATGCACTACCATCTGCTACTTGTCGCTCTCATAGGGATTGTGGGGACTGAATTACATTAATCACTACAAACATACAGAAGTATTTAAACAATCATTCTTCCCCCGCTAAATGCGTGGATGGACCAGAAAGAATTTCAAATAACTGTTACAATAGAACGTATCCCCTGCCATGCACTTCACAGTGAATTGCAAGTATATGTGTAGATGCAGGCTCAGATCAGGGACAAGGATCCCGAATTCTAGCATGCCTTAAATTGACTGAAAACGAGGAAGATGTTCCTGAATCGTGTTCTAGCTATGGAAGAGCATTCTGGCGTTCCTCTAGTGAAAAGTCAGCCATCGACCTCGGGAATCACCGGAAAATGGGATTAATTTCGGCCGAGGGATTTCTTTTTAACTCGCTGGAGGAAGTCGGCACAGGAGATTCAAAATAGTCATTTTAGCGCAACCATTGGAGGGCTAAGATGCTCTTTTCAACCTCTTATTTTCGAATTCGGTGTTACAAGATTTATAACTTTTCTAGGAAACTGCAAGCGTAAGTGAAGTCATCTGAAGTGCTACAGTTGGCGGTAATGTATGTGTATGGCTGAAAGCTTTGGGTAAGTGTCTTTTAATTGTGCTTGTCGGTAATTTAACTGTCGTCTTTACGCTAAGTAGCAATCTATCTTTTCCTATATTGTTGATATTCCTATGTGAAGTTCCATTGTTTCACAGGTCGTGTAAGGCTTCATACGTAAGTACTGCTATAACTCTACCGTGATACAATGACAGACAGTGACTTGCCCAGAACTGTCGTCCTATAGCCTCCTATGCGGGTAGGGGCGTAGGTGTTGACTCATTCACTCTCGAACGTTCGTGGCTGACTTCCTTGCACGGTAGACCGCGAAAGCCAGAGGCTTACGCCTGGCTTGGTTCTCGCCAAGTTTCCGTATCATAATGGAGCAAGTTCTCAGCCGCTCATAGCAATGTGTGGGAACAGCGCCGGCTTGACACAAAGCGGACGAACCGCACGGAGGGGAGAGGGACGGGCTCCAGGCGTCTGTTTTCATTTCCATGCTACTCCGTAGTAATCTTCTGAAGTAATTGCATACAGCGGCATCCGAGTTACGTATGTCACAATTCCCCCCGGATTTAGGTAAAGCTAACATGGCACAATACAATTAGGAGTTGCTGATTGCGGTGCAGCAGGGAATGCACGCGGGGCTTCCGCCTTTGGTGTGGCTTAAACGGACCGTAATGTTTCGTCGCTGCTTTTGACTCGTTGGAAACACTCCTCCTTCTGTAGAACTTATGATTCTTTGAAAGAATGCACCCAGAGTTTCGAAAAATATTTAAGAGGCTATTCATGACGTAAAGTTATTTAATTTTATTTTGCAGGTTATGCAGTAAATGACGGATGCTCGCACTCGTGGCAACGCGATTTAGTACGATCTTGTGCCTTATTTTCCATCATGTGGCGCCGACTGCACAAGTTTCTGATTGAATCTCTCTCGCCACAGTCGAAGAGTGACTACTGGTTACTGTGCAACTCGTTACCTAAACTCACAGCGTCACTTACGATAAACCACCGCTGAGGACTGTTTGTGTTTCTCCGTAAACCGATTAAACAGTCAGTGTCTGGCCCCTGAGAGGAGAAAAAAAGTGAATGAGATATTCCATATGCTCATCCATCACCTGCCTCTTATGAATGAAATATGTACAGCATTCTGTCAGCCCACTATATCCCATTTGGTGTTACTTAAGTCCTCTTCCATCTCCAGGTAGTCCGGCAAACCGGACCATGGTAGTATACTAGCCAGGAATCGAAGAGTTTTCGAATACTCGTGTAAAGTGATGAACCTCAGAGCAACGACGCTCTAAGAACCTCATGTCACTTCTGTGTGGCTCTAGATCAATGATCCAGATAACGTCCCAGCAGGGTACTCAGAACTGTAGCGAATTGTAATTCAGCAGTCATTCAATGTTTTTGGCCTACAGTGTAGGAGACTGTGGTGGACCACTATTTCTGCACTGTGTGTAGGTGAGTAGCACAATCATTGCCTGTCTGGAATAAATCAATGAAGATTGTTTGTTTCTGGGAACTAATATACAACACATCATTAACGAAGGTAGTCTACAGATGAGAACAGAGTGTATCCCATTCATTGTCAGGTTAAATCTGGTGCAGTGAAGAGTGAATCAACACAATACCTACATTATGATGGTTCTTGGCTCTACGGTTTCGGTATGAGAATCGGAAGTGCATGGTTTTGCAGCACGTTGCATCCTCAGTCTCGCAGTGCAACAAGTTTCTGAACAACAAACATTAAATTCTATTAACAGTTGTCCCATAGATCATGAAAACGACGTATAGACAGACAGACCCACACAAACACGAACACACACACACACACACACACACACACACACACACACACACACACACACACATATATATATATATATATATATATATATATATATATATATTACTGGCCATTAAAATAGCGACACCACGAAGATGACGCGCCACAGACGCGAAATTTAACAGACAGGAAGAAGATGCAAATGATTAACTTTTAAGAGAATTCACACAAGGTTGGCGAGGGTAGTGACACCTACAACGTGCTGACATGAGGAAAGTTTCCAACCGATTTCTCATACACAAACAGCAGTTGATCGGCGTTGCCTGGTGAAACGTTGTTATGATGCCTCGTGTAAGGAGCAGAAAACAGACCATCACGTTTCCGACTTTGATAAAGGTCGGATTGTAGCCTATCGAGATTGCGGTTTATCGTACCACGACTTTGCTGCTCGCGTTGGTCGAGATCCAATGACTGTTAGCAGAATATGGAATCGGTGGGCTCAGGAGAGTAATACGGAACGCCGTGCTGGATTCCAACGGCCTCGTACCACTAGCAGTCGAGGTGACAGGCATCTTATTCGCATGGCTGTTCCGGATCTTGCAGTCACGTCTCGATCCCTGAGTCAACCGATGGGAACGTTTGCAAGACAACAACCTTCTACACGAACAGTTCGACGACGTTTGCAGCGGCACAGACTATCAGCTCAGAGACCATGGCTGCGGTTTCCCTTGACGCTGCATCACAGACAGGAGCCCCTGCGATGGTGTACTCAACAAAAAACCTGGGTGCACGAATGGCTAAACGTCATTTTCTCGGATGAATCCTGGTTCTGTTTACAGCATCATGATGGTCGCATCTGTGTTTGCTGACATCGCGGTGAACGCACATTGGAAGCGTGTACTCGTCATCGCCATACTGGCGTATCACCTGGCGTGATGGTATGGAGTGGCATTGGTCACACGTCTCGGTCACCTCTTGATCACATTGACGGCACTTTGAGCAGTGGACGTTACATTTCAGATGTGTTACGACCCGTGGCTCTACCCTTGATTCGATCCCTGCGAAAACCTACATTTCAGCAGGATAATGCACGACAGCATGTTGCAGGTCCAGTACGGGCCTTTCTGGATACAGGAGATGTTCGACTGCTGTCCTGGCCAGCACATTCTCCAGATCTCTCACCAATTGGAAACGTCTGGTCAATGGTGGCCGAGCAACTGCCTCGTCACAGTACGCCAGTCACTACTCTTGATGAACTGTGGTATTGTGTTGAAGCTGCATGGGCAGCTGTACGTATACACGCCATCCAAGCTCTGTTTGACTCAATGCCCAGGCGTATCAAGGCCGTTATTACTGCCAGAGGTGGTTGTTCTGGGTACTGATTTCTCAGGATCTATGCACCCAAACTGCGTGAAAATGTAATCACATGTCAGTTCTAGTATAATATATTTGTCCAATGAATACCCGTTTATCATCTGCATTTCTTCTTGGTGTAACAATTTCAATGACCAGTAGTGTATACACATATTGCCCAATTGCCGCATGGCAATAGTTAGTGACTCACCCTATATAGTTATGAACGCAGAGCTGCAATCTTCTCATCATTGATTGAGTGGTATTCATTATCATACAAGCTCTTATCGAAGTACATGCTCTGACATTTCTCTGACGCATATCTTCAGGTGTAGTTGGAGCTTCTTTATAAACCATGTCTTTTACGAATCCCCACAAGTAAAAATCCCGACGCGTCAAATCTGGCGAAAGAGCCGGCCACGACACAACTCCTCCGCGTCCAATCCAACGATTTGGAAATTGTCTCTGCAAGTTATTTCTAGCCATCAGCGAAAAATGTGCCGAACACGCATCGTATTGATACCACATTCTGTTCCTTTGTTCCTAAAGGTATTTCTTTCAATAACAGACCTAATGTTTCTTGCAGGAATGTGGTGTACATCGTACCATTAAGATTTCTTTCGATGAAATATGGGCCTACAATTCTGTCCTCCCGAATCTCACACCGTACATTCACCGACCACTGTTTATGGTGTGCAACTTGCCGCAGCCAACATGGATTTACAGTAGCCCAAAAATGCATGTTATGCAAATTATCATTTCCCTGATTTCTGCATGTAGCCTCGTCAGTAATTAAAATGAAATTAATAAATGTGTCACCCGCTGAATCTGAAGTTGAGCCCATCGGCAGAATTCAATGCCACGCATACAATCCTTACCAGTTAATTCTTGGTGGAGACTGATATGGTAAGTATGATATTTATGGCTATTCAGAACACGAACAACACTACTCTGGCTCATGCCAGATTCCCTTGCGATTTGACGCGCACTAACACAAGGATCTCGAACCACAGTGGCAAGAGTACCAATTGCTGTTTCCTCGTTAGTAACTTTTCTTTCCCGGATGTGTTTCCGAGGCGTTAAAGATCCAGTTGTACTCAATTTATCATACACATATTTAAATGTTTGACTTGTAGGGTGAGTACGTTGGGGATATCTTTCTGCATATAAGTCTCTAGCTCTCACTGAAATTCGTTGGCATTCGCCGTAAATGAGAAGCAAATCGACTTGTTCTTCGAAGGAATGCATCATTCACATTTTCTTGATTCGATGATACTAGTCATACCGTTCCTATTAGTGTTTTATTGCGAAACCGTTGAATGGTGTTTACGTGTCAATGGCACGTTAGACCGATACGCCGTATTCGGCGAATATTTACTATTTGCACGATATACGAGAGAGAATTGCCAGAGCATGTCCTTAAATAAATGCCAAAGTGATAAGGAATACCACTCAGTCCATGATAAGAAGTATTTCAGTACTGCATTGATACCAATGTTCATCAATTGGAACGCCTTCTGTAAATGACCGTTGATGCCACCATTTTGACATTCGTTGGCCTTCAAAGACTTTACGGTTACACATCACTGGATTCGTCTCGAAAGCCGCTATCAGACAATAAGTACCAAAAAATAGCATCCCATTAAAAAAAAAGTTCACCTCCATATCTCTGATGCGACCCCACTTAGCAAGAAAAAACCAAAGTCATATTATGGCCCCTGTTGTCCCATGCAACTTCCGTCCCACAAAGTTTACAGCTACTATCATACTTTCGGTGTCATTCAGAATTTTTTAAATTTGTTTTTAAATATTGGTTGGTTATCTGTTGGACTATTAATGCTGTTCGGCAAATGACCAAAGACTTTTGTGGTAGCATAATTGATCCCTTTCTGTGCCACAGTCAGATTTAACCCAGAATAGTAAAGATCATCCTTTCTTCTAGTGTGATAGCTATGCACTTACCTATTATTTTTAATTGGGATAGGTTATTAAAAACAAATTTCCGAAGTGAGTATACGTATCGCTAAAGTACTGTGAATATACCCGGTTCCTTAAATAAATATATGCAAGGCGACCTTGGGTGTGCTCCAGCTATTACACTGATTATGTGCTTTTGTACAATGAATACTTTTTCTCTTAATGATGAATTACCCCAAAACGCGATGCCATGTGAAAGCAGCGAATACAAATAGGAATAGTAGGCTAATTTTATGATATTTTTTTATCACCAAAATTGGCAGTAACCCTAATAGCGGAAGTGGCTGAACGTAACCGTTTCTGCAGATCATCAACGTGTTTCTTCCCATCCAATGTCTCATCAATGAACACACCCTGAAATTTTCAACGCTGTGCCTCAGCAACAGACTTCTGTTCAAAGACTATGTTTATCAATGGTGTGACATTTACTGTACAGAATTGTATGTATTCTGTTTTCTCAAAATTTAATGTGAGCCCACTTGCAGAGAACCACTAACTAATTTTCTGAAAGACCTTATTTACAATTTCGTCACCTGATTTTTGTTTCTTGGATGTGATTACTACACTTGTGTCATCAGAAAAAAGAACTAGCTTTGTATCTCCATGAATATAGAGTGGCAAGTCATAACACTAAGGAACACAAGACTGAACCCTGTGGGTCTCAGATTTTGATACCTTCCCAGTTAGAGGACTGTGCTGTTTTGAAGACTATCTGAACTGTTAATTTCCACCTTCTGCATTCTTCCAGTTAAATATGAACTGAACCTTGTCTGCCCTGTCCCACTCATACCTCAATACTGAAGGTTATCTGGAACCATTTCATGATTCACACAGTCAAAAGACTTTGAGGGATCGCAAAATATCCCAATGGGTGATTTTCGATTATTCAGTTTAATATTTTATCAGTGGAAGCATATACAGCAACACAAGCAACTGTAGTTCTTACCCATCGTAGCAGTGGTACATCACCATTGGAGTATAAGACAATGAAGAATTCGATGTTTTTTCTACGCATAGTGTGGAGGCCAAATAAGTGAAAAACGTCATATTACGCACCTAGCAGTTTTTCTGTACCGTCAGGACACAAATAAAGAATTGGCAGAACAACAAGTTAAACATCTCAAACACAGATCACGTGACAGTAAAACAAAGCAACTGTAAGATAGTAACCAATAACAGTGTACAAATAAAGTCAGACTGCGCCAATAATTTAGTTATTTTAAAACAACACGACTACACTAAAAAGTAGATGACTTCTTTATAGCGAATCATAACGAACAAAAAAAACAAACAAATAGAGACTGTAGAAACATATATGGTGCACAAAGAAGGAAAACTGTTAAGCAATGTAACACAATCCTAACAGACCGCGAACAGAAATGAGTATGATCATGAATCCTAGAATACCTTGTCTTTGTGGGCAACCAAAAAGATATAAACAACTAGCTCCGATCTGATCAGTGGTAGACCGTGTAGATAGCCCTACATATCTAGGCAGTAGGAAACTGAAGAACCTTCTAACTAAATTCTGTACATATAACAGAAATTATATAATAGGAAACTCAAGATCCTTGGCACGGAAAGTAATTTTAGCAGCAATTTCCAATTTATAACTTCATGTTTAGATACGGTCATAAGATGTGCGAGTAGTTGTATTGAATAAATATGCTTCTATATCTCTTTTACGTCTGTGGGTTCACTGAAAATCATAACAACAACAATAACACAATATCACCACAGGAAGTAAAGTCTTTAGGAAACAAACTACCAACGAAACTGAAAACAGTTGGCCACTCACGATAGACCGGTAGAGACCATTATACAAGAATTTAATAAGGAGTCAAGCAAAGCTATAGGCAGTATCAGTTATATAAATCAAGTAAATCAAGAAGTGATGAACACGTATCATATATGTAATTGTTTCATACCAAGACGCTTTTTGCTACCATTGCTGTATGGTAAATTATATCATGTCCAGTTGTTGAGTATTATAATACCTCTCGTCTTAGAATACAGTAATGTAGAGCCTCGTGGTGTAAACTACATGTGCAGTTAGATAAAAAGATTTCGGATGCCTGAATAAGCTATACAGCGAGTCCACAAAAAATCGGTTTTCTCCTACGTCTTCCTTGGAAACAGTTGTCTGATGTGAGATGTCACTGGCATCGCTCAAAGCAATTTGCGCCATTTTTCGTTCTCAAAATGGCTTGTTTCACGTTCGAAATTTTCCTGTTACATCAGTAATGAGTACATTAGATCTTATGTGTATCCCTGTATATTTCGAGATAGATTCTGAAATGTCATAATTTTATACACAACTTATATATCATGTAGTGAACCACTAAGTACGATCCTAAAGTTCAGAAAGCTACTCAAAGTGTACTTCCAGTCCACAACCTTTTAACTACAGGCGAACAATGAAAAATGTCCACTTAGTAAATTTTCAACATCAAACATGACGTTTGTATTTAGTTTTTTTTTATCAATTCAGTACCTTCCAGGACATTAGTATGCTATGAACTGTGCTTTACAGATATGGAAAACTATGGAAAAACTAAATCTGGGTAACTGCACAACAACCTGAAATCCTCTGTTCCCAAATGCAAGTCCACTGTGATAACCATAGGGCCTAATTTTTAATTAATTTTTACTTGACATAACGAAAAATTTTTCCCATAAGATTCACTAAAATATTCTTGAGAACTGCAGTTATTCTTGGAATCAAATGTCTACTTCAAACACAACATTATTCTCCGAATATAGAAACATTGTGGGGAAATGAAATTGTTCTTGAATTTTTAAAACTTTCCAAAAAACAAAGTCTGCTTCGCAGGAACAAAAAGAGAGTTTCTTCTAAAGTTGAACTCTGTGATTCAATTAGAATCGTCATGAATAAAACATAATTCTGAAACGTTTCCGAAAACTAAATTCTTATAAGTACCAAAAATATTCCTATGTATGTGAAGTAAAATGAATCTCAAAGTTCATTGTTGAAACACTTCAATCAGTAATAAAATTTCTTCATCCTCGTCACTTGAGAGGTAGACTGCTGTTGCTAGATCGTACACTATACTTTGCACACCTGTATTTTTATCACAGAAGTTAATATTCCTAGATATATAACTACTTAGGAAATAGCTTTCCAAAACGTTATGTAATACATTTCGAAGAAAATAATTACTGACCACGTATGAATTACATCAGTTTTATGTGACACATCATGTTATACCATAAAAAAGTTCCATTACGAACGCAGTAAAAAATAAAGGAAACTTAGAATAAATTACAAAGTAATTCTTACCTGTTATTATAATCATTAGCTGGTACAACGTAAACTTTGTGAATCAGTTATGGTATGATTGTAGGAGTACGCTACGGGGCCTAAAATTGTGAACAACGACAAATCATCTGAGTGAAAATTTTGATATTATCCGTGTCACAACACTACCGCGAATATGATCCACGGTACAGAAAAACAACTAAGATATTATTCTTTCAGGATCACGTACTTTCTATTAACAAGTCAGTGAACAAATGACAGAAAAATGTTAATTTGGCATATATTCATAGTACGAGTAGGTAATACTGAATGAGATGAAAAATAAAGGCAATTACAAACAAAGTATACCGCCTTTACATTCTAATAACTGCCCAATAGATACATTCATACAGTCTATCTCAAGGTAGCGTCAGCGATTTGCAGAAACTGTGCCTAGTGTTTCGCTCTGCACACACTGTTCACACCTTCATAAATTTTTGAAAATCTGCTTCCCATATAATCAACTTACTCCTTACCGTAAGTGCTAGGGAAAGTAGCTTCATGTTCTCGTTTGGCAGTGAAACTTAGTACAGGCTGATGAAGCATTTCAACAACGTAGAGATTAATAGTGACTCAGGTGCTGCAGAATGTATGTGCTGGAAGATGTATGGAAATGTTTCACAGTAAGTAGCAAGTCTTCAGTTCAACATAAATATTCTTTTCAAACTACTGCAGAAGTTATTTTTAAATGATAGCATATATTAATGACACACTTGTTGGAAGTTGAAACATGAAAATACCATGTTAAATCGGTCAAAGCGAATATTATTCACTGATTCCGCAGAATTACGTCACACAGAATTCGGTCATCGATGTGCGGAACTTTATTCCGTGCACTGGCTCCATATCATTGTTCCGTATCACTGCTAACTCAGCATGCGTTTGAAAGCAATTTTTTTTTGGGCAAAGAGAGTTTAACTAGGTGATCAGTGAGTTAAGTACTCTGGCCCTAAGTATGTGGATAACGCAAGGTGAATTGATCTGACGCTGAGCAGACTTTGGTTGATCAAATCTACTGAAGTTTCTCTACATCGGTGCAGCTGAAAGTGGCGATTGAGATCTGTACGCCCTGACAATGCCGGAACAGCAGTACATTTCCCTCTTTTTTTTATCATAATCCATCACCTTACACATTAGTGGGTTTTAATAATCTACAATACAATTGCTTTCTTAGCAGTAGTTAGTACAATGTTTCAGATTTTCTACTTTTTTACTGACTACAGGATATGAGGATATACGTTACGCTATGGGAAAGTTTTACTACCTACTGATATTCTATTCCACCCATCCTAGCAAGCTAACTTATGCAGCGTTACAAGCGTGCCACTAGATCTATAAAACTACTACTTTTGGGCCGTGCCCATCGATCTAACCCCGATGGATGTGCCCCTGGCACTGGGCTGGCATTAATTTGTAGTCGCTTCAGGTACTGTTAGTGACTGTGCAAAAAACTACATCCTACCTAAAACTACCTAACTACTATTAGTCATCATTAGTGTGCTATGAGTCAAGTAAGGGATTATTTCTCACCTTCCCATTTTCTTAGACATGGCTGATTCCGACCGTCACGGTGATCGGCCAGTCCACGCCTCAGTGGAATGGGATGTCCTACGATTCATTGATTGTCCCTACGGTATTCTTGCAAGACTTTCGCTGATACCCCACTGACAAGACTGTCAATCATTCTGATTGTTGTTGGATTCCTGGTTTGGTGATGAGTGTCTCTATATGGTAACTGACGTCATCGAAAAGGAGACACTCGTAGATGACCTGGTTCGCACTGCCTATTTCAGCACTGTAGTCACGCGAGGGTGTACAGTCCATGCCCCGTAAGGAACTGCAGCAATCCTTTAGCTCGATTGAAGTGTGTAAGTTGGATCGTTCCTTGACGTTGGGAAGCAACTATTAAGTCCTTCTTCCCGTCTCTTCTTTATCTCAAAGTTCTTGCCACAGTTCTTCCCCCTTCTTCTGATTGCAAATTTATCCCCTATCCGCACCCTCAGAATATGTTCAGTCTTTTCAATTTCCCCTCTTTCGTCCAATGCCAAGCCGTTTCTTCCCTGATTTTTATGTCTCAGGGAAACAGCCCCATAAGCATCAGTAGTGCTACCCCAGAGATGTTCGGTAAGCTCCAGTGGAATGTAGAAGCATGTTGCGCTGCACCCTCCCCACGGTCATGGCAGGTACAACCCTTGTGATCCTGAGAGCCCATACTCCTGACCTGTAACCCACGATGGAGGTGAGAATGGTGTTATGATGTAATTTGATCAGCTCTGCGGGTAGATGGAATCTCCTGTGCCCGATCATAATGAGATTACTAAGTGCTTCTAAGGACCTTTGAGTCACCGCTTTGATGTGTTGGGAAAAACTCCATCTTTAGTCTATGATGACACCCAAGTATCGGGCCTTGCGACGCCAAATAACTGGTGAGCCCTTGATCTGTACCGTACGATTTCTGGCCAATTGACCCTTTAATAATAAGTATACTGATTTATTGTGCGCTATTTTCATTTTCGTTGTTTGGCGCCATTGTGTCAGTTTAGTCATTGCCCTTTCAATCTTAGGTTCTAGATTTTCGCAGCTATGGCCGCACACCAGCAGGAGGAGGTCGTCAGCGTAAACTGTCGCCTCTAGCACATCTGCACTACTCTCCAGGCTGTCCAGAAGAGGCTCCATATTTATGTCCCACAAGAGTGGCCCCAGGACAGAGGCCTGTGGACACCCCTTCGTAATCTTTTTGCCAACCCTCTCGCTAGGGGACGTTAGCTTTACCTCCCGTTCCATACAATAGCTTCTGAGACAGTCATATAGCGGCCGTGGACACTCTTTCTCCCGCAAGCAGGGGAAGAGCGAAGGCCACCACAGGTTGTCAAAGGCACCACTGATGTCAACCATGATGCCAACTACGTACTTGTGTGGGGACGACCCAAAGACCTCGGCCGCCAGGACAATTGCATCAGACGCAGATCGCCCCAGGTAAAAGCCGAATTCCATGCCGCTCATCCCACACAGCACTCGGTGTGCCATCAGTCTGTCAGCTAGCAACCGCTCTAGCAATTTTCCCAGCAGGTCCCACATACAGATTGGTCTGTAGGATTTTACATGATTCTGGCCTTTGTCCTGGCCTTTCTTGATGATGACTTCATTGGCCTGTTTCCAGATGGAGGGAAACATCCTGAGGCGCAATGCCTCAATGTATATTCTTGTCAGAGGGGTTACCAGCTGAGGAGCGAGGTATTGTACTACTTCCGCTACAGTGCCGTGTGGTTCTGGGGCCTTACCGCTCTTTAATGATTTCGTATTTGCTGCCACTTCTTCCTCGGAGAACAGATACACCACAGTGTCGTTCCAATATGCTCCCTGAACTGCCTGCCTAATTAGGCTTTGCTCTTCTGTATCCTCTTCTACTCTATCATCAGGGAGCAGGGATCGGAGGAGGACGTCAGCAGTTTCCTAGCAAGATCCCATCATCCGGTTCCTATCCCTGACGGAGGGGAGCACCATTGGCGACAGGATTTTCTCTCTAACTGTCTTGTAGGTAATTCCCCAGGGATGATTAGCCAATTGGCTCTGCACATATGTTTCGCAGCTCTGGAACCTGGCTGTTCTTAGCTCCTTCTGGAACTGCTCCTTGCCGTCTCTAAGGATTCGCAACCAACGCTGTTTTTCTTCCCAAACTACATTTATCTGGTAGTACCTCCTCGCCCTCCTGGCAGACTGACGTATGTGCGATAATTCTGCAGACCATGGCGATGGAGAGGCCTCTACGGCTCTCCTCGTGATTGGTACAGCTGCCTTCACCGCTCTGGTGAGTGCACTCATCAGCTATTCGGCGTGTCTGTTGACGTCTTCGTCACCTCCCGGCCATACCGGGGCGCCAAGCTCTCTTGCAAGGCGCTCCCAATCTGTTCTATTATAGATGAGCTGCACTTCCTACCCTATGTCCCAGCGGCACTGTCAGAAAACGTAAAAGTGATTAGGTTGCGGTCACTTGTAGCGACCCTATCTCTGACCATCCAATTTCGAATGTTGCCAGCAATGTTAGCTGACATGAACGTGATATCGGTATTCGTGCTCTCAACCCCTCCGCCAGTGTAGTTCTGGGGGGGGGGGGGGGGGGGAGGTGTCCTGCCCTATTCGCGGTAAGAAACTGTGAGGACATGGTGGTCTCCTGCATTTTTTCGCCTCTTTCATCCAGAGTGCCACTGTGTCATAGGGAGGATTTAGCATTCACGTCTGCCACCACTACAATCTTGCCCCCTGTCAGCGCCGTAGATACCTGCAGAAATTGGTCAAGGTGTACTTCTATATTGGTTCGGTACTGGAAGTACATATTAACCAAATATGTGATGCCTACTGGCGACTGGAGCTCTACAATATTACAGTGATTATCGGAGAGTTGTGAAAGCTCTGTGATTCTTAACGCTTTGTTGACTATAATGGTGGCCTTCGGGTTGTCCCCAAAGCTTACTACTTGCCAGTTTACAGTGGCAAATGCTATCTTCCCAGCAATAGAGTATGGCTCCTGTAGACAGAGTCAAGGCCCATCTCCTCCACCACCCTCCGAAGCTCCTGCATGACCAGCCTACTATTGTGTGCATTTGACTGTGCAATCTGAATTGCTGTTGTCATGAGCAGTATGTTCGGGCGTGTGATTCAGGAAAGATCCTTCTCGAATCGAAAGCTATTCTTCTGTCAGATAGGTCAGAATTATTGTATATTTCATCTACACTCCAGGAAATGGAAAAAAGAACACATTGACACCGGTGTGTCAGAGCCACCATACTTGCTGCGGACACTGCGAGAGGGCTGTACAAGCAATGATCACACGCACGGCACAGCGGACACACCAGGAACCGCGGTGTTGGCCGTCGAATGGTGCTAGCTGCGCAGCATTTGTGCACCGCCGCCGTCAGTGTCAGCCAGTTTGCCGTGGCATACGGAGCTCCATCGCAGTCTTTAACACTGGTAGCATGCCGCGACAGCGTGGACGTGAACCGTATGTGCAGTTGACGGACTTTGAGCGAGGGCGTATAGTGGGCATGCGGGAGGCCGGGTGGACGTACCGCCGAGTTGCTCCACACGTGGGGCGTGAGGTCTCCACAGTACATCGATGTTGTCGCCAGTGGTCGGCGGAAGGTGCACGTGCCCGTCGACCTGGGACCGGACCGCAGCGACGCACGGATGCACGCCAAGACCGTAGGATCCTACGCAGTGCCGTAGGGGACCGCACCGCCACTTCCCAGCAAATTAGGGACACTGTTGCTCCTGGGGTATCGGCGAGGACCATTCGCAACCGTCTCCATGAAGCTGGGCTACGGTCCCGCACACCGTTAGGCCGTCTTCCGCTCACGCCCCAACATCGTGCAGCCCGCCTCCAGTGGTGTCGCGACAGGCGTGAATGGAGGGACGAACGGAGACGTGTCGTCTTCAGCGATGGGAGTCGCTTCTGCCTTCGTGCCAATGATGGTCGTATGCGTGTTTGGCGCCGTGCAGGTGAGCGCCACAATCAGGACTGCATACGACCGAGGCACACAGGGCCAACACCCGGCATCATGGTGTGGGGAGCGATCTCCTACACTGGCCGTACACCACTGGTGATCGTCGAGGGGACACTGAATAGTGCACGGTACATCCAAACCGTCATCGAACCCATCGTTCTACCATTCCTAGACCGGCAAGGGAACTTGCTGTTCCAACAGGACAATGCACATCCGCATGTATCCCGTGCCACCCAACGTGCTCTAGAAGGTGTAAGTCAACTACCCTGGCCAGCAAGATCTCCGGATCTGTCCCCCATTGAGCATGTTTGGGACTGGATGAAGCGTCGTCTCACGCGGTCTGCACGTCCAGCACGAACGCTGGTCCAACTGAGGCGCCAGGTGGAAATGGCATGGCAAGCCGTTCCACAGGACTACATCCTGCATCTCTACGATCGTCTCCATGGGAGAATAGCAGCCTGCATTGCTGCGAAAGGTGGATATACACTGTACTAGTGCCGACATTGTGCATGCTCTGTTGCCTGTGTCTATGTGCCTGTGGTTCTGTCAGTGTGATCATGTGATGTATCTGACCCCAGGAATGTGTCAATAAAGTTTCCCCTTCCTGGGACAATGAATTCACGGTGTTCTTATTTCAATTTCCAGGAGTGTACATCGAATGTTTCATTTCGTCTCTCAAAAACCTTCTTCACAAGGTCATGCAGGGCTCCGAAGTCGGTGGGGAGATTGGTAGTCTTCAACTGTATTCTATCAACAGCCACCATGGAGGAGAAGGAGACTTTACGCCCATATTTGTGTCCTACACGCACCACGTGTCGTAGTGCCGTGGTAAGGACAGCCGGCTCCTCCAGGCGGGACAACTGCATGGAACGTTCGAGGTTAGGGTAGATTCTCACAGGATCAACCTCCAATCGTCTGACTAGTGGTTGACATGGCATCGTGCTACTATTTATGCTGCTGACCACGCTAACTTGTGCTGGTTGCTCTGGTGCAGAGTTTTCTTGTACAAATACCGGTCTGCCCGCCAAAACAGGACGCCTGTCTTGAGTTGCCCGATTTTCTGGCAATCTGTGTCCTCGGCAGTTGGGAGAGAGAGCGGCCACTTGTTCCCAAGCCTCCGCCTGGACGCACGCGTCCACCATTTCCATTGTTCCTGATTTGCCTTCTGCGACTAAGGTTAGAAATTGCTTAAACTTTGCTGCCCTTTCCGCATCCCTCCGTCTCTTGCACAAAGATTTTCATTTTAGCATCCTGTATGCCGTTGTGGCCTCAGCCATAATCGGTCCGTGATATGTCTCTGCTCCAGCATTATATATGTGGGGTAATTCCTTCCCGTAACATCGCAAGTCTATTTACCCCTCTTAGTACAAGGAATACAAATTCCTGGTCTTGTGCAGTTTCTCTTTATATGATCTTCTGCTCCACACCTGGAGCAATCCAGCTTCCTATCACATTACTTATGTATATGATTTAAATCTCCACAGTCGTGACAGCGAGGTACCATCAAGTAGTCCCGCACCTTTATTGCGTGGAAACCAATGTAGATCTTACCCATAGTCGTGAGTTTTTTCCACATTTTAACGGATACTTCGGCTACATGGTTTTAAATCGTAATTTAAATTCACTTTTGAACTCTTCGGTATTCATGTCGTCAAAATTTTGCGTTCTTGTGATGTCAAATAGCTCATTGTTATCTATAGCAACTGGTATATCATACAAGCGGGTTTTTGTTTTTAGGAGGTACACACTTTACAGCTTTACATAATTTTTTATTGATTAATATTTTATTTTTATCCTCCTCTGCTGCTACATCTACTATCACTACGTTTTTAGTTGCTTTAACTTTGTAAACTTTTATTTTTTCTTTAATAGGATTGACCGTTGTCGTGAAATTTCCTGAACTTGCTTTGTGTCTTGACCGGCCAAGGGTCTCAGGATGACTGCCGTGTCCGGTCTTTGCGACACCTTAACTATTGTCTCTCTGGTGTTTTGGCTTTTTGGTGCAGCTTGAGCCACCACACCAGCCCATGATTAGGTTGGCTGCTTGCGCAGCCTTTGATTTTCTTTTTCAAGTTCCTTGGCCCACCCCTCGAGCTTCGCGTGAGCGATGGTCCAGGAGGCGAGTTCGTTCTTTAGTTTCAGGATCGCAGCCTGGGTTATTTTGCCATTTTTAACATTGGTTTCCAGGAACTGCGTTATCCTGGCATGCCTTCCGCTCATACTTTCCTCAATCTGCCCCTAGCTCCCGTGTGAGGAGGGAACAGAAAGTATAGATGCCCTCGCAGCCGCCCACGAATCGCTTGTCTCTTCTTCGGCCATGGTTGTTGGCAAGAGAAAATGGATTGGGAGCCCATGTCTTTCCCCGGACCGGCTCGTCTGCCATCAGCCTGTTTACTTCGTGCGGCGATGTCACTTGCAGCTGGCGGCGGTCACGCAGACGGATCACAATTTACTCTCTACCAGAGCCCTGAAATCACGGTAGATTTCAGTGTGTGACACACCCATTCGCTGATCATACCAATGACTAATTTGGCTCATTTATACAACATAGCGCACCATGATACCAAATGTCAAGACTGGTAACCCAAAAACGAATAAGTGTCTCCTCAGCAAACGAATAGTCCGAGACATTTTAAGTCAGACAATCGATACAATAAGAACTTCACCACAGGTTTCCCATTCTAGACTATTAGCAAGCGAAGTGAGTCTCAGGGCGGGACATTACACCAAACTCGTTTTCTAACGAATATGGCTACGTCCTTATCAGACCTATTCCTACACCAGTATTACGCAGTCTACGAGGCATTCTTCCACTTTCATCTCTCTACGTTTCTTGCCTTCTGGAGTCTTACAAAATAGGGCACTACCTGGTCATTGTCTACATAGTCAGCAACTTTAACTGCATGCTGGTTATGAACTAACTTGCAAACCCACTAAGTTCGCATTAATTAAAGTCAGTCCTTCAGCGTGTTGCAGTTTTCTCAGTGTTTGAAAATAGTGTCCCATATTCCCAAAAGGAGATAGCACTGTTGATCAAAAGTAGAAAAAAATGTTGAACTAAATGCTTGTTGCGCTTTCCAATCCCCCCCTCCCCCCCGCTTTTCTATTAAAAACGGGGCAAATGAGGCTAGTTAAGTAATGTACCTAGATCTCTCCAGCAATGAACCACTCTAATCAAACTGTGCGGAACGGGGTTAATGAACGCTAGTTTTGGGCACAGAGAGGGATGAAAGTGCGGGAGTAATTACATAGTTTTCTTAATTATGTACAGAGATGTCTAGATATTAAATGAAGTACAAGGATACGGCAAATTCATTGTCAAGTCATTCATTGTCAAGTAATTCAGTAGACGTTGCTCCAGATTGAAACGAAAAAATGATAAACACAAAACAAGATGAAATTAGAGTGACTCATGATTGGCAAAGTTCAGAAATGGAAGCACGTTAGTAAGTTATATTAGATTTTAACTAAGTCAAATCCGCGGCTCCACAACAGTGACTGCACTCAGGCTTAGTATATAAGTGAAGTAGCTGTGCTACTGTGCCACCGCCGACGGTGCCTGTGTGAATGCGCTAGCTGCGGTAGCTGCCGATGGCTCGCTAAGCGTGGCTGTGTACTCATCGCTGCTTCGGACGAGGTTTGACCCAGGAGTCTGCTGGTGAAGGCTGCGTCTGGAGTGTCGTGTCCGCCATGTGTCCCACGTCCCTGCGGAACCCGAAGTGTCCCTCCCGAGTGTAAGGTTGCAAACTGTGTCCTCTCTGCAAGCAGAGCCTGAAGTCGTTCTACTCAGAGCAAAACCCGAAGAGAAGTAAAGCTGCAGAGTGCGTCATCTCTGCGGACGTTTCCCGCGTCTTAAGCAGCAGTTGCCGATTATAAAATAACTGATTTTTTACAACAATGAAAGTTTAACCTGGCTCCGCCATATTCTCACCGCCGTAGGAAACATGCGGGCCTTCCAATCATCTGCCCGCATCTCGTGGTCGTGCGGTAGCGTTCTCGCTTCCCACGCCCGGGTTCCCGGGTTCGATTCCCGGCGGGGTCAGGGATTTTCTGTGCCTCGTGATGGCTGGGTGTTGTGTGCTGTCCTTAGGTTAGTTAGGATTAAGTAGTTCTAAGTTCTAGGGGACTTATGACCACAGCAGTTGAGTCCCATAGTGCTCAGAGCCATTTGAACCATTTTGAGAGACCGAGACTATGGGACGAGTGCTCGAAGTTAACGTACCTCCTGCGTTACGACATTTACAGTATGGGGAGGACCAGCACGGAACTTGGCACACCATTCCACAACTGTTCTTTTTGACAATCACTTCCTATTCACATTCTTCAGTCATCGATAGATGTCTATCGATGTTTGTTCTTTGGCGGACAACAAAATAGTAATAGCACATTGGTCCTGTTTGGACGCATCTGTTAATAACGTCGTCACACATTACGTTTCGCATTTACCGCAACACGTGGGAAATACATGAATGCCACACTCATCCTCTGTCTACATGTCTGTGCTTATATACTCGAATCGGAGTACCGCTGCGTTGCTTGTAAGCTGCGGCAACGGCATGAAAGGGAAACTGTTTCATCACCCATGGCAGTATGTTTCACAAGTGCTCACAAGCAAGGTACTAAGTATAGAGAGGTACACAACCATTATGAAAGACTAATGAACCTCACGAAGAAAACATCCCAGTCAATAAATACTTACAGTTCTTAGCACACGTGAAAAGGCCCACATCCTAACAAGAGATTCAGAAAATATTTTTGTAGTATTTTATTTTCTAGTGTCGACCAGTACACTTCGTTCTACAGTACGGTATGTTATGCTTCGAATAGCGTTGGACAAAAAGTAAAAGTAAAATGTACGTCATTATGACTTGGAGTATGATGCTTTTCCATCACTGTTTTCAGTCAGAGAAGATTTAACCTGAACAATCTTGATCCAAAGAGCTTTCGCAGACAATAAAGATACAGAGTCAGTTTCGACGCAACTTCGTTTTTACGTCGCTTTTCGAGCTGATAACCTCTTAACATTATCCGCTAGCGCTCTCTTTCCCTTCGTTCTGGGGTGCACTCTCAATACTCGCTACAAACGCTGGCGGAAAGGCGGGACGCAGTGAGGCGCCGATAAGGCAGTTACCGACTCGGCTTGCAACTCGATTACCCGTTAACAGCACAACACCCGCCGCGCACGCGCCTTGCCGGTGCTAATTTCACAAGCTCGTACGCCACTATACGCAGACTCCACTTGTTATGCAGTTGGTTCATCGACGGTCCTTGGGCGTCCTGAGGGAAGGAAACCTACTCTCGCTCAACTGCTATAGTTACCCACACGAAACTCCAACTTCACACTTCAATAATTTTATGCATTTCGTTCCCAAATTTGGTGGAGGTCTTTTCATCCCTACATTTACAAAAAAAGTCTCCCAATATTCGCGGGATGTCCCGATTTTTAGTAATGTGATGATCCACTCACTGGAAGCACTACGCTGACACAAAACTTCCTGACTTTTGGGAACTCCTAACTATTAGAAATATGATCTGCAATCACATCAAAAATGCTGTAGTACATGAAATACTCGGAAGAAGTTTCTTGACGCGTCAGTAGCGACACTAAAAACGCTAGGATAAGGTTCCCCAGTAGGTCTCGGTCAACTTATGAACTAGACTACATTATTGGTTCCTAACCTGGGAGTAATCACCCCATGAGATGATTGTTAAATTTTCTGGATTTAAAAACAAAAGGATTGAATTTCGTTTCGATCGCGAATCTAAAATATTATTAAAATATTGTTCCTGTTATCACCACCTCATAGCCGGCCGGGGTGGCCGAGCGGTTCTAGGCGCTTCACTCCGGAACCGCGCTGCTGCTACGGTCGCAGGTTAGAATCTTGGGTCGCGCATGGATGTGTGTGATGACCTTAGGTTAGTTAGGTTTAAGTAGTTCTAAGTTCTAGGGGACTGATGACCTCAGAAGTTAAGTCCCATAGTGCTCAGAGCCATTTTTGAACCATCACCACCTCATAAGACTACAAAACTAGATCTAAAATACCAATAATTACTATTTTTTCCAAGTACTAGCATCGGTATGTGACACACTATGGTGGAGCTGACAGCTTATGAAACGAATGCATCAACATCTTCCTCCCCATAACAGTGAAACTGAGGCACATGTAAGGCATTTGCTTAAATATGTAATAAAAACGTCTTATCTCACTTGAAGTTGATTTCAGCAATAGATCAGACACTGCTTCGTTATTCACATCAAATCAGTAAGGAAACTGCCGGCCGCTGATGGCCGAGCGGTTCTGGCGCTACAGTCTGGAACCGCGCGACCGCTACGGTCGCAGGTTCGAATCCTGCCTCGGGCATGGATATGTGTGTTGTCCTTAGGTTAGTTAGGTTTAAGTAGTTCTAAGTTCTAGGGGACTTATGACCTCAGCAGTTGAGTCCCATAGTGCTCAGAGAGTAAGGAAACTGACACCACTACACAACAGAAACTGTTATTATTATTAGACGCTGTGTTCAAACAAAAAACATTAAAACCCTGTAGTACCCCAATTTCTGCCATTTCCGAAGTAAAGAGTCCAGCAGTGTAGTGATTTACGAATGCTATGTATAGTGCGCAGCAAAGGGCCTTTCCGCAGTGGCTACACAGGTTCCCGTCAGATCACTGAAGTTAACCGCTGTCGGGCTGGGCTAGTAGCACTTGGATCGGTGACCATCCGGTCTGCTAGGCACTGCTGGCAAGCGGGGTGCACTCAGTCCTTGTGAGGCAAACAGGAGCTACTTGACTGAGAAGTAGCGGCTCCGGTATCGTAAACTGACATACGGCCGGGAGAGTAGTGTGTTGACCACATACTCCTCCATATCCGCATCCTCTGACGCCTGCGGGCGGAGGATGACACGACGACCGGTCCGTACCATTGGGCCTCGATTGCTTGTTCAGGTCGATTTTAGTTGGGAATGTGGGTTATGTGTGAAGCAAGTGTTGCTAGGGAGAGCAGAGGTGCAGAGGAAGTATGTTTGGTAAAAATTGTCTACCCTCAATGTGGATAGTTAATTTTCTTTCCTGAGAAGGACTCGTAGGTAACATTCACTAGGCACTTACAATTGCTTCGCCATTCTATTAAAAATAATGTTGGAAATAAGCTCTACGTATTACTTCATTAACTCATAGTTCATTGTCTAATAAAAGTCAACAGAAACTAAGTATCATTTGTCTTTAGTCATTTTAAAAATATAAGCGTTAAAAGAAAATTCGTTTTCTTTCTAAAGTGCTCTTAGGCACTAACGTTGATAATGGTTGGAGGAGGATGGTGGAGACTAGCTAATAGGTTGTTTGGTTGATTTGGGAGAAGGGGACCACGTAGTAAAGCTATCGGTCCCAGCGAATTAGGGAAGTATGAGGAAAGAGGTCGGTAGTGCCCTTTGAAAGAAACCATCCCGAAATCTGCCTGAAGCAATTTAGGGAAAATACGGAAAACCTAAACCAGGATGGCCGGAAGCGGGTTTGAAGCACCGTCCTCCCGAATGCGAGTCCAGTGTGCTAGCCACTGCGCCACTTCGCTCGGTACTAGCTAATACTGATTGCACTCGGGGGTAATGCTAATGATAATGAGAGGTGGTAACGGTCTCAGAAAGGTCGGAATCACTGGACTAGAGAAACGGTTCTGCCGATACCCGGACTATATGTTTCCCAAACACTGAGCCACGCGACTTGTAATGGTATATTGTTACCACCATGTCGCTGTCTTGCAAACAGTGTTTCGTCTTCTCTCCCTTCCACTTCTCCCATATCACGCGTCGACACTTAGGTATTTCACGTTCAGTAGAGTAACAGTTTAAGAGAGGAAGTGGAAAACGTTCTAGGTACCATCTCTTCACAAAACGCGTTTTCAGTGCTACTCTGTTCTCGGTGTATTGTTAGGTGCCAATAAATTTAATCCAGATGTTAGAAAGTATTACAGACACGCGAGATATAGGAGAGAGTATTTCAGACACGCGAGAGAAGATGGCGCGTTGTCTTTGCGGCAAGTTGGGGTTACCTTTGACGTTACAAACATTAAAAGGAATGAAGAGTGGTTTGGTTGACCACAGTTCTACTAGATAAAAACGTAACGCTGTATTTATGTACCTGTATCATCACGAGTAAAACGTAGTGTCTCCATATCGATGGCAACTGCAATAAAAAATCTCTTCCTGCTACTTTGTCGAAAACCGACATTTTTGAGACCAAGGCTGGGTAAGAAGTACAAGCTGTAATTCCCACTTAACTGCCTGGCAGAGGATTCGTCGAACCACCTTCACAATAATTCTCTGTTATTCAACTCCCGAACAGCGCGCGGAAGAAAACACATATATCTTTCCGTGCGAGCTATGATTTTCCTCATTTTTTATTATGTTCGTTTCTCCCTATGTACGTCGGCGTCATAAAAATATTTTCGCGTTCGGAGGAGAAAGATAGTAATCAAAATTTCGCGATAAGATCAAACTGCAACGAGCCACGCCTTTGCTTTAATTACTCGTATGTCCACCCCAAATGCCGGCCGGTGTGGCCGAGCGGTTCTAGGCGCTTCAGTCTGGAACCGCGCTACCTCTACGGTCGCAGGTTCGAATCCTGCCTCGGGCATGGATGTGTGTGATGTCCTTAGGTTTGTTAGGTTTAAGTAGGTCTAAGTTCTAGGGGACTGATGACCTCAGATGTTAAGTCCCATAGTGGTCAGAGCCATTTGAAAAATCCACCCCAAATGCTGTATCACGTCCGGAACACTCTCTCCCCTATTTCTCAATAATACAAAACGTACAGACCTTCTTTTAACTTTCTCGATGTACTCCGTTGATCATCTCTGTTAAGGAAGCCACACCACGCAGCAGTCCTCCTAAAGAGAATCCTCATCCATAGTGTATGCAGTCTCTTTAATAGATATGTTCCACTTTCTGAGTGTTCTGCCAATAAAACCGTCTTTGGGTCGGCTTCCCCACAACATTTTTTATGTTCTTTCCAATTTAAGGTGGTCTCTCTAACGATACGCGTACCGAGCAAACCATCTGTCATCGGTACCTCACACCACATTAACATCATCTTGACACTGCTGAGTTCTAAGTACTCAAAAAATAACTTCTTGTACCTGAATATAGTGGCTGCAAAGCCAGAAATATGGTGAATCATGTTAAGTGAAATTGATCGTTTAATACCTACCACGGAGTGTTGCCGATTAATCGGGAATCAGTAGTCTCTCCTATTTTGTGAATTTAGTAAGCTCGTGAGGTTTAAGGCGTGTTTTGCAAGCCCGAAGTTCCTCCTCGCTATGTCTGTTCTTTAACTACTTTAAACCTTGCACTCTCCTTACTGGTTCTGAGCGAGGTAGCTTTAAGGCCTTTTACTTATCAATATAAGCTGTTGAGACTTTCCTTTGCTCCATTGTCATTCGCTAGGTCCACTCGCTGTGAAACTTGCCTGCTTATTCTTTGTTGGCTGTGATAGCCATTTGCTGTCGTTCTCAGCTTACCCTGAATTTTTGGCAATGCATATTCATTAAAGGTGATTGTCAACGTTTTTGCTGGTGTGTACCATTCCGGAGTCACATTTAAATTGCATGTCCTTCCCACTTATCTTGTCTCTTTAAAGTCAATACCGCCATTAGACTGTTTTATATTTGCGGTGTTCCATTTACACATCTTGATTTCGGCCTAAAATGCCATTATCAAGTGTTTTAGTGTTATACAGTACCTAAGATCGCATACTATCGTATTTAAAATACACTATTAGACACATTGTCATACGACAGTATGCCATCTTACACACTGTATAACATTAAAACACTTGATAATGGCATTTTAGGCCGAAACCATGATCGTGTAAATGTAACACTGCAAATGAAAAACAGTCTAATGGCGGTACTGACTTCAAGGAAATATAATGTGACTGTGTCGCCAATTCAAAAAATTATTAAACTTATCTTGTGTTTTGAGCAACTGCATTTTTATAAGGGTCGTTGTCAACGTTTCTGTTGGTGTGTACCAGTTGGGAGCCATATTTATATTACATGTGCTCCAAGCTTATCTTGTATTTTGGACAATTGCTTATTTAGGCCTAATTGTCAATGATTCTGTTAGTGAATACCGATTGGGAGTTACATTTAAATTGTGTGCCTTCCCAATTTTGTCTGTGTTTTGGGGGATTGTCTACATCTACATCTACATTTATACTCCGCAAACCACCCAACGGTGTGTGGCGAAGGGCACTTTACGTGCCACTGTCATTACCTCCCTTTCCTGTTCCAGTCACGTATGGTTCGCGGGAAGAACGACTGCCGGAAAGCCTCCGTGCGCGCTCGGATCCCTCTAATTTTACATTCGTGATCTCCTCGGTAGGGGGAAGCAATATATTCGATAACTCATCCAGAAACGCACCCTCTCGAAACCTGGACAGCAAGCTACACCGCGAAGCAGAGCGCCTCTCTTGCAGAATCTGCCACTTGAGTTTGCTAAACATCTCCGTAACGCTATCACGCTTACCAAATACTCTGTGACGAAACGCGCCGCTCTTCTCTATCTCCTCTGTCAACCCGACCTGGTACGGTTCCCACACTGATGAGCAATACTCAAGTATAGGTCGAACGAGAGTTTTGTAAGTCACCTCCATTGTTGATGGACTACATTTTCTAAGGACTCTCGAAATAAATCTCAACCTAGCAGCACCGAGCGAGGTGGCGCAGTGGTTAGCACACTGGACTCGCATTCGGGAGGACGACGGTTCAATCCCGTCTCCGGCCATCCTGATTTAGGTTTTCCGTGATTTCCCTAAATCGTTTCAGGCAAATGCCGGGATGGTTCCTTTGAAAGGGCACGGCCGATTTCCTTCCCAATCCTTCCCTAACCCGAGCTTGCGCTCCGTCTCTAATGACCTCGTTGTCGACGGGACGTTAAACACTAACCACCACCACCACCACCACCATCAACCTAGCACCCGCCTCACCAACAATTAATTTTATATGATCGTACCACTTCAAATCGTTCCGTACGCATACTCCCAGATATTTTACAGAAGTAACTGCTACCAGTGTTTGTTCCGCTATCACATAATCATACAATAAAGGATCCTCCTTTCTATGTATTTGCTATACATTACATTTGTGTTTACATTAGATTTTATTGCTTAAAGGATTTTTGTTAAACTTATACAGTGTTAAGTGCTTTTTAACAGCCACAATCAGTGGCATGACTTATTATCTTTTCCGTATTTTTGATGGACGCTATCCACTTGTATAACGTCTTATGCAAGTCTGGAAATTGTTAGCACATTTAGTTGCTGTCATCGAAATTCATTTTGCTGATAAAATTTTTTGTTGAATCTGCTTGCAGCCACTCCTAGCTCCTGTGACATCTCTCTTGTTTATCGGAACTATATACTCTCGGTTTCAAGCCCTGCTCTTAATGGTATAAATTGTTAAAATTTGTTTTATTGAACTGAGCCTATTCAAGTTCTTTTAAATATTGTTAGCGTTGTTATCTTTTTAACAAGATTTTTTAAATTGTAATTATACTATTGTTGTTAAGCAATAAAGTGTATTGCATGAAATAACAAATGACCAAATATGTGGCTCCACCTTTCATATGTTTCCTCAAAGTTATCCCAACCCTAGCTGTGAGGCATCATAAGCCAAACAATAAAAAATTAATTCGACATTCGTCACGCCCGGGGACCACAAATAAGCTAGTTTTCAGGAAACCAGCACAGGACACTCAGCGAACGCCTAGGTGGCCACGTTCAAACAGTTTCTGTAAGAGGTACAGAACACACTAACGGCGCATCAAAACTTCTCGGAAAGCACAGATTCAAAACTCAGGGAAGAATCTCATAGGGCAGGGCAGTAACAACAGAGACCACTAATCCCTTCAGAATAGATCATACAACACGACTCGACAACAGGGAAGCGCACCGGAATCAGTTAACCGCAATCAAAGTCGTCGTTCCGCTAGCAACGTTTGTCTCAGAGGGAATCGATCAAGACACCGAACACCGGAGTGTAGTAACACACGTTTCTTCCAACCGTCTTCGTTCCTCCCCATCCCCGGTTATTATCCGTCTGCACTCGCCCGCCTCGGCAACATTTCAAACCGAAAGGCGCCGTACAAGAGCTCCACCCGGCGACCAGAGAAAGAGAACCAGACATTCGATCCACAGCTCGCAATCGGTGCGAGCCGACACGGCTCATTGCGTGCTCTCTATGACGTTCACCTCACTTATCGCAATGATTACGTCAAGCGTCATTAAGTTATTTTGCGTACATAACTATCAATTTGGTGCCTATAAAATACGGTATATGTCAGGGTGGAGGGGGTGAAGGTAATGTAGCACTAGAACAATATAACTGATAACTATTATTGCAAATGACTGGGACTCAGTTAAGTACAAAATGTTGCACCTTAGAGTAAGTCTCTAAATAATTATTTTACCTCGTCTGTGATGCTTATCAAACGCCACAGTATCGTACACTGTATCAGCAATGCAAGAAATTATAATTTTTACGTTGCAACAGTATAGAAATACGTAGAATGAATTGAACATGAGGATGTTGATTATCATCACCTAACGTTTTCACTAAATTAGGCGAGGAGTGAAGATAACGTAGCAAAGAGAATCGATGACAACTATTACAATTCATTGAACAAACTTCTGCATTCGTAACTATAGCTTGCCGAAACGGTAATCAACTGCACCAACGTCTAATAAAAGCAGCACCAAATGCAAAACACGATTTTAGGAGTGTCTTGTTTTGATCTATCACTTAACGGCAGAAGGACATGCTTTGTTTATACACACTCACGAGACGACCCAAGTCAGTAACAGGTAGATGTGACAGTGTCAGGGTCGATATCTCGAAAACGTTTATTTGTATTATATTAAAACATCGCACACTTCACAGTCAAATTAAATATTCCATTATCTAAATTGTGTGTATAACTCTTTATAACGTTTGTGGCTTCTATATTGGCACTGCTGATACGAAATTTTAAAGACAAGCAACACTCATTGGTTGGTTTGGGGGATTAAAGGGACCAGACGGCTATGGTCATCGCTCCCCATCACTCATTTTCATCAGATGTTCGATAGGTATACGACACTATCAAGTAGTACGCATCTTCGAACTAAATATTTCCGTTTCTGAATTTTCAGCATAACTTAATAAAATACATGCGTCTTGCATCCCTGTCATAATACGCAAAGTCTCTAGGAATATTCGAGGAAGATAAAGTTGTACTATTTTGTATGTATGATATTGCACATTCTGAAAACACAGTACGCTTTTACGTGGCAGCTCATTTGTGAATATACCAAACTGTCGAAGAACAGGCCACCAGGGGACACTGTTCCATAAGGAAATCCGTCTAAATGTAAATTAACACGACAATATTGCAAAAAGCTGCAAATATTTCAAATATCAAGAAACTCGATATTAGAGTTGAGACAATTCTTAACGCTTGAAATCTGAAAATTTTTTTAACATTGAAGTTTTCAACCTTCTGACGCCTGAGATTAAAAAACGTAACCACTCTGATTAGCGTCAGCGGAGGTACCTAAGAATGCCGCCAACTCTGTCAGTGAATTCGTCCTGTACGATTAGTCAAAACTAATTGTTTTGAAATTAACAGATCCTTCCAGAATATGTGCGCTTCCAAGGCTATACAAAATGTCTAAGTATTCCTGCTCTTTAAAAGGTTTCTCAACATTCTTTTAACCGTTGATAACTTTAGGTGTGGTTTAGCATAAGCCGGGCAATTATTGAACACAGTAAAAACGCTGTCATCAACGTCACGCATTTTAAGAAAATTAGTCACCGTTTGGTTTTGTAGCTCTTGTAGTACCCGTGTTTGCAGACAAAATTACGCATCGTCAGTCGGAATTCTTACGCCTGTTCTTAATGTTTCTACATTGTGTTTTGTAGGACCCTCTGTCCGTTACTGCATAGTGGCGGCTTGTCATATATAGTTTCGAAATATCCTTTGTCATCTGTATTCTCATCTGTTGTTGAAATTCACACAGAAACTAAAATTGTTTGGTGGGACATAACTCGCAAGTAACACTTCCTCACTTCACAAAATACCGTGGTTATGTTTCTTCTGTGTGTTCAGTCCGCAAGGCGGTTGGCTGAGAGGAGCGTCATACATTTCCAGCAGGTATTCACTGATCAAGCAACAGTCTTACAGATACTCAAGTGTTACCAGAGCTCTGTAAACCGCCTGGAATGCTAATATGGGACCTCCCTTATGTCGACATTAAAACTGGTACTGTACTGATATTCCCACAACATTCGATATCTCATTTTTAATGAACTCGACTTTTCCGGTCACAGAAGAGAAGGTGCTTGTCGATTCACATACTCCTCATGTCACTGCAGTCTTCCTCAAATAGTGTTGTTACAATGCGCTACACGTCTTCAGAGTTTGGGCTCATCCGAGCTTTTCATTCTTGGTGGTAAGCTTTTCACAATCGACGGAGTGTGTCGGTATTAAATGGTGCATTATTCCCGTGATGTGGCGTTGCAACAACATCGCTATTTACAGGCGGTCTGAGGGAGAACCATCACGTGTGTTATCTGCTTCATGCTGCTCGCTGGACAGTACGCCAGTCCGATTGCGGCAGAGTGTGCGTGTGTGTGTGTGTGTGTGTGTGTGCGTGAGAGAGAGAGAGAGAGAGAGAGAGAGAGAGAGAGAGAGAGAGGGAGAGAGCGGTTAGGGGGGGGGGGGGGAGACGGTGCGTGAAAGCCGCATCTGTGCAGCGGACTCAGTCGATATGTGCTCGGCGATTATTTTGCAGTTCGGCTGACGGGGAGCGGTCTGTGTCCCCGAGATTAAGTGGCCAGTGTCTATCAGCTGTCATTCTCGCGTCATACAGTAGAGCGTGGCAGACGACGATATCTGCCGCCCTTTTGTTTTCGGCACTAGAGTAATATTCCGCTTCGCATGTCATGCCACTGCAACTGAATGAGTCTCTTTCATGCGTTATTCCGAGTCTCTCATTGAAATCGGAATCCACTGCGTCAGTATTTGACTCACGAATTATAGTTGAAAGGCACTCTAGTTTGTTGACATATGAGAATTTCTGAAAATGTATCTAACTTAGATATAAAAATTGGCACTGTGGTAATTTTGCATAGGTCTTAGCTGCCTGGTAGTTCTGTGTCGAAAAAAAGCATTGCGATCTCTCTTTCTTCAAATCTGTTGAAGTACGCATCTTCTAAAATTTCTACAAGTCTACAGAAAGAGTGCCCTAATAAAAATGCCATTACAGATTTAAAGTCTGAATAATAATAATCTTTATGCGCAAGACTATTCTAAAATTCAAAAGCACAATTTGCCTTGCAAATTTTAAGAGGTGATGTCCTTGCTGGCAGGACATGCCATCCGTCTTCTTACCTTGTATTATGTTCTTGGCTATTTAAGTTTTTAATCGCTTATTTTATATCTTTATATATAGATATAGGGGAAAGGTACGAATGACGTCTTGCATAACAAGGGCTTGGAGAATGTTTTTCGTGCGTGCTGCATAGCTATTACAGCTCTATTTTGGTTATGGAAGTAAGTGAACTAAACACCCTACTACACTGCGATACAGTTCAGTACTAAACGATGGCGTGATGCGGCAAAGTTGGCAGTTCACGCAATGCGGAAAGTTCTTTTATAACATAGTGTACTTAGATTGTTACATATGCTGATCAGCCAAAACATTGTGACCTCCGACCTGCTAATGATATAAACCATTCCAGGTGATAGTAACGACGCCTGGCGAGGAATGACTGCTAGTCAGACACACGCTCAGTGCATGTATTAGCAGTGAGCATGCCGTCCATGTGCAGAGTGAAAAGGCGTGCGATCTACGTGAGCTTAACCAAGAGCAGATTGTGAGGGCCCAGAGGAACGACACGAGCATTTCAGAAACTGCGCTGCTTGTCGTCTGTACAAGGAATTCTCTGGTGAATGTCTTCCACAAGTGGCGATGCCAAGGTGAAACCACATCCATACGTCGTGGGGTTGGACGGCCGTTCCTCTTGAAGATGTCGTACGTCGTAGGCTGGGCAGACTAGTAAAACAGAACAGGCGGCGAACTAATGTCAGACTTTAATGCTCGGCAGAGTACAAGTGCATCATAACACACGGTGCACCGAACACTCCTAAAAATGGGCCTCCGCAGCCGACGACCCATGCATGTGCCAATGTTAACGCCACACCAGCACTTACGACAGAAACGAGCATGTCACCATCGACAGTGGATGTTGGCGCAGTGACGTAGCGTTGCGTGGTCTTATTAATCTCGATACCGTCTTCATCATGCCGTTGGGGGGGGGGGGGGGGTTCGAATCCGTCGTCTTCCTGGGGAATGAGTCCTTGATATCTATGCTGCGGTAAGGAGACAAGCTTGCTGCGTCTACATTACGCTCTGGGGCCATCAACGGATCCAGTGGAGCTCGTGCAAGGCTCCATGACAATCAATGGATATCGTAAACTGGTTGCAAACCATGTACACCCGTTCATGACCATCTTGTTTCCTGACGGCAGTGGAACTTTTCAACAAAATAATGCGTCATGTCACAAGGTCAGAAGTGTGACGGAGTATTTTGAGGAACATAGTGGCGAGTTCAGTTGATGTGCTGGCCCCCAACTCTCCAGATCTGAAACTGTTCGATCACATTTAGGTTGTAACTGAACGTGGCGTCAGAGCTCATCGCCCCCCTTCGCCGAATTTACGGGAATTAGGGGACTTGTGTGTAGAGATGCGGTTCCAACGCCCTCCAGCAACCTATCAAGTTCTCTTTGTTTCCACGCCACGACGCGCCGCTACTGTTATCCGCGCCAAAGGTGCATATACTGGCTATTAGGTGGGTGATCAAAATGTTGTGGCTTATCACTGTATTTTATCCAGTGTTGCATTTATTTTATTGGTATCTGTATGCCATCTCAAGTCATGTCGAAGATAAATGACTAATTTGTTTTGTTACCAGCAAGAGTGTAATTCTGTTGGCTTAATCTCGCAGTGATATTCCATGCATCATCTTTTAAGCACGTACCCAATATTTTATTTCGTGTATACCAATATCTTTGAGCCGTGCTTACGCTGATATCGATTCCCGTAGCGAGAGCCTTCCTGGAGTCTCGGTAAGGGGCAGTCTAGCGGCATCCGAGAGCAATTTTTACAACATGCGCTGCTATCTTAGGAGTCTTGTCTTGCTGGCTCATCCGCAAGGTGAGAGGACTCGCTCACTGAGGATGGAAAAGGTAGTTGGCGGCTGTGTACTGTGGGGAGTTTTGTTGGTTGCTTGGTTGGTTTGGGGGAGGGGACCAAACAGAGAGGTCATCAGTCCCATCTGATTAGGGAAGGAAGGGAAAGGTAGTTGGCCACGCCCTTTCAAAGGAACCATCCCGGAATTTGCATGAAGCGATTAGGAAAATCACGGAAAATCTTAATCAGAATGGTCGGACATGAGCCTGAACCGTCGTCCTCCCGAATGCGAATCCAGTGTCCCAACCACTGCGCCACCTCTCTCGGTCCGTGGAGAGTTGGCCGACGCCATTTGAAGATTCATTGCTTCCAACTACCTTCACGGACTCGGGTTGCATCTTATGAGTCAGCCACGTCCCATTCCTTGTGCATTTGTGGGTGGATGTTGTCCCACCAGAATTCCTTCTGACTCTGCGTCTCGCATAGACGTAAAAGGTAAGAACCTTGTCCGCAGGTGATTAAGTTGGATACCATTTGCGGAAACTCCTATCTTGCTAAGCTCTGTTAATTGAGCCGTGTTTTAGTTTCATGCTTAAAGCGTTGTGGAATTTTTAGTGGTGGACATTATTTCTCCTGAGTTTAAAGGCTAATCAGCATCACTGGTAATGGGAAAATGCCACAGCTATGTTTAAGGCAGTTGTATAGGGGGTCTCAGTTTGGCAGGCACTAGTTATATTAATACTTGATTAAATACAGACATTTTAAAAACATATACATGCGCCTTATTTTTAAACAATCAGGGGCTGAAGCCTTCGAATATCCTTTACATTGAAATCACTTGTGCGTTGATTATTTTTACTTACAACTGTTTATGTTAAGTTATCTGTTTGTGAGCTAAACAGGCTCTATTCCCATATTCTGAGAGCAAGCACCCGCTTGTGATCTGTTATGTGTATTTGTTATGTGATTTTGATGTGTGCCTTGTGTGTGTTTTAGAGTGTGAGCTGTTTCATGTGTGGCCTGAGGTCAGTCCTCTAACCTTCCCTTGATTTAGTAAATTACAGCTCCCTTCTAACGCTAAAGGAGAATCTTAAGCAAAGCATTTGTTGTTTTCATTTAGGATGGTTTAATCATTTAAAACCTTTTGCTACTACATAGCTTTTGTTCCTCAGACAATTGAAGCATTTAACTGGGCATTTTTTTCGAATCTACAGGTGTTTAAATTTAAAAGTGACTGTTCTACATCTATATTAATATTTTCTTTTAATTTTCTTTTGGTTACTTTGGTGGATTTTCTGTTAATTGTACATTTTTTTAAAATGTTTTTGAATTTAGCAACTTTCAGTCATTAAGGTTTTATTTAAAAGATTTTCTTGAAGATTATAGTCTTGAGTGCTTCTGGAGAGGTTTCTTACATGTTTGCTGCGCTTGACGAAATTGAAAAGAAATAATAAAAATAAATTTGCTTAATGCTTGTCCTATGCGACCAGAACCTTATCATTCTCAGAAATAAGCTCCCTACAATTTGAAACTTATTTCCCCAAAACCATCCATTTAGGACGACTGTAGCTTTATTCACAGCTGCTTTTCGCTGGTGTTGAGTATTTCTTGCAAGAAGGATGCTTGTGGGGCCTGCAAAACGGTTATTTGTATGTTACTCAGTATTCAGCTCTAGGTTACTCAAGTACTGGAATAGGAGGATTGGTCCCATAATGGATCCTTGACGCACACTACATTTGAATTTGTTTCATCTGAGAAACATGTCCTAGTACATTCCTTTAGTTCATATTACATCTACATTATTTTTCTTACGTGTCAAGAGCGAGATGAATAAGTTTACTGTAATGCGTGTAATGCCACGAACTTGGAGCTCTGCCAACAGTTTCTGCTGCCCCAGAATATCGAAGACTACTTAAGACTACTTAAGCAACAGCATGATGATGAGACGACTTGTTTATAGGTATCCGTATGAGATTTTTCTCTTTTCTTACGAATATGGGGCAGTTCAGCAGTTTCAGTTCGGCAGTTTTTAGACAGTTGGGAAATAAGTCTGTGAGAAAAAAGTACTATACTTGCAAGACGTTCTGAAATTTTAATAATGCGTTGCTTTGTGATAAAATTTGGAATTCTATAAATTGCTGAAGAGACCGTCTTCAAAGCCGTTGCAAGATTTTTATTTAGAGTGATGTCGTAGATTAAAACGAGGCAAGTATGTACTTTGTCTCGACATAGTGACTTCCAATAAAAATTCTTGACCTTCCAACGCCGTCAAGCATTTAGAATTACACAAGCGTTCGACAAAGCTCTCCCTGACCATTGTCAAGTTATATGACTGCCAGTGCTCTTCTGGTACGCCGTTATATTCACTAGCTGCAGTCTATGACGTCACTGGTGCTCGCCGCGTCGCCATGTATGGAGACACGTTGAGTCTGCGTTCGATGTGCACGCTTCAGCCACACAGTCACTGGATCCCACGCTGCCCTGAAATGCAGGCCGCTGTCTCTATTTAGAGTGTTATCAATGATTTTTATTCCAATGGATCCTTTAGTTACACTGTCCCATAAGATGTTAGTGCGAGTCACGACAGAGGTTTCGTCGAGTTTGACACAGTGACGATTTTGTGAAGCATGCTCAGCTAAAGCCGATTTCTAGGTGTGGCGTAGGCGATGAAACCTTCTCCTTCCTGCGTTGTTCCGCATGAGGTACTGTTTGTCCGATGTAAGACTGACCACACTCGCAAGGTGTCTTGTAGACCCTTGGTGGTCTGAGATCTGCTGCATCTTTAACTGGTCTCAGTAAGCGACTAAACCTCTGCCCTAGCTCGCAGTTCGCACTAACGGCTTTGGTACTGTGTAATTAAGCAACTATTGAAATAAAAATCACCGGTAACACCCTTAATAGGGATGACGACCTGCAGCTGAGCACAGCGTAGGATCCAACGGCCCGCATCTCGTGGTCGTGCGGTAGCGTTCTCGCTTCCCACGCCCGGGTTCCCGGGTTCGATTCCCGGCGGGGTCAGGGATTTTCTCTGCCTCGTGATGGCTGGGTGTTGTGTGCTGTCCTTAGGTTAGTTAGGTTTAAGTAGTTCTAAGTTCTAGGGGACTTATGACCACAGAAGTTGAGTCCCATAGTGCTCAGAGCCATTTGAACCATTTGAACCAGGATCCAACAGCCGCACGGTTGAGGCAGGCACATCGAACACTCATATATGGTGAAGACGCGAGCGCCAGTGACGTCACAGCCGACAGTATAGTGTATATGCCACCATCCCACTGGCAATTGTGCCACTGGACCATGAATAAGGAGTGCTTGGCCGAAAGCTCGTGTAATTTTAAATATTTGCTGCAGCTGGAAACACGAGAACTATTTATTCAAGATTGTACTTTGTATTCACGTTTGTTTGTGTTAACGTATTTTGTCAGAAACTATTAAAATTTTATGTCTCCACAGGAACAATGAAAAAATAAATGCTATTGTTTATTGCTAGCGCGTAATTGTAGAGAGAATCTCCTTTGTAGTTGCAGTCTTTCATTGTTGTACATTAAAACAGTTGTGGCATGCAGGTATTTTTGCACCAAGTATTTCGCAGCTGCACTAGCAATTAACGAGATATTACACTCGTGGAAATTGAAATAAGAACACCGTGAATTCATTGTCCCAGGAAGGGGAAACTTTATTGACACATTCCTGGGGTCAGATACATCACATGATCACACTGACAGAACCACAGGCACATAGACACAGGCAACAGAGCATGCACAATGTCGGCACTAGTACAGTGTATATCCACCTATCGCAGCAATGCAGGCTGCTATTCTCCCATGGACACGATCGTAGAGATGCTGGATGTAGTCCTGTGGAACGGCTTGCCATGCCATTTCCACCTGGCGCCTCAGTTGGACCAGCGTTCGTGCTGGACGTGCAGACCGCGTGAGACGACGCTTCATCCAGTCCCAAACATGCTCAATGGGGGACAGATCCGGAGATCTTGCTTGCCAGGGTAGTTGACTTACACCTTCTAGAGCACGTTGGGTGGCACGGGATACATGCGGACGTGCATTGTCCTGTTGGAACAGCATGTTCCCTTGCCGGTCTAGGAATGGTAGAACGATGGGTTCGATGACGGTTTGGATGTACCGTGCACTATTCAGTGTCCCCTCGACGATCACCAGTGGTGTACGGCCAGTGTAGGAGATCGCTCCCCACACCATGATGCCGGGTGTTGGCCCTGTGTGCCTCGGTCGTATGCAGTCCTGATTGTGGCGCTCACCTGCACGGCGCCAAACACGCATACGACCATCATTGGCACCAAGGCAGAAGCGACTCTCATCGCTGAAGACGACACGTCTCCATTCGTCCTTCCATTCACGCCTGTCGCGACACCACTGGAGGCGGGCTACACGATGTTGGGGCGTGAGCGGAAGACGGCCTAACGGTGTGCGGGATCGTAGCCCAGCTTCATGGAGACGGTTGCGAATGGCCCTCGCCGATACCCCAGGAGCAACAGTGTCCCTAATTTGCTGGGAAGTGGCGGTGCGGTCCCCTACGGCACTGCGTAGGATCCTACGGTCTTGTCGTGCATCCGTGCGTCGCTGCGGTCCGGTCCCAGGTCGACGGGCACGTGCACCTTCCGCCGACCACTGGCGACAACATCGATGTACTGTGGAGACCTCACGCCCCACGTATTGAGCAATTCAACGGTACGTCCACCCGGCCTCCCGCATGCCCACTATACGCCCTCGCTCAAAGTCCGTCAACTGCACATACGGTTCACGTCCACGCTGTCGCGGCATCTACCAGTGTTAAAGACTGCGATGGAGCTCCGTATGCCACGGCAAACTGGCTGACACTGACGGCGGCGGTGCACAAATGCTGCGCAGCTAGCGCCATTCGACGGCCAACACCGCGGTTCCTGGTGTGTCCGCTGTGCCGTGCGTGTGATCATTGCTTGTACAGCCCTCTCGCAGTGTCCGGAGCAAGTATGGTGGGTCTGACACACCGGTGTCAATGTGTTCTTTTTTCCATTTCCAGGAGGGTATTTTCAATACTATGTTAATGTGTTTTCTTATTTTGCTCTTCAAATTGTGCTTTTGTGTGTTGTCGTGTGAAATATTGTGACAGTAATGGCGTGTGAAAAACGTAATACTAGGCTCCAAAGTAAACCGAGAAATGACAGTGAAGACGAAAGCAGTGTATTAGCGCCGCCGAGTAATGAATTAACTAATGTTCAAAGTAGTAATTTGGTAATTGTGCATAGGGAAATGGAGCGGGCTGCAAATAATGGTGTAGGCAGTGAAACAATTAGTGAACAGGGAAGCATTATCGATCGATCGGTCGGCAACAGAACCCCTCAGGAATCCGAAATGACAGGACACAATCTTGCAAATACTGTAGATTCAGGTTTTGCGTCCTCACTGTTTTCTCAAATAACTCAAGACACATTTTCTGCTTTTCAAAATGCGAATATTGCCGTTTCAAATGCACTGCCAAATAGCACTGAGGAACATGTTTCAGACACCAGTCCATTGTTATTACAGTTAATGCAACAAATGGGACAAAGGCTACTAAAGTTAGACACAATGGAACAAAATCTTCAAAAGTTAGACACAATGGAACAAAATCTTCAAAAGTTAGACACAATGGAACAAACTCTTCGAAAGTTAGACACAATGGAACAACACCAGAGACAAACACAGCATCAGTTAGACGCAATGGAACAAAATCTTCACACCACGGTTGAACAAACAAGTGAAGATTTAACTACTGAGTTACATAAAATCGAATCGAAGTGTCAAAAAGTCTGTAATGACGTAAAAACACAAATTTGTGACCATTTCCAACCTATTTTTTCGCGGCATGAAAATACATTACAGAATCACGAAGCAACCATAAAAGAACTGCAAACTATTGTTCATGAAAATCATGAGACCTTGCAAGCTAAAATTGACTCAGTTGCAGCTACCGATTCGGTTACGCAACTTGCAAAAACTCAGGAAAACTTAAAGGACAGAGTAGATACGATTTCAACACAAATGTACACTCTAAAACAAGGTTCAGAAAAACACTCTGAGGAAATAAGTTCACTATCGGAGAAAGTAGCCGAACTTTCGGATCAGTTCACTAACTTATCTACAAAGGTGGATGATGATTTGAATGACACAAGACCAGCAGCCTTCACTGACACAGAAGAGTATGAACAAATTAGAAAATTCAAACAAAATCAGAATCAAATTAATACGCAACACAAAAGAGAAATCCAAGAAGTACAATATCAGTTGGCACAAGCAATACAAGAATTACATATTTCAGAGGTTACTCGCGCTCCAACACGGGAAGAGGGACTTAGGAATACGGAAAAGCCACAAAATAATAACATAGGGCATTTCGGAAATTATGAAAGAAATTGGCAAGGTGCACCGAATTTTGAGATGGAACCCCGTCACGACGTAACAATGACCGATATGCGACTCGCCGACACGAAGCTGTTCATTACTACACGTAAATTCAAAACATTTAAGAATTCTGGCAACGACATTCATCCACAAGCGTGGCTTCATAAATTCTCTCATTGTTTTCCTCCCATCCGTTCATTAGAGCACAGATTAGAATTTATGTGTGGCTACTTAGAGAATGAACCTGCTGTATGAATGCGATCGGTCATTCACGATTGCCACAGTAAAGGAGAATTTTATCATGCCTTCCTCTCCACATATTGGTCTCAAGCCACTTAAGACCGAGTAAAACATTGCATCATAATGATGAAACATTTCGAACAATCTGAATTTACCAGTCTTGTGAAATATTTTGAAGACATGTTGCACAAGAATCAGTACCTGTGCAATCCTTACAGCCCCTCAGAACTCAACCGCATTTGCTTAATCAAATTGCCTGAACATTTGCAACATACTATTTTGGCAGGACGTCGCAAAGACGACATTGAAGCTTTTCAGGGACTGTTACAAGAATTGGAAATTTGGAAATTGACACTGACAATCGCGGAACGCGAAAACAGGAGCACAACAATTCCGCGATGACAGGAATAATAAAAGGACATGACAAGGCTATTCTTACGACGTAAATCGTGACCAAAACAGACACCACCCATATGACAACCGTTGGCAGAGTAGTAGTAATTACAGGGAAAGATCACCTCTCCGCGGTAATGACTATCACAGAAAAATCAGAGAAACAGACAATATGGGAACCAAAACAATTATTATCAAGGGAGTCAGAATAACTTCAGATGCAACGGTCAAGCGCGCAGTTACGATTCAGGGAGAAATTCTCCACCATGTGACCCACCAGAAAGAAACTATGGAATCTACCGGCATGACGACAGACGAAATGATCGTAACGACAGACCTGAATTGCATCAGAACTGGCGGGATTCAAACAGGGCTGGGCCCTTTCGGCAAGGTGAATTTGTAGAAGTTAGGTCTCCTAATCCCAATAACGACGCACGCCCACAAAGAGATAGCAGACAATGACTCGCACCGCAGGATGCCACGTGCGCCAGCTGGCTCAAATAAAAATAACATAGACGCTAACCTTGAGAAAAATTCCAGTATTCTTTACCGACGCATACTGCTTGATAATTGCGTTCAAGCTGAAACTCTGAGTACTATGAAGAGTAAAGGCTTGCAACACATTTCACATGTAAAACCGTTTATTGAAAGATAATCTGCTTTTTAACTTTTTCTTTGCCATAAAACTTTTCACTTCACGTTACTAGTAAGCTTTGTCAGACTTAGAAACTGTTAACATGCAACTATGTTTGAAGTTAAATATCCATTCAAGAACCAAGAGAACTTATTTAAACAGAAATTACGAATGCATTGTTATAGTGAACAGACGACACAGTGTTGTTATTTGTACATTCTTGCTTGTTAGTTGCAAGATTACGAATGTAGGGCTTACATACTTAGGACATACACTGCTAATGAGACTCTAATGCAACATTTTCGTTTACCTGAAAATACGTTCTGGATTTAAAGTACTTTCTGAGAGATACCAGATGACACAGTGGTTAGTTTATGTGAAAGCTACACGATTATATCACGACGCTACTAATGAGTGACAATTACATTGTTGCTTTTGCTGTGTATCTGTTTTATATCTGCACAGTTTTTCTGTATTATTCTGGAAAGTAAAACATGTTTTAGTAGCAAATTTTGTGGCATAGCTACAATGAGACAGCCTTTTCTGTAGCACAACAACAGTACTTACTTTATCACAGCAATAAGTGTAACAACTACGATATCTACACGCATAGCAATTCACTTTGTTTATTACGAGGTAAGTACATTGACTTCTACAGATCTTTGCTTATGGACTACGATAATTACGACACTTGGCATATATTTTACCCTTAAGTAATGACAGAGATTAAGTTACAACAAGACGCACAATTTATCGAAACAGTACACGTATTTGAGTGATTAAATTTGTACTTAAAACATTTATTCTTAAAGATTTTTGAATTACAAAGAAAGTTTCATTCCATTGCTGTAATCTGTAACACCTGAGGGCATAATGACATTAATCCTCAGGGGGGTACACGCTTACATTGTGTACCATGTGTTTGGCAAGCACAAGGATCCCTAGCTAATACGGTATTTGCTTATACAACTTTACACATCGGTACCATATTTCTCTAACACAGAATTACACAGCTATCTGATTATTTAACAGAGAAATAAACATTTTTTTACTACATCAGTGACAGATGTTTGTGTAACTACACAATTGGATATCTTCACACTTACGAAATTGTATTTTGTATGTACTTTGAGAACTGTTCATATATTTTTCAGAACTATTGTGATACTATGATGCATTTGTTACGGGATCATGCTTGTTTGACGTAGATGACACTATTGAAATGAGCAGAGAATTTTTTTTAGGTTTTGAAATTTTTGGAGGAAGCTACGACGATTTTGAGATTTGGCTGCGGTTGTTATTATTACGATGACGATGTGTATTATGCTGTTGAGGTATGTTTATGATCAATAAGCTGATGCTACCGTATATCAGGAATTTGATTATGCTACATATTTATTATGATGAAATATTGAAGAAGTGTCGACGAATATGTATCTGTGTAATAAGGGAAGGAATAATGATTAGTGGTTAGGGACTGTTGTTGTGTTGTTGTGGTCTTCAGTCCTGAGACTGGTTTGATGCAGCTCTCCATGCTACTCTATCCTGTGCAAGCTTCTTCATCTCCCAGTACTTCTGCAACCTACATCCTTCTGAATCTGCTTAGTGTATTCATCTCTTGGTCTCCCTCTACGTTTTTTACCCTCCACGCTGCGCTCCAATGCTAAATTTGTGATTCCTTGATGCATCAAAACATGTCCTACCAACCGATCCCTTCTTCTAGTCAAGTTGTGCCACAAACTTCTCTTCTCCCCAATCCTATTCAGTACCTCCTCATTAGTTACGTGATCTACCCACCTTATCTTCAGCATTCTTCCGTAGCACCACATTTCGAAAGCTTCTATTCTCTTCTTGTCCAAACTAGTTATCGTCCATGTTTCACTTCCATACATGGCTACACTCCATACAAATACTTTCAGAAACGACTTCCTGACACTTAAATCTATACTCGATGTTAACAAATTTCTCTTCTTCAGAAACGATTTCCTTGCCATTGCCAGTCTACATTTTATATCCTCTCTACTTCGACCATGATCAGTTATTTTACTCCCTAAATAGCAAAACTCATTTACTACTTTAAGTGTCTCATTTCCTAATCTAATTCCCTCAGCATCACCCGATTTAATTTGACTACATTCCATTATCCTCGTTTTGCTATTGTTGATGTTCATCTTATATCCTCCCTTCAAGACACTGTCCATTCCGTTCAACAGCTGTTCCAAGGCCTTTGCTGTCTCTGACAGAATTACAATGTCATCGGCGAACCTCATTGTTTTTACTTCTTCTCCATGAATTTTAATACCTACTCCGAATTTTTCTTTTGTTTCCTTTACTGCTTGCTCAATATACAGATTGAATAACATCGGGGGGAGGCTACAACCCTGTCTCACTCCTTTCCCAACCACTGCTTCCCTTTCATGCCCCTCGACTCTTATAACTGCCATCTGGTTTCTGTACAAATTGTAAATAGCCTTTCGCTCCCTGTATTTTACCCCTGCCACCTTCAGAATTTGAAAGAGAGTATTCCAGTTAACATTGTCAAAAGCTTTCTCTAAGTCTACAAATGCTAGAAACGTAGGTTTGCCTTTTCTTCATCTCTCTTCTAAGATAAGTCGTAAGGTTAGTATTGCCTCACGTGTTCCAACATTTCTACGGAATTCAAACTGATCCTCCCCGATGTCCGCTTCTACCAGTTTCTCCATTCGTCTGTAAAGAATTCGCGTTAGTATTTTGCAGCTGTGACTTATTAAACTGATAGTTCCGTAATTTTCAAATCTGTCAACACCTGCTTTCTTTGGGATTGGAATTATTATATTCTTCTTGAAGTCTGAGGGTATTTCGCCTGTCTCATATATCTTGCTCACCAGATGGTAGAGTTTTGTCATGACTGGCTCTCCCAAGGCCATCAGTAGTTCTAATGGAATGTTGCCTACTCCCGTGGCCTTGTTTCGACTCAGCTCTTTCAGTGCTCTGTCAAACTCTTCACGCAGTATCTTATCTCCCATTTCGTCTTCATCTACATCCTCTTCCATTTCCATAATATTGTCCTCAAGTACATTGCCCTTGTATAAACCCTCTATATACTTCTTCCACCTTTCTGCCTTCCCTTCTTTGCTTAGAACTGGGTTGCCATCTAAGCTCTTGATATTCATACAAGTGGTTCTCTTCTCTCCAAAGGTCTCTTTAATTTTCCTGTAGGCAGAGTCTATCTTACCCCTAGAGAGACAAGCCTCTACATCCTTACATTTGTCCTCTAGCCATCCCTGCTTAGCCATTTTGCACTTCCTGTCGATCTCATTTTTGAGACGTTTGTATTCATTTTTGCCTGCTTCATTTACTACATTTTTATATTTTCTCCTTTCATCAATTAAATTCAATGTTTCTTCTGTTACCCAAGGATTTGTATTAGCCCTCGTCCTTTTACCTACTTGATCGTCTGCTGCCTTCACTACTTCATGCCTCAGAGCTACCCATTCTTCTTGTACTGTATTTCTTTCCCCCATTCCTGTCAATTGTTCCCTTATGCTCTCTCTGAAACTCTGTACAACCTCTGGTTCTTTCAGTTTATCCAGGTCCCATCTCCTTAAATTCCCACCTTTTTGCAGTTTCTTCAGTTTCAATCTGCAGTTCATAACCAATAGATTGTGGTCAGAATCCACATCTGCTCCTGGAAATGTCTTACATTTTAAAACCTGGTTCCTAAATCTCTGTCTTATTAAATTGATAGTTCGGTGATTTTCACATCTGGCAACACCTGCTTTCTTTGGGATTGGAATTATTATATTCTTCTTGAAGTCTGAGGGTATTTCGCCTGTCTCATACATCTTGCTCACCAGATGGTAGAGTTTTGTCATGACTGGCTCTCTCAAGGCCATCAGTAGTTCTAATAGTCTAGGGACTATGACTTGTGAAAAAGGATGTTGGAAACCAAGAATCGTACTTTAAGAGTTAAGAAATGTGTGTATATGCGTGAATGTATCACAATGCCGGCGAAAATTTTTTGGACACTGTTATATTTATAGGATTTTGTTTCTACACATTTCTACTGTAATATCTCGACTTGTGAAATTTTATTAGTATCAAACTGTCACTGTAGCGGAAACTTCTGTTGTAAATTTCGGTAAGAAAGTTAAGTGAACTTGACGTAATGCGTTGTAGGCGTCCTGCTGTACCAGCCGCCTGAAGAAAAAGCCATTAGGTGGAGAAAAAAGAGGCCATTAACCTCGCTATTGACATTTCTTTGTAGAAAGCATCGCAAATACGACACGTTCATTACTTGGAAACATATGATTACTCGTTCTTTGTGCTACTTGCTGAAATGCTTACGAATTGATGGGAAATATTCTTACATCTGCACACCTGATTATGACAAGTGCCTTTCTACGAGAGTTGAGAGAATTTATACTGATTTATCAAATGCCACATGGCAATTGAATGATGTTTTTATGGTTTGCTTTGCATAGTTGCTTATTTCATTTGATATCTGGTTTCCAGCTGTGTTGCAGCATTGGTTTTATAAAATAGAATTAAATGCATTTCCTAATGTGAATACTTTCCGTCAACAGATCTATTAAATAGTAATTTTATGATCCACATTCTTCGAAAAAGGAGCACTTGGAAAGGAAAGAACAATAAGAAGGGATTAATAACAGTAACTGCATACATAATTTTCTTTTCAACTACTTGGTAATTTTTTGTGTAGAATAACTTGTTGTGGTGCACCACTTTAATGACATAGACATTAAGATGTGAATAGACATTTCCCTTAACTGCATTGTTGTGTTTAGTGTAATATATATATATATATATATATATATATATATATATATATATATATATATATATTGCTTGAGCTTTGCCATGTTTAGGTATAAGTTATAGCATTTGCTGCTGCTGTTTGCCAGGCATAGTGTTACTGAATTTGGCTATGTATTACTCTGTTAAACCAGTTTTACTATTGAATTATTTTTCTTGTTGCTGCACATTGGATCATATTCGTTGTAATGTTGCATTTGCTCTGCTAATTTAGATATACTGCTGCTTGCTTTGCCAATTTGTATTTTTTTGTCATTGCTGTTCGTGTTGATTTGTTATGTGTTGCTTTGGTAATAATGATGAATGAAGGGAGGTCTCCAAGAAGTAAAGAAAGTTTTGTTTGCAAAATACTGCAGTAAAACAAACCCTGTCCTTTCCTTTTGTATTATTTCGCTATGTGTTTGTGTACCATTGTGTATTTGTGTTCTTCCTGTCTTTTTATGTTTATCTGAGAAGACTTATGTTGTAGAATTTTTCTAATACTCAGCGACATTCACTATGTTGAGGAATACTGTTATCCTCAAATATATTTTGCATTAATAATATGTTATTTACTTTGTAAAGATGTATAGACATTATTTATTGTGTTCTGTTTACATGCTCTGGTGTAAAATTAATGTTTCAAAAACTATTCTCATTATTTTATTTATTTTCTTATGTCATAATTCCTGTAACACGGATGCACATGTTTATTTCTATTCTTTCGTAAAGCCTGTATTACTACAAATGTTGTCTGTACTATTATGTTCTTTAATGATGTATTTTGTACATTTGTAATTGTATTCGTATGATCTAAATTTATAATTGCATAGAAACCAGTTCTTCAAATTAAGCTTCATTTCAGTGCACGCGTTTCTGTTGGTCATAGTATATGCACAATATGTAAAAAAAGGGACTGTTAGTGTTTTTGGACGTGTGTTAATAATTCAGCAAAGGGACTGGTTAACAGCATTGCAGGTTATAAGGTCAACTTCAAAAACTTTTTGAGTGCACAAGTGGTGGTTTATGGACTTGCTATATTGTCCGCAAAACTCTTCGATGGTGATTGTGCACCTGCACAGTCGCAGCAGATGGCTGCTGGCTGTCTCTACAAGGACTACAGTGGGTCTGCATCTTTGATGACCCAACAATACCATTATTTCTACAAGGACTGCAGTGTGTCTGCAGCTTTGATGGCCCACCAATACCATTAATTCTACAAGGACGTCAGTGGGTCTGCACCTCTGGTGGCCGACCAATACCGTAATCTCTACCATGACTACAGTGGGTCTGCTCTGTGTTGACCTACCTACCAATATTCTTCAAAACTTCGACTGACTCTGCTGTGGGTTTGCTCTGTTGTGGCCCATTACCTGTCTGCATGTCAAGAGTCAGCTCTGTCGTTCCTTTGGAAGGACAACACTACTTCTTCAAGACTGCATGGAAATCCACTACTTTCGTGTGCATTTTTTTTACTGCTTAGACTTTGAGGAAAAAAACACTGCAATTTTACTGTGATAAACGATCAGGACTGTCTTCATGGAGTGTGAGAAAATTTTAGCTTTTGACCAACATTGTATCAATAAGTGTGTGCATTTGATTTCTTTGTTATTGTAATTATGAAAAATTTTTTCAAATCTGTATTGGCCATTACCCAAAAAATTTGTAAAATTTTTTTGTGGTTAGCATGGGGGCTATGTAAGTAGGCTGTTTAGGTTTTTATATTGGTAACGCCACGTAGCGGTCTGTATGAAAATCACTGGCTGTGCTGTGTGCAGTCTGTGGCTGGTTAGCGTTGTTGAAATATTCGCTATTGTAGTGTTGGGCAGTTGGCTGTTAACAGCGCGTAGCGTTGCGCAGTTGGAGGTGAGCCGCCAGCAGTGGTGGATGTGGGGAGAGAGATGACGGAACTTTGAGAGCGGACGATCTGGACGTGTGTCCATCAGAGACAGTAAATTTGTAAGACTGGATGCCATGAACTGCTATATATATTATGACTTTTGAACACTATTAAGGTAAATACATTGTTTGTTCTCTATCAAAATCTTTCATTTGCTAATTATGCCTATCAGTAGTTAGTGCCTTAAGTAGTTAGAATCTTTCATTTAGCTGGCGGTAGTGGCGCTCGCTGTATTGCAGTAGTTCGAGCAATGAAGATTTTTGTGAGGTAAGTGATTTGTGCAACGTATAGGTTAATGTTAGTCAGGGCCATTCTCTTGTAGGGATTATTGAAAGTTAGATTGCGTTGCGCTAAAAATATTGTGTGTCAGTTTAGTATTGATCAGAATAGGTAAAGAGCGAAATGTCTGAGTACGTTCAGTTTTGCTCAGCTGTTTGAAAATCAATAACATAAGGGGTTTATCAGCACAGTAATTCATTAATTTTTCTAAGGGAACGTTTCAATATGTGTGTTGCGCCGGCTTGAAGCCACAAAGTAACAGAGCATTCCAGTACAGGGTGAGCATCACAATGTGATACAAGATGATTTCAACTTTCTGACACGATCTTTGCCTTTGTTTCTGCCGTCTCTGGTGCGATAGCGCCACGTTAGACAGTAGTCTAGCATAACGGTGTCACTCCGTGGGACAGAGCTGCAGGTGATGTTAACTGATGACGGAGTTGTAGGACTGGCGCGTCATGTACCTACAGAGAGCTGCGTCTGGACAGCATTGAATCTAAGGCGCCACATCACAGCCCTGTTGTGCGGCTTGTAGGAGACGAGCTGCCTGCTGCATTAGACAGTGCTGGCATTCATGCAGTGGAGGAAGGAATCGCGTGATCGGTCTTGAGTGTTTCAGGGCTGTAGAACATATGCGAGATCACTCCAAGAGCCGAACCCGGTGGCAAACCAGCACATATACGACAAGCTGGTGTGGTGTGTACCGTGTCGTAGCGTGTAGAATGTCTGTCTGTATGAATCGTGTTATTGTATTAACGTATTGTAAAGACATGCAGACACTGTGAAATGTATCGTATGAATCTGATAAAACTGGTTTGTGTAAAGTAAATCTTTGGATGTCGGCCTAGTTTAATATTGTTTGCGTAACGTGATACCTGAAACTTTCAAAATATACACTGAAAATTATCTTCGAGGATCTTGAATGTGTTAAAATGCAGGTAAAATTAGCTTTACCTCTGAAACTTCCTTTAAATTGAAGCAATATGCCCACACGTAATAGCAGATCTTTTTGGTGGTAAGATTCTATTAATTGTTCATCTGCTTTATCAGAAAATACTTGTCACCCACAGGCACGAACTACAACCACACGGTATTAAACTGTCTTTGGTGGGTAGAGCTACAAGTCCCGGCTAGTAAGCTCTCAGGCCTAAATTTTTATTAAATACCAAACATAGTTCTTTAATAAAATATCCAGCTATCATGGGTTACGTCCTAGCATGAACAACTTTATGTACCATCTCGTAACATTTGAAACTTCTCTCGATAAACACTTGCTTTCTTTAAGTATTGATAAAACATCATCTTTTCTTCAGATTCTATCAGCACACACAGGCACGATGTGTTTTACATGAAGTTCCTTAAAATTATCCCGGGTTCGATTCCAGGCGGGTCAGGGATTTTCCTGTCTCGTGATGACTGGGTGTTGTGTGATTTCCTTAGGTTAGTTAGGTTTAAGTAGTTCTATGTTCTAGGGGACTGATGACCATAGATGTTAAGTCCCATAGTGCTCAGAGCCATTTGAACCATTTTTGAACCTTACAATTAAGCAAAATACCTGTCCACTCTGAAGGAGTATTATTAGTATTATTTTTTTAAATCAGTCTGAGTTGAATATTATTATTCAATTCAGAAATGTAGTGAAATAACGTTATCGGTCTTAAGATGGTCGACAACAATATGAATACCATCTGCGCCTCTCGCGCGTTATTTAAATATTCACAGACACTTCTCAAAGCGTAGGCTGGTGGGGTTAGCAAATACTACAACAAGGGAGTACAAAATTAGGAAAAATTTCATCTACAGCTTGAAACTACCTAATTACACTTACAGCAATCACGTCTGTCCTCCAGCACGCTCAAGATACAGCATCCGAAAACGAAGAAGGAAAGAAGTAAGAACAAAAAATCATCAGAGTATTTCTTGTAAGAATGACAATGATCATGGGTATTAGTTCGCTGTGTAACAGTTCTTTGTAGGGTATGACACATTTAATTAATATTTTTCGGAATATTTTTGTTAAGAAAGGTCGTCATTATCAGTTTTTGACACTTTATAACTCGTAACGAAGTTTTTCGCGGCACATAAAGTTCACCTTCACGAAAATAATCGCGCAAGTGTCTGCTCCAGGATGCAAGCAGTACACTGCGTACAGTCCAACTGCAAGTTGCACATGGAAGATCCTGTCGTCGAGATATGAGTTGATAACGATAATATGTGACACTGACGCCCCACGCTGAAGTGTCTCGAACGGTCGGCCGTCATGCCGCACACTGTAGAACACTCTGCAAATGCAGTGGAGCACCGCCTGGAAGAACCCGCTGCGCTTCACAGCGTGGAAAATCTACTCCATTTGTCGCAGGAGCTGTTTCTCCGTTTAGTAATCCTTCCGAAACCAGAATTGGTCGTCGGGTATTGTTTCATCATAAGTGACGTGATGCTCTAGCCTCTTGAGATACATCCTCTTGAAGACATTGGATACAGCTGGTAATATGGGTACATGTCTATAACTCTGTGCTAGTCACAGATCTTTGTCAATCTTCTGAATGACCACTAACTCTGAATGTTTCCGCGGTAAGAGGTTGTAACTGGCCCAGAAAATCTTGTTGAATATGCAAACTATATATGCCGCGACAGCTGGTAGCATCTGCTTCAGTATGGCGTTACTGACTTTGTCGGGAGATCATTCCTCTTGGGTTGAGATTGTGGAGTAACGACGTGACCTCTTCATCTGAAGTTTCTTCTCTCGCTCTTTTCCTCTCTTAACACAATGTCGCTTTGCCGCATGTCGGTCATCAATGCCATACGTTTTGAATTCAGTGGATGGTTTATTGGTATGAAAGGCACCTACTAGGCAACATGTAGGGCGTTTTATTTCCCATTTGGCTACCCAGTAGCGGTACAAGCTGAGTACGTCGGAGGAACGGCTCTGTTATCCTCCAAACAGAATATTCAAGTTGATAGCGTAGGGACCTTATTAGCCACTCTCGTTTTCGATGTGCTTCTGTCGCTATCTTGATGTTCCAGCCAGGATACGGATCAAATGCCTATTGGCAGAATTAATGTAATTTGCCATTCTCCATACATTCTCTTATTCTCAGCTGTGAAGTCGAAATTATTTAGTTGTCCTTTTAAGTGTCTGGTGTAGGTGGTATTGCTTGCATAGCAGTGCTTAGTGCTGCCACAATGAATCGAATCTGCGCCACATCGATTTTGATTTCCACAGGAACAGAGACCGTGCTAAGGCTTCCGGTATTTTTGGCTCGTTCGTGGTCCCAGGTGATGCCATTCAGTGATATTCCTCATGGGGATAGCACCACGGCGTCAGTCAATAATGACTGGTAGATGGTCTGAAGATAGGGCTTTGCCTGTTGAGGAGTAAATTTGCACTCGATTACGTTTAATAATGGCGACATCGGTGACAACAGGTAGTAATCTGTTACTGGGAATATGGTGGAGTTGTAATGGCCCCCTATGAAAGCTTTGTGTCGTACTGTGACCTGCAGCAATCGTTGTCTGCTGGCATTCGTAACTCTTGAGTACCAAGGTGCAAGCTTGGCATTTAGGTAGCCTGCAATGAAATTCCTACTACGTAAGTTCAGCGAGACTTCGAAAGTATTAGGACCGAGAGGGTGAGCGGCGGTCTGTAAGTTGCGACAAACGTGGTACATCCTATTGAAGTATCGACGACGATCCCAGTGGCCTCAAGTGTTACCAGCGGCAGACCTGAATTGGGTAGTGGCAGAGACTTTTTCATAAGTATTCCACTTTACCGCCACCTGATGTTGGTCTAGCCGTGCAGTTCAGTAATGCAGTCAATGAGGAGGCCGTTGTGTAGCTCCGGTGGCTGCTTGTATCGCTGACGTCTCTTGCGAAAGGAGATCTATCAACTTTGTTGCACTTTTTGTCAGAGTAAAGTTGGTGATATCGTTGTTTGGGGCAGTTTTTACGGCACTGGCGCTGGTTACAGTTTCCTGCGATGCTTCAATGGTGTTTTTGTCTGGCGCCACTTCTGGTAATCATACTTATTTGTGATGCGTCGAGATGCATCACTCGACTGCATCGGCTGATCGTCGGAAGTAAGTTGCTGTACTGTTGCGGGTAGCTCCTGCGAAGAGGTGGCAGCATCTTCAGATGTCTTCTGCGTAGTTTTCTACGTGTCTTTGGTGGCGCTTTCCTTCTGTGACGTGCCTGGGTTCCGCTGGGCAGATGTTTCTGCATTGACTGGGGCCGTCGACGCGATAGCTATGGCGTAGAAGACATCGCTGCGTGTCTTGGTGGTATTCTTCTGCTGCAGGTCAGAAGTTTTTCCAGTGGGGCGAGTCATAGCGCGCTTCCACACGGTGAAACCACGGTAGCTAGCAACACGTCGTCCCTCACCGCAGGGTGCACATGTCGGCGCCAAAACACGTGGGAGAGGGTACAGTACGACTTGTGTGATTGCCAGCAAACTTGACGCACACGTCAGGTATGGAACGGTGCCTTGTATCGTGACTACTGCCATGGCACCAGTCGCATTGCTCTGGGCCTCGCTTAGCTCTTACATTTTCCACTATTACAGTCAGACTGACGAGGCGAATCAGTTGGAAGATCGTTCTGTTTCTTTTCCGGCTTGTCAATGGTAATAACAAGAAATAGTGACTTAGCCTCAGTTGTCTTCAGCGATTTTAGTTCTACGACCACCCTTGCAGACAAGTCCAGAGTTTCAAATTCTTCCATCGTGTGTTTGGGGTCTATGTTGAAGGGTAGATCGTGGAGTGCTAGCTCGATTAGGTGTGGACACGTGAGTACAGTGAGTCAGAGGTCTTTCCTACGCTTCCTGTGTCGCTCGCAGGAAACAGTCAGCAGTACACAGTGGCGTACAGGTCGTCTGCTGGCCTCCTTCAGGGTGAACAAAGCAGTCGTCCGGCTTCGAAGGTGCAGAAGCTGTCTGCAGTCTTCTTGAAACTGAAGTGCTAGCGATGGCTGTCGATCTGCTATGGTGCTTCAGCTTCTAAGAGCGGTGCAAATGCGTCAGCAGTTTCTGCAAGAAGAATGGTTGATAACTGTACTCGTTGTAGCTCTTCTACCCTGGACAAAATCGTCGGCGCCATTGCATAAATGCAGTGCCTGTACGATTGTTAAATGCTTGTTGACTACAGTAATAGATCAGTTGTCATATTTAAAATATTTGGCACGCGTCATGAGGTATAGAGTGACTGGATGTAGATGAAGGGTTGAACAATTTAGAGTATTATGTGGAGCAATAAGCAGGGTATTTAGTACAACTTAAAAATGTAAGTTTATGAAATCATTACTGGTCATTATTAAAATAAAAAATATACAAGAAGCATTTACTGCCTTGCCCGCAAATTACATCAGACAGTTGAAACATGAAGACTAGTTTCGGTTGTGTATAGCAACCATTTTTAGATATGTAAGCAAGCTGAAAAAAGAAATCGCCACAGAAATTTTTTTAACAAAGTAATTAAAAATGTTAAGGCCAGCAGTATGTAGAGAGATCCTACTTCATTAGTAAATAAAGCATAATTACAACACAATCACCTTTACAGTTTTGTGTGGATGATAATTTATAGTTTTGAAAGTAAGCCACCATTCAAATAGTACATGTACAAGCAGTTGAATACGCATTGAACAGTGCCAATAGAGAACAAAATTCAAAATCGTGCATTCATATTAAAAGGAATCTGGATAAGAGAGTACTGATGTTAAAATCATCCTAAAGGACGAGCCAGGTGGCAGTCCAACAGTAATAAACAGATATCTTAGCGACAAAAATGTTGTACATGAAACCAAGTAATATTGAAATTTTAAAGAAACAGAAGGAGACATAATTAAAAGGCTGGGGGTGTATCTTCTACAACAACTTGCCACTTGTAGAAGACATAAGAAGACATATCCTACGTAATTGTCAAATGAAATGAACATATCAGAATACCAGTGCAACACCAAAAATATAAGCATAGACCATAGTATTGCGAGAAGTGGGTAACAAAGAGGTGGGGAGTAAGGGGGGGGGGGAGCGGCACGCTGTTAAATAAGTAACATTGCATCAACTATCCATTGCACACATATTTAAAACAGGTGATACAGCGAGAAAGTTTTATGTAACCACAAAAAGAGCTAAAAACTCTTCCACACCTGTGAAACAGCACGTATTAATGTTGTGAGATGAATCTGTGCTAACAATAGTCATAAAAATAAGGAGAGCGCCATATAGTGGTTTGCTTGAGAGTATTCCATCACAAGATATAATTATTCCAATTTCCTTTTATGCTTTACAGATCTGATGATGGTTCTCATACACAACCGAAACAAGCTGTCATATTTTTTATTGTCTAATGTTAATAATGGCCTAGGAAGTAAAGGTTTTACGAGTATCTTAAATTATTATTGCTTAAATACGAGTGTTAGAACTTTAATAGTGGCCACTATATGTTTACAGCTCGTACAAAATAGATCCGTGTTTCAAAGTTTCACTGTCCTTCAAATAGCCACCAGCATTTGGTATAACCCGTTGCCAGCGATGTGGAAGTCACAGGATACTCTTAGCAGTGCCAGTTGTGCTGACAGTTCGAGCGGCGCGGTCTGTTGCCCGACGAATTTGTAGAAGTTCTCAAGCGAATGCCGTGAAACGTTTCCTTCAGTTTAGAAATCGAGTTGAACTCATGAGGGCTTAAGTCAGGGGAGTGCAGTAGGTGGTATAGCACTTAGCAGCCCCACCAATTAAAGAAATCAGTAACAGCTTGCACTGTACGTGCTTGAGCATTGTCCTGCAAAATAATGGTCAGGTCCTGCAGAAAGTGTCAACACTTCTGTCTCTATGCAGTTCATTTTTGGTACACAACCAACGACCAGCCTAGATACAGAAGTGATGACACTTTCTGTACGACCTGACCATCATTTTGCAGGACAATGCTCAAGCACGTACAGTGCAAGCGGTTACTGATTTGTTTGATTGATAGGGCTGCTAAGTGCTATACCACCTATTGCACTCCCGTGACTTAAGCCCTCGTCAGCCGCACGGGATTAGCCGAGCGGTCTAAGGCGCTGCAGTCATGGACTGTGCGGCTGGTCCCGGCGGAGGTTCGAGTCCTCCCTCGGGCATGGGTGTGTGTGTTTGTCCTTAGGATAATTTAGGTTAAGTAGTGTGTAAGCTTAGGGACTGATAACCTTAGCAGTTAAGTCCCATAAGATTCACACACATTTGAAAATTTTTTTGAAGCCCCCGTGAGTTCAACTCGAATTCTAAACTGAAGGAAACACTTCACGGCATTCGCTTCAGAAATGCTACAAATTAGTCGGGCAACAGACCGCGCCTCTCCAACTGTAAACACAACTGGCACTGCTAAGAGTATCCAACGACTTCCACATCGTTGGCAACGGGTTATACCAAATGCTGGTGACTATTTGAAGGACAGTGAAACTTTGAAACACTTATCTGTTTTGTACGAGCTGTAAATAAATAGTTGCCACTATTAAACTTCCAACCCTCGTATATTTTGATAAGACTGTTGTCTTCTTCCATCATAATGACAGCCTTTAGAAATTTCTGTTTATTATTGCATTTGAAAGTAAGAGCCCGAAAAAAGAACTAATGATGACAGTAAGATATAAGCAGAAGATGTAAGATTCTTGATGCGAGTAGAATGCTACCAAAGACGAGAACTAACCAGTAAATAAACCTTTCATAAGGAGCTGAAAGTAAATGACATCAATGACGTAAGAACTAATGTGTAAAAAAAAGTAAAATGCAGCAAATGGCGCTGTCAAATCGACATAAAGCGCAAAACGGTTAAGCAGGAATGACTAGAGGGCAAGTGAAAAACTACAGAAACACGTATGACTAGGGGAAAGACAAATATCACCAAATGAAAATCTAAAGAGGTCTTTGGAGAAAAGAAATGGAGTTGTATGAATATCAAGAGCTCAAATGGAAAACCAGTACTTAGGAGAGAAGGGAAACCTGAAAGGTGGAAGGAATATATCGAGACCAAATTGAAACAAACCCCATGAAGTAGACGACATTCCATTAGAACTACTGGTATCATTGGGAGAGGCAGGTATGACAAAACTTCTCCGCCTAGTGTGCAATATATGTATATGAATCAGGTGAAGTACCATCATATTTTTAAAATAATGCAGAAATTGAAATTTCCAAGAAAGTAGGTGTGAATATTACCTAACTATCAGATTAATAAGTCATGGCTGCAAAGTACTGCCACGAATTATTTATAGATGAACGGAAAAAGTTGATAGGACTCCTGGGGAGATCATTTTCGGTTCCGAATAAATGAAGGAACACGCGAGGGAATAATGACGCCACGGCTTCTCTTAGAAGATACAGTTGTATCTGCGCTATTGACTTCAATGAGTACTAGATCGATATCTCTTTTTTCATTAAGATGCTGAAACGACTTAATAGTTTCAGGTTACAGCCTGTCCTTCACTAGGGTTACTTAGGTCCTTCCTTGTAACTTTCTACAGAATTAATTCGCTGGTAAGTTGCCTGGTACAGAAAATGGGACAGTCTGGTCTCTCCTTAGTCACAGCACACTTATAATAAATGCTTCCTGCTTGGTAACACGAGCTATTCACTACTTCTGCGGAAGAGGGAAACGATGGCTGTGTTGCAGAGCAGCGAAACCATCATGTTGGAGGTAATTTCCTTACAGCTGTATGCTTTGCCTTGACTTTCTTGATCTTTTCATTATGTTATTTTTCCACAAAATGTTATTACCCTAGCATATTAAAGTTCAGTCCAAGTATAGTGTGGCATCTATGCTTTACGCTACTACTCGTATTAATCACAACTTCACTTTTTTCATAGTGATAAAGGAAAAAATTACCGTTACGAGTCCTTATTAATGAATTAAATCGAATGGATTGCTAATAAAATTAATTTATTACATTTTGGCATCTTCCATCATCACATATCAAAAAGCTTTAAACTCACGGCACAAGATCCCGTGTCAGTATTAAAATCTACACCTAAATGAGGCTGACAGAAACGTAATAATAAATAAAGATTTGTTGTTTAACGATCTAGAAGGTTTTAATCACAAATAGTTGGTGATTTCAAACTATGTGTGCGTACTTGAGAATAATTCATTGGCAGAAACTTTTTTTTACACACAACCGCGTCGCACTTGACACGTTAGCTCAGCAGCAGGTATGTGGTGGATTTCACTGTACGAACGAGAACTAAGGTTGAAAGGAACACTACGGATGAAGAAGCCTAGCAACGGTACGGAATAGTAGTTGCACTCTAAATGAAGAAAAAAACAACTAATGGTATTTGTAAACATAGCTTTAAATACATTCGAACCCCTCTTATACGGCTTTTCTGTACTGTTTCATCAAAGTACACGATGCAAATAGGAATTCTATTGTAGATCATATCAGCAGACAGCAGTGCTGTGCTGAAACCAATTTTGCTGGACGCGTCTGCACTGCGTTCTCGGAATAGCTTTATTTGCAACAGATCTAAAGGCTATTTGTGGCTGTAATCGCTGTGTAATCCTATCCGGCTCACAGATTATATTCGTATTATTGGGCGATTAAGTTGTCCGCAATTTGCATTTGCCACTTTCTCACTTGAGCTGGCGGTGTAATTGATAATACAGGTCTCCCGTACTTCTGGTGGTCGAAAATGTGTTGCGGCCCACTGTTACCCATGCCTATCCACTTTCCTAAGGAAATGAATTGTCAAAAGAAGAATTTACTTTATTTTTAATTACTACAAACAACTCAGTATTATAAACATGCTTTTTTTCATCTTTTGGGTAGTAGGGAGTAGAAAGAAAAATGATACATAAGAAGATGCATCTTCAAGTTTATGAGAGAAATACTAATAGAAACAATGTCTTGTAGCATACCTATTCTCGATAGTGCTCACAACCCAGTATAGCGGTGTACAGACTTAAAATTTTGTCATATCCTGTCATTAAAAAGACTTCATAACATTATCAGGAGAATAGTTCTGAGTCGTGCGTGCGTTAGTATCGATAGCTGCCACTCTTTAAACTTACCTGTAATTCATATCATAGCGACGGTTTCGCCTGTGTACTACGAGAGGCGATGTGCATATTCAACCGCACGGGCCCTCTGTCCAGCCCTCAGTGTTTGCTTGCCGTTCGGTAGGTAACTAACTCAAAAATGGCTCTGAGCACTATGGGACTCAACTGCTGAGGTCATTAGTCCCCTAGAACTTAGAACTAGTTAAACCTAACTAACCTAAGGACAACACAAACATCCATGCCCGAGGCAGGATTCGAACCTGCGACCGTAGCGGTCTTGCGGTTCCAGACTGCAGCGCCTTTAACCGCACGGCCACTTCGGCCGGCTCGGTAACTAACTTCCCTCACCAAAGCCGTAGGTCCAGTTCGTCGTGTTTTTGATGGTGACCTTCAACCGTGAGCTGTAGGCCCATCACACATGACGAATTATTACTTCCCTCTATCTTCATGGTCACAGGTTTGCTTCTTCAGAGTCGGCGGGTTTCTTAGTTCTACTATTTTGGTTTGTGTATGATGAACTGCCAATATTTACTACACAGCTCAGGTCTGGAGTAGAAAGAAAAACGGTGGTCCCTTTTTGTTTCGTGTGCTGAAGTATGGTGGCGATACGCGAAAACCCTTCTTCATTGAGCGAGGGTATGTTGTAGCTATTCAGTTTCGGTTCTCACGTGTAATGCTGTCTAGCTTTGATTTGTGACAGCCACATTGCCCTTACTCCCAACGTGGATCAGTATTTCAAGCTACACGTAGATACCCGAGTTATTTTAAGTCTACTTACAAAGAACAAACAAAATGTAATTTTAATGCTGACTACTTTTGTGGAAGTATTATTTTCGTTACCTAACAAAGTTATTATTTTATTTAAACTATTTGCTTCCTTTTAAAGACCATGCGTTAAAATAGTTTTGAGAAGGTAATCTTTTAAAATGGTAATTCGTTTCTAAATTCTGCTGTGTCAGACTGCCGCATTTATTTTCAAGATTACTGGGCCGCAGTTAAAGCTTGGAAGTAGCTTATAGGATTTTCCTCGGTGCGATTTGTAATTCATTTTTGTTGTTGTCATCTTGTGGCTATAAGGTTTTAAAATTTTACCCCGTGCTTGTTGTACAGTAACTAATCTGAGCTGAATGAAGGGAGCGAGTGATGTCTGGGTCAAGTTCCTGCAAGTCACCTTATGTCAGCGCCATGTCCACACATGAATAAAAAATATAATGCTAACATTAACGTGGTACTAAATACATTAAACATTTTTATTTTCACAAGTTCGTCTTGATCACATAGATTTCTTTACACTCTATGACCGGTTTCGGCTTACCGCCATCTTCAGATCATTAAAATATTCTCATATAAATCATCCTCAAGTTAAACATGTGCTTTTAGTTAGATTATCTCATGGTCAGGCAGAGTTCCGAAATCTAATACTGGATTGTAAGGAGTAATCAGCAGCAGGTATATACTCAGATCACAATGTAGTTGCGATGAAGAGTAGGTTGAAGTTTAAGAGACTAATAGGGAAGAGTAAGTACGCAAACATGTGGGATATAGAAGTAGTAAGGAACGTGACGCACCTGCCGCTGTGACCGAGCGGTTCTAGGCGCTTCAGTCCGGAACCGAGCTGCAGCTACGGTCGCAGCTTCGAACACAACCTCGGGCATGGAAGTGTGTGATGTTCTTAGGTTAATTAGGTTGAAGTAGTTCTAAGTCTATGAGACTGATAACCTCAGATGTTAAGTCCCATAGTGCTTAGAGCCATTTAAACCATTTTTTGAACGTAACGCACATGTTCAACTTGACGATGATTTATATCAGAATATTTTAACGATATGAAAATGGCGATAAGCCGAAACAGGTCATAAAGTGTAAAGAAATCTATGTGATCAAGACGGAGTTGTGAAAATAAAAGTGGTAAAATAAAATTATCGCGGACTCATATACAGACTTTATGTCTTCACTTGATAAAATTTAACATTGCTATAAAGTCCCCAAAATCAATGATTACCAGTTAACATTGCATCTTGTCCTCTTCTGGTCCAAGTCAACCGCCGAAGCAACCTCCCAAATGAGGGTTCAATGGTAGAGAGACGAAATACTTTGCTTCTCTCTCCTCCTGCCGCCCCACGAAAGAGAAGTGCACCTAGACTAGCATCGGCGATTCAAGGCCTGTAGCTTGTTATCTTACAATGAAGTGAAATTATACCGCCACTGCAGTTCCTCCTCCTAAGAGAAAATGTAAATGTAAACAACAAGTCGTCATCATGAAGGAAAAGAACGCACGTGGAACGCTAACGACTAAGTTAGTACATGACTGTCGCCACCCCATGGCATGACAGGTTATTGTCCTCCATAGTTGTTCACCCTACAAAATTCCAAACATAAGTGACTAGGAGAAAAAGTAGAGGACAAGGGTACAAGAGAATAGGGGCTTGGGACAAGAAATAAGAGAGGAGAAAAACTGAGGTCTGTAATAAATTTCAGCTACTAATAGCGAATACTCCGTTCAAGAGACCACAAGACGAGGAGGTATACTTGCAAGAGGCCGGGTGATACAGGAACATTTTAGTTAGATTACATCATGGTCAGGCAGAGTTCCAAAAGCAGATACTGGATTGTATCAGATCACAATATATTAGTGATGAAGATTGGGCTGAAGTTTAAGAGACTAGTAGGGAAGAATAAGTATGCAAACAAGTGGAATATAGAAGTATTAAGGAACGACGAGATACACATGAAGTTCTGTAAGCTTATGGATACAGTAATAAGGAATAGCTCAGTAGGCAGTACAGATGAAGAGGAATGGACATCTCTAAAATGAGCAGTCACCGAAGTTCGGAAGAGAAACATAGATACAAGGAATGTAACTGCGAAGAAACCATGGGTAACAAAAGAAATACTTCAGTTGAACGATGAAAGATGGAAGTACAAAAATGTCCAGGGAAATTCGGGAATCAGAAATACAAGTCGTGAAGGAATGAAATAAATAGGAGGTGCAGGGAAGCTAAGGCGCAATGGCTGCATGAAAAATGTGAAGAAATGGAAAAATAAATGGTTGTTGGAAGGACTGACTCTGCAAGTAAGCGTGGTAACATTGAGAATGCAACGGTAATTCCACTGTTAAATGCAGATGGGAGTGTGGATAGGCGGAAAGAGAACACTGAAGGGCTCTGTGACGGGGAAGATTGCCGGTGTAGAAGAGGTAGGGGATCCAGTATTAGAATCAGAATTTAAAAGAGCATTGAAGGACAAGGTCAAGTAAGGCAGAAGGGATAGATAGCGCCCATAAGAATTTCTAAAATCATTGGGTTAAGTGGCAACGAAACGACTATTCATGTTGGTGTGTAAAATGTATGAGTACTGAGACATACCAAGTCACTTTCGGAAAAACGTCTTCCACACCATTCCGATGAACTCAACAGCTGACAAGTGCAAGAATTATCGCACGATCAGCTTAACATCTCATGCATCAAAGTTAATTGCAAGAATAATATACAGAGGAATCGAAAAGAAAATTGAGGATGTGTTAGATGACGATCAGTTTGGCTGACGATCAGTTTGGCTTCGGGAAAGGTAAAGACACCAAAGAGCAAATTCCGACGCTGAGGTTGATAATGGAAGTAAGACTAAAGAAAAATCAAGAGATGTTGATAGGATTTGTAGACTTGGAAAATGCGTTCGAGAATGCAAAATGGTTCAAGATTTTCGAAGTTCTGAGAAAAATAGGGGTAAGCTATAAGGAGAGACGAGTGATTTACAATATGTACAGGACCAAGAGAGAGTAATAAGAGTGGACGAACAAGAACGATGTGCTCAGATGAAAAAGAATATAAGACAAGGATATAGTGTTTCGCCCATACTATTTAATCTGTAGACTATGGAAGTCATTATGTAAATAAAAGAAATATTCAGGAGTGGAATTAAAATTCCAGGTGAAAGGATATCAATTATACGATTCGTTGGTGGCATTGCTATCCTGAACTAAAGTGAAGAAGATTTAGATGACGTGATGAATGGAATTTTCAGTCTAATGAGTACAGAATATGGGTTGTGAGTAAATCGAAGAAAGACGAAAGTACTGAGAGGTAGCAGAAATGAGAACAGCTAGAAAATTAACATTAGGGTTGATGGTCATGAAGTGGATGAAGTTTAGAAATTCTGCTACCTAGGCAGCAAAATAACCGGTGCTGGACGGAGCACGAAGACATCAAAGGCAGATTACCTCTGTGAAAAGCGCATTCCTGGCCAACAGAATTCTACTACTAGCAAACATAGACCTTAATTTGAGGAAGGAATTTCTGAGAACGTACGTTTGAACGCAGAATTGCATGGTAGTGAAACATGGACTGTGGGAAAACCGGAACAGAGGAGAATCGAAGCATTTGATATGTCGTGCTAGAGACGAATGTTGAAAATTAGGTAAGGAACGAGGAGGTTCTGCGCATAATCGGAGACGAAAAGGAATATGTGGGAAACACTGACAAGGAGGAGGGGCAGGTAGGTAGACATCTGTTAAGACATCGGGGAATGACCTCTCTGATACTAGAGGGAGCTGTAGAGTGCAAAACTGTAGAGGAAGACAGAGATTGGAATATATTCAGCAAATAACTGAGGAATGGCGGAATATGAAAATGCAAGATACTGGAAAGAAGTGCATTCTGAGTTCTAATATAATAAATTTTCGTGAGATACAAAACTTTCTGTCCACAGATCAACATGGATTTAGAAAGCTTCGCTTGTGTGAAACCAAGCTTTCCATGCTCTCAAATGATATTCTACAAACCATGGATGGAGGGCAACAGGCACATTCCTTAATCTTAGATTTTTAAGAAGGCATTTGACACGTTGCCCCACTGAAAAGTGTTGACGAATGTCCGAAGATACAATTTAGGTTCCTACATACGTGAGTATAAAAAACACAGTACGCTGTCCTCTAAGGCGACTGTTATTCAGAGCAAAGGGTATCGTCAGGAGTGCCCTAGGTAAGTGAGATAAGACCGCCGTTATTTTCTGTACACATGAATGATCTGACGGATAGAGTGAGCAGCAATTTACGGCTGTTTGCTGATGACGTGGTGGTGTACCTTAAGGTGTCATAGTTGGCTGACTCTAGGAGTGTAAAAATGACTTAGACAAAATTACAGCTTGTTCTAAATGTAAAAAAAGAAGTAATTTAATGCGAATGTGTAGGAAAATGAATCCTGTAACTTTAGATCCAGCGTTAGTATGGTCCTTCTTGACAGTCGCATCAGTTGAATATGTAGGCGTAACGTTGGAAAGTGGAATGAAATGGACTGAGAAGTTAGACTGACAGTAGTGAAGTCGAATGTTCGACTCCGTGATCTTGGGGGAAATTTGAGGACGTGTAGCTCATCCAGAAAGGAGACGGCTTATATAACGCTATTGCTATCCTTTATTGAGTGCTGTTGAAGTGTTTGGGATGGCCGTCAAGTCGGATTAGAGGAAGACATAGCAGCAATTAACAAGTGTGTTGCTAGATTTGTTACCGGTAGGTTCCATCAGTACGCAAGTATTATGAAGATGTTTCGTGAACTCAGATGAGTTTCGCAAGGGATTATTGCGGAAATTTAAGGAATTGGCGTTTGAGGCGAACTGCAGAACGGTTCTACTGCCGCCGACGTACATTTCACGTAAGGACAACGAAGATGAGTTGCGCGAAAGTAGGCCTTGTACGGAGGATTCTGAGGGTCATTTCCCCCTCACTCTATTTGCGAGTGGAACAGGAAAGGAAATGTTTAGTAGCAGTGCGTGTTGGTACCCCCCGTCGTGCATCGTACTTTGGTTTGCGGAGTACGTATGTAGGTGTAGATGTACTTGTGTTTTGCAATTATTTCCATGGCTGTTTGACGTCAAAGTAGGGTGCCAGATAACTGCCGCAGTCTTTTAAGCAATCCAATATAAAACACCACGTCTGAAAGTCTAATTCACGTGGCACAGCCTGTAGTTCCACAGCTAGCGGATGTGGAGTCTGGTAGCGATGTGTTGGGTGATACATATTAGGACAATAACTAGCATGGAGTACTTTACAGCGCTGGCTACAGCTTGTGAAACACACTGTATAGCATAAGCACGTGGAATTTATGGTCGCTAGTTCCATCCCTCTTATGGTAGCTCATCACTCGTCCTCTGGCCAGGGAAGCGGCACGGTGCCAGCCTTGGACCAGTGGGAATCCAGGTCACCAGTGCAACAACCTGGGCCCCGAATTCTGCTGTGTCGTATCCCAGCCCGGGTAGCTGTACGAACGCTGGTCGTGCGACAACTCCATAGTGCTACTCTGGTGTCAGGCAGGAGTCCCCCGTCACGTCAGCTCGGCCTCTCTGTAGCTTCTTGCATCAGACTACAGAGATAGCTTTCTTCTGCTTGCCCACATGTTACAAATGTCAAATTAAAAAGCTCTTCCTTAAGCGCGATAGGAAGAGCACAATCTAATCACTTTACATTGAAACGTCCCCTTAGAAAAATTAATGAATTACTGTGCTGGTAAACCTCTACGTTATTTGCTTTTCAAACAGCTGAGCAAAACTGAACGTTCTCAGACATTACTCTCTCTACTTATTCTGATCAACACTAAACTGACACACAATATTTTTAGCGCAACGCAATCTGACTTTTAATAATCCCTACAAAAGAATGGTCCTTACTAACATTAACCTATACATTTGACAAATCACTTTCCTCACAAAATCTTCGTTACTCGAACTATTGCAATACAGTTAGCGCCACTACTGCCAGCTAATTAAAAGATTCAAACTACTGAAGGCACTAACTACTGATAGGCATAGTTAGCAAATGAAAGATTTTGATACAGAACAAACAATGTATTTACCTTAATAGTGTTCAAAAGTCATAATATATATAGCACTTCATGACATCCAGTCTTACAAATGTACTGCCTCTGATGGACACACGTCCAGATCATCCGCTCTTAAAATTCCGCCATCTCTCTCCCCACATCCACCACTGCTGGCGGCTCACCTCCAACTGCGCAACGCTACGCGCTGTTAACAGCACACTGCCCAACACTACAATAGCCAAGAACAATGCTAACCAGCCACAGACTGCACGCAGCACAGCCAGTGATTTTCATACAGATCGCTACGTGCCGGTGGCGTTACCAATATAAGAACCTAAACAGCCTACTTACATAGCCCCCATGCTCCCCACAAAAAATTTTAGAAAATTGTTTTGGGCAGTGGCCAATACAGATTTGAAAAAATTTTCCTTCATTACAATAACAAAGAAATCAAATGTACACACTTATCGATGCAATGTTGGTCGAAAGATAATTTTCCCACAGTCCATAAGGACAGTCCTGATCATTCATCACAGTGAAATTGCAGTGTTTTTCTCAAAGTCTGAGCAGTAAAAGAAAATGCACACGGAAGTAGTGGATTGTGTTGTCCTTCCAATGGAAAGTCTGTGCTGACTCTTGACATGCAGACAGGTAATGGGCCACAACAGAGCAAACCCACAGCAGAGTCAGTCGAAGTTTTGAAGAATATCGGTAGGTAGGTCATCAGAGAGCAGACCCACTGTAGTCCTGGTAGAGAGTATGGTATTGGTGGGCCATCAAGGGTGCAGACCCACTGCAGTCCTTGTACAAATAATGGTATTGGTGGGTCATCAAAGGTGCAGACCCAGTGCAGTCCTTGTAGAGATGGCTAGCAGCCATCTGCTGTGACTGTGCAGGTGCACAATCACCATCGAAGAGTCTTGCGGACAATACAGCAAGTCCATAAACCACCACTTGTGTACTCACAAAACTTTTTGGAATGTCCTTAGAACCAGCAATGCTGTTAACCAGTCCTTTGCTGAATTACCAACACACGTGCAAGCACTAACAGTCCTCTTTTTTTCACAAATTGTGCATATACTAAGACCAACAGATATGTGTGCAGTGAAATGTAACTGAATTTGATGAACTGGTGTCAATAACAATTTTGTAACATGAGAATACAATGACAAAGGTACAGAAAACATCATTATAAAGACATAATAATACAAATAACATTTGTAGTAATACAGGCTTTACAAAAGAATAGAAATAAACATGTACATCAGTGCTACAGGACTTATGAATTAAGTAAATAAACAAAATAATGAGAATAGCTTTCGAAACATGAATTTCACGTATGAGCATTGAAAAAGAACAGAATTAATAATGACAAACTACCTATTGGCTTCTGTCTCGGGTTCTTCGGCCGACGTTCATCTAATGATTTTTCTGACGTTTCGCCAGCACGAGTGGCTGGCATTGTCAAAGCTTCACCCTCCATTGCCGGTGGTGAACTGGAGGTGAGCTCGCGGCCGCAGACTATATGTACCTGGCGCGCCAACGTCCGAGGGCTTCTCCGCGGTCATTTCCGGTGCGGTTCTCCTCTTGCTACCTGCGACGGTCGTTCGCTGCAGTACGGGAAGCCAAGATCCGTTTACCTTAAGGCTTTCCTCTTTCTTGTTGAAACTGTTCGCGTGTTTTTGGATTTCTACAGCTTCTCTGAACAAGCGCGTGTGATAGTGCTTCTCTACAGCCAGAACTTCCGTGTCGGCGAATTTTATTACGTAGTCGGTCTCATTCAGTGCGTGCTCTGCCACGGCCGATTTCTCCATCTGCCCCAACCTGCAATGTCGCTTATGCTCTTTGATCCTGGTGTTAATGGATCGTCCAGTCATTCCGACATAAACTTTTCCGCATGTGCAAGAACTGCACCGGAAATGACCGCGGAGAAGCCCTCGGACGTTGGCGCACCAGGTACATATAGTCTGCGGCCGCGAGCTCGCCTCCAGTTCACCACCGGCAATGGAGGGTGAAGCTTTGACAATGCCAGCCACTCGTGCTGGTGAAACGTCAGAGAAATCATTAGATGAACGTCGGCCGAAGAACCCGAGACAGAAGCCAATAGGCAGTTTGTCAACAAGTGGCCACGAAAGCCTTAACAATTTAGAATTAATAATGTCCAAACATCTTTACAAAATAAATAACGTATTATTAATGGAAATTGTATTTGAGGATAGCAGTAATCCTCATTATAGTGAATGTAGCTGAGTATTAGAAAAATTCTACAACATAAATCTTATTAACTAAACACATAAAGACAGTAAGAACACAAATACACAAGGGTACACAAACACATAGAGGGATAACACAAAAGGAAAGGACAGGGTTTGTTTTACTATAGTATTTTGCATGGAGATATCCCTTCATTCATCATTATCCCCAAAAAGTCCTATCTAAGCCTGCTTTCTGTATTCTATTCATCTTTTTTTAAAATAATTATTCTTCATTGTACAGTATCTTTTATTTTTTTTATAACTTCTCAATGCATTTCTTCCAATTCATCATAACTCATTCTCTTATATAGCCTACCCCCTCTTAAGCTAACGTAAATCTACTGAGCTCAAATGCATAAACTAAGGGACGAGGCAATGCAGCAGCACAAAACCGTTAACACAAACAGCAATGAAAAAAATGCAGATTGGCAAAGCTAGCAGCAGTAAATCTAAATCAGCAAAGCAAATGCAACATTACAACTAATATGAGCCGATGTGCAGCAACAACAAAAATAAATCAGTAGTAAAACTGGCTTAACAGAGTAATAAAAAGTGAAATTTAGTAGCACTGTGCCTGGCAAACAGCAGCAGCTAATGCTATAACTGAAATCTAAACATGACAAAGCTCAAGCAGAAAAAATATCACAGTAAAAGTAGGAAATGTCTATAACTATGAGAGATCTTAACACTAGAGTGATGCATCATCTTAACTTACACTACTAAAAAGTTAACAGTCATTTACAAAAATTATGTATGCAATTCCTATGAGGGGAAAAGTCTTTTTGTGCACCTCGTTTTTTTTTTTTTTTTTGAAGTAGATTATAAAGTTATTATTTACTGGATCTCTAGGCACAAAATATCTATATTAGTACATCTATAAAATTTTATTTTAACCAATGCTTCAGTGTAGCTAGAAACTAGATATTAACCAAAATGAGCATATAAATGCATAAGGCAAGGCGTGAAACGTCATTCATTAAGCAAATGGTGTCTCTAAAGGCAGTAAGAAATCTCTCAACTAGAAAGAAATAGATATAAAATGTTTCTCATCATTTCATTAGGCATTTTAGTAAATATCATAAACGAAGAGCTCCACAGTGTAATCATACGTTTTCAAGTTTGGGCGTGTCGTATTTGCGATGCTTTCTACAAAGAAATGTCAATATCGAGGATAATGGCCTCTTTTTTTTCCACCTAATGGCTTTCTTTTTTCAGGCAGCTGGCATAGCTGGCCGCTCACAGCCCATTATGTCAAGGTCACTTGGCTTTCTTACCGAAATATTTACGACAGCAGTTTGCACTACAGTAACAGTCTCATATAAAAAAATTCACAGGTCGAGAATTTGCGATACAAATGTGTAGAAACAAAATCCTATAAATACAACAGTGTTCAAAAAATTTTTGGTGGAATTGTGATACATTCACACATGTACACACACTTCATAATTCTTAAAGTACGATTCTTGGTTTCCAACATCCTTTTCCACAAATCAGAGTCCCTAACCACTACTCGTTATTCATATACATATAAACATGTAATCACATTCCTCATAAATGGTAGCATCATCTTATTCATCATAAACATACTTCAACAGCATAATACACATCGTCATCATAATAATAACATCATAACAGATCAATCACATCTATAAATCGTCGCAGCTTCTTTCAATAATTTCAAGACCTTCAATAAAGTCACCTACCTCAAACGTACTTTAAAATCATGATCCCATACCAAATACATCATTCAAAGCTCTCATAGTATCACAATGGTTCCAAAAAAATATGAACAGTTCACAAAGTACAGACAAAATACGATTTCATAAGTGTCAAGTTATCCAACTGTGTAATCACATAAAAATCTGTCACTGATGTAGTAAAAAAATGTTTGTTTCTCTGTTAAATAATCAGATAGCAGTGTAATTCTGTGTTAGAGAAATATGGTACCGATGTGTAAAGTTGTATAAGCAAATACCATATTAGCTAAGGCTCCCTGTGCTTGCCAAACACATGGTACACAAAGTAAGCGTGTACCCCCCTGAGGATTAATGTATTTATACCCTCAGGTGTACAGCAATGGAATGAAATGTATAACAGAAAACTCTCTTTGTAATTCAAAAATCTTTAAAAATAAATGTTTTAAGTTCAAAATTAATCACTCTAATACGTGTACTGCCGCATTAAATTGTGCGTCTTGTTGTAACATAATCTCTGTCATTACTAAAGGGTAAAAAATGTGCCAAGTGTGGTAATTATCGTCGTCTGTAAGCAAAGTTATGTGGAAGTCAATGTACTTAACTCGTAATAAACAAAAGCGAAATGCTATGCGTATAGATATCGTAGTTATTACGTACAGGACCGTGATCAAGAAAGTACTACACTGTAACGTATTGTTGTGCTACAAAAAAGGCTGTCTTATTGTAGCTATACCACAAAGGTACTACTAAAACATGTTTTACTTTCCAGAAGAATTCAGAAAAACTGTGCAGATATAAAGCAGATACAGCACAAAATCAACCATGTACATTATGTCACACTTTAGTAGCGTCGTGATATAATCGTTTAGCTGTCAAAGAAACCAAATGCTAAGTCATCTTTAATCAAACAGAAAGTACTTCAAATAAAGAATGTCTTTTCAAGTAAACCAAAATGTTGCATGAAAATCTCATTAGCAGTGCCGGTATATGTTCTAAGTATGTGAGCCTTATAGTCGTTACGTGATCGTGCAACTAACAAGCAAGAATGTACAAATAACAACACTGTGTCGTCTGTTCACCATAACAGTGCATTCGTAATTTCTGTTTAAATAAGTCCTCTTGGTTCTTGACTGGATATTTAACTTCAAACATTGCAGATTATCTTTCAATAAACGGTTTTACACGTGAAATGTAGTGTAAACCTTTACTCTTCCTAGTACGCAGAGTTTCAACTTCAACGCAATTATCAGGTGGTATACGTCGGATTCTGTAAGGTCCATTGTAAACTAGAAAGAATTTGTGACTCAAGTGTTTCTTGTTATGTGACGATGAATGAACTTTAATGAGAACTTTCTGACCAATATATAATTTCTTTGCATTTGCTTTACCGTGTATTTTTTTCTTTCTATCTGCTGCAGATTTTATATTTTTAATAGCCAAATCAATTATGTCTTTGCGTCGAAGTTTACGTGTATTCGGAATAGGTACAAGCTCTCTGATTCTGTTCGGTGGTTCTTCATTCTTTAGTACAAGAATAGGTGGTAAAGCAGTGGAGTCATGAGGCATTTCATTCAGCACGTTTTGAAATAAGTGTAAATATCTGTCCCAATGCAGATGCTTTCTGTGACAATAAAGTCTGCAAAGCTTATTGATATCTTTCATAATCCGTTCAGACGGGTTAAAACGTGGTGAGTACAATGACAGAAAAACAGGTTTCATATTATGGTTCCCCAGCATGCGTGACCAAACAGCAGGTCTGAATTGCGGTCCGTTATCTCAAATAACTTTACTAACGTGTCCAACTTCATGTAAGAAATTTTGAACAAAGGCGTTGGATACAGACCGTCCAGTCGTTTTACGTAACGGAGTGAAAGAAACAAATTTTGAAGTAAGTTCAACAGCGACTAGAACGTACGAAAATCCATTCTTACAGAAACGATGCCCAACGTTTTAACCTGTCATGATTTAATTTTGAAGACATAAGAAATTGTAATGCACGATGATCACTGTATACTTTTAGGTGCTTACCAGAAAGAAAGAAACGGAATTTGTTAAACGCCCAAACGATAGCTAAAACTTCTAATTCAGTAACGGAATAATTTTATTCAGATTTCGTTAGCACTCGGCTAGCAAAAGCAATGGTTTTTGAACAGTAGTGTCATTTCTTTGACTTCTTGAAGTAAATGGGCACCAAGACCGACTTTAGAAGAATCCGCGTTAAGGCAGAAATCTTGTGACAGATCTGGATGAGCTAGTATTGGCGCGTTAAGTAGCGATTCTTTCAAAGAATTGAATTCCTACTGTGCTTGTTCGTCCCAGTTCTTAACAGTACTTTTTCCAGTGAGAGAACAAAGTTTTGGTGTAGCTAGAATTTGCATATTCCGAAAACGACGGTAAAAATTTACGAGACCAAGAAAACAGCGGACTTGTTTTTTTGTGGATGGAACTGGAATGGCTCTGATTGCTTCTAACTTTTCAGGATCCGGCTGAATGCCTTCAGAAGAAATAATGTCCCAAAAACCTCACCTTTGACCTACCGAATTCATTTTCCAAGATAACTGTAATTCCAGATTCTGCAAAAATACGTAACAACTGTTGAGGATGCGATTATGTTGTTCCCATGAGGCTGCTGCTATCAGAATATCGTCCACATATAAGGTGATGTGACTTTTTAACAAATCAGGTAATATGGAATTTAGCCCGCGAGTGAACGCTGCCGAAGAAATCTTCAAACCAAAAGGAAGTTTCCGAAATTGATAACAAACGCCGAAACAAAGAAAAGCTGAGTATTTTCTACATTCTGGATGAAGTTCGATCTGATAAAAGCTGGATCTGAGATCAATAGAAGACAACACTCTAAACCATTAAAATTTTGAACAAGTTCCTCCATCGTTTGCGGCCGGTCTGTTTCAGGAATGATGATAGTACTGATTTGTCTCGAATCTAAGACAAGCCTGATCGATCCATTTTTCTTCTCAACAACATGTAATGGATTGTTGTATGAGCTTACTGCAGGCTCAATAATGCCCTCGTCAAGCATAGATTGTATTTATGTTCTAACACGGTCCCTATAATGTGCTGGAATTACGTATTGTCTAACACAATATTTAGTATGCTCACGAACACGAAATTGGTATTGAAATCCCTTGATTGTTCCTGTTTTGTGAGTAAAAACTGTGGAATGTGCTTGTAAAATCTCAAAAAGGTCGTGCCTATCTGTGTCATTGCAGTTCTGAATTGTTTGAATTTTATTCTGAATTAACTCATTAGTATCAAATATGCCGTCGATATCATCCCTCTCAGTACATGCAGAGTGATTGTTAGTGTCTAGTTCCGTCGAAAATTCCGAACTGTTGTCTAACAGAAGGTAAAGCCGATTAATTTCCTCGTCATGGTTTGAGAGCCAATCTTGAAATTTCAAAGCTATTGACTTACGTTCTTTCTCTAAACTTATTTCAGCATCGTGGAGGTTTAAGTTTGCTTTGTATTCGTTCAAAAAGTCTACTCCCAATATAATTTCCGTCAACAATAATGGAACAACAAGAAAGTTCATACAGAAGCTGTGGCTTTGACAAAAGAATTCTATATTGGTTTGTGGTGTACGTCTACACTTTTTCCTAAAATTGGGACTGCCAGAGTCAAGTACTGGCGTAAATTTTGCATCATTTACTGTAATGTGAATCACAGGATATGAAATGTTGTTAAGTTTTACGTCGTGTTCCTGGAATAGGATGTCCCTAATTTCTTCCATTTTTACGTATTTACTAGCCACGGCAGCTACGTCGTCAGCTTCCAAAGTACTTATTGTGGCTGCCAGCAGTGTGAGTCATTGCCTACTGTCAGTTTGTTGGCACGCGTCGTTATTGGGATTAGGAGACCTAACTTCTACAAATTCATCTTGTCGAGAGGGCCCTGCCCTGTTTGAATCCCACCAGTTCTGATGAAATTCAGGTCTGTGGTTATGATTATATCGTCTGTCGTCATGTCGGTAATTCCAGTAGTTTCTTTCTTGTCGGTTAAGTGGTGGAGAATTTCTCCCTGAATCATAACTGCACGCTGCACCGTTGCGTCTGACGTTATTCTGTCTCCCTTGATAATAATTATTTTGGTTCCCATATTGTCTGTTTCTCTGATTGTCTCTGTGATAGTCATTACCGCTGAGAGGTGATCTTTCCCTGTAACTATTACTACTCTGCCAACGGTTTTCATACGGGTGGTGTCTGTTTTGGTCACGAATTACGTTGTAAGAATAGACTTGGCGTGTCCATTTATTATTTCTGTCATCGCGGAATTGTGACGGATGTGACCTGTAATTGTTGTGCTAGTGTTTTCGCGTTCCGCGATTGTCAGTGTCAATTTCCAATACTTGTAACAGTCCCTGAAAAGCTTCAATGTCGTCTTTGCAGCGTCCTGCCAAAATAATATGTCGTAATTGTTCAGGCAATTTGATTAAACAAATGCGGATGAGTTCTGAGGTGCTGTAAGGGTTTGACAGGTACTGATTCTTGTGCAACATGTCTTCAAAATATTTCACAAGACTGAAAAATTCAGATTGTTCGAAATGTTTCATCATTATGATGCTATCTTTTACTCGGTCTTGTGTATCTTGAGACCAATATGCTGAGAGGAAGGCATGATAAAATTCTCCTTCACTGTGACAATCGTGAATGACCGATCGCATTCATTCAGCTGGTTCATTCTCTAAGTAGCCACACATAAATTCTAATCTGTGCTCTAATGACCAATTGGGAGGAAAACAATGAGAGAATTGATGAAGACGCGCTTGTGGATGAATGTCTTTGCTGGGGTTCTTAAATGTTTTGAATTTACGTGTGGTAATAAACAGCTTATAGTCAAAATCATCGTGTCGGCGAGTCACATGTCGGTCATTGTTACGTCGTTTCGGTGGTTCCATCTCTAAATTCGGTGTACCTTGCCAGTTTCTTTCATAATTTCCGAAGTGCCCTGTGTTATCATTTTGTGGCTCTTTCGTATGTCTACGTCCCTCTTCCCGTATTGGAGCAAGAGTGTCCTCTGAAATATGTAATTCTTGCATAACTCGTGCCGATTGATCTTGTACTTCCCGGATTTCTCTTTTGTGTTGCGTATTGATTTGATTCTGATTTTGTTTGAATTTCTTAATTTGTTCATACTCTTCTGTGTCAGTGAAGGCTACAGGTCTTGTGTCGTTCAGATCATCATCCACCTTTGTAGATAAGTTAGTGAACTGATCCGAAAATTCGGCTACTTTCTCCGATAGTGAACTTATTTCCTCAGTGTGTTTTTCTGAACCAAGTTTTAGAGTGTCCATTTGTGTTGAAATAGTATCTACTGTGTCCTTTAAGTTTTCCTGAGAACATCGGTAGATGCAACTGAGTCAATTTTAGCTTGCAAGGTCTTATGATTTCATGAACAATAGTCTGCAGTTCTTTTATGGCTGCTTCGCGATTCTGTTATGTATTTTCATGCAGCGAAAAAATAGGTTGGAAACGCTCACAAATTAATGTTTCTACGTTATTACAGACTTTTTGACATTTCGATTCGATTTTATGTAACTCAGTAGTTAAATCTTCACGTGTTTGTTCAAGCGTGGTGTGAAGATTTTTGTTCCATTGCGTCTAACTGTTGCTTTGTTTGTCTCTGGTGTTGTTCCATTGTGCCTAACTTTTGAAGATTTTGTTCCAATGTGTCTAACTTTTGAAGCTTTTGTCCCATTTGTTGCATTAAATGTTATAAGAATGCATTGGTGTCTGAAACATGTTCCTCAGTGCTATTCGGCAGTGCATTTGAACCGGTAATATTCGCATTTTGAAAAGCAGAAAATGTGTCTTGACTTATTTGAGAAAACGGCGAGACCGCAAAACCTGAATCTACAGTATTTGCAAGATTGCGTCCTGTCATTTCGGAATCCTGAGGTGAACTTTTGCCGACCGATCGATCGATAATGCTTCCCTGTTCACTATTTGTTTCACTGTCTACGCTATTATTTGCAGCCCGCTCCATTTCCCTATGCACAATTACTAAATTACTATTTTGAATGTCTGTTAATTCACTACACAGTGGTGCTGATAAGCTACGCTCGTCGTCACTATTATTTCTCAGTTTACTTTGGAGCCTAGTGTTACGTTTTTGACACGCCATTATTGTCACAATATTTCACACGATAACACAGAAAAGCACAATTTGAAAAGCAAAATAAGAAAACACATTAACATAAGACTGAAAATAATATCTACTTAATAGCAAGCGCAGCTGCAAAATACTTGGTGCAAATCTACATGCATGCCACAACTGTTTTACTGTACAACAATGAAAAACTACAACTACAAAGGAAATTCTCTCTATAATTACACGCTAGCAATAAACAATATCTACACTAATTACACAAACTACAAGAAAAAAATCAAAAAATTCCAGTGAGGTAGCCTCGGCTAAGGGTCGCCATATGAAACGTCCCCTTAGAAAAATTAATGAATTACTGTGCTGGTAAACCTCTACGTTATTTGCTTTTCAAACAGATGAGCAGAACTGAACATTCTCAGACATTACTCTCTTTACTTATTCTGATCAACACTAAACTGACACACAATATTTTTAGCGCAACGCAATCTGACTTTAAATAATCCCTACAACAGAATGGCCCTGACTAACATTAACCTATACCTTTCACAAATCACTTACCTCACAAAATCTTCGTTGAACTACTGCAATACAGCAAGCGCCACTACTGCCAGCTAAATAAAAGATTCAAACTACTGAAGGCACTAACTACTGATAGGCATAGTCAGCAAATGAAAGATTTTGATAAACAGCCTAGTTACAAAATAACCTTTCTCACCCCCCCTCCCCCCCCCCACACACACACCGTAACGGCACCTCATCCGTGCCTCGCTGTTGGCAGTAGACATGACGAGAGGAAATGTGTTCCAGGTATTGGCCAAACGCAGATATTTCCAGAGGATTGCCACAGAGGGTTTCATCACCCAAAATCATTCATTTCCACTGATACACTGTCCAGTGGTGTCGCTCTTCGCAAAACATCAGGAGTCGCTTAGTACTCGGCCATTGTACCCATTCTGTTTAACTCCTTGTGCTCAGCCATTGTGCTAAATGGACTAATGGTACGACTAAGGAACTTACAAGTGATTCCTTCTGGTGATTTAATGCAATTTTTTACAACCATAATCTGGAATGTCCCACTGTTCCTATCAGGCAGTACATGTCATCTGCACGGTCATAGTTTAGTGGGACTGTTCCTCCGCTTTGTCACTTTACAAACACGTCCCCAATATATGGCTGCTCAGGGTTAGAAAAGTTGAAATGTCCCTGATGAATCTGTTACTCAGTGTTAGTTATAACAGTTCATTGTTAAACGTAACCAGTGATATTTGACTGACATGTTTCAGTGTAGAACAATTATTCAAAACAAGAACTATAAACAGTTGCAACAACAGCGGTACGCTACTATTCGATGTAAAGAAGAGTCTATCACTGTGAGTGTTCTGAGATTGTAGTATCCATTACCGTTTGAGATGTGGACATGCACGTCGTCTAAAGATAGGTATTTATTGTTAAAGAGCTTTACTGAAACCAACCCTTTGTGCTGTTACTGCTTCTCTACTGTCAATATTCAGTGCCTCATTTTACACTGGTGGATCCGGTTCTCGTGGCGCCTTGTGTTCAAATCCGCTTTAGAGAGGGACCAGGATACATCCGATCACGTAGTGTATTTCAAGTACACTGTTATGCTAAACTAAAGAACGAAAGTAACTTTCGCATGATGTGTCACTGCTGAACTTGGACAATTCATAGAAGGACCTGCTAAAGTACAGTATAGTACAGAAGGTAAGGGAAAGGTATACCCTTTGAGATGAACAGGAATGACACTTTTATTCAGAGACAATACTTCTACTTAAGTCATCGCGATTCACAATGGTCCCTGGACATTACATAAGGTGGGACATGGTTCTTAATAGGGCGTGTGAACACCATGAACGGCAATGGCTGCTCGGGAACATGCTACAATTCTGGCCGTGAGATTAGTAAAGACTTTTTGTGGTAGGACGTTCCACTCCTGCACCGGTTGATAATGTTCTCTGGCACATTACGAGTAGCCACTTCTTGCCATATACAGGTACACTATGTGATCAAAGGTATCCGGGCAATACCAAAAACATACATTTTCCATATTAGGTGCATTGTGCTGCCACCTACTGCCAGGTACTGCTGCGGAACTCACGGACTTCGAACGTGGTCAGGTGGTGGTAGGGTGTCACTTGTGTCATTCTCCGTACGCGAGATTTCCACACTACTAAACATCACGGTTTCCGATGTGACAGTTTAGTGGAAACGTGAAGGTACACGTACAGCACAAAAGAGTGCAGGTTGACCTCGTCTGTTGACTGACATAGACCGCCGAGAGTTGAAGAGGGTCGTAATGTGTAATAGGTACATATCTGTCCAGACCACGAAACAGGAAATCCAAACTGCATCAGAATTCACTGCAAGTACTATTACAGTTACGCGGGAGGTGAGAAAACTAGGATTTTGTGGTCGAGTGGTTGCTCATAAGCCACGCATCAAGCCGGTAAATGCCAAACGCGCCTCGCTTATTGTAAGGATCGTAAACATTGGACGACTGAACAGTGGAAAAACGATATGTGGAGTGACGAATCACGGTACAGAACGTGGCGATCCAATGGCAGTGTGTGGGTATGGCGAATTCCCGGTGAACACCATCTTCCAGCGTGTGCAGTGACAACAGTAAAATTCCGAGGCTGTGGTGTTATGGTGTGGTCGTATTTTCCATGGAGGGGGCTTGCACCCCTTGTTGTTGCACGTGGCACTATCACAGTACAGCCTACATTGATGTTTTAAGCATCTTCTTGCTTCCCCCTGTTGAAAAGCAATTCGGGGATGGCCATCTCTTTCAACACGATCGAGAACCTGTTCATAATGCACGGCCTGTGGCGGAGTGGTTACACGACAATAACATCCCTGTAATGGACTGGCTTGCACAGAGTCCTGACCTGAGTCCTACAGAACATCTATTAACGCCAACTTTGTGCCAGGCCTCACCGACCGACATCGATACCTTTCCTCAACGCAGCACTCCGTGAAGAATGGGCTGCCATTCCCCAAGCAACATTCCAGCACCTGATTGAACGTATGCCTGCGAGAGTGGAAACTGTCAACAAGGCTAAGGGTGGACCAACACCATACTGAATTCTAGCATTACCGATGGAGGGGGCCACGAACTTGTAAATTATTTTCAGCCAGGCGTCCGGATACTTTTGATCAAATACTTTACATTCAGCAGTGTCGACCAAGATCGTTTTGATGGTCCAGGTGTAATGCTGTGGGGGGCATAATGTTGCATTGGTGTACTGATCTCCAAAGCTCCGAACACGGTACATTCAAAATGGTTCAAATGGCTCTGAGCACTATGGGACTCAACTGCTGTGGTCATCAGTCCCCTAGAACTTAGAACTACTTAAACCTAACTAACCTAAGGACATCACACACATCCATGCCCGAGGCTCGAACCTGCGACCGTAGCAGTCGCACGGTTCCGGACTGCGCGCCTAGAACCGCGAGACCACCGCGGCCGGCACGGTACATTCACCGGGGGATGTTACTGCTAAGGCTTCGTACGAAGTTTGGGGTCGCATGTTACAGTTGGTACCTCATAACGGAACCACAAGCGCCAAAAAGCAGGTGCCACACGCAACCACGAATGAGAGACGTCAAAAAGACACGCCCTCAATGCCGCTACTGTGTCGAAGTCTTCTTACGTCAGAGCTCAACGCTGCTCCTCCACTCTGATGGCTGCCTCATTGTAGTATTGATCTAGCAGCGAGCTAGTCTCGGGAAGAACAGCGATACGCTATTATTGAATGTACAGAACAGTTCATTACTGAGAGTGTTCTGAGATAGTAGTACCCCTTACCGTTCGACGTATGGATGTCTTCTAAAGACATGAAATTGTTGTTGAAGTGTTTTATCGAAAATGATCTAATAATATTTAAATGTTGCAAAAGATTCTTGAAGCTTCGAGAAGTAAAATCGTAGATGTGTAGGCTTTATACGGCATGTAAAATTGGCGACGAGGAGTTTTTGAATCAAATTCCACCTGTCACCTGCTTGTATGGACGTGCTTGGTGTTCTGCAAGTCTGGGCGGCAATAATTTTTCTGTGGTCTTGTGTCTAGTTTAAAGTGTTTAACCATGTCTGAGACCCCATGTGAACTATCATTGTTGAAGTTGTTCAGTTTCAGGTGCAGCAGAATGAACGCCTGGTGGTCAGTGTTCAGGAGATAACAAATTTCCTGCTGCAACAAGCCTCACCACAGCTGGTTGCTGCACCCAAATTTCGCCAGGAGGATTTTTAGTCAGAATTTCACGCTCAGCTAGAAGCGCATTATTCAGCCTACAGCATTATAGGTACGGCGCACACGGTGTTCTTTGTGTTCACTGTGTGGGCACACGTCTATCTTCTGTGTCTCAAGTTGTTTCCCGACTCACGCTGAATATCAAGAACTCGTTAGAAAATCGGACAAAATTACATGTCACGGATTCATATCACTGCTGCGAGATTTAAATTTTTTCGCCCTGAGAAGCAACCTGAACAGTCATTAAAATAGTTGATTGCTGAACTTACGGGGCTAGCAGGACACTGGATGTCAATTATTCTCAAATTACAGGGATGTTATTCTACGTGAATCAATCACGTAAACGGTGTCAGATGCTTGCATACGCACTGCTATCCTAAAATTGCCCAATTCGGATTTGAAAACAGTTCTAAAAGCTTTAGAATCTCAAAGGACTGTGAACACAACGGAAGTTAATATTGAGACAGGGTATATATCTTTTGCTCGTAACAAATTTAATGTTAAAGCGAGTAAAAGAAATGGCTCAGATTAAAAAGAAAAGTAAAACCTTTCCGTCATGTTCGGTCATGTTTTACATGGGGTGTCATTCAGATTTATGTGTGGAAGTCTTGTTCTCAGCGCTTTTCTACTCATGATATAAAAGCGAAGTGCTTCAAGTGTGGCAAGACAGATCATATCCAGACCATCTCTTCGAAACTCCGCCAGGCACAGTTACACTGTGACGTTCAGTCACAGTGTAACTATACGAGAGGTAATGTTGTAATGGCAGAGCCAGTGTGGCAGGTACCGACGAGCTATCACTTCTCAACTTTACGTAAACCTTCTGCTTTAGTCCATAGGCAGAAGAAAACAATTTTTTGTCGTCGTACGAGTGGCTCACTAGAGATTTTCACTTGAACACTGGTGCGTTTGTTTCCCTAAGCAATAAAGATCCCTATGATAAGTTCAGTAACCCACAGCTATAAGCGCCTGATTCTATTTTGACTGCTTATAATATATACCAAATACCAGTGTAAGACGCACACAGTTCGCCAGTAACTTTTTGTGAAGTTACAAAATCGTTTTCATTCCATGAACTTTCTTCTAGAACAATTGCAAATATTTTTGCCTTAAATTTGTTCAACCTGTGTTCCACGGCAATGTCTTGCAAACGTGTGTTTCAGTGCCTCAATCCACATTTCTGACTTGTGAAACAAGTGCAGTACTTCTGCAACAAGTTCAATCCTTGTAACTTTGATTACGAAGTCCTAAAGATTTTACTGTACAAGATAATGGTGTAATGACAGCGTTACCGTTCTGTGCCTGTCCTGCATGCTATACGTGAACAAGATGCAAAGGAACTGCAACGATGAGGAGGTAATGAGGTGACACAACTCGTTTCTGCACTCAGTGCGGGTGCCCCCTGGTAATAATTAAGAAACCATCAGGTCGCTTACATCGGTGCACGGATTTCAAAGCCACGGTAGACTCACAGACTGTTGTGGATTTTCCTTCTCCATCATCGGAAAAATTAATGGACAGCTTGGGAGAGGGCAGATTCTTTTCAAAGACTGATTTACGTGAGGCATATTTACAGTTGCCACTAGGCGCGAGCAGATCGTCCCAGCAATGTTTTGTGATCAGTACCCAACTGGGACTTTTCCAGTTTCAAAGATTTCCATTAGGGAAAGATTCAGACAGTGCTATTTTTAAATGTTTCTAGAAACAATTAACAGCCGAAGTCCCTTCATATAAGAACTAACTGGATGATATAGATTTCGTGAGTTGTACACCTGCTCAACATTCGGCAAATTTAGAGCGTTTATTTCAAGATCTCACTGAGGCTGGCTTAGAGTGAAACAGATGAAAGTGCTCCTTCTTTCATGCAGAACTTGAATATGAGTTACAGGCCACGGGGAAGCTGTTATATTACATTAAGTTATTGGTCGCGCTGTGCAAATTGCTGCTCCATTGAGAGGTGTTCCCTTGTGTGGATCCCACGCTGCACTGCGATACTCAAGAAGAGGGCGGACAAGCGTGATGCAAGCAGTTTCTTAAGTAGACCTGTCGCACTTTCTAAGTGTCCTGCCAATAAATTGCAGTTTTTGTTTGATTTACCCACAACATTATCTATGTGATGTTTCCAGTTTAAGTTATTTGTAAATGTAATCCCTAGATATTTACTTGAAGTCGGAGCCTTTAGATTTTGATCATTTGTCTTGTAACCGAAATTTAGCGGATTTCTTTTAGCACTCATGTGGATTACTTCACACTTTTCTTCAGTTAAAATCTATTGCTAGATTTAGCACCATACGGATATTTTCTCTAAGGCAATTTCCATTGGATCTGATCATTTGATGACTTTACATGAGGGTAAAAGACAGCATCATCTACAAACAATCTAAGAGGGCTGCTCGGGTTGTGACCTATTTCGTTTATGTAGATCGGAAACAGCATACAGTCTATAATATTTCCTTGGGGAAAACCAAATATTACTTCTGTTTTACTCGATGACTTTCCTTCACTTACTACGAACTGTGACCTTTCTGACAGGAACTTACGAATCCTGTCGCACAACTGTGGTGACACATTATAGTCACACAGTTAGATTAAAAGTTCCATTACTCGATGGAGAAATACAGCTATGGTAGAGGTAAGCGACTATTCAGAGAAATTTAGAAAGCTGTTGGTAGTACAGTTCTTTATTAAGCGTTACGGGCTTCAAAATTTCATCATAAGAATGAAGCTGTGAAAGAAAGTTTACGAGAAAATGAACTACAGCAAATATGTACTTATTACATAAGTGTGTATTGAAGTATTCCATATACAGAAATTTAAATCAGTATCATATTTACACTAATATCAAACTTTAGTACAAATCTGACGAAAGTGAGTACACAGACTGAATACAATGCAGAGCTCGTCTCATATAATCACATTTGACAAAGCCGTTGTCTATTCGAAGAGAACCAGTGCCAAACTGAGTGTGGCGCTTAAGCTATTAAAGATGTAAACGAATACCAGTAGTTGAGGCTAGTATTAAACTACAGAAAAAAAGTCAAAGAACTACTTCCCAAACAAATAAGCATAGTGATTAATTACATGTCAGAACCTCTACGAGTGACTTGACAAAGATACATTTATACTTCTCTTATGGAGGAGAAACTCATATACTGACACAATGAAATGAGTGTCATTAGATATCATCGTGAACAACGTTAGAGATAGTCATTAGTCATCAATCAGAACAGCAGGCATATTGGCTCCAAAAAACTGGCGTGGTGCAATATAAACATAAAATCGATAGAGATAAGAAATAAAGTATAAGTTTTGAAAAAATAAGTTTAGACAGTCACTTAATAAAATGTTACATAAGTATTACTAAATGTATCATATTACAAGGGATGAACATACTACAAATTATATATAATAGAATCATTGTGTCCAGATTACTGGCATCAACTTGAAAATTAAAAAAAAAAAAAAACGGTTCAAATGGCTCTGAGCACTATGGGACATAACTTCTGAGGTCATCAGTCTCCTAGAACTTAGAACTACTTAAACCTAACTAACCTAAGGACATCACATACATCCATCCCCTAGGCAGGATTCGAACCGGCGTCCGTAGCGGTCGTGAGGTTCCAGACTGTAGCGCCTAGGCCCGCTCGGCCACTTCGTCCGGCTTGAAATAAAAAGGAACTGTTATACAATAAAGGGGATACTAGCAGTCTTTCTTAACTTGATGGTATATTATTAGATCGCATAACTGTCCTGCTGTTATAAGCTTACAAACGTCACAAAATGAAATGATGCGTGATTATGACCAACTGTAATCATATTTCAGTAGTCGAACAAATAATCAGTGACGTGCAATACATATTTTTAAGTAAGCCTAGATGAGTGGCAACACTTTGAAATAAATCGGTAGTTAATATTATGATGTCATTTTTATTTTATATTAAAAAACCTAAAAGTATAATGTAACTAAATTCAGTACGAGAACATGTACATTACGTTGTGGTTAACCTTATTAAAGTTGAACGTTTGGGTTTCACTGCCAGTTCAACGAGCTTATTTTGTTATATATATTCCTAAATTTATATACAGCTATAAAAATGGCTCTGAGCACTATGCGACTCAACTGCTGAGGTCATTAGTCCCCTAGAACTTAGAACTAGTTAAACCAAACTAACCTAAGGACATCACAAACATCCATGCCCGAGGAAGGATTCAAATCTGCGACCGTAGCGGTCTTGCGGTTCCAGACTGCAGCGACTTTAACCGCACGGCCACTTCGACCGGCTATATACAGTTATACACTTCCGCATTGCATCCTGTATATTTCGAAACGGAATCCATTAATTTTGAAATGGTGTGACCACTATTTCAGCATTACAACCGGGCTAGGCGTCAATTTTTGTCAACCAGTGATCCTAATTCTGTATCCTCAACCACAATATGCTAAGACGTTATTCCACAGCTTTCAGATTGATCATGAAATATCGAAATGCATAACGCTTAATATAGAACTGAGCAATCAAACCTCTCTATATTTCTAAGTTGATTAGAAGTTGTTTGTGAGAAACGATGTCAAAAGCCCTTTGCAAATATAAAAGTATGGTACTATTTTGATATCCCCTGTCCATAGTACTTACTACTTAGTGAGAATGAGTTAGTCTTTGATGAATACTTGTCGTAGACGACAACGCACGGGCTTCTATTACTTAAAAAGTCTTGAAGTCACTCACACAGCCACGTACCTGATACGTACCCTCGGACCTTCGTCAACAGCCTGCAGTGCGGAACCTTGTGAAACACTTTTCTGACATCTAGGCATATGGAATATGCGTTTTGCTCTCCATACATCATTCGCAGGTTATATGTAAGGAAAGAGAAAGTTGGGTTTCGCAAGAGCGATGCTTTCTAAATGCGTGCTGACATGCGGTCAGAAGCTTTTCTATCTCAAGGAAATTTATTATATTCGAACTCCAGAAGTGTTCAAGAACTCTGTTATAGACCGGTGTTAAGGATATTGGTGCTCCAGTTACAAATTTTGTTTTCTAGAGATAATGTAACTGATGGCCCACCAATACCTCGACTTTCTTCATCCATTGTTTGAGAATGAGAGCACTTAGCGACTTCCAACAAACTTTGCACATTATTTCAATCATATACGAAACTTTTTTCGCTGACGTTCTCCACAAAATGATAAAAGGAAAAAAAAAGGTTGTCACTACCTATATGTTTGCTGCTCACGCAGTAAAACATTTGAATCAGATATGATGTTTTAATTTATTAATTCTTTGCTACCGACTATATTCGCAACATTATTTACATACGTTATGCATACGTATCACTGAACTTACCTGCGGAGTAATATCATTGTACCACATGTAATTAACGAGATATGACGTCATAAACATTGAGATGCGTGAAAACTACCTTTTGGTTAACATGGGACGCCAGTTACCCAGGCTATATTCGGCCAGCATTTCATACTGAGATTACTTTGAGGCTTCCAACAAATTTTAAGCATAATGTCAAACGTATTCTATTTTTGTCGCTTGCACATTAAACGTCAAATATTTAACACATTAAATAATTTGTAATCACATGTTTGAAGCTGTTTTATGTATCCGAGATCGGTTCTTTAAACAATAGGGGATTTCCTAGTTATTGAGATTACTATTTCACTAGCACTACAACTCACTAGAACAATTCAGTAAAAATTTAATGGTTACGAAGACTATCTCCGTGCGTAGGGACACCAAACTGCTTGAGTGTTGATGCTGGTGGTTGTACAGTGTACACTGAAAACTGCCAGAGGAGGTTGCTACTGCCATATTTTTAAACTAGTACCGAGCATGCGGAGTTCGTGGGTAGCTGATATTCGGACCAGTCGACTTCCAAGAATGGCAGGGACACAAGGTGCTGTACGTTTGATATGCCCATGGTATGTGAAAAACCGCATAATGTACAGCACTGTGTCATGACCTGTTCCATTTCGCCTGGCCAGGAAGTACTACATCGCACCGAAACTGCACGTTCGTCAGTGGCTCCTTGAAGAGTGACAAGTTAGCCTACAGATGCTATCCATCGAGTAAGACTAACGGGCGACGCAACCCCGACGGTACGTGGCAGCCAGAAACGCCATTACGGGCCATCCCACCACCCACACACGGGGACGGATTAATTGGGCGTGAAGCGTTGCCGCACCACCGTCCATGGACAACGGTCGCAAAGCACGTGCCCGAGGGTCGCAATTAAACACAATAGCTTCCCATCGATAAATACCGTCCATGGTTAATTACACGTGGCACTCCGAAATTTCAGAGCGACAAACAATTTCGAACACTCTGCGAATGAATTCACTGCAAGTGCCCTCTCAGACGCAGTGAAATATTAATTAAAATGGCAAGTCCAACAACCACAGGACGCTTGTAATACATGGAACATGTATTACGAAACTGCCTAACTAATCGTTGTTATGTTTTACGCATTACTGTTCCTAAGGGTACTTTTTATTTAGTTACTTTTAAAGCTATATTCACTACATGAAATCACTATATTGAAGAATTTTTCGTTAATTTTTTTGTAGCAATAACAGAACGAGCCATACTACTTGCGTACAGGAAATATTTCAGTTCTATTTTGTAGTCTGTATCATATCATGAGGGTTTTGCCATTTAGAGATACAGCTTTAACAACATATACATGATATCTGAAATGAGTTAGTCACAGCTACCCCTTGCGGTACTAATTTGACACGTTGCATGACGTTGGAGGAATGCAATAACAATTCAGTTCCAATGTTCTCATACTGCCGAACATTGATACGTCATTCACATTGAACAACTGTGCTGTTATGTGTAACTTGCGTTTCTTCAGTCAAATGGTTCTCAAAGGAAATTAAATACCAACAAATACGTCTACGGACTACATGGGTTCTATTAAACAAAAAATCGTATCAGATTTACCTAATGTTGATTTTTCGCGCATGCACGAGCCCCCAAGAACATACGGAGCGTTCCAAAAGGAATGCCGGCATTTTGAACAAGCGCTACAGAAAAACAGTTCAGGTAATGAAACGATTTTAATGCCAAATTGAAGAGAAAGAAACAATTTTCTTCATACATGATTAGTTTGTATGTGAGGTCCATTTGTTTTTCTGCAGGCATAAAAACGATACTCAGTTTCATGCCACGTGTTTCATAGCACATTTGGTGTTACAGCAGTTCTGGCTGTAGGCATGCCTCATATTTCGATTGTTTTTATTAAGACAGTCTTCTTTAAGTATTGGATTCTCATCAATTTCATGTAGCGATAATCTGGCGAAATGTGTACGCTTAGGGAGACAGATCGGTTTTATCTCTTGATATCACCGCTATTGATTACGTCTACCTTCTGCATATCTTTCCTAACAAGCGTGCATGTAGATGCTATCATTTCACCTCTATTAACTATAAATGTTTAAACTATCAATATATTTATAGATAATGTAGATTATGGCTCCGCCTTACACCGTAACCCAGTGGCCTTTGTCAGTCAATGCACCCTCCAGTCAAACTGCTTCTTTTTGGAGTGATTTGTGAACTGGTCCACATGGCACCGAGGATACTTTCCTTTCTTCCTGGTTTTCCCTTTTTCAGCATAAAAAATACTTCAACTAAGTAAATAAATTTCTCAAATAATACCGTCTAATATACTTTTTTACTTTGAGGCAAATAACCGAAACTAATAACTCAATAAGGAATGGAAAAGAAGAACTGCGGGAAAATCAGCACACGCTGTCGCTATTATTCTTTACTAGCGCTCAAACGTGGTAGCGTTGCCATTTTCGAATGGCAGAGAGAGAGGGACACCTACCCAAGAACTGTAGTTGAAATTATTGCAGGAAAAACGCAGTTTGATGTCACAATGTTGCAAAGAAAAGTCTGCAATGTAAGTGAAAGCATGAGTTACTTTACACATACACACACATTTATTAAATTAGCGCCCCAAAATACTAAATAATGAGCCCCAATGGTAGATTTCAAAGCCTAATAAGACTTTGATTTTAGAAGCTAGGCCAACTAATGAGATGCAGTAAAAGTACCTTGACCAGGCGTGTTGTTGACGAAAAATACGTGTTACCTAACCAGACAAATAGACAGACTGCATTTACTCACATGACTCTCTCAAAGTAAATTTCTCCAGTTTAAATTCTTATCGAGTACCAATATAGGAAAGGCAAGGATAATACATTATGTTATAAACTGGAAAATATAAAAATTGTGTTACTGTTTGCCAATGATTACTGTTATTATCAATGACAGAAGCCTGACACTGGCTCTGTATATAACAACAGTCTGCAATCAGAAGGCTACCACAACCTTAATAAACAGTGAAACTTCCTGGCACATTAAAACTGTGTGCCGGACAGAGACTCGAACTCGGGACCTTTTCCTTTCGCGGGCCAATGCTCTACCAACTGAGCTACCCCAGCACGACTCACGCCCCGTCCTCACAGCTTTACTTCTGCCACTACCTCGTCTCCTGCCTTCCAAACTTAACAGAAGCTCCCCAGGCTGTGGCTAAGCTATGTCTCCGCAATATCCTTTCTTTAAGGAGTGCTAGTTCTGCAAGGTCTGCAGGAGAGCTTCTGTTAAGTTTGGAAGGTAGGAGACGAGGTACTGGCAGAAGTCAGGCTGTGAGGACGTGGCGTGAGTCGTGCTTGGGTAGCTCAGTTGGTAGAGCACTTGCCCGCGAAAGGCAGTCGCGGTCCGGCATACAGTTTTAATCTGCCAGGAAGTTTCATATCAGCGTACACTCCGCTGCAGAGTGAAAATCTCATTATAGAAACATCCCCCAGACTGTGGCTAAGCCATGTCTCCGTAATATCCTTTCTTTCAGGAGTGCTAGTTCTGCAAGGTCTGCGGGAGAGCTTCTGTTAAGTTTGGAAGGTAGGAGACGAGGTACTGCAGAAGTAAAGCTGTGAGGACGTGGCGTGAGTCGTGCTTGGTTAGCCCAGTTGGTAGTGTACTTGCCCGCGAAAGGCAAAGACCCCGAGTTCGAGTCTCGGTCCGGCACACAGTTTTAATCTGTCAGGAAGTTTCATATCAGCGCACAATCCGCTGCAGAGTGAAAATCTCATTCTTAATTGAAACGATTTGTCCGATATTGTTGTTCACAACATTATTTAAAAAATCAGCCTGGAAAAAGCCATTTTCACATATGTAAATACACAATGTGTGCATTCTGTGATGTCGTCAGTCCTACGACCACACCGCTGCCTGAGACACCGATCAGCCGGATACGATTCTCTCGATAAACGGAACAGAACAGCTGTGCTAGCCAAAGAATACACAGCCAGTCGCAGTACTTACGCTCGCCGCGAGGCGCCGCTATGCCACTTCATGTGTAGCAGGAGTGTAGTGCAGTTGTGCCAGTCTGCAGTTCGTAGCCGCGCTCAGTGGTCAGCCAACACCGATGTTAGGCAGTCGTCGTCTGCAGCTTAGTCATTGATGCCATCAAGTCTTTGTAGACCAGTGCCAAGCTAGTCTTCAAATTCATCGGATTCGACATTCAAGATTACGAGAGATTAATTCGTCACTGCGAGATTTGTGACTTGTAAATTATGTCATTCTACAGACGCTTAGTCTAGTCGCATCTTCTATAATTGTCAACTAACAGACGATGGACTTCAACAAAGTTAAGTAATAAATACTTTCTTATTTTGTACTGCTGCTAATTATCTGTGTTTTCCTGTTGTACATACCAAGCAGTCTTCGCATAGTAGAAACCACGTTTCCACCTTCTTGGCTACTTCATAGTTGCTACCACTTGTTGATGGACTCGGTTATGGTGGAAGATCGAGAGCCGTCACATTCTGTTTGTGCTGTTGCATATCCGAAAACTATGATTTGCGAAAATAAACGCCTGTAATCACCTACACCACCAGCCACCCACATACACTCTCTCTCTCTCTCTCTCTCTCTCTCTCTCTCTCTCACACACACACACACACACACACACACACACACACACACACACAAAACAGTCTTATTAAGAAAGGAAGAAAAGAGGAAGGTGGTTTTCATTAGCAAATATACACGTCAATGGTAATATAAACATAATCGCCACGAAAATTCGATTTTATACGTCTTGCAGACACAAAGAACCGTCATAACACGCATAGCTCTTAATGCAAGACTTTGTCTGACCTCCCTATATTTCTACACTCCTGGAAATGGAAAAAAGAACACATTGACACCGGTGTGTCAGACCCACCATACCTGCTCCGGACACTGCGAGAGGGCTGTACAAGCAATGATCACACGCACGGCACAGCGGACACACCAGGAACCGCGGTGTTAGCCGTCGAATGGCGCTAGCTGCGCAGCATTTGTGCACCGCCGCCGTCAGTGTCAGCCAGTTTGCCGTGGCATACGGAGCTCCATCGCAGCCTTTAACACTGGTAGCATGCCGCGACAGCGTGGACGTGAACCGTATGTGCAGCTGACGGACTTTGAGCAAGGGCGTATAGTGGGCATGCGGGAGGCCGGGTGGACGTACCGCCGAATTGCTCAACACGTGGGGCGTGAGGTCTCCACAGTACATCGATGTTGTCGCCAGTGGTCGGCGGAAGGTGCACGTGCCCGTCGACCTGGGACCGGACCGCAGCGACGCACGGATGCACGCCAAGACCGTAGGATCCTACGCAGTGCCGTAGGGGACCGCACCGCCACTTCCCAGCAAATTAGGGACAATGTTGCTCCTGGGGTATCGGCGAGGACCATTCGCAACCGTCTCCATGAAGCTGGGCTACGGTCCCGCACACCGTTAGGCCGTCTTCCGCTCACGCCCCAACATCGTGCAGCCCGCGTCCAGTGGTGTCGCGACAGGCGTGAATGGAGGGACGAATGGAGACGTGTCGTCTTCAGCGATGAGAGTCGCTTCTGCCTTGGTGCCAATGATGGTCGTATGCGTGTTTGGCGCCGTGCAGGTGAGCGCCACAATCAGGACTGCATACGACCGAGGCACACAGGGCCAACACCCGGCATCATGGTGTGGGGAGCGATCTCCTACACTGGCCGTACACCACTGGTGATCGTCGAGGGGACACTGAATAGTGCACGGTACATCCAAACCGTCATCGAACCCATCGTTCTACCATTCCTAGACCGGCAAGGGAACTTGCTGTTCCAACAGGACAATGCACGTCCGCATGTATCCCGTGCCACCCAACGTGCTCTAGAAGGTGTAAGTCAACTACCCTGACCAGCAAGATCTCCGGATCTGTCCCCCATTGAGCATGTTTGGGACTGGATGAAGCGTCGTCTCACGCGGTCTGCACGTCCAGCACGAACGCTGGTCCAACTGAGGCGCCAGGTGGAAATGGCATGGCAAGCCGTTCCACAGGACTACATCCAGCATCTCTACGATCGTCTCCATGGGAGAATAGCAGCCTGCATTGCTGCGAAAGGTGGATATACACTGTACTAGTGCCGACATTGTGCATGCTCTGTTGCCTGTGTCTATGTGCCTGTGGTTCTGTCAGTGTGATCATGTGATGTATCTGACCCCAGGAATGTGTCAATAAAGTTTCCCCTTCCTGGGACAATGAATTCACGGTGTTCTTATTTCAATTTCCAGGAGTGTATAAAGGCTAAAATGTGTGTATATCATGGACGGAAATGACGGAAGAGATTATACCAACACATGGTGCTACCTCTTTTGATATATACGCTTAACATGAAGATCGCAACCATATCGGAATTCAAGAAAGCAAAACTTAAACAAAAGGCTGTAAATTTTATGCGGTATGGTACCTCAAGATCGCAGTGTAACAGCATGATAATGTCTGTCGCAGAGATGAAGGTATCAGTGTTATAATACACGGAAAACAGAGACGAAATAATGTGATTACATCGACAATAGCGGTGCGGAGCTATGAATAATGACCAAAGTGATGCAATCATAGTCTGTAATAGATTAGATGAAAAATAATCAAGTCCATACTTAGTTTCGTTTCTTTATTGTTATTTCATCCCCACTCTCCACGCGTGGGCTGGGGGGAGGGCTGGCAGCGGTGCTAATAATTACCCGCTTTCAGCCAGTAGAAACTAATGCTAACTTTGGAGCTAGAATCAAAAACAGGGTGACATATGTACCATGAATTTAAAATTATTTCAAAAGATTACATGAATAGGAGAAATATAAATACTATAATGCTATCTTCATGGATTGCTTGAAAACTGTGATAAGCTTGTGGACAGAGAGCACAGTTAAAACTATTTGAAGAATACTTGAGACGGAAACTAATCACTTGGGAAGAAACACTGGAAAAGCTATGAAGGCAACAGAAGATACACTGACCATCAAGCAAGAGGCACCATCTACTGTCACTAAACTGGAAAAGGGCCTGCCCTGGGATGGTAGATTGTAGATGAAAAGAAGGATGGGTACGGAGAGAGATAGGGTAGTGGTGGCGAAAAGGGTCGAGACTGGTAAGAGGTGGCGATGGGACAGAGGATGGCTTGGGAGACTATAATAGAAACGTATTAGCTGAGCAGGCTTTGGCGTGCGAGAGAGTGAAGCTACTCCACTCTGCCCGCTGTCCTCAGGGGCGCCTCGTAATCACGTATCGCACCTACACATGCCAGGGATTGTGATCAAAGTCCATCCAAGGCTTGTCTCACTCAGCAGTCCTTACCGTGAGAACAGCAGCAGATCGGCACCTCGAGTTAAATCCGTGGTTGGGCTGTTGTGAGCTTTCTGCACAGCTTTCCAGCAGCAATTTTTGAAATATACTTCCGTATACTTCCTGTATGCAGGTGGTCCGTGTACAGAACGCAGGATGTTTGTGCCGTCAGGCACTCTTCACAAACTGCAACATGGTCACGAATGGGACAGTGATCCTGAAAGTGTAGGATAAATTTCGTTATTAGACGTCTGTGATCACAAATTGTTAGGTCCTCAGGATACCAGTTTCAGTCAGCAACGGCCATCTTCAGATCTGTTTTAAAAGCATGACCTAATAAATGGAACCATAATGGCATCGTCAAATGATAAGCACAAAATCAGCGGCAGCAATATCACACATACATACGATGCCACTATGGCTCCATTGTATCAGGACACGTTTTTAAAACAGATCTGAAGATGGTCATTGCTACCGAAACCGGTAGTCTGAGGCCATAACTCGTTTGTGATTACAGATTTGAAATAAATAACTCCTAGTTTTATTTTTCCTTAGTAGCACTAAACTGGTTCTGTTGCATCGCTCTGTGGACATGAGTTTTAATCTCCCGTTGTCTTTTTTCATCCAAAAAGACAATTGTCTAGATTCTAGCTACTGATTGTAGATTATCCTCAGGTGCCTGTCGAGGAATCCAGTGTTATCGTACGTCACAAGGTGGTCCTGAAAACACATTCCTTTTCTATCCAAGAAGAAATTTCTCACTTAACGAAATTTGTTTACATGGGCAATGTAAACAAAACTTTCGAACACAGTGACTCCACTACGGTCTGACAAATGGTGGCACGTCTCGCAGACAACAAAGGAAAGAGCCCGCCGGAAAACTCCCACGACAGCCAAATATGAATTTGAAGTGTTTATGCCAAGCGTGAAAACTAACATGAAAAGGGACATCTACAAACAAAATTCTTTCATTTTATTATAGTGGTGGTGTTCAGTGCTGTTCTGTAGGTGAACATGTTTAACGTGAAACTTGGAACAGAAATCAGAAACTGGAATACGTGCAACAAATAGCTCAGAACTTAGGGTGCCGGTAATACTGTGAGAAGAAGAGCTTGGTACAAATGATGTAGCCGTGGCACGCTGTGTCTAGCAATTCAAAAGACTTATGTCAATAACGTTTTGGAATAAACGAACGAACGATTTCGATAATGATTTGTCTAAAACGAGAAATAAAATACAAAAGTCATTTAATAAAAAATCGATTTTTAAATAATCTATTACGACAATGGAACACAACACTTCCTAATTTTTCACTATAGTCCCCCTCAGGTTTTAGGTTCTTGTCCCTGCGCTGGACAAGTTCCTCTGCTCCACGCGCAAATAATTTTTGAGGTGTGTGCATAATCGGTTATGCACTATTGCCTGAACTTCCTCATCAGCGAACCATGAACCACTAACAGCGTCTTTTAGTCGGTTAAAAATGCGATAATCTGAAGGTGTCAGTCTGGCGAATAAGGTGAGTGGAGCAAGCACACAAATTTCAGGTGTCCCTGCACACATCCATTCGCCTTTCTTTCATTTCTGATGTCAAATGTTTTGGAACCCACCTTGCACACCTGGCTTGAGTATCAGTACATCACTAACAATATGGTGAGCTGCTCCTACATTAATTTTCAAGGCTGCTGAAATGCCACTCACTGTAACACGCCTGTTTTTCCATATCAACTCAACAACTTTTCACAGACAGAGTGTCCTGGGTGTGGCGAATCTTCAACACTTGTTATACGCCATTTGAATTCGTCTATCCACCTGTCCACATGCATTTGACTCAAACAACTTTCACCGTGTTGCACTGCCTTCCAACGGTGAATTTCGGTTGGTTTCAAATCTTCAGAAAACAGAAACGTAATGACACTCGCTGCTCGACGTTGGTGCAATCCTGCAAGGATGCCGCCATCTCGTTTCACGGATTCCCAGCATCCTGTTTGCGAGGTAGGCAAGGCAGTCCCTTTTGCTAATAGTTATAAGACACCGCCATAAAATAACAAAGAAGCAGAAACTTTATCGAAGTTTTGAATTTTTCATAACTTTTCCAGTTATTTGTTGAATGAATCTTGTAGATTAGAGAAATATTTGACGCGCCTTTGAGTGATGCTCGAAATCGTGTACAGGAAATGAGATGCACATTGAGACTTTAAAGTTGAAAATTTAACATAGAACTTTAAAAAGTACCGTCCGATATTTTTGTCTGGTGAATTACATAGAGAGACCGTGCGGTATACTGTTGTGTGGCCTTGAGATAATACTGCTATGTGAAGACACGCGTTAAAACATTGCACCAGTTGAGATACAAATACCATGGAAATTCAAGCTATTCAATAATTTACCGTTATAGTCACTATTGCTATACAGATCAATACGCATAGCAGCTGAAATACCTACATGTTAATGACATAAGAAAACAGTGAATTAAATTCAACAATTTACTCCAGAAGCTGTTTGATCGAAGTTCTATTGCATTTTATTCCATTCTTTCGACATATCTTTTCCTACTGACAATTGTTAGTGAACAGGAACAATGTTGTCAACTGACTGGGAAGAGATGCACTACTTCTTTCACTAAACCCATCGAGTTTTGTAGTATTTGTAATTTTTTAAGCACTAAAATGTAGAACATTTTTCTTATCTATTGCTGCAGATCAGAGAATATGTCGTGCTTACTCGTCAGTATTGGATACTGTGAATAATATCAGGCACACAGATATTTCCTAAAACACTAGAAATCACTTTAGCGATAAATTAAGTAGTGTTCGATTAGAACTACACTCTGATTTACTGTTCCTTACTTATTTTATATTTATATTCACTTTTTATCGGGAAAAGTGTGTTATCAAGAGCAATGATGCACCTTTAATGGAGATATTACTTCTCGTACCGCAGTTATTCTCCTTCCTTATGTCTGAATGATTCTCAATTGAAAAATTTTGAGACTGAAAAATTGCTGAAACTTTTTCACTCCTTCTGGCAGACAGACTAGATAATAATACCAGACAAATATCTTCTGGTACTCTTTAAAATTCTAATATTGTGAGTTTAACATTATAGTTCAAATTCTCAGTCGGCACCTCCTATTCCTGTACATGAATTCGAGTAACATTCAGAGGCAGGTCAAATTTCTATCCTATCTCTTTTATTGCTATTACCCACTCCTCATGTGGATATGAAAAATCAGACGAACACCCTTCTTTTTAACTGCGCTCAAACATGGGTTGACAGTTAAATATCAGACTAACATAGTTATTCATAGGTTAACCCACTAGACCTTGATGAGGTGACTTTTTGATACTTCATTGACAAACCAGTAGCGGTTCATGAAATATTTCCATTTCCCCTCATACCTCTAATTACTTCATTACTTTCATGCAACTAAACTTCCTTTTCTTGGCAAGGCTATCTCATGCAAGTGAATTTCATATGACATTTGTGTTTAACTATGAAGAATCGGAACCAAATCATTTGTGTAGTTTTCCCTCACATCAGTGATTAATATTCTCATAATTACCAAGATTACATTAAAACAATACAACATAATGACCGACACTAGTTAATTTGATATCTCTTTTTGTCTGTCGAGCTTTTCTTCCAGCAATGAAAATTCTGCCACAAATGAATTTTGTAACTTTCCCTCACATTAATACTTAAATTTTTCTTTATCACCGTGATTACTTTGGAACTACTTCATCTTTCTTTTGAAACCTAGTCCTCCTTCTGGACACATTTATGTGCGATATGTCCATTTGTCACTCTTTGTTTGGCTAGGAAAAATCTGACGAAAACCCATTGTGTTTCTTCTAGAGGGTTTTGTTTCTAGTCCGCACAAACATTTAAAATTATCGTCATTTTCTACGTTTTCCTTCGCTCCTTAGTTGCTTCAAAATTCATGGAGGTATGTTCCATCTTTGCAATGCAGTTTGTGCTTTGTCATATGTATTTCGCTTCTTTTATTTTTAAAGCATCTTAAATGGCACATAGTAATTGTTCCTTTTAATAGATGTACTAAATGTATTATGTAGTAGTTACCAATATGTCACTATGTTATCTTTTGTCATGTTTTCCTCTTCTTCTGTAGACTAGAAACAACTTTTGTAGCGAAAGTTTCATGAGGTTAAATCATCATCCGGTGATACTATTTCAAATGTTGCTAGCCCAGGTTTGGCCTGGAGATGAGTTCATTGAGTCCCCATACTCCTGCCGACGATTTCCAGCAATTTATGGTCTACATATGTGTTTTTACAGTGTGTAGCCTTGCCAATTGTCACTGTGTGATTAACTTCCGATTTTTATTTGTATTATATTAGTGTTTTGAGTTTTTTGATTTGTTTTGTTATCTTTCTCTCTCTCTCTCTCTCTCTCTCGGTGTGTGTGTGTGTGTGTGTGTGTGTGTGTGTGTGTGTGTGTGTGTAGACAGAGATAAAGAGAGAGAGGGGGGGTGGGGGGGGGATAGAAGAAAGCGAGCGAAACATTCATTAGTTATTTATTCCAGTTATGTTTCCAGCTTCTGGTTGTTATTGTTTTAGTGGCTAACATGTTCAGTGAGTTACTGCTTATATTGATTTGGTCATTCTTTCTTTTTCATTGCAAGAACTCTTTGCACATGAAAGTTTTTCTTTCATGCCATGAATTTTTTCTTGTGGTTGTTCACTCTACTAATTTTCATGTACTGTTCCATGTTGTATGGTCCATCTCCATGTTGTATCACATGTTCAACAAAGATGGAACGGTTGTTTTCATACTTCCAGCTTCTTTTATGTTCTCTATACGTAGTTTTGAAATGTCCGCCTTTCATCTGCATATATACTGATTCACATTATTGGCCTTCTAACTGGTATATGCCTGCTCTTAGGTATTTATCTGGCTTGTCTGTTTATTGTAAGTATGACTTGAGTGTGTTTCTTGTCTGTAAGCAAAGTACAATTTCAGTTTCTTTCGTATATTTGCTATCTACTGTGTTGCTTTGTGTTTGTGTGTTAAGGAGTGCCATTCCTTTATGTTTCGCATTACATGCGAGTTTCTGTTTCGTGTTTCCATGTGTGTTGTAGTGTCTGTAGGGTTGGATGGCGTTTGCGTTCTCTACTAGTTTTTTTCTGTAGTTGTGTTTTGTTTTTATGATAGAGTGTTTGTACTACATGGTTGGGTTAGATATCGTTTCTTACTATTAGTTGTATTGTTTGTAACTCTTTTTCGCAGTTTTCTTAGCAGAGTGGGATACTACATAGGCTGTGTAACATGAGTCATAGGGCTGCTAATTTTTGAATTTGTGGGTGGTTGGTTGAGGCATATATAATTGTCTCTGTGGCTATTGGCTTTCTGTACATATCAAATGTGTGCTTCTTGATTTCTCTCTCTATTTTCATATCAACAAAATGTATTTGATTTTGTGTTTCCTTTCCCATGGTGAATTGAATATTTATATGTGTGTTTTTCTTGTCTCTATGAAGTTTATCTTTATTTTGGTTTGTTCACCTCCTGTACAGATTACATCATCCACATATCTATACCAGTAAACAATTTTGCCTTCTTTCTTTGCGGTGACTCTATCGAAGATTGTGTTTTTTGTGGCTGATCAATATGTTTGCCAATGTTACTGACATTTGGGATCCCACTGGGAACCAATCTTCTTGTAAGTACAATTCCTTTTCAAACTGGAAATAATTTTGGGATGTGATGGCGTTAAAGGCTTAGTTTGATTCGTTACTTCTGTCTGCAGGTAGTATGTTGTATGTCAGTAGATTTCCTTCAATTAGTTTTACTGTGTCTGCAGCGGTATACATGTGTTTGTGTTCTCTATGTCGAAAGATACGATGATGACAATGCTGCTTGCGGAACGTGTAAGTCTTTTATTTCTGTTATCGGATCATTTGTGTTTTTCGCTGTCTTGCTAATCCTCATTTTATAGTGTTGCATTATGGTTTTGTTCAAGAGTTTTGCCGCACGGTATAATCGCGCAGCCATGAAATTAATGACAGTCCTCAATCAAATAAAAGGTTTGTGACCATTATATTTGCTTCTTACTGTTGGTACTTTTGGGTTCTTCTGTGTGATGTGTTGTTTTTGTTTATCTGTGTGTATGTGTTCGATATTTTTGGAGTTACTTCTTATATATGCCTAGATGTGTTAGATGTCTTTGAGGTGACTTCTTATGTATACTTGGAAACGTGTTGCTGGACCAGGTTTCCTTTTTGTGATTTTTGTGTTATGAATTCTTTGGTTTTTCTACATATTGCTCGCTATTGACCAATACTGTGCTGCTCCCTTTATCAGCTCTCGTGAGTGCGATGATTCCAGAATGAAGTTTTTCTTGTAATTTCTTGTAGATGTTGTTTTCTGTTTGAAGGTTCCTTTTACGCTCTTTCTTTGACATGGTAATTATGTTGTTCATTTCTTTCTTCTGTAGTTGTTGTTTTAGCCCAATATTTACTGTGAAATTTTCTTGTTTCTCTTCCTCTACTAGGATGTCTTCTGTTTCTACAATAAGGTTTTCTATGTAGTGGTTCTCTGTCTTCGTACTGGTGTTGTGTTTGGGCACTTCCTCTAACAGCTGTGCTTCTGTCTCTGATAATTCTGTATCTTTGAGGTTTTTTCGAGGCGAAGTTGTGGTGTTCCATGTGCTGTACTTTGTTGTGTTTTCTTGCTGGTTATTTTTGTTTGTGAGTGTTCCGAGTTTTCGACTGTGTATGTTGTGTGCACACTGCAGTGTTCAGTCTGTTATGTGTTCACTTTCCTATATTACGTTGAATATCCATGTTGGGTTGTTAGCAAATGCAGATAACTCGGAATCCACATCATACAGCATTCTATTAAGCATGTACTTCTTGGTGCAAAGCCACTTTACTTCCTTTTTAACCAAGCAATTTCTTCAAATGATTCCGTTCTCTACGTTAGCGAAGATTTGTTTCTGACATTTAAATTAATACAATGGGAAATTACGTTAGTTATTTTGCAAGTATTATTGAATCTAAAGTGTTAGATGGTTCTGTGAAGTCTGAGATGGGTATTCCTGAAATGGTTGTAAAACTTGTAGGAAAATGCCTGACTTGGCTGTGTTATAGTCATTTCTTCCGTTTTACTTCGTTCCTTAGTTGCTTCATAATTCATGGAAGTATGTTCCATCCTTACTTCAATGAAAGGCACTGTGTTTTTGTCATACGTGCATTGCTTCTTTTGTTTATGAGGCATCTTCAGTGGCACATAATGTATGTTTCTTTTAACATATTTAATATGTGTATCATGTTGTGATTACAAATGTGTTACTATGTTATGATTTCTCCTATTTTCTTCTTGCTTTTCAGATCAGAAACAATTTTTGTAGCACAAGTTTCGTAAGGTTATATTATCTTTTGGTGTTACCACGTCCTATGTTGGTAGTCCATTTGTGTGTTCCTGGAGATGTGTTCATTCAGTCCACATACTCCAGCTCACCAATTTTCGACGTTTGTTCACCCATGGTTCAAATGGCTCTGAGCACTATGCGACTTAACTTCTGAGGTCATCAGTCGCCTAGAACGTAGAACTAATTAAACCTAACTAAGCTAAGGACATCACACACATCCATGCCCGAGGCAGGATTTGAACCTGCGACCGTAGCGGTCGCTCGGCTCCAGACTGTAGCGCCCAGAACCGCACGGCCACTCCGGCCGGCTGTTCACCCATGTTTATTACAAAAACTGACCTGCACTTTTCATTGTGTGGTCAACATTTCCGTGTTTACAGTGTGGTGTGTTGCCAGTTGTTGTTGTGTATTTATATTTCGTCTTTTGTTTTTATTGTTGGTTAGTTGGATATTTTTCATTCTTTTTGTTGTGCACATGTGTGTATTTTGTTGTGTGTGAATGTGTCATTACCCGTGACAGCGCCTATTTTTGTGAATGTATTATTCTTTGTGGGAGTGGTTGCTTTTGCATAGAGGGGTGGGTTTGCAATTTGGGAGACAAGGTAGAGAGAGAGAGAGAGAGAGAGAAAGAGAATGAGAGAGAGGAAGCTTCATTCATTATTTATGCTGGTTATGTTTCAGGTTCTGTTCCATATTATTTTAGTGCCTAATATGATCAGTGAGTTACTGCTGATATTCATTTCGTCATTGATTACTTTCTTTTCCTTTACAAAAATGGTTTAAATTGCTCTGAGCACTATGGAACGTAACTTCTGAGGTCATCAGTCCCCTAGAACTTAACCTGAGGACATTACACACATCCATGCCCGAGGCAGGATTCGAACCTCTGACCGTGGCGGTCGCGCTTTCCTTTAAAAGAGTTCCTTGCACATGAACGTTTTCCTGTAATCTCAGGGTTTTTGTGTTGTGACTGTTTACTTTACTAATGTTCATGCCCTGTCCCGTATTGTATGATCCATGTCCGAGTTTTATCACGTGTTCAGCAAACGTAGAATGGTTATTTTCGTACTTCCACCTTCTTCTATGTTCTTTATACCTAGTTCTGAAATTTTTTCCTGTCATTTGCAGATATACTGATTCACATTCTTGACTTTCTAAGAGCTGTATACCTGCTTCTTGGTATTTATCTGGTTTGTCTTTTGTTTGTAAATGTGACTGAACTGTGTTTCTTGTTCTGTAAGCAATGTGTAATACCTGTTTCTTTAGTATACAAGCTATCTAGTGTGTTACTTTGTGTTCGTACGTTAAAGAGTACCATTTCTTTCTGTTAGTCATGTCATGGGTGTTTCTGTTTCGTGTTTCTACGTGTGTTGTTGTGTCTATAGTGTTCTTGGGTGTTTGTGTCCTCCGCTTGTTTCCATTATTAGGTAATTGTGTTTTGATTCTTTGCTTGAGTCTTTATACCATATGGCTATTGTAAGCTTGCCTGTGGCTATGAGTTGTATCGTTCGTAACTCTTATTCATAGTTTTCTTGACATAGTGGGATATTACTTAAGCTGTGCAACATGTGTTGTACCTGCGCTATTTGTTGGTGGTTTATAGTAGCCTGTGTAATTGTATTTGTTGCTGTTGACTTTCTGAAGATATCAGATGTATGCTTGTTGCTGCCTCTCTCTATTGTTATATGCAATAAATTTATTTGCTTTTGTGTTTCTTTTCCTATTGTGAACTGAATATTTTTATGTATATCGTTCATGTCTATATGAACTTTATCTATTTTCACGCTTGTTTCATATACTATATAAATGATGACAATCCACATATCTGTACCAATAAACACTTTTGTATCCTTTCGTTGTGATTATTGTATCGAAGATGACTGATGTATTTTAGAAAAGATATAATGCTTTGTACACTGCCACTCATAAACGTCAGCAGCAGTGGTGGTAGTTGACAGTTTCAAAGGCTATACAACTGGATGAAAACTCACGTTTTAAAAATGTCCACTTGATTATTACTACGATTGCATTCTACGGTCTGTTGCAATGGAGAGACCACACAACAGAAGACAGAAATTCGTCTGAGATTTTCTGCTAGAATTGTTATGTTCAAGAAACTTGTAGGAGTTAAGATATGGTTAGTAAAAATTGCAATACGATAGTACCACAAAATCCATGCTTGAGTCACAGATATAATGCAGGAAGCTATTCCCTTAAAAATTACAGTATAAGTTCACACCTCCTTTCATTATTAAATTTCCATAAATACTGTATTTATTTGTTTTCAATCAAATATTTTTATTCTGTTCTACTCATAAGCGAAAACTGTGGGGAATGGATACATTTACACTCACAACACGTAAGAGCTCGAAACTTTATATGTTGAGACAGCTCGCACGTGCTATCTTCAGTCTCTTGGGGTGTCATCTGGTGTAAGTGAAACATATTATACCAACGTTATAATACGATTCTTCCCTCCCATTTAAGGACAACTGAGACATCCCCGACACCAAAAGAAATGAAAAGGTATTTTGGACAGTACATCTAGTGTCACCAGCCGTCTTTAGCCGCAAGCTGATACTCCTAATAAGGAGTCTATTGGTTCCTGTATATTGTACGTGCTTAACATGAACTTTTAGACGGCGTTTACTGGCCAGCACAAGCATTTTCACTCTATAACTGCAATCATTTTCTATACGTTGCTTTGATTGTACCTATGGAATTCATACTTTCTTCACGGTGCTACAATTATCAGAGGTAAAAGTTTCATACTCTTATTAGACCAGTCACGAGCTCTCTTGAGTAAAGGAGGGAGAGCTCTTCGGTCGTGAGTTGTTGAAGACACTATGGTGGTATAACTCTGAATCGAATGAGTGTAAGTCCGATTAGATTTGAACAATATTTGTTGTTGCTATACCCATACTAGAGCGCAACTCGTTTTCACAGATGGTGATATATTTTAAGTTTCAAAAACCTTTCATTTTATTTGCCTTTCCGATTCAATTCCTTGTCATCTGATCATTTTTGCTATCTTTGCCTCAGCGCTATGGTTCGTCTCTTGCACTTCTCCATTCCTGCAATGTGACAAATGTCCTCTTCATCTGAGCATCACACAATATCGACACTCTGCTTTGTGTACTAACGCCTAGGCATGGTCATGCACTCAATCATTATTTTCAGCAGCAACACGTGTTTTCAAATGTGTCCAACCACAATATATGAAGACTACATGGAAAGAAGGGGTTAAGTATTAATCACGAAAATGAGTTAGTGGTATCATTATGAACTTCATCATATGTACTTTAAGTTGGGTGTACTTAAATGAATGTGATGGGTATAGTCACGGAGTTGAAACCTGATTAAAATATGGTATACACAGAAAAACAGTTCAGGCCTGTCCAATACACAGACAGAAACGGTGAAGTGCAGCAGGTGCGGGTATCTGAGCTGCACTGATTTTTTTGTATGCTTTCATGGAAATCTCATTGTTGACATTGTTAAGTACAGTGTCATTGTTGATCTTTCTTGTGTATTGTCTAAATTAACACTTAGCAGATTTGACATTAGCTTCTTTACTTTGTGCTGTGGCGGAACTGAATTTCGTGCCATGATTTTCCCAACACAGAGTAGCCTTGACAATCACTTCAGCGCTTTATGGTGTGGTAGATAGAATTGAATTTCGTGTAAAATCCAACTACGGTCGGTGTTTCATCTGGTGTCAGAATATCTAGAGTCAAGCTGCATTGGTAATTCTAGAAAAAGACAAAGCTATAGTAGTCAGAACTGCCTAAAAAGCTAAGAACCATGTCACATGAAATAGGAGAGCATCGTAACTGCAAGAAAAATTGTACTGGTTTGCCAACTGATGCAGAGAAGTCGACATTAATATCTAATTTCAGTTTGCTGAAGGATGGGGATGAGCATAATTGTCACCTGACAGGACTGATTTCTGTTGACAAGGTATAATGCTGAAGGCCTCGTAGAGATGAGACAGTAGCTACTTTGCGTGACTATACATTTCATTATAAGGTCAGAATAATGAGAGACGATAGTATGATAGAATTGTCTGTTTGTCAAAAGGCCTTTATTTCACTGCATGGTATTTCTAAGAAAAGAGTAGAAACTATCAGGAATTCCTTAAAAACTGAAGGCATGGCGCCAGTTGATCAACGAGGAAAACACAGAAACCAAGTTCATAAGTTTTCAACAGAAACAGAGTAAAGCATCCACGCTCACATAAAGTCATTTAAAGGACAGTCCAGTCATTAAAGCATACATAAAATAGAAAAACTTTATTTGCTGAAGAACTCACAACCAAGAGGATGTTCAAGATGTTTCAAGAGACACAATCTACTTGCTCCGTGTCATAAGAAACGTATCGGAAAAGATTTCATACAAAATTTAATATCTCATATATCTATAGTGATACATGCAGTACTTCTGATAATTATTCCGTAACTTTCAAAGCTCTAGAGGCACAACTCACACATGCAACAGATGGAAAGGAAAGATCAGATATTCAAAGTAATACGAAGAGAGAGAAGACTGAATATGAACTGCACCGTTGTAAAGCTGATTTATTCCATAATCGTAAAAGACAGTTTCGACACAGAAAGAGGAAGTCTACAAACGCAGAACCGATACTTATGGATTTCCAACGAAATTTTCCATGTCAAAACATCAGCACCAACGTTGTCTATCATAATCGACAGCTTTCTCTATACTTATTCAACATACATCGACTCTCAGACATTAATGCCATGTTTTACGTTATCCTGAAACTATAGGAAACAAAAAGTTCAAATGAAGTAGTTTCTTTCCTGCACCATTATATTACTTCGTTTCTGGATTCTGAGGTTAAAAATTAGGAAATCTTCTGTGACTCATGTGGTGGTCAAAACAAAAACTACACCATTTTCAGGTTCACCCATTGTCTTGACCACCATACAAAGCGATTTTAATCAATTCCTGTGACATTCAAAGTAAGAGGACATTTTACCTGGAAAGTGACGAAGACATGGGCTTCATTAGGTGCCAAATAAAAGCTGAGCTCGCAAAGGACTGGACAGACATAATTGAAGATACGTGTGAGAAACCCATTCCTTTTCATGTTTCTGAAGTTGATGGCTCAGTGATACGTCACTGGACGGATACCGACCAAAAGGTCCATTACCATGGGGAATTATTGAAGATAGAACGTCACCATCCAAAGCTTATCGTACATCATAACAATTAAAATGGATCGTCGATCACATCAGTTGTTACTGCTCCTGCTGGATGAATGGAAGGGGAACCAGAACTTGCTAATGGAGAGTTTTTGTTTCCTTCTCCCTGCTGCGAAGGTAGGCTGGGAAAGACTTTATTCACAGTAATTAAATGGAATTAGATCATATCATTGTGTGAAATAGCAGGTCCTGCTTTATTATAACAAACCTATCGAGATTCCATGCTAATACGAGGTCGCATGTCCATTGTTTCAGGACTGCTACCTATCACCAAGGAAAGGTATCATGATCCGCAAGAACTTAAGGTGTTCTGTGACACAGGGGTTCAAGAGTTCTATATAAATATTTCAAGAGTACTAAATAAATATTTCTTTTCGGTAGTGAATTTATAAACACGTTTCGTGTCATTTGTCTGTAAAAAGTAACAAGTGAAATATGAAGACTGTGGGTTATAAAAACTGTGATTTAAGCTGATAACTGAAATTACGTCCTATTAACTACATTTTTAATGTATGTGTTGTAACCATTTATAATATAATTGTCTGTAGTTGTGTACCAGATGATTTAGGAATACAAAAGTTGAGACATGGGCTTATTAATCATTGTAATTTACATGAGTTCAATGAAAATAAAAACAGAATATTGATAAACAGTATTGTACCTAAATCCTTATTAGTCATGAATATCCTGTACAGTAATGACTTGCATGAATAGATCTTTGTCAATGGAGTTGCAGGGAAGTTTTATAGTTAAGTCTGATCCCATTATCACATTACATTCTGACTTTTACAATCCAATTTTTGCTATATTCAAAGAAATTTAAAGGTAGATCCTCAGATAAAAAGATATACAGGGTCTAATTTTAATAATATTTTCTTCCACTTTTACGGAATCCTAAAGTAAAGGTTGTTGAATGTACTGCATAAATTACAAAAGCATATTTCAATAACCAATGAAACTGTAACGTTATAAATTTTTGAATTCCTCTCCTGAAACATCTATAAAATGAACTTAACCCCTTCTTTCCATGTGGTCTTCATATATTAATTTCATTATTCTCTGTATAAAACTTACTTGCCGTTGACTTATACCAGAATGTTTTTGTTCCTTACCCGAACGATTTACCTGAACTTCACCAGATTCCTGTAACATCACATTTAGAAAGCTTTCAATAGCTTCATTCCTGTCTTCCCACCTTCCTGTTTTACACTCGTACAGAGGTTTCCATATACATTTTTGTAGTAGCACTTTATATTTTTGGATGCAAGTAGTTGTTTCTTTTAACAGAATGCACCTGTGCCTCGAGCAATCATTTACGCTATAACTTTCTCACATGATCTGCTTCCGACATAGCAGATTTCATCCAGCTCATCAGTAGCCTCTTCTCCTAGTATAAAACTTCGTCATTCATCATACCCACCTATTGTGTACACAGATACCTTAATTTTGTATTTGCTTACGTCGATATTAAAGCTTTCAGACAGCACACGCCTCGTTGTATTAAATACCCGACCCAGTAACAGTTCTGCTTTCTGCAATCACTGCTGTTGAGCGGATCAGAAAGTCTAAAGTCGATGCAGTTCACTCAGAGGATGCAGTTCACTCAGAAGATGTTAGCAGACGTGAATAGTTAATTGGGCCCCATCATGCTCCGCCTGTGATGGTTGTGATGCACTCGTAATGGCCACTCTCGTCGCACCCTGTGCGCAGTCTCTATTGCTGCGGGCTGCTTAATGGAGCTGTGGCAAGTCGTTTGCAGACTGATCTCATCTCCGCTGAAATTCGCTCCCGCCTCCCTGTCTTCGTGAAACGGCCACGCCACGTGCCGCATGTTTAGCGCCTCCATGCCGCTGGCCGCGTAGCACAAATCTCGTGGCGTCAATGTGAGCAGTCCACAAAGTGATTGGCTAGCAGACTAAAAATGAATAATTTCTGGCTTTCATGTCACACTACAGTACTTGTTCCTTTTTTTAAATTCCGGCAACTGATTGTCAAAAATAAGTGAGGGTGCGGTGAACTGGTAAATAAAGTCAAAGAAGGGTGTTTCAAAAACACATTTATAAACTTCGCGGACAGGTTCCTTACCATAAACAAGAAAATAACTTCATATGTACATATATGTCCAAAAATCCTTCGTTTTCCAGCTATTGAAGACGTTTAACTGCTTTGTAGGTACAACCCAAGAACTTCACTTACCTTGGCAGCAATTTACTCATCGTTTATTAGATAACGTTGTGTTCCCAGGCATACTTTTTTACAGCCATCATTCGCCTGTCTTCAACGTGTCCACAGTGTACATATATTAAGAGTAGAGAGTTAACTGAAAATGCTCCATTCAAACATGGCAGAATATTCGCTTTATGAGCAGGAAGATGATTTCCATGTAGGGTCACCGGTAAATAATAGACACGAGGCTGCACGGCTGTATGAGACGGTGTTTCCAGACTGAAGACAGTCGAGTCATTAACTTTTGATGCTGTGTGTCGTCGCGTTCGCAAGATAGAATCCGTAGCACCATATGCTGTTAGTCAAGGAAGACCAGACATCACTCGTACGGGTGACCAGAAGGTGTACGTCTAAGGGCTGTCGAAAAGAGCGAGGTATTAGTGCGACACAAGTGGTCCTGGCATATGGTACATCTCCAAGATCGGCATTTAAGATAATTCACGAGCAACTCATGTATCCGTATCATCCTCAAAGTGTGTAGGGCCTCAAGCCTACTGATAAGTTTAGTTATATCTACAGACGAGGTAACGTTTTCATGAGACTGAATAACAAATTTCCGCAAGCAAAGCATATGTGCCGATCGCAGTGTGCTACATGAAAGCATCAGTTTAAGATCAGTGCATGGGCTGGAACTTCAAAGGCCTCGTGGGGCCATACATTCTCCCAGCACAGGGCCTTTGTTTAGAACACGCTCCAAGGCCTACTAGAAGAAGTGCCCCTGTAAACAAGAAGAAAGATGTGGTTTATGCACAGTAGAGATCCAGCATATTTCAGTCTGTGTTTGAGAATCGCTGGCTGGTAACTACTGTGACGGATGGTTAGGTAGACGACGACCAGGTCCATAAGTGACAGGGGGCCCCCGACAACAGTCTTTGGGATTATTACATCTGAGGGCATCTTAAACAATCAGTCTATTCAGCAGATCACTCAGATGAGGAAACTCTTGATGAGCGTGTCATGGAACTCTGAGAAAACAGTCGAGGTCATCAGTCAGTATTAGAAAGGGTGTGTCAGTGCATGATTCGACGAGTGCATACCTGTTTAGAAGCAAGAAGAGGATATTTTGAGCGTATGTTATGTTTATGTGTCGATGAGTTCCAATCAATTACATTATAAACTTTCATTAATAACTCGAAAACGAAGCATTTTTCTGACATATATCTGCATGAACTTTTATTTCCGTTGAAGAAACCTGTCCCCAAAGTTAGTAAAAGTATTTATTAAACACCATGTACAACTGCAGAGTGTTTTGATGATTCATAAGATACTTTGTTCTAAAATGCTTCCTTGGATTTTTTGTTCACTGAGTATTGCCATGTCTTTCGGCACATTAGTTTCTTACGCTGCGTGTGCTCCTGGTTTATAGTTAAATGGTAGTGTAGGCTTGTAATCCGTTGCTTGATAGTGACCTGGGACTGTTATACATTTGATTAAGGCGTCATGATACTCAAGAAGAAGATCTATTTAAGATCTAACTTGGTTGTGTAATGAGTTGACTAATACAGCTGTGTGCAACCATACTTCTGCAAAAGTGAATTATTGTTATTGGCGTTTGTTTGCTGGCGATTATATGAGAACAGCCCTAACTATACTGTTTACAGTAACTCGGTCTCTGCTCAACCTTCCTCCTCTTATGCCATTTCCTCTTGCCTCGATATTGTGCTATTTACGTCTGTACGGAAATTTTTCTGTTCACTGATCCCCGTTACATCTGGTATGAGACTCTGTATATTTGATATGGCTTACTTGAATCTGCAGTTAGCAGAGCTTACATGAAATTGTTTTAGAAAACTTATGATTCTCCCATCGAACAAAATCGTGTTCACAGTTGTTGACTGAATTACTTCTCTCCAAAAGACAACAGATCCTGCAACTCTAGGTCAAACCCACAAGAAGAAAACAGGAACGACCTTCAAAAACCCTACCTCTCATTCCAGTTGACTTAAGGCCTATTGCCGATACGTCTTGAGGAGAGATGCAGCCCATTACTTCAGAAGCCGACATTTGATCTGGGGGACTTCAGCCAGATAACCCAATATATATATACCCTTTTAGTTCCTATGATAATGTTCTTGGTATCACCATAAAAAGGAAAATTAATAACAGTAGGCGTAAGGCTGTTGGATCCTATGATATAATTAGGACGCAGTTCAAAGTCGTTTGGCAAGATATGTGGAAGAAACAATTCACAGTGCGTAGCTAGACAAGCAACAAACAAAAATCATCCGGAAGAGATATTTGAAGAAGCGACTATTAAAGAGGAAAATATAAAAATTAAGAAACTGTAAGAAGAAAAAGGAAACCAAATTTGGTTTTCTGAAGAAACAGAATGTGAGTTGTTCAGAAGAATCTATTGCTGGTGGTAGTTTAAGAGTCATGGATTAACCTGTGGTCCAACGGATGTTTGACGATGAAGATGCAGCCTGTCATATGTATGAAGGCCAACAAAGAAGGGCTGTGAATAATAAGATTCTCGTGCAATGTTTGGCGGATAACGATTGTCCTGAAGTCTAAACTGCAGGAGTCTAAACTGCAGTCTACATCTGCGACATTCGTAAATAGATTCAAGAAAATTTAGTCGGTTTCCTTGTTCAGATTAAAAACCAGTGCAGTAACGTAGCCTTTAAAATTGTTTTTGATATCTTTTCACTCGTAAACTGATATCATTTAAGCTACTTATATTATCAATATTATCAACATTCGCGTAGCGCCGTGAACACTGCTTTTGTTTCAGTGCGAAAGTAGTGGCGATGATGCTAAAAGTAGCGTGCGTTTGGTTTCACCGTTCGAGAGTGTCGTCAGTTGGTTTGCAGGTCAGAGCTATGAAATAGAACGTTACTCTAAAAAGGATTAAAAAATGTGTTGGAAAGTATTTACTGATGTACTCCTGCGCACGTATGTCCTGTAATAATGCCGACGGTTTGTGGAACGTTAATGGCTAAACCGAATCATGAATAATATAGGTTCATATCCGATATTTGCTGAAGGTAACGACGCGAACAGTGAGATAATCAGCGCATGCAAGAATAGACAATCCCTAGTGGTTGTGAAAGTGATTAAAACCGACGTCTGAAAAGCTGTGTGTGAACATTTCAGGCCTACGAAGAAATTATATGTGAATATACTGACTGGTAGCCAAAGCATAACATATCAAAGATGATACTGTTGAAAATATGTACAAATCTGTTAAGGTAATGATACATGATGTGGCCTTTGAAGCTCGGGGGGGAGGGGGGGGGGGGAGGAGGGAGGGATAAACAAATTTGGGAAGCGAAAGGAGAAGTCCATGATGGTAGAGGAAGTAGAGGAATTGAAGGAGATGAAAAGGAGACCTATAACATACTGCTGAGCACTCGTCTTCACGAAGACCGTAAAACGTATGGATCTTAGCAGAAAGAAGGACAAAAGTTCACCACTAAACCGAAAAACGATGCGTGGCTGAAAATAGAAGAGGATATAGAAAAAGACTTAGGTGGTACTAGAGCAAGCAGATTGTGGAAGATACCGGAAACAATGTGAGCTGAAAACAAAGATAGTGCTAGGATTATTCTGATAAGACTGAAGAAGTCAGTGAAGTATTACCAAGCGCTGCTCACGGAGAAGAGACAGGAATCTAAGCAAGAGACGTTAAATTTGAAGGTAGAATACAAAGATCCGTGCCACAACTGATAATCTTGCAAGGAATTTATAAGGTTGTGAGACATATGAAAACGGGATATTACCAGGTCTGGGAGAAATAAACATGGAATTACCAAAGGCTGATCCTGTGGTTATTTATATATCTTTGGCAGTTGTATAATAAGTATTTGGAAGGGAGCCGGTTTCTCAAGGTACGGAAAAATTCTATTCTTACTTCAGTAACTAAGAAAGTGAATAGGTAGGACTGTGGAAATTTGCTGGACATAAGTGTGATGCCATCAGCAGCACGATTATATGAGAGAAATGTGAAGGAAAGAACAGAGGTGGATGCTATAGTACCCGATGAATAATTTTAGACCGGCGTGCTTATGTATTGATGGAATATTCACGTTACGGAATATGACAGAGAAAAGAACTGCCTCGGGGATAAGGATCCATTTAGTCTTTGTGGATTTGCGGAAGGCCTCTGATACGGTATCACAAAATAATCTATGGACAAGTGTGAAGAATAGCGGCGAATCAACAATTTACATCAGTGCCGTTTAAACAGTTCTATACGGACCGAGTGAAGTTCAGGCTGGTCGAAGTTTCCTGTTACAAAAGGGCTATGCCAGGACTGTACTGCAGCACCGACGCTGTTTACAAACTATGTGGAGGAACTTGAAGTGTGGAGAGGTATAGGAGTCCCGGTGGGTGATGAAGTTTTGAACACACCTCTCTTCGCTGACGACCAGGTCAACGTTTCAGGCGACCACACTCATGCTGAGTACATGCCTAGAACGTTAAAAGAGGAGTACGAAACATGGGCCCCACAGAAGCATAAAAGAACCGAATATATGAAGGCTGGCGTCAACACATTAAGGATCTCGTGGTAGGAGCTAGTGAGATCAACGGCTGTGGATTAAGATTTCATCAAAAGGAAAAAGCGAAGAAGATATAAATAATAAATTTGGACAGGAAATGCGGTCTGTACGACAACTGAACTCTGTCCTTTGGAATAACAAAATATCAAAAAGGAGCAAACAGCTGATTCATCGTTCAGTTGTTGAAGACATCACTACACACGCAGCAGAAACGTGGGTAATAAACGAGAGCCAGAGACACAAGTTGCTTGCAAGAGAGATGGACTTTTGAATACGAAGTTGTGGCAGCGGATACCTGCGGAAACAAGAAAGCGTGGACGACCTAGGAGAAGCTGACGTAGAGAGGTCCGTGACTTGATGAATGCCAGAGGACTACAAGAAGGAGACTGACAGAATCGCAGGAAGTGGAAAACGGAAACTGGTGCAGCCATAGAACACTCGCAAGATGGTGATGATGTTCTTATCTGTGCTCATATCAGGAGATGTTTTTATTATACACGTATGTCTAATTAATGTGTTGTTTGTGCATATATCTATCTTTTGTTTTCTCATTTTATTCTATGAATTATTTTTTATGTTGGTATAAAATTGGCAAAAACTGTAAAAATTTTACTCTCTGTGTTTTCTGTTCATCTTCTGGATTTCTAGATCTTGTGTTTTTTCCGTGCTGACAGTTTAAATTATTGGATAGAGGTTCCGCCTTTTACTCAAAATGTTGTTTTTTCTTGTTATCCAAACACCGAATACGCCGTGTTTTGGTTTGTGTAACTGAAATTACACAAAGTACATGCAATATGCGTGTGAAATTCCATCAGAACACGAAAGAAGAAGGATGATTCACAACAAAACACAACAATCTATCAATGTGAGACACAATACAGATGGTCCTGCCAATCCATTGTTTTCCAGTAAACAAAACCCACATGATGGCACAGAGGCGCCGAAACATGTTTGGGCAACAAGAGAAAACTGTTTTGCATAAAAGACAGGATCTATGACCAATATATTTTCTGCATTCGTGTAAATTCATGCTATGAATGAATATAATGTATGATGCAAGAGGACCTATTCTGTATTTAATGCATTGCTAAGCCCCTGTCAGGCACATTAATAGCATCTGAAAGATTTTGCTAAAGTGAAAGATTACTTTGACAAAACAAGCTATAGAAGTTATGGTCAGCGTTCATTTGTATTCGTTTGTTCAATATTAAAGCAAATGCATTACCTCAGTAACAACAGACTCATAATACTATTAAAAAAGTTTTACTAAAGTAAATTACTCCTAAACCTGTAAAACTCCTTTTTAAACTCAGCAGACAGTATTTCAGCGATGCCTGTATTACGAAACTACAGCTAAGGTACAAATAAGAGAATTTTATACAAATATTTTTATATTATTTATGCCGATAGCGCATGAGGAATAAGGACAGATTTCATTTAAACGATTCTCCGACATGTTCTTCAATTGTATTATAGATTGTCAACAATGCTCTACATTGCCATAATAAAGAAAAAGAAATAATTTCGTAGCCTTCATCGATTCATTGTTACAAAAAATTCGATTTTCCACTAAGGTTCCTGTAGCAGCATTATTCCTTAATGTCAGATACGGAATATCGAGAAACTGATATTAGAAGAGTTAGTGAGATGAACTAGGGATACGGAAGTATTTACATATTCTCAGTGGCTATTGAAATATGTAAAGAAAGGAAAATTTGGGAGAGAATGGAAAGGTCCGTGGCTCTTGCTGCGGCACAAGATCTCTATTGCGGAGCGAACAAGTAGAATAAACCTACTGATCAGTAAAATATTTCTGACAAGGTTCTAATAACATTTTGACCCACATTTGTTTAAATAAATAGCAGTATTTTGACTTCGTGTGAATCTAACATGTCATTGATAAGTGATCGCAGGTGGTTGATTCCAAATACCTGCTATCGTTTGAAGCTTTGTTCCTGTATTTTAAAATAAGATGAATTTTGAGGTCAGAACAACAAATGGATTTACATAACCAAAGTCACTACAATAGTGGAAAATGTCCTAACTGCAGTTAGCACTTCATTTTTCACTTGTGACTAATCAGTATTTATGATGCTATTAACAATCTGCTCAAAACATCAGTTGGAGGGGCAAAATTTAAATTCTGTGTGGTTACAAGTAATTAGAAACGAACTTCATTGCGCATTCATTTTTAAAAGGTGCCATAATGCCAGCTTTTTGCTATGTGATCTGAATTTCGACCATCTGCTAAAAATTTAGAAAAATAGACAAAACTGAACTGTTTCAAGTGACCGTAAGCTGTCCGGTCGGCTAATATCAAGTCTGATGCTACCATACGGGGTGAGGTTTTATTCTTTATAACCATGTGCCTGCCTACTCACTTGCCAAATTTAGAATGAGACTATCTTTCTCCGTAACATCTGGGCTGCAACTAAGCTGATATTTTCACCTAATATACGGTTCAGTAAGGAGGGAACTAGGGGGTGTTACAATACCGATTAATGCTGACACATTTCTGATGTAAACTTCAGTATATCATAATTGTACGGCTGGTGACGCTTCCCGATTCCCACTACCTGCGATCCTGCCAGTCTCCTTCTTGTAGTCCTTTAGCATTCATCGCGTCACGGACCTTTCGACTACAGGTTCTCCTAGGTCGTTCTCTGGGGTCTGCTACCACAACTTCCCCTCCAAAATTCCATCTCTAGTTCAAGCAACTTGTCTCTATGACACTTGTTTATTACATACGTTTCTGCTTCGTAAGTAGTGATGTTTCCAACGATAACGATATATCACCTGCTTGGTCCTTCTTGTTATTTTATTATTCCAAAGGACCGAGTTCAGTAGGCGTTTGGCCCTCCTGCTCTGTCCTGTTTTACTTAAAAGACTTATATCCGCTGATCTTACTGGCCTCATCCTCCAGATCCTCTATAGTATTGTCCCCAACCTTCAGATATTCATTTCTTTTATGATTGTTTTGAGGCCTCATCTCTACTCCTCATTTAACTTCCGAAGCATATACTTAGCAAAACTCTGGTCTCCTCCTGCGGTGGCCTGGTCGCCACTGAGGAGAAGTGTGTACAAAATTTCATCACACACAGGGACTCTCACGCCTCCACGTTTGTGCCTCTATGTTTGAAGTGCTTCTTCTACATAGATTTTAAACATCGTCGGTGCTATAGCACACCCCTGCTATAGCCTTTTTGAAACATGAAACTCCAGTGACCCTGAATTTCCTACTTTTAACGAATCTCACACAGTTTGTGCAGAACTCTTTCACTGCTTTGATGTAAATGTTGATACGACACTACTCTTCATACCTGTCCACATATTTTCCTGTGGTACCGCATCATAGACCTCAAATCCACGAGGGCTAAATGGGTCGTTGCCGTTCTGGCAGTTCATTCTTCAGCTACATTCCGTAATGCGAATATTCCATCAATAAATGGTTACCCTGGTCTAAAATAGATTCTGTTCTTCAGGTACTGTAGCCTCCACCTCTATTTTTTCCTTTAAGTTTCTTCCGTACAATCGCGCTGCTGATGACATCACACTTACGCCCCAAGAATTCTCCTTCTTATAGAGTGAAGTAACAACAGACTTTTTGACTTCCTTGAGTATCTGGACCCCTTCCAAATACTTATCATGAACTGGACCAAGATATCATACACAGCTATAGAAACCGGACTTGTTACTTCTATGTTCATTCCACCCGGACCTGGTAATACCCAAGTTTTCGTATCCATCACATTTTTACAAATTACTTGCAAGCTTATCCGTCGTGGCAAGAATGTTCATTTTTTTTCTGTCAAATTTTACGCTTTTGTATAAATTCCTTTTTCTTCTCCGAGAGGGACCGATGTCCTAGCAGTTGGTTCCCTTCCCCCCTCTTTTAACACAGCCATCCAATCTCTTCTCCGCGAGCAGGGCTTGGTAATACTTCACCGACTCCTCCAATCTTATTCTTTGTTTTCATCTCTCATCGTCTTCGGTATCTTCCACGCTCTGTTTGCTGTAGTACAACCTTTTTTCAGTATCCTCTTCAATTTTCAGTCATGCATCATGTTTTTTTTTAATGATGGTCTTTTGCACTTCTTTTCGTTTAGATCAATAGGTTGTACGGTCTTCCTCAGGCTGAGTGCACAGCCATATGTTATAGGTGTCCTTTTTTATTTTCACCAATTTCTCTATTTCCTTATTCCATCAAGAATTTTTCCTTGCTTTTCTCATTTGTTTTTTCTCCCTCAGACCTTCAATGACAGCATCATGTATCATACTTTAACAGGCTGGTGCATATTCTCAACGTTAGAATCCCTGATATGTGACGCCTTGGTCACCATATCAGTTGATAGAGGAAATGTCTTCTTTTCTCCTGCAAACTTAACGGATTATACCACACCTTCATCGACGTCACACTTGACAGCTCTCCAGTCGCTACTTCTTCCAGTCTAAAGGAAAAGTAAATTCTTGACACATGTCAATGGTCTGATCTGCGCTCGTGATCCCGTAAAATTCTCACGTCTTTAATAAACAGGCTTTATTTCCGCCGTGTTATCACATGATCAATTATTGGTCTTACCTTACGAATCGGTTGTTCTCACGTACAATGATGTATTGACTTATGCCTAAAGCATCCATTAATTACCTTCAAAGCATCTTTCTGTCATAATTCTATCTGCCTATCGTCATTGTCTTGAATCACATTTTGCCTATGCTGACCAACGATGGGATCATTAGTTCTCCACACATCATGTGCTTCCAAGTTCCCAGTAACTAAAATTTATTTTCGATCATTTACCTTTTTAAGTGATCCCGTCAGTTCCCCATAAAATTGTTCTTTTTCCTCCATCTTGGCGTCCTCGTTAGGTGCGTATACTGCAGAGATCGGAGATCTGTGGCTTAATAATTACATTTGAATTTTAGAATACTATCACTAATCTGATTCCCAGTTGTTTCAACTTTCTTATATTTTTTTTCTCTTTTGTAAGACCATTACAAAGTACGAAAAGAGTTGGTTGATATTGATTTTCCCAATGCATAAGGTAAAGAGCTACACCACCAGTGAGCTGCGACCAAATACTACAGAAAAAACGCTCACCCCTGTTATAGAGCTTTCAAATGCTTTTACTAACGACACATTACATAGTTCGGGATTCAAAGAAATGACCGACGTTTGCTGATAGCAAACACTTATTTACATCAATGAAGAAAGCTAAACATTTGTACTGGGTCGGGATTCGAACCCAGCTCATTAGGCTGTGTGCACACAGTGGTCATCGCAACAGCACGAACTACCCTAGCACACCTCCCGTCAGACAGAAATTCTGATCATATCCTCACACTACTGACGTAGTTCCCTTTTCAAATTTCCTCGTTACATGAAGCATTTCGTTGATTACTGTAAGAGTTCGAGCGCTGATACATCTGCACTGAAATGATCAGTTGGTCGTCCTTCTTTTAATTTTACTGGGTATCCCACATAAAACCGGTACGCCTTACGCCAGAGATCCATGTAACAGTGAGCTAACTAATAAAGAATAAATACGAGTATTGTTAAAAGTCATAGTTACCTGCACCCAGATTTCCGATAAAATGCAGTGGAGCCAACTCTCGAGGCAGTGTTACCACTTCACAAGAAGTTAAACTACAGGTGATTAACAGCTACGTGAGGCGTGCCGGATGTACGTGGGACACCTCATCTAGTTGGTGTCTGTTCTTTCGGACACGTCGGAAAGAACAGACATATCCTGATCCCGGAGCCATTATGATCCAAGGCAAAAAGAAATCACTGACATTAACTGGTAATGGGCATTGATTTATGTCAATGGGGAAATGGGGAATTTGAAAATTTGTTCTGGAATGACATTCGAAACTGGGTCACCAGTTTACCAGGCAGACGCACTGACTACTGCGCCATCTTCCCATAGTGCTCATCTCAACTGCACGGACTGCCCTAATACGCCTCTCCTCAAGCCTGTAGTCTCAAATCGTCCACACTCTACCGATATAGTGCCATTTGCCCTTATCGTCATTTATCGCAGTATTTCGCCGATTCCTGTAGGAGATCGACCGTGGTGCATATCTGCACTGAAGTGATTAAATAGGCGTTCTCACTTTAGTTTTGTATGTGATACCAGTTCTTTCGAAGATGTTCAAAAGAACAGACACCACATACGTAACTTTACCGTATTCTTAACGAATATAAGCCCTCTAAAAGTTGGCAATGATAGACCAAAACAGTGTCGCCTGCTGATACGTCACAACAGGCGTTAGGATGAATTTAAGGAAAAACACTTGAAACGTGGACCCACATATTTCGTCATTCGTCTTTTCATTTAATACACTTTATTGCTTAACAACGGTTATTATGATTACAAATTAAAAACCTTGTCAAAAAACAAATACCAACGCTCACAATAATTTAATGAACTTGAACAGGATCATACCATTAAAAAAAGCTCTAACAATTTATTCCATTAACTTACACTTTTGTGTTCTGCCTTACGGCAGGTCTTGTCATGGGAGAAGCCTCGTCGGTGAGGTCCACTGCATGAGCGTCTACGGAACTGATTCCAGTGGTGGTTTCCCGTTGCCTTCCACTGGTGATGATGAAATGACAATGAGAACGACACAACACCCAGTCCCTGAGCGGAGAAAATCTCCTGAATCGAACCCGGGCCCCTTGGCGTGATAGAACGCCGCGCTGACACTCAGCTATCGGGGCGGACTATTCCATTAAGAACAGTGCATAAAACAAGGAATATACATAACTTCCCAAATACATGTAAGAGGTCACACCAACTAGGTGTGAGTGCAAGATGGTTCAACAAACTGAGTTTTGCCAGAAAAATCAATATCAAGTGACAGCCACTAAAAGTACCAACAATTTGCAAGTATGGATAAAACTTTAAACAAATATACAACGCCCCCTCAATGTACAGGAAGGATAACAAGTCACACCATAGACTGTGGCCGTTGGAAAGTCCTTAAGGGGCTCCGGAACGCCCTATACTTGCAATGTTAAAATAACGCGTATAAATTACATCTTTCCTCACAAAGTATTTGAGGTAGGAAGTTGAACTTTTTACAGATTATTTATTGGAATATGGGCTACAACTTAACACAGGGATTTCACAAAATTTTAGTTCAGTTATTAAAGATGATTATTTTTTTCAATTGTAATGAAAATTCACAACATTTTTTTGCAATTTTTATTTATATATTCAAAAATATACAGTTTTTTGGAAAAAGGCTGTGTTAAATTATGCAGAAGGTACTGTGTAACATTTACTGAAAGTTTGAAACAAATATGTTTGGAAGATCCTTAGAAAACATGTAATTAGTATGAGAAAATAAAAGTTTTGGGAATCGAGCGACAAAGATTGGATTAACTTTTTAGTGCATTCCACGTCCATAGGATGGATTATCTTCATCCTCTGCAAACTCCTCCTCCAGCTTCCTCTTGTTCCTCCTCCTGTTTACTCTTGCTTGTATTTCTAGACTCTTTACAGCCCTGTCTGCAGCCCGAAGGCGTTCCTTGTCTAAAGCAAGCATCGCTCGTACCATGTTAGAACCTATCTTCATTCCCATATTTCTAAATACCTTGCACCTTACAATGTTGCCATCATTGAAAGTCGCAACAGCATCATACACACCAAAGTGAAGTGTTTCTATTCCAACAAATACAGTCTTGGGGATTCTCGACCATATAACACTATTTACACTTTCATTGGGGTTTTGAGTTTTTCCGTGAATACACTTTTTCAACAGTTCAGGTGCTGCTAAGTCTCCGAAAATAGGTTTTATCACCTCCATTATTGCATGAGGCAGACTATGATTATGAGTGTACACTTCACCAGTTAGCAATCCTTTGTTATATTTACACCAACTGTCTTCTTGTTTGGGACACAAGCTATGTTGGGGATTGTCATCGTCTTTATTGTTTACAGTAATAACACATACCTTTGGCTTTCCAACATTTCTCCTTTTCTTAAAAGCCTTCAGAGGATTTCTAATAACTTTACTTTTACTCATTATTATACTTCAACAAAACAGAGACTCAAGAAACAGAATTAATTACGAATATTTTCGAGATAACGACAGAGTAAATAAACATGAAACAATCGACAGTCACACCAGCGATATATATTGAACCATCACAGGTTAGCCACAACACATACTTTATCTCACATCACTAAAATGTACCTGGTGAACACGGACGTTAATAATAACACCATTTGACAGCAGTTTAACAGCGCCACAGTGGGTCACGCCTATGTAGAACACATTTCAAAAAAAATTTAAAAATAGTTGTAGTCTTCGGAATTGAATAAATTATATATCTATTAAAAGGTAATAGTCTGCAGATTCAGAAAACGCAAAAAAGAAAAAAATTGAACTTTTCATGATTTTGAGCCTTTCCGGAGCCCCTTAACAATTTACAACTCTTAATAAAATCCCTTAAGCAGTACAAGAAAAGCTGGAAAGGCATACAATTTAAACGTGACTCCCTGCTGGTACTCACCAGCAGAAACATTAATAGTGACCCTTAAACAGATATACAATCCCTCAAAATACATGAAAAACTGGGAAGGCACACAAATTAAATGTGACTCCTAACTGGTACACACCACCAGAAACATTGACAACGTTCCTTAAATAAGTATGCAATCCCCCAAAATACAAGAAAAGGGGGAAAATTACAACAGGCGGCTATCACAGCCAACAGATAATAAGCTGGCAAGTTTTACAATGAATGGTATTAGCTAATCATTATGGATAAGAAAAAGAAAAACTGAACAGTTCATGTTAATAACTAAAGGGCTTTAAGACAACACACTTCAAAATTAGCAATAAGGGTGAAAGGTTTAATCAAGCAGTTAAAGAGCAAATATAGTGACAAGGTACTTCGGATTTTCAGAACACTCTTTAAAGTTTGTGTACCTGCTGAATTCACAATATTCGATAGACCAAGAGTTCTAGTATTAATTGGCCACACTCATCCTTCGCACGTATCAAACGATCAAATGTTGTTAACTTAGCCAACATGAGGCATAAAGGCGCCTGATGGCTGGCTAAGATGGACGTCGTGCGATGACGGAAGTGTCGCCGCAGCAGAAAGGAAACACGTATCTACTCTGGGCCCAGGAAACAGGGACACGTCGCCCGCTGCCACCACTACCTGCCAACACATGTCAGAAGTGACCAGTAAGCTATCCAAATAAGGCTACAAACGAGAATATCTAGGATGTGGGCCATATTAACTTATTCCCGAAGTGGCTACAAATGCAAGTTACAAGCTCGTGAAATATAGGCGGCTGCTAATCTAATTACTAGGGCATACTCATCTACAGAAAGTGCCTTGCCTTCGACATATACTATGTTGCAATATCGATTTCATCAGTGCAATTTAGAACAGACAGTGCTCGTAGACATCCACGGAGTATGGCCTGGAATCACAAATTATTGTCAGTTACACTGACCGATGACCAATGACACAATCATTCGGAGGCGCATTAATGTGTTAGGTCTAATTCCACATTAACACATTTTGGTCTTACGATAACAAGTACCAAAAATAAATATCACTTAACGGCACTCAGGTGTGAAGTGGACGTAACTTCAAGGATTCCAAGCGTGGATGTTATTGCCTCCAATCCGTACAGGTAATCTTCCAGGTGCCGTAAATCTTCAGAATGCAGAGCTAGCCGGAACTTGCTGACCAGGTTGCACGCGGCGTCCGCTGCTCTTCCCGCAACTCGCCACTATCAAGTCTCAATCGAATCGGAAAAGTTTGTCTCCGACAGATTTAACACTCGTCGCTCTCGAGGCTCATATCGGACAGCAGGAGTCATCCAAAACCAACAACTTGTCAGCCTCGTGCCCTCCAGGTAACTTTTCGTAAAAGTGTCCACCAGTAACAAACAACACATCTCTCGACCAAAGACCCTAGCCCCAGGTTCGATATCGGCAGCCCAAATAGTTAATGGCGCCAGCGGAGTGCCATGTCCGCCAAAATTAAAGACACCACGGCTTACCTGCTTCGCAGTGTGTCGGTCCACCTCTGGAACACAATACAGAGGCGATTCGGCATGGTACGGATTCAGAAAGTTCTTGGAATGCTTGCAGAGAGATGTGGCACCAAATGTCTATGCACAGATCACGCAATTTCCGTACATTAACCCTTTTGCTGGTGTAGACGTGTGACACGTCCTGTAAGGCTTTTTCCAGGGGTTGAAAGACGTCATTTAGTTTTCCCTGCAGTGCTATGGACGTCTGAATGCGTCCTGAGTCGCTGATCTCCCACTGCTGTGCACGGGTTACATCCATATCTCAGTCAATAAGAATGTTTCGAGTATTTATTATCCAACATACGTACCTCATTGGGTTCTATCGTTTGGAAAGAAACCTCGTTTCGGTATCTTGAAACTTTTATGAGATATGACGATCTTCATGCCTATATGATTCGTGATGCTTAAGGACGTGAATGGGCGCGCCTCGGACGCGACCGTTCTTCAGATATGAAACCGAATAACTCTAAAACAAAATGAAATATACGTCTGCTCTCAATTTTAAGTAAAATTTCAATATGTTATCTACATTCTGTTCACTGCAATGTATGAGCTGATATCAACCACACACAAAGTTTCAAAAATGGCTCTGAGCACTATGGGACTCAACTGCTGTGGTCATAAGTCCCCTAGAACTTAGAACTACTTAAACCTAACTAACCTAAGGACAGCACACAACACCCAGCCATCACGAGGCAGAGAAAATCCCTGACCCCGCCGGGAATCGAACCCGGGAACCCGGGCGTGGGAAGCGAGAACGCTACCGCATGACCACAAGATGCGGGCTTTCATGCATTGTTTTAGTCAACATCATGCAGCACATTATGACGGATAAGGAAGTTAAATTGAGTTCTTTATCTAGTGAAGGTATCAGACTGTAAGATGTGCGAAAGTCAAATTTTTTCACCAACAGTTTCCGTAAAATCGGGTGATAAATGTTTCACATCGGCCGGAGTGACGTCTCTTAGTATTTGGCGACCAGTACAGCCGTAAAAAACGCCTGGAATGCAAGAAGCACGTCTGTTCCAGCAAAGGCGTTAAGGGCTGGTGGTTTTTGGGCTCGGAGCTGATGCTCGATAGCGTCCCAGATGTTTACCATCGTTTTCAGATTGCATAAATTTCGTGAGCAAGACGTCATCTTCGGTTTACCAATATGCCCCTCAAACCGCTTCAGCACGATTCTGGCACCGTGACATGGACAGCAATACAGCTTGAAGATCCCTTCACCGTACGGGATGAAATCACACATGAAGGGATGCAGGTTGTTAGCAATTATGAACACGTAAGCACAGGAGTCATGGTGTCTTCGCGGCATAACAGTGCCCCCCCCCCCCCCCATCGACCTGCGTCCGTGGTGCGGTACATATTTCAAACAGCTGGTCGGCTGGATGGTGGCGTATCCGGATACGATCATTGACCAGGTGTAACAACCAACGTACTTTATTCGACCACGTGACGCGTTCCGATTAATGCTCGGTCGAATCTTGATGACGTCGTGTCCGCGCAGTTGCAATTGGGGACGTCATTGGGTTAACATAGGACGGCTGAATGGTGTACGTCGAAACACTTGTGTCTGCAACAGCAAAGTACTCTGACGTCAGATCAGCCAGTGATCGACACCTATCCTGCTTTACAGAGTGGTAATCCTCCAGCGTCCGCGTTGTCTGATGGAGTGTGGACGGCCAACATGATGTTGGCTACTCGCGATCTCACTAACGTTCAGCCACTGTCTATAGACGCCCACGAAGGCGGCACTCTAACAGCAGTCCAGTTCTGCTATATCCGAGATGCACAGGACCATAGCAAGCTGCCCTTAGTCAAAGTCGCTTACATCAGTGGATTATCCCACTCGCGGCACGACCCGTCGCTTGAGCGATTCCCCATTCGTCACTGCTCCGCTTACGCGCCGCTACCAGGCAGCAGTCACGATAGCGGCGAGCAGCTCTTGTGGTATTGAGCTCACCAGTCTAGTTGTTTACTCCTATCCTACATGTGAACTGAGAGACATACAGTGGTCTGGCGAAATCGTATTCATGGCTGAATAAGTCCTCTACATTAATGGAAGAAAGAAGGTAACTGCAACATTAAAGTTAACATCCTACTATATGGATTTATATCTGTAGTTGTATGTCATCCGATCTCCGAAATTCGCTTTTTTTAAAAACAGATCTCTCATGAGCACAGAAATACAGAAGTGTAAAAATAATCGTTAGTAGTTCACCATAACATGAATTTAAATCTGAATTTGTGAATCAACTCATCTCCGAAGTTCGCTCTTTATAAAACAGCATCTTCCATTTATCTTCCATATGAATAGAAAAGGTAGAAGTATAAAAATAATCGTTAGTTGTTCTCCACAAAGAGTTGTGAAGAAGGGTCCGTCTGATCAGAGTAGTTTTGCTCTTCCCACACAATCCCTTCTAGCAAGTATTAGAAAATTACACGTCATCTTTCGTCGTGAATTAAATGGGTGGATTTCTTTTGTTGCTGAGGTATACGCTCTGCCCATACTTCGATATTAACTTTCAGTAAGCGCATCTGGAGTTGCTACTTTTATCGTTTCGATAGCACAACGTCTTTGGGTAATAAGAAAAACTAAACTCCGTCCGAACTGGTGACGAAGGTCCAACGGTACCGACCGGCCGCCGTGTCATCCTCAGACCACAGGGGTCAATGGATGCGGATATGGAGGGGCATGTGGTCATCCCACCACTCTCCCGGCCGTATGTCAGTTTACGAGACCGGAGCCGCTACTTCTCAATCAAGTAGCTCCTCAGTTTGCCTCACAACAAGGTCTGAGTGCACCCCGCTTGCGAACAGCGCTCGACAGACCGGATGGTCACCCATCCAAGTGGTAGCCCAGCCCCACAGCGCTTAAGATCAGTGATCCGACGGGAACCGGTGTTACCATTGCGGCATGGCCGTTAGCCTTCGGTAATAAGAGAAATCAAAAAACTTTTAATCATAATTGTCTTAACATAATATTAAGTTATTTCTTAACGTAATGATAGAAATATTTTCACTATGTGACCATATACTGCAGAATGTTGGACTCATAAGAACTGTACAAATGCGACCGCTGCCGCGAAGTACTCCACTCATGTGTGTAGTTATCTTTCTATTGTTCAATACGCTAATCATGTGACGAAATACCTGTGTCATTGTTCGCCGAGTAGCGATAGTTTGCTGACAAATAAGTTGCTTCAAGTGTCAACAGGTATTTAATGACCCAACAATAACGTACCACAGAGGTCTGAAGTTCATCCTACAAAAGTCTGTAACTATCGTAACAATATTTGAACATTATCATTCCCCAGAGGTACACAAAGACGGAACATCCCTCGGTAAGAGCGGCAACACATTAAATATACTATTACATTATTTTATTCTGCGTACACTGAATACCGTGGCTCTAAATAATTAAGCTGAGACGCAGGAGAAGAGCGTGCTTAGCTTTTGTGTAACGTACAACTTGCTAACTATTTTTTTATTTATTTCGTCATAACAGACGAAGAAAATTTCCTGCAGTCCTTATAAACTGGACTTTTAGGGCGCATCAAAGAAATGCAGATTAAACCTTCCACTCGCTTACGACAGAGGTTAATTATACCTATATTATTTAATCTTTACTGCCAGTTTATTAACTACGACAGTGATAATAGAATTGATTGTTTTTATTGCAAAAGCACTCACGAATAAACGATGTAGCGTTTAGATTCAATAAGTAAACGTCGAATTCATGAAAAGAAATGCAGGAAACTAATGTAGAAGCACTCAGTAAAACACCTGAATCGAAACCATACCTAATAGTCTGCATAGTGTTTTCAGTAATTAGCTGAATACCTTGAAGCCACTGCCATTAAGAAGACATTACGTAGATTCATTCACCTCTTTTAGACAATACAAGAGCTTTCTATATCAGGCAGGCACCGGAATAACTCATCTCAAAGACAACGACTATGGCAGCAGCAAAGATGACGCTGAAGCTTCCGAAGTTCCCCTTTACTCCGTTTTCACCTACTTCAAGCTCATGTTTCCGATTTAATTTTAGTCGTTTTGTGGAAAATTAATATCCGACCAGTTTTGTTGCCATAAAACGTTCAAAGACGGTTTTAAAAAACTTATAAAGAGACGGTGAAGTACAGCTTCATCACGGACAGCTCGTTCCAATTTCCTACCAGGCATTTAATAATTTGAATTGGCTGACGGTACCCCGCTGACACAGATTAATTTCCGACCAAAGCGACCGAAAATAGCCCCGCGGCAATTTCCTGTCGGTGCACAGCCGGCATTAGGTACTTCCACAGCGACGGTGTGTCTGTCCTAGGGCTGTAGTTTTCTCTCCCACGCTTCAGGAGCTCCGTACTGACGATATGGCAATCACTGAGCTTGCCAGATTGAATGTACGGAAAATGTGCCCACGTTACAGAAGACGCGGCTCGCCACTGTACTGTGGAGAAATCCGCAGTTCCGCAGCTAAGCAGCTGGTTTCACAAAGCTTCGAAATGTACAGAGTAATTACAGAGTTTGCAATTCAATACATGCAGAGCAAGATTTGCGCAAATCACTGAGAGCTTGAACGACATTATTTCCTTCAAGTAACGATTTCGGTGACATGAAAGTCACTAAAACTGAAATGTTATGAACATAGAAGCCTAATCAATGATGGGATGATAGCCATCATACGCTGTATTTGCAGCAAGCAAAACGAAAAAATTATAAATACCGACGCTGATGATAACAGCTCATTATAACACTTATTAAAATATTCTGGGTTAATAAGAAATACTCGGAAGAATATCTTATTGAAATCCAACTTTTCATCCTCAACGTCAGAGGACGTCTTCAAAGTCGATTTTAGCTTTTTTTTAGCTTTGAATGTCTGGTTCACTGCCGACTGAAATAGAATTGTGTTGTTGCGTGCCCCTCTGCAGAGGTGTGACGTCACATGTTTCAGAAGCTCTTGCGCAGTTGGTCGTCGTCAGTTGTCGTCCACTGTTGCTATCACCCTATTGCGGAAGAGGGTACACATCTGCTTCGGCACCTGAATCAATATATGATTCAGTATCTCACCCTCCTCCTTCAGATAAAAATTACTGGGTGTTTAGTAAATTCTATTGCCTCCCTGTTTAGCCTACCATGGTATTCGCTTGTGGCCGACAGTATCAGAGTCCTGTCACATCGAATCCGATGGTCTCCTGGATGCAAAACGTGTTCCACAACAGCTGACCTGTCTGCCACGATGCACATAGGTCCTTCAAAGAATCTGCAAGCCCTTTGAAGATGTGCTAAGATGATGGGGACGAAATATTAGCATTAAATTAAAATTCATCACACCACAGCGTCATAGCCCGGAATATTTTAATAAGAGTGACATCTTCTGCCGTGCTGTAAATATTTGTATTATCTAAGTACTGTGCACCCAAAACAAATAAATAATTGTGTCTTATAAAATACTTAAAATACTAAAAATACTAAAATGACTGAGCAGTATGTCAGAAACGTTCATTGTTATTAGCATTTTATGTATTTTATGAGATGAGGCGGCATACACTGAGAATTTTCTTAGTGAGAACGGCACCGATAACGGAAGCTTACATATTTATTTTCGTGTTAGCGTATATTAGACCTACATCTCATCCAGACCTCAAGCATTATGACAGTAGCGGAGAACTTCCTTATCTCGATCTTGGGCATTAATGAGTATTAAAAATCGTAAGGGGTTTCGAGTATTGCCGGTAATATTTGATCTGGAAAACGAAAGAAGAAATTGTTTCACGTAAGCGTTTAATTTTGTCAATATGAAGACCAGTGTGGTAAGGGTAAGAAGAAAATACCTCAGTCAGCCTAACAGTGAACTACGACCGTGATTTGAGCGGAATGTGAATTTTGTTTTATGGGCATTATAATCGGACCCTAGGTAGTAAGAGATGACACGATAGGCACATAAATATGTCTCAGACCGCTGCCTAATTCCCATGAAACTATATTCAAGACTAAACTTCTGTGTTCTTAGGAATGTTTTCTTCGTAGTACCCCTACGTTTTCCATTAAGTAGATTGCGTGCTTGAAGTGCGGTTAAGGCTGATTTATAAAATACACACCTACGGCAGTACTAGCCTCATCGTTGGGATCAACTAGTATTTTGTGTATTACAGGACTTTCATCACAAATGGAGTCCGCCCCCGGTAGGTGAGTGGTCAGCGCGACAGAAGGTCAATCCTAAGGGCCCGGGTTCGATTCCCGGCTGGGTCGGAGATTTTCTCCACTCAGGGACAGTGTGTCGTGTTGTAATAATCATCAACATTTCATCCCCATCGACGCGCAAGTCGCCGAAGTGGCGTCAAATCGAAAGAATTACACCTGGCGAACGGTTTACCAGACGGAAGGCCCTAGTCACACGACATTTACATTACATTTATCACAAATGGTAGTCAGTTGGGGGCAAATCTGGCAAAAAGGGTGGATGTTCTAAGAAATAATCCTACTAATCCCTGTGTTTTTCCACTGTCAAAGGGGAGCCGGGTAGAGGGTCATCAGTAATCTGACTGGATTTCTGCGAGCCATCAAGACTCATCTCCTGTGATAACCTCTCAGAGCTCCACTTTCACCTTACGCCCTCCAATATTTGTTGGATGTATTCCAAGCTTCGTCTTCCTTCACAGTTTTTGCAACCTACGCCTCTCATTAGTACCATGAAAGTTATTTGCTGATTTCTTAACTGATGTTTCATATCCTGTCCTCTCTTCTTTTCTCTGTTTTCCATATGTTCCTTTCGTCGTCGGTACTTCAGAGAACTTCCTCACTCATTATAATACGAGTACGCCTGACTGTCCTCATTTGTCTGTGGAACAATATCTCAAATGCTTCGATTCTCATCTCTTTCCGCTTTCTACGGTGCATGGTTCAACTCTATACAATACTGGGCTCAAACCATAAATCCCCAAAAATTTCTTGTTCAAATGAAAGCAAACGTTTGATACTAGTACACTTTATTTTGCCAGGAACTCTGTCTTTGACTATGCTGGTCTGCATTTTATACCGCCCTTGCTTCTTCCGTCATTTTTGTTCCAAGGTCTCAGACTTAATTCACTTGATCAGCTTCGAGTCCCCAGTTTTGATGTTAACATTATCACAACTCTTATTTCTGCTACTCCTCACTCTACTCCCGTGTTTCCTTGTTCTACTCTCAGTCAGCAGTATATGTGCTGAGCAGACTGTTCATTCCAATACATGATTCCTGTTATTCTTTCAATGTCATCTGGGAATATTATCATCGACGTTCTTTAATGCTGACATAACTCCTCTCCTGAGTCTATTTTTTATTTCCGTAATCGCTTCTTCGATGTACATATTCAAAAGAAGAAACAAACGTTGCAACCCTGTCTCCAATCCTTTTCAAACCAGCACTTTCTTCTTCAACCTCCATCCATACTTTTCGTTCTTTGTTCTTATACATATCGTATATTACTCATCTTTCCCTATAACGTACACCAGTTTTTCTGAAAATTTCGTTCGTCTTGACCCATATTATGTGGCGTAATGCTTTCTCTAGGTGGAAAAAAATTATGGAGGTATCTTTATTTCCTTTAAGTCTTGCTTCCATTAACAAGCACAACATGAGACCGTCTTTCCGTTACCTATACCTTTCCAAAAGCCAAAATTACCGTCATCTAACAGTTCCTCAGTTTTTGTTTCATGACCTGAACATATATTTAAAAAATTTCCATTACAGACATTTCCTTCGTGCATTTTCGTAAAAATCGCGCTGCAGAGTAGTATTTGCAAGATGGAGATTTTTAGTGTTCCGTACCTCCAATGGAAAAGAGCGAGCCATTACAGGACCACTTTGCTGTCCGTTTGTGTCTCTGTCTTTTAAGACCCCTTTTTCTCAGGAATGGTCTGAGGTATTAAGCTTATATTTACGTCTTCTAGCGGTGTAAAAAATTTAAGCTCTTAAGTCAATGTAATCAAATGATGCCACCATTTATGCCACATGTTTTGAGGCAAACGCACTTATCAAAGCTGTAAGGTACTTTTGATGGAATCATGGAACTTGGCTCCGAAGTAAAAAATCCAGAAAATCCTTAATTTGTAATTATGTCACACAACTTCTTTCATATGCCTATTCTTGTCCGTCTGTCTGTCTATTCGTCTGTTGAGGCCCCTTTTTACCAGGAAGAGGTAGAGGCAATAGGTTGAAATATATCTCATATATTAAGGCCTATAGCACATAGGCATCGTAAAAACTTTAAGCTCTTAAGTCAAGCCAACCAATAGATACGGCCGTATATGTCACATATGTTGATACTTGCAAACTCTCTCTTTAAGCCTGCCGGGGTGGCCGAGTGGTTCTAGGCGCTACAGTCTGGAACCGCGTGACTGCTCCTGTCGCAGGTTCGAATCCTGCCTCGGGCATGGCTGTTTGTGATGTCCTTAGGTTAGTTAGGTTTAAGTGGTTCTAAGTTCTAGGGGACTGATGACCTCACAAGTCAAGTCCCATAGTTTTTTCTCTCGTTAAATCATATACATGGAAACAGTCTTGAGAATCTAGTCACACACACCTTGCAGCTACAGACAGGCCTGACCACATCGACCGCGTCAGTATAGAAACAGGAATTCGTACCATGAAGTCATCAAGGCGACTATGGTTACTAAAGTTGGTAAATCAGTCAAGGAGACTAAACGAGTATTCTGCTAGAGAGAGCAAATGATTAGTTGCCACCATCTCATTTAGCTCCGGTAAGATGGATGTAGGGGAATTATGGCTCAAGTTTAAACGGACTGTAAATCGTTCCTGGAGAAGTATGTGCCGATTAAGGACGGAAACGTCTCACCGTGATTTGACAATGAAACTCGGATACATCTGAGGAACAGAAAGTTGTTGCTCTCGATTCAAACGCGCAAATGACGACAGGCAAAAGTTAGTAGAAATTCATGCAGCTGTTAAAAGACCGTTACGCGAAGCATGCAACCACCGTCATACTTTAGCAAATGATCTTGTCGAGAACCTAAGGCAAATAGCTAAGCGGATCTAAGGCTTCTATCCAGTAACGCGTTGACCAGTCTGGTATGCGTTGTTCGGACTCTAGGCAAACGGTCTGGCACGTTTGCATTGTGCAAAAGGAGAGCGCGATCTCGCACACGTTTCACGCAAAACGTTCGGAAATTCACGCAGCTAGAAAAACTGGCTGCATGGGTTCTGAATGTCTTATACTGCAGACGACATTTACTAGAATATTATGTACTAATGTATACCAACTCCCACCCATGAACCATGGACTTCGATGTTGGCAGGGAGGCTTGTATGTCTCAGTGATACCGATAGCCGTACCTCGGGTGTAACCACAGAGGAGGGGCATATGCTGAGAGGCCACACAAACGTGTGGCTCCTGAAGAGGGCCAGGGCCAGACTTATCGGTAGTTGCAGGGCAACAGTCTGGATGACTGACTACTCTGGCCTCGTATCACAATCAAAACGGGCTTGCCATAACTTTTCCCGAGGCCATGCAACATTACTGTATGTTTAAATTCTGATGTCATGCTCGTAGGTAAAATATTCTGGAGGTAAAATAGTCCCACATTCAGATCTTCGGGCGGGGAGTACTCAGGAGGCAGTCGTCATCAGGGAAAACAAAACACGCGTTCTATGAATCGGAGCGAGGGGTATTAGAGACCTAATTGAGCAGGTACGTTACAAAATTTAGAAAGGGAAATGGATAGCTTAATGTTAGATACATTAGGAATTACTGAAGTTCGGTGGTGGGAGGAAAAGCGCTTCTGATCAGGCTTATAAATACAAAATCAAATAGGAACAATGCAGGAACGGGTTTCATAATCGGTAAGAAAATCGGAATGTGAGTAAGCTGCTATAAACAGCACAGTGAACGCAGAATTGTAGAAAAGGCAGAAAAGAAGCCCACAGCCCTAAAGTAGTACTAGTTTCTATGCAAACTAGCTCCGAAGATGATGAAGGGATTGAAGAAATGTATAATTATATGAAAGAAATTACTCAGATAATTAATGGAGACGAAAATTTAGTAGTGGTGGAAGACTAATCCGACAGTAAGAAGAGGAAGAGAAAGAAAAATAATAGGTGAATATGGAATGTGGGAGAGGAATGAAAGACGAAGCCACATTTATCCATCACCAACACTTGCCTTAAGAATCTTGGACAAATGTTGTATACGTGAAGAAGAGGTTTCAGACTGATTATATAATCATAAGACAGAGATTTCAGAAGAATATTTTAAACTGTAAGACATTTCCAGCGGCAGATGTTGACTCCGACTTCAGTCACTTGATTATGAACTGCAGATTAAAACTGAAGACACTGCGGATAGGTAGGAAATTAACGAGATGGGACCTGGATAAATTGAATGAACCAGAGATTGTGGAGAGTTTCAGAGAACCATTAGGTAACGATTGACAAGAACAAGGGAAAGGAATATAAAAGAAAACGAATGGGTAGCTTAGAGACATGTAATTGTGAAGACAGTACAGGACCAAATAGGCAAAAAGACGAAACCTTGTACAAATCCTCGAATAACACGGAAGACACTGAATTTAATTGATGAAAGGAAGAAATTAAGCCTGCCAGAGTGGCAGCGTGATTCTAGGCGCTACAGTCTAAAGCCGCGCGACCGCTATGGTGGCAGGTTCGAATCCTACCTCGCGCATGGATGTGTGTGATGTCCTTAGGTTAGTTAGGTTTAAGTAGTTCTAAGTTCTAGGGGACTGATGACCTCAGAAGTTAAGTCCCATAGAGCTCAGTGCCATTTGAACCATCTGAAGAAATTAAAAATGCAGTAAATCGAGTTGAGAATACAAACTTCTAAAATTGAGACTGATAGGTAGCGCGAAATCGCTAAGCAGGAATGGCTAAAGGGCAAACCTAAGGATTTAGAAGCATATATCACTAGGGAAAAGATAGATAGCTCCCACAGGAAAATGAAAGAGACCTCTGGAGAAAAGAGAAGCAGCTTTATGAGTACCAAGAGCTCAGATCGAAAACCAGTTCTAAGCAAAGACGGGAAAGCTGATATGTGGAAGGCATATGTATACAGCGTTTATACAAGAGAGTTGTGTCTGAGAGCAATACCATGGAAATGGAACAGGACGTAGATGAAGATTAGAGGGGAGATATGACACTGCGAGAGGAATTTGAGAGAGAGCCGGCAGACCTAAGCAGAAAAAAGGTCCCAGTAATAGAAGGCATTCCGACAGAACTGCCGACAGCCTTGGGAGAAATAGCCATGACAGAATTCTTCCATCTTGTGTGTAAGATGTATGAGAGAGGAAAATTACGCTCAGACTTCGAGAAGAACATAGCAATTTCATTTATAAAGAAATTAGGTGTTGACATTTGCGAATTTTACCGAACTATGAGTTTAATAAGTCATGGTTGCAAAATACTCACACGAATTCCTTGCAGAAGAATGGAAAAATTGGCAGAACTCGACCTTGAGGAATAGCAGTTTAGATTCCGGAAAAATCTAGGAATATGCGAAACAATACTGACCCTACTACTTCTCTTAGAAAATAAGTTAAGTCAAACCGACATTTATGGCATTTGGAGACTTAGAAAAAGCTTTTGACAACATTGACTAGAAAACGATCTTCAAATTTCTGAAAGTAGAAGGGATAAAATATGGGGAGCAAATGGGCATTTTCAACTTGTAGAAAAACCGGACGACAGTTGTAAGAGTCGAGGGGCACGAGAGGGAAAGGCACAAGTGTAGCCTATCCCCGATGTTATTCAATCTGTACATTTAGCAAACAGTAAAGGAAACCCAAGGAAAATTTGGAGCAGGAATTAAAGACTAGAGTTAAAATCTTTGAGGCTTGCTGATGACATCGTAATTCTGTCAGGACAACGAAGAACGTGGAACAGCGGCTGAAGGAAATAGACAGTGTCTTGAAAAGAGGGTGCAAGATGAACATTAACAGAAGCAAAACGAGGATAATGGAATGTAGTCGAATTAAATCAGGTGAAACTGAGAGGATTCTGTTGTTAAACGAGATACTTAAAGTTCTAGATGAGTTTTTCTGTTTGGGCAGAAAAATAACTGATGATTGCCGAAGAGGAGAAGCCATAAACTGTAGACTGACAATGGCAAAAAAAGCGTTTCCGAAGAAGATAAACCTAACTCCGAATAGACTCTGACGGAAACAATATCACCACACCAAAAAGTACTTGATACAGAGTAGTGGAATTTACGAATATGTTTCTCTAGGTAAAACATTTAAGTAATTAACAGTGCAAGATAACGGGTTAATCTAAGTGCAAGATACGCCATTTCAAATGTAAAATGCTGGGTCATTTTTAGCCTATATAACCACCGTAATGTTGAATGCAAGCATACAAACGTGCGTTCATTATGTTGTACAAGTTCCGAATGTCAATTCGTGCGATGAAATGCATTTGGGCGGTCAGCACAGGGATGTTTAATGCTGTTTGCGGATGACGCTGGAGTTGTTGTCCGATGATGTCCCACATGTGCTAGATTGGAGACAGATCTGGTGATCGAGCAGGACAAGGCAACTTATCGACACAGTGTAGGGCATGTTGGGCTACAACAGCGGTATGTTAGTGATCCGTGTTTTGTTGGAATACATCCCCAAAAATGATGTTCAGGAAAGGTGGCACCACGTGTTGAATCACCAGGTTGATGTACAAAATTTTCAGTCCTGGCGCGTGGGATAACGACGAGAGTAGTCCTTCTGTCATACGAAATCGAACCCCAAGCCATAATTTCAAATGTAGGTCCAGTGTGTCTAGCACGCGGACAGTTAAGTTGCGAGCCTTCAACTGGTCTCCTTCTAGCCAACACATAGCCATCATTGTCAACTACGCAGAAGCAGCCTTCATCAGAAAACACAACTGACCTCCACCCTGCCGTCCAATGAACTTGCGATTGACACCGCTGAAGTCGCAAATGGTGTTGGTTTCGGGTTAGTGGAATGCACTCTGCAGGGGTCTGGCTCGCAGCTGTCATTGAAGTCACTGACACAAAGAGCTGTCACAAATCATTGTGGTGCCAACTGCTGCTCAATTTGGTGCTGCAGATGCAGTAAGATAGGCCAGAGTTCCATCCCTAACACGATGGCCTTCCTTATCGGTAGTGTCACGTGGGCGTCCGGACACCGGTCTTATTGCGACTGTACATTCTCGTGACCACCACTGCCAGCAATCGTCCACAGAGGCTACATTCCTGCTATCTCGTTCTGGAGAGTCACGGAGAAAACATCCGCTTTTTCGAAGACCTATAACACAACTTCGTTCAGACTCAGTGAAGTGTTGATAATGGCGTCTTTGCCACCTGAAAGGCATTGTTGACCAACGTTAGCTTACCACGTCAATTGCGAAAGTAAGTAAGGCTCACGACTGTTATAGCACGTATTGAAAGCAAAACTACTAGCGCCTCTCTTATGTGAAAGGCACGAAATTTGAAACGACGTCATCTTTCAAATGCAGAAACTCACTTACCAACTTTCGTTTATGTTGCACAGTTCCTTCAAAGTGCTGCGGTTTTTTCCATTAGCGTTGATTTAAGTGCGAGAAAGTCTTTTCTGAAAGTATTTGTGTGGAGTGTAGTCACGTATGGAAGCGAAACACGTGTGATAAACAGTAGACGAGAAGAGAATAAAAGCCTTTGAAATATGGTGCTACAGGAGAATGCTAAAGATAAGATGGTAGATCGCATAACTATTGAGGAAGTACTGAAGAGGATTGAGAAGACAAGAAATGCGTGGCACAATTTGATTATAAGAAGGGATTCATTGATAGGACTCATCGTGAGACATTAATGGGTCGCGAATTTAGTAACTGAGGTAAGTGTGGGGAGTAAAAATCGTAGAGGGAGACCAAGACACGAAGAGAGTAAGCAGATTGAGAGGAATGTAGCTTGCAGCAGTTAATCGAAGGTGAAGAAGTTGGCATAATGGCAGAGTAGCATGGAGAGCTACATCAAACCAGTCTTCAGACTGAAGACCAAATCCACAAAAATTTGTGAATTTACCTTTTTCATTCAAGTGGTATTTTTAGTATTATCTTGATCTGTGTATTACTGCATTAATGTTTTTCGTCTCAAACGTAAGTTTTACGATTGTATTTGAACGCACCAGTGTTCAGCCTGCCTTCACTGTCTTCTGCTAACTCACTCCTCTGCTGCCTTTCACCCTGATAAGTACAACTGTTATTTCATCGTTCGACAAATGCTACCCCTCAATTATCACTACTACAGTCTGCCAAATCTAGTCTCTCGTCCGTAAATTCGTCGCTAAGGAGCTCTGCTTTCATCACTGTTTTTCATAGACTATAGTGGGAGTAATTTGCCTCGTCTTTGTATCGCATCTTTATAGTCGTCGTTCCAGCCACCACTCGCTCTAGAGCTTCCGCCTGCGCCTGTTTCTCACCTGGACGTCGCTTGCTGACGTCTCGCGGTATGTGCCTCCTCCCCAGACATAGGTCACTGTGGTCACTCATACCATCAGTCGCCAGTTTTGCATCTTTGTTCTCTCCTCATAACTGTCCACATCCATTTCATCTTTCAGATCATCTGTATTGTGCCGCAGCATATGTGAACAATGCACCATCACTTCAACAGAATTCCTGACAATAGAAACCACTTCAACGTTCGTCATGTATGCAGTCCATTCCTCAGTCCCAATCATGATAACGAGATCCCTCAGCCATCAGTTTTCCGCTCTTCCTTCTTTCCGTTCATATTTATACCATTGTGCCTCAGCGTTTCTCCTATTCAGCAGCCATTTCAACACCACCAGCAACAGCGCAATGAACTCAACATGGGCCCAGACTTCGTACTGACGGGCGATAATGCTCACTCAACCTCAAAGGGCGGTTGATATTTTCTTAGAAATGGAAGATCAAGCACGTATGTAATGGCCTGCTCGCTCTCTCGATTTCAATCCCATAGAGCATGTCTGGGATGTACTAGGGAGACGGGTTGCAGCACGTCAGCATCCATCAACCACTCTCCAAGACCTGTGAGCAGCTCTGGAGGAGGAATGGACCTTATTGCCTCAACATGAGACTGATGACGTTATACGTATCATGCCCCGTCGTTGTCAGGTCCGTATTGCTGCCAGAGATGATAAGACACCATACTGAGCACATTAGTCAGTTGTTTAGAATGTGTGTGCAAATCCGTTAAGTTGCAAAAAACCAAGAAAATGTTTGTCTACCGTTATGTATGTTCCAGTTGATTACGTTCTGTATTCTTTACATTGTTTCTATTTTACTATCACCTGTTTATATTGTTTTGTGGCAAAATAAACGCCACCTCGCAAACCGTTTTGTTTCTTGCTTTCATTTCGGACCCCAGTGTAGATAGGATCTTTAAGGCGAGATTCCGCGAACATTTATTGAACTTAAAAAGTCAGGTCATACACAACTCGGAATATTCTGAACGTTTGAAAGCTAGCCGCCACCATTCTCGGACCCCCAATAGTTAGAAAATATTACGTCCGGAAAAGAAGGGCAAAAATTGAGCTTATTTGAAGAGATGGAAATTACTGTGCCTTTAAGTGGCAATAATAGCAGGCTTCTAAAAGACAAATTGTCAGTAAGAATCAGAATTGTGATCTCATGTAACCCGTGATATAATAGGTCTCGTAAGTTAATAGCTGGTTCCTTTTACTTATTTTTGTAATGTGCAATTTTTCCGTTTGGCCCGTACCCCTCTTTTATTCATATTAACCCAATTTGTAACCTTCTATTACCTTTATTGAACTCTTTTAAAGCAACATTTGTTTGACTTTTTTTAATACTCAGTATTTCTCTGCTTAGATCTTAGACCCTAGTATCTACTTTTTTAAACTGTGCTATCTATTCTCATATTTCACTTGTATTTCCAGCGTTTTGTTGATTTTTCATCTCATGGCATGTTTTTGATGAATCGTACCTCTTATTTTTAATGATTCACTCCTATAGCTTTATGCTTAGCTTAGTCAAGAAGTTTCCGTCAGTTGTGCCCTCTGTGCTCGTTCCGCTTTCCTCTCGCGGCCCACATCCGCTTATTTCGCACTAGTTCCAATGTGGCCGCCCCGTAGACAGTTTATTTACCTAATTTCTGACTTAGGCAATGTGCATTTGGCTCTACCCTGAGCTTCATTCGGTGGTGTTCCCGATTTTCAAGGTAATTCCCAGTTACTTTTGTCATTTTGTTAATGCCCTTACTTTAATTTTTATGCTTTTACACTGGTTTATTACGGTCTTGTTTCAGTGAATCTACTCGGTCATAAATAATTTTTAGGTGGTTCATTTACCATTAGTTCCGACTGACCGTCTTTCTAGCCAGTGGTATGAAATGCTCTTTATAGCTTTTCGGAAGTGTTTATTTGTTGCCCCGTTGTCTGAAAAAAAAGTAATGTTTTAATGCAGCTTAGAACCATGCCCTACGATTATACTTTCGTAAGACTGTGCCCTTGCTTTTCTTTTCTTTTTAGAAAAAATCTGATGAAGCGTTAACATGCCGAAACACATTACTTCCAATAAAAGTAACTTTGCAACTGAGATTCTTTCTTTGCCGTATCCATCAGTCTATCACGGAGTGGAATAACCTATACAAACACATACATGTTCATTAAAAACGATGAAATTGTTTCGAACAGAACTACAGAATTCTTTCATACAGCACTGAAATCGCAATCAAAACACCATTCCTATGCAGTTATCACCATGTTTCTAACACATTTATCAACTGACTTACCAACATTTGTTCTGGAACCTGTTTATAAGAGCAGTAACAAGAGCTAAGGACTGACTAAAAATACGTACGTTACTTCATCTGTTGAGGTCAGCTATAAAATGAGCATACGAAACAAGCAGAACAAAGACCAACTATTTATTATAAATGAGAAATATATATTATTATAGTACTGTGTACCAAACTAAAGAGTTCTCGAGAGTTACACGAAAAGATTAGCCCCAACATGAATTACTTGTACTAACATTATTATTTGTCTCTGCTTATTTAATGAGGAATTTGGGTATTAAATATTTGAGAAGCCTAGCAAGGAAACGACAAGAGAGAAGAAACGGGTAACGATTGCCGTTTGTGCGAGGTACAAAATGTAATACAAGATTTATTGTGTAGTAATAGTTACTGAAAAGAATTGATATTAAAGTGCATGTGGTAATTATATGTAAAGTATATATCTGAAATATTTAAAACTTGTATAACATATTTGCAAACGAATAATGGTCAAGCATAGGTATTTTTCAACTGAGGTAGTAGGTCCTGTGACAGAGTTGAGATAGGAGCAAGACATCTTACGGTCTTTAGCTGTTTGTGAGTGTTTGGCTAAGGTCGGTAAGCTATTGTGCGGCCAGTGAGCCGCACGTGGGTTAAGTGATGCGGACCTTTGGTGCAGAGCAGGGTGGAGGGTCTGAATCAGAGGCTCAGACCGTTTTGCGACCGTGTTGGCTGCAAAAAATGGTTCAAATGGCTCTGAGCACTATGGGACTTAACATCTGTGGTCATCAGTCCCCTAGAACTTACAACTACTTAAACCTAACTAACCTAACGACGTCACACACATCCATGCCCGAGGCAGGATTCGAACCTGCGACCGTAGCGGTCACGCGGTTCCAGACTGAAGCGCCTTTAACCGCACGGCCACACCGGCCGGCTGTTGGCTGCAGATTCCTTGACTTGCGCCATAGGGTGTTAGGGTTTCGGGTTCCGCTGAATAGGTCAGGAGTTCACTACACTCAGCTGGCGGCTACACGGGTAGCGGAGGCTGTGTGGCGTGGACTGGGCGGTTAGAAGGCCTCGGGAAAGTACGGGGTGGGGTGCAATATCAAAGGGTGCATGGCAAATACAGGACGTGCTTGGTTCAAGGAACAGTCGGAATTGTAGTTGTAAATTGTTGTAGTTGTGCTGGGATAGTCCCTGAGCTTCAAGCGCTAATAGAAAGCACAGAAGCTGAAATCGTTGTAGGTAGAGAAAGCTGGCTAAAGCCTGAAATAAGTTCTTCAGAAACTTTTACGAACTCTTAGACGGTGTTCAGATATATTAGGCAGAATTGGTGGTGGAGTGTTTGTGTCTGTCAGTAGTGGTTTATCTTGTAGTTAAGTCGAAGTAGATACTCTGTGCGAATTGGTATGGGTGGAGGTTATACTTAACAGCCGAACTAAGTTATTAATCGGCATCTTCTACCGACCCCCATACTCCGATGATATAGTTGCTGAACAGTTCAGAGAAAATTTGATTTTCGTTACAAATAAATACCCCACTCATACGGTTATAGTTGGTGGGGACTTCAACCTTCCCTCCATATGTTGGCAAAAACACTTGTTCAAAACTTGTGGTAGTCAGAAATCATCTTCCGAGATTGTCCTAAATGCTTTCTCCGAAAATTATTTCGAGCAGTTAGTCCACGAACCCACGCGAATTGTAAATGGTTGCGAAAACGCACTTGACCTCTTCGCCATAAACAATACAGAGCTAATAGAGAGCATCATGACTGATACAGGGATTAGTGATCACAAGGTCGTTGTAGCTGGGCTCAATACCGCTTCTTCCAAATTCACCAGAAACAAACCCAAAATAATTTTATTTAAAAAAGCGGATAAAGTGTCACTAGAAGCATTCCTAAGAGACAATCTCCATTCCTTCCGAACTGACTATGCAAATGTAGATGAGATGTGACTCAAATTCAAAGATATAGTAGAAACATCAATTGAGAGATTCATACCTCATAAATTGGTAAGAGATGGAACTGATACCCAATGGTACACAAAACAGGTCCGAACGCTGTTGCAGAGGCAACGGAAAAAGCATGCGAAGTTCAGAAGAACGCGAAAGCCCGAAGATCGGCTAAAATTTACAGACGCGCCAAATTTGGCACGGAATTCAATGCGAGATGCCTTTAGTAGGCTCCACAACGAAACATTGTCTCGAAATTTGGTACAAAATCCGAAGAAATTCTGGTCGTATGTAAAGTACACAAGCGGCAAGACGCAGTCAATACCTTCGTTGCGCAGTGCCGATGGTACTGTTACCGACGACTGTGCCGCTAAAGCGGAGTTATTGAACGCAGTTTTCCGAAATTCCTTCACCAGGGAAGACGAATGGAATATTCCAGAATTTGAAACACGAACAGCTGCTAGCATGAGTTTCTTAGAAGTAGACACCTTAGGGGTTGCGGAGCAACTCAAATCGCTTGATACGGGCAAGTCTTCAGGTCGAGATTGTATACCGATTAGGTTTCTTTCAGATTACGCTGATACAATAGCTCCCTACTTAGCAATCATATACAACCGCTCGCTCACCGATAGATCTGTACCTACAGATTGGAAAATTGCGCAGGTCGCACCAGTATTTAAGAAGGGTAGTAGGAGTAATCCATCGAACTACAGACCTATATCATTGACGTCGGTTTGTAGTAGGGTTTTGGAGCATATACTGTATTCATACATTATGAATCACCTCGAAGGGAACGATCTATTGATACGTAATCAGCATGGTTTCCGAAAACATCGTTCTTGTGCAACGCAGCTAGCTCTTTATTCGCACGAAGTAATGGCCGCTATCGGCAGGGGATTTCAAGTTGATTCCGTATTTCTAGATTTCCGGAAAGCTTTAGACACCGTTCCTCACAAGCGACTTCTAATCAAGCTGCGGGCCTATGGGGTATAGTCTGAGTTGTGCGACTGGATTCGTGATTTCCTGTCAGGAAGGTCGCAGTTCGTAGTAATAGAAGGCAAATCATCGAGTAAAACTGAAGTGCTATCAAGTGTTCCCCAGGGAAGAGTCCTGGGGCCTCTGCTGTTCCCGATCTATATAAATGACCTGGGTGACAATCTGAGCAGTTCTCTTAGGTTGTTCGCAGATGATGCTGTAATTTACCGTCTAGTAAGGTCATCCGAAGACCAGTATCAGTTGCAAAGCGATTTAGAAAAGATTTCTGTATGGTGTTGCAGGTGGTTCAAATAGTTCAAATGGTTCAAATGGCTCTGAGCACTATGGGAATTAACAGCTATGGTCATCAGTCCCCTAGAACTTAGAACTACTTAAACCTAACTAACCTAAGGACATCACACAACACCCAGCCATCACGAGGCAGAGAAAATCCCTGACCCCGCCGGGAATCGAACCCGGGAACCCGGGCGTGGGAAGCGAGAGCGCTACCGCACGACCACGAGAAGCGGGCAAGTTGCAGGTGGCAGTTGACGCTAAATAACTAAAAGTGTGAGGTGATCCACATGAGTTCCAAAAGAAATCCGTTGGAATTCGATTACTCGATAAATAGTACAATTCTCAAGGCTGTCAATTCAACTAAGTACCAGGGTGTTAAAATTACGAACAACTTCAGTTGGAAAGACCACACAGGTAATATTGTGGGGAAGGCGAGCCGAAGGTTGCGTTTCATTGGCAGGACACTTAGAAGATGCAACAAGTCCACTAAAGAGACAGCTTACACTACACTCGTTCGTCCTCTGTTAGAATATTGCTGCGCGGTGTGGGATCCTTACCAGGTGGGTTTGACGGAGGACATCGAAAGGGTGCAAAAAAGGGCAGCTCGTTTTGTATTATCACGTAATAGGGGAGGGAGTGTGGCAGATATGATACGCGAGTTGGGATGGAAGTCATTAAAGCAAAGACTTTTTCGTCGCGGCGAGATCTATTTACGAAATTTCAGTCACCGACTTTCTCATCCGAATGCGAAAATATTTTGTTGAGCCCAACCTACATAGGTAGGAATGATCATCAAAATGAAATAAGAGACATCAGAGCTCGAACAGAAAGGTTTAGGTGTTCGTTTTTCACGCGCGCTGTTCAGGAGTGGAATGGTAGAGAGATAGTGTGTTTGTGGTTCGATGAACCCTCTGCCAGCCACTTAAATGTGAACTGCAGAGTAGTCATGTAGATGCAGATGTAGTGTCTAATTCTTCCGGACTTAGACATATCAGCGTATTTGTCTACCACTTCATAAGAGAGAGATCGCGGACCGATAGTATAGACATCCACTGCTGAACTGTGTTTTAAAGAAATGGAACACTACAAATAGCCGTGATTGAACTTTTAAATGTTTAGAAACTTATTTAGATCATCCGTTTGTAGCACCAGACAATGTCTTTGGTATTCCTTATTCGTTGCCTGCTGTACCTCACTTTTCACGAAACCGAGAAGATGCGCCTGATTAAAGTGTTTCTGGACTTAAAACAGCTCCAATAAATTAACAGTAAGACACTGTATTTGTAAAAACGGTCAAAGCATTTTTCGAGAACTTACCCTTGTAAATAACTGACATTGTATTAATCTTTGTTCTGTGAATGTACACTCACCTCAACTGTGCTAAGTACGATCAAATTCTGTTTCCTTCTTCCTCTCTTACCAGCGGCACGCTACAGATGTAATTGTCTCCATTGTAAGCTTTTTGCTGATTATAAACGGGTCTCATTCTGTCAAACTGCATTTATATTTTTTAAATGATCTACCTTTCTCTTCTCCTGTTTCAGTTATGGTGAATGACGTCTGGCCATTTAATTCAAGTCGGTGTTAACACCACAATCGACTATTATAAGCACTCTATCGTTATATTTTATGTAGTACTCCGTTGTAGGTCACCAATCAGCTATCTCATGTAATGAAAGCAAAACAAGAGACGAAAATATAATACAGCGAGCACTCTAGGAATGTTTCGATGCGAGCGTTATGTATAAAGAATTACGTTGCTTGTGTCGATGATCGAGGCCTAATGTAAAACAAGTCTGAACCACATGAAATTTTAGTTACGAAAATAGTGATTCTACTACATTCTCATATGTTGAGACTCATTTATTGCGCAAGTATGGTGCTGTTTATGGTATGACTAATGTGATGGTGACGGCTTGGTCACTGATGCCAGTCATCATTGAGTGATTTTTCTGTGTTCCGAACAATTGACAGGACACTATCTGTAAAACATTACGTCAGTAACTGTACTCTAATTGGATTTCACGTGAACGAAGTCTAGAAACATGTATGTAAAGCACTATATAAATAAGGCAAGGAGCAAGGCGGAGAGCAATCACGATAGTTAACAATTTCAACCAGCCAGTTCTAAATTCGATTAGAAAAGCTAACAGTTTAACAGGTACAAGCCTAGATTACAGCACAGATATATACTGGCGTACATTAATATGGCGTGGCGATCTTGAGGTGAGCTCTTGTCGTTCACCCGGAATGATATTCCATCCAAGAGATGATTGATGTTATAGTAAAAGTCGCAAGTGATATGTGCATACACAGAATTCCACGTGTGTTTCACGGGGTGCGGGTGCTGCTACTGATCAACAAAACGGTGGCGTGAGCAACGAACCGGCCGCTGACGCGGTTTCATTCTTACTGTTGGCGGTGGCTTAGACATGAAGTCCGCATTTTTTAGGTTTAAATAGTTGAGAGAAATAACTTTGCATTTTGCTAGGCGATGTATAAAGATGATGCAACCTGTAGCATCTGGTTTTCTACTTTCTGTTTCGCTGCTATCAAGTGAATGAACTAGTTCAAGAGGTGTGCGTGGCACTCTATAAACAATACATATACAGTATAAGACCACTACAATCACCTAAAGGTAACATGGCCTCTGTGACACAATTTAAGTCACATGCAGTGAAGTCCATATTTCAGAAATAAAGTTTAATGCCTAACATAATTAAAGACCAAACAAGTAATTCACTACGGATATATAGCTTGTTGCCAGGCGCAAGTAACTAGAATATGCAAGTACTCTAATTCCCATTTCTATATATTTTATATGTAAACCATCAATTCTCAACGACGTTGCAACTTCCTGTAGACCTGCTCAAAGCTACCTAGAAGTACCTAACCCCATTATCTAATAAACTTTCCCGATGATTTGTTGTTCAGCTGGCGGGCTCTTGGTCGTTCCATTATTGTCTCAGTGATTCGCCATTCCTGATCTCACAGCTATCACAAGTATCAACCCAATCCAACAAGAATGCACAATAAATTATAATTTGACTACTCCTCAACAAACTGTTACATTTTAAGCGAGCAAACTAAAATTGAATGAAATGAATGAAAATTGCGTGTAACGAGTATAAAGTGACTTCTTTACATCCACCTGAGACGAAAGCAAAGAAACTATGAATAAAAGCTAGAAAACTATGAGCTAATGCTAGACCTGCAACCTAGAAAAAAAAGAAAGAAGTGGTCCTCAATAAAATCACATATCTATTTAGTATATTCTAGTGACCAACAATTGGTTATGATACTGCGTGATTTTTACGTATGTGTTAATAAGGATTTTATTTCAGAACAGCATAATACAGGACTTACATGATACTGATACAAACGAACCATTGTTCCATGCTACCTGTATCTGACGAGTGCACGCCGTCTCCTTTAAATAAAACCAACCTATTCCGAAGCCTGTAACTACTTTCTGCTTCACCGGCCTGGCACTCCGTGTCCCTACCTCCCTACAAGGGGTCCTGCCTTCGATGACCGACCCTTCCTTCCTACGTAGGGCCCAGTTCATTTTATGTCAACACGGAACATCATACGTCGACAGTTAACATTTAGACTGTACAAAGTAATAACAAAAAGTCTCTTTTAACATACATGCTGACATGATTCTTTTTTCTTAGTTATACTAACAATACGTCACTTAGTGAAATTGCCTTAATCTAACGAACAAGGAATTTAGCTATTTGTATTCAAACAAAATGTATAGAACACATTTGTAAGTTTCCTGTTCATGGACAGAACTTAAATCTCCTATTTTTCAGAATATGTGTACTGTATAATCGTCTCATCTGCGCTAAATACAATATGGTTTTATTTGGTTCTTTCACACTTAACAGCGCCACAATGCAGATGAGTTGTTGTAGTTGTGGTCTTCAGTCCTGAGACTGGTTTGATGCAGATCTCCATCCTACTCTTTCCTGTGCAAGCTTCTTCATCTACAAGTACCTACTGCACACTACTTCCTTCTGAATCTGCTTAGTGTATCCATCTCTTGTTCTCCCACTACTATTTTCACCTTCCACGCTGCCCTCCAGTACTAAATTGGTGATCCCTTGTTGCCTCAGAACATGTCCTACCAACCGATCCCTTCTTCTAGACAATTTCTGCCACAAATTCCTCTTCTCCCCAATTCTATTCAGTACCTCCTCATTAGTTACGTGATCTACCCATCTAATCTTCAGCATTCTTCTGTAGCACCACATTTCGAAAGCTTCTATTCTCTTTTTGTCCAAACTATTTATCGTCCATGTTTAACTTATTTCTGATATTTTCTCTATACTTTGGTAGATCTCTTCATTACGTATCTTTCTCCAGCCATCTTTACTTCGTATTACACCCATTATTTTTCTAATGATCTGTCTTTCAAGTACCTCTGTCCAGTATACAGTTCATCGCTAGGCATTCATACCCATATAAACATTCGGGTCGTACCATTGAGGTCTAGAGTTTTGGTTTGGTTTCTTTAGATATGCATTTCTTGTTTTAAATATTTTTTTCAAAACATATGCCCTCATTATTTAGTTAACACTTACTGCTACTGTACATTATCGTAGTCTGTGCTTTCGTGTAGTTCCTTATTTATGTTTATCTAGCGCTCTGTTTTACCTTTTGCTGTAACCTATGAATTTTAGTCGTTTTTTATATTTGTTATGAATTTTTTAAATTTTGAGACAAAATGTAGTTTATATTCTAGAAGATTAATTTGAATAATTGCGTCTGTCAGATATTCTGAAAGCACTGCAAAATTGTCTATCGAAGTCAGGCTGTTTACCCTAACTCCATTTGTTTCCCATCCTAGAATTACTTGTTCAGATTTCTGATTTTGTAGCTCCAATTTTCTGATACTATTTTCTCTAGAAAGCAGTTAAACAGTAAAGGTGATAAACCATCCCCTTTTCTAACACCAGAATTATATCCAAAGGGTAGTATAGTTCCATTATTAATTTAACTTCAGTTATCGTATTTGTTAGAGTTCCATGTACATTGTTTGCTAATTTTGCTTTAACACCAAATTCACTAGTTTGTTTTATGTTTGTATGTATAGCTTGCTGTGCTAGGCCAGCTTTACAGTCCGTTATTGTTCCCTGTGTATGTTATTCGCCTAGGTAGGTCCACCGTTCCTAACAACTTGTTTCTTTAAGACAAATAATAAGTTGGAAGTCAATCTTCATGTACGAGAAGGGTACATTTTTGTCTTAGAGAACGTTACGTATACGGTTTTCATTTAATAATTACACGTAAATGGTTCAGTATTTATTCACTGGTTCTGTGTAAGGCCGCTGTATCATTTAGTTAAAATTTTTTATGGACGAAATGCTTTGGCTCACAACCTAACCCCTATGTTATAAAGCGACCTACTGTCATTTAGTTCTCCAACTAATTATTTGTCTAATGAAAAATTACACACCATTTGTCTCTTACTATGAAGCATTGTGAAGAGTTCGAATTGTTTGATGTTGTTAGCGACTGAAGCAACTGTAAGACAAATGAGTTGCAACAGACTTATAAATGAATATAATGCAAAATATATTAAGCCCTGAAATTTATTCTGTATCATAGTGTATGGTTTTTGCGTCCAGGAAATTTACAAATTGAAATAGGTAAGCTTACATTTCAAAATTAATAATCTCTGGTACAAAATTAATGCTTTTTTAGGGACAATAATTGTTTAAAACCCCCCAATGAACCATGGACCTTGCCGTTGCTGGGGAGGCTTGCGTGCGTCAGCGATACAGATAGCCAGAGGGGTATCTGTTGAGAGGCCAGACAAACGTGTGGTTCCTGAAGAGGGGCAGCAGCCTTTTCAGTAGTTGCAGGGGCTACAGTCTGGATCATTGACTGATCTGGCCTTGTAACATAGCCAAAATGGCCTTGCTGTGCTGGTACTGCGAACGGCTGAAAGCAAGGGGAAACTATGGCCGTAATTTTTCCCGAGGGCATGCAGTTTTACTGTATGGTTAAATGATGATGGCGTCCTCTTGGGTAAAATATTCCGGAGGTACAATAGTCCCCCATTCGGATCTCCGGGCGGGTACTACTCAGGAGGACGTCGTTATCAGTAGAAAGAAAACTGGCATTCTACGGTCGGAGCGTCGAATGTCAGATACCTTAATCGGACAGGTAGGTTAGAAAATTTAAAAAGGGAAATGGATAGGTTAGAGTTAGATATAGTGGGAATTAGTGAAGTTCGGTAGCAGAAGGAACAAGAATTTTGGTCAGGCGAATACAGGATTATAAATACAAAATCAATAGGGGTAATGCAGGAGTAGGTTTAATAATGAATAAAAAAATAGGAGTGCGTGTAAGCTACCACAAACAGCACAGTGAACGCATTATTGTGGCCAAGATGGACACGAAGCCCACGCCTACCACAGTAGTACAAGTTTATATGCCAACTACCTCTGCAGATGACGAAGAAATTGAAGAAATGTATGATGAAATAAAAGAAATTATTCAGATAGTGAAGGGAGACGAAAATTTAATAATCATGGGTGACTGGAATTCGGTAGTAGGAAAAGGGAGAGAAGGAAACGTAGTAGGTGAATATGGATTGGGGGGAAGAAATGAAAGAGGAAGCCGCATGGTAGAATTTTGCACAGAGCACAACTTAATCATAGCTAACACTTGGTTCAAGAATCATAAAAGAAGGTTTCAGATAGATTATATAATGGTAAGACACAGATTTAGGAACCAGGTTTTAAATTTTAAGACATTTCCAGGGGCAGATGTGGACTCTAACCACTATCTATTGGTTATGAACTGTAGATTAAAACTGAAGAAACTGCAAAAAGGTGAGAACTTAAGGAGATGGGACCTGGACAAACTGAAAGAACCAGAGGTTGTAGAGAGTTTCAGGGAGAGCATAAGGGAACAATTGACAGGAATGGGGGAAAGAAATGCAGTAGAAGAAGAATGGGTAGCTTTGAGGGATGAAGTAGTGAAGGCAGCAGAGGATAAAGTAGGTAAAAAGACGAGGGCTAGTAGAAATCCTTGGGTAACAGAAGAAATATTGAACTTAATTGGTGAAAGGAGAAAATAAATGCAGTGAATGAAGCAGGCAAAAAGGAATACAAACGTCTCAAAAATGAGATCGACAGGAAGTGCAAATCGGCTAAGCAGGGATGGCTAGAGGACAAATGGAAGATGTAGAGGCTTGTTTCACCAGGAGCAAGATAGATACTGCCTACAGGAAAATTAGAGACCTATGGAGAAACGAGAACCACTTGTATGAATATCAAGAGCTCAGATGGAAACCCAGTTCTAAGCAAAGAAGGGAAAGCAGAAAGGTGGAAGGAGTATATAGAGGGTCTATACAAGGGCGATGTACTTGAGGACAATATTATGGAAATGGAAGAGGATGTAGATGAAGATGAAATGGGAGATATGATATTGCATGAAGAGTTTGACAGAGCACTGAAAGACCTGAGTCGAAACAAGGCCCCCGGAGTAGACAATATTGCATTAGAACTAGTGACAGCCTTGGGAGAGCCAGTCCTGACAAAACTCTACCATCTGGTGAGCAAGATATATGAGACAGGCGAAATACCCTCAGACTTCAAGAAGAATATAATAATTCCAATCCCAAAGAAAGCAGGTGTGGACAGATGTGAAAATTACCGAACTATCATTTCAATAAGCCACGGCTGCAAAATACTAACGCGAATTCTTTAGAGACGAATGGAAAAGCTAGTAGAAGACGACCTCTGGAAAGATCAGTTTGGATTCCGTAGAAATATTGGCACACGTGAGGCAATACTGACCGTACGACTTATCTTAGAAGGTAGATTACGGAAAGGCAAACCTAAGTTTCTAGCATTTGTAGACATTGAGAAAGCTTTTGACAATGTTGACTGGAATACTCTCTTTCAAATTCTGAAGGTGGCAGGGGTAAAATACAGGGAGCGAAAGGCTATTTACAATTTGTACAGAAACCAGATGGCAGTTATAAGAGTGGAAGGACACGAAAGGGAAGCAGTGGTTGGGAAGGGAGTGAGAGAGGGTTGTAGCCTCTCCCCGATGTTATTCAATCTGTATATTGAGCAAGCAGTGAAGGAAACAAAAGAAAAAATCGGAGTAGGTATTGAAATCCATGGAGAAGAAATAAAAACTTTGAGATTTGCCGATGACATTGTAATTCTGTCACAGACAGCAAAGGACTTGGAAGAGCGGTTGAAGGGTATGGATAGTGTCTTGAAAGGAGGATATAAGATGAACATCAACAAAAGCAAAACGAGGATAATGGAATGTAGTCGAGTTAAGGCGGGTGATGCTGAGGGAATTAGATTAGGAAATGAGACACTTAATGTAGTAAAGGTGTTTTGCTATTTGGGGAGCAAAATAACTGATCATGGTCGAAGTAGAGAGGATACAAAATGTAGACTGGCAATGGCAAGAAAAGCGTTTCTGAAGAAGAGAAATTTGTTAACATCGAGTATAGATTTAAGTGTCAGGAAGTCGTTTCTGAAAGTACTTGTTTGGAGTGTAGCCGTGTATGGAAGTGAAACATGGACGATAAATAGTTTGTACAAGAAAAGAATAGAAGCTTTTGAAATGTGGTGCTACAGAAGAATGCTGAAGATTAGATGGGTAGATCACATAACTAATGAGGAGGTATTGAATAGGATTGGGGAGAAGAGAAATTTGTGGCACAACTTGACTAGAAGAAGGGATCGGTTGGTAGGACATGTTCTGAGGCATCAAGGGATCACCAATTCAGCATTGGAGGGCAGCGTGGAGGGTAAAAATCGTAGAGGGAGACCGAGAGATGAATTCACTAAGCAGAGATGTAGGTTGCAGTAGTAACTGGGAGATGAAGAAGCTTGCTCATAATCGAGTATCATGGAGAGCTGCATCAAACCAGTCTCAGGACTGAAGACCACAACAACAACAATGATTTAAATGAGAAACAGGTACTGAAAATACGTGACCATGAAAATGAGTCTTACTTGACACAGATAGTGTAGTAAAACGTTCGAGCAAAAATTTATTGAACGTAGTACAGGAAATTAGTGCGGCCACTTAAGAAGAAGAAGTATTGCAAGGTCACCGACTAGCAGGACCCACAAAACGTCACTTTCTTAGAATGAGGACATATTCAGAATACTGTTAACTTTAATGTTTTTCGTATGACATGTATTCCGTGTATATTGTCTATGTGATCCATAACTTTTGCGGAGTGATTTACACAAAGACATTGTAGAGTGTTAATGTCTAACCCTTACGTAAGAAAAATACTTAAATGTGTAATGACAGCTACCAGATTCATCGATCACATCTTTCTGTAAAGATTCGAAAGGGGATGGTATCGTCATCCGTTCATCATAACAGTATGAATCTTTTCATGGCTTTTACCAACACACATGTTAAACGACAAAGATTTGAGTCTCAAAATATAAAGACATTATGTTTTGCGTAATGATACGAAATTGTTGCTAGTGCTTAACATTTTTGATTGATGATGGATTAAGAGCAATTGTAATCAAAATGTAGAAGGACAAATTAGTTTTTTCGGTGTTCATTGAGACAGTTGTTGAAGAAAACGAGAATCAGGGCCTCTGCTTTAGGGGTTGTCTCGTTTCGCTGGAAGAAACTGTTTTATCAATATGGGCTTCTCTGTACGGTAGCAGCACCTTCTTGCCGTTCTCTCGACTGCGGTTGGCCCTCACCGGGTGTGGCACACGGGAACTATCTCACAGGCACATTTACCAGAGGGCGTGGCGACTGCTCCATCGATAAACAAGCCACGTCGGACTGAAATCCGGAAACCCCACCCCTCGCTATCACGTTAGACGGCTTCACTCGCCACCAAAGAGAATCATTGATTGTAAACCGCACTGAACTAGAGGTTCTACTCAACGCTGCGAACGCATTCAATAAATTAGAAACATTTTGAAATTAATTACTCGTACAAGCTCGTCTAACTTATTTGGCAATCAGGTAAAAGCCACCGGGAACATACAGTGTCGTTTCTGTCACACCTGTGAAAAATATATAATTCAGAAATAAACAAACTTTATTGAAAATATCTGCTATGGGGAGCCGTAAATGTGTAGCTATGCATTTTACTCTGCCATTAGTACTGTGTTCAGATGGCATTTTTTATTTTTGAAATATCGCTCGCATAATGGGCAAATATAATAAATCCAATACCAAAGAAAGCAGGTGTTGACAGATGTGAAAATTGCCGTACTATCAGTTTAATAAGCCACGCCTGCAAAATACTAACACGAATTCTTTACAGACGAATGGAAAAACTGGTAGAAGCCGTCCTTGGGGATTATCAGTTTGGATTCCGTAGAAATGTTGGAGCACGTAAGGCAATACTGACCCTACGGCTTATCTTAGAAAATAGATTAAGGAAAGGCAAACCTACGTTTCTAGCATTTGCAGACATAGAGAAAGCTTTTGACAATGTTGACTGGAATACTCTCTTTTAAATTCTGAAGTTGGAAGGTGTAAAATGCAGGGAGCGAAAGGCTATTTACAATTTGTACAGATACCAGATGGCAGTTATAAGAGTCGAGGGACATGAAAGGGAAGCAGAGGTTGGGAAGGGAGTGAGATAGGGTTGTAGCCTATCCCCGATGTTATTCAATCTGTATATTGAGCAAGCAGTAAAGTAAAGAAAAGAAAAATTCGGAGTAGGAATTAAAATCCACGGAGAAGATATAAAAACAATGTGGTTTGCCGATGACATTGTAAATCTGTCAGAGACAGCAAAGGACCTTGAAGAGCAGCTGAACGTAATGGACAGTGTCTTGAAAGGAGGATATAAGATAAACATCAACAAAAGCGAAACGAGGATAATGGAATGTAGTCTAATTAAATCGGGTGATGCTGAGGCAATTAGATTAGGAAATGAGACGCTATTTGGGGATCAAAATAACTGATGATGGTCGAAATAGAGAGGATATAAAATGTAGACCGGCAATGGCAAGGAAAGTGTTTCCGAAGAAGAGAAATTTGTTAACATCGAGTATAGATTTAAGTGTCAGGAAGTCGTTTCTGAAAGTATTTGTATGGAGTGTAGCCATGTATGGAAGTGAAACATGGACGATAAATAGTTTGGACTAGAAGAGAATAGAAGCTTTCGAAATGTGGTGCTACAGAAGAATGCTGAAGATTAGATGGGTAGATCACGTAACTAATGAGTAGGTATTGAATAGAATTAGGGAGAAGAGAAATCTGTGGCACACCTTGACTAGAAGAAGGGATTGGCTTGTGGGACATGTTATGAGGCATCAAGGGATCACCAATTTAGTACTGGAGGGCTGCGTGGAGGGTAAAAATCGTAGAGGGAGATCAGGAGATGAGTACACTAAGAAGATGCAGAAGGATGTACGTTGCAGTAGGTACGGGGAGATGAAGAAGCATGCACAGGATAGAGTAGCATTGAGAGCTGCATCAAACCAGTCTCTGGACTGAAGACCACAACAACAATGGGCAAATCATGATAACTGCTAGTCGCACATAGGCTTCGAAGCGCAATATGTAAGGCAATAAAACGTGAGCCACGATAAAATGGGAGAAGACGAATCTGATGCATTTTAATTAGGTGTCAAGGGGGCAGCTAAAATTATTGATGGTTACAGGTATCGAGAAGAACAGTTGTAAATGGTTCAAATGGCTCTGAGCACTATGGGACTCAACTGCTGTGGTCATCAGTCCCCTAGAACTTAGAACTACTTAAACCTAACTAGCCTAAGGACATCACACACATCCATGCCCGAGGCAGGATTCGAACCTGCGACAGTAGCAGTCGCACGGTTCCGGACTGCGCGCCCAGAACCGCGAGACCACCGCGGCCGGCAGAAGAGTTGTAAGACAAACCATGATGAGGACAGGAGACATATTGGAAATGCATGTGCTATGCCACGCATCAGTGGCCAGCATTGAGTTGGAGTAGAGGCAACATTAAACGATCTGACCAACGTTGAAATCTGTAAAATACATAAACGTGGATTTTTCGTGTCATGAGAGGGTGAATATGGAGATATTAGCACGAAACAGGCCGAATTGGGGGCTGGTAGAGAGCGACTGGAGAGGTTAACAGCTTAAAAAAGAGAGGAAAAGAGAGTCTGACACAGAGAGACACATGTATATGCGTTTCATATGCCTTAATCTGCCTTCTTTTTTTCTCACCCTTAACAACGAGGACATAACAGCACTGTTCACTGCATAATAGGTGGGATGAATGCTAACAGATTATTCTCTTGTTCTTATTGACTTTGACAACCCGTAAGAGGATTCATCAGCATGCAGTGTGCATTTTGTACATGTATCAGTATGCCACTATTGATTTCAATGCATCAATGGCTATTTACAGTCCAGAAGTGTACCTTAAGCCACCCGCGAATGGTCCGTGAAAGCTTTCGTGGCCAAGAAAATAGCCTATTTTTGTGACTTGACATTATGGAATTTCTCGTTTCACAGCATTCTGAAGCTTAAAAGAGTGGCTATAGCAATGCATAAGCGCTTCTCGGGGAGGAACGTGGCCATTGAGATGGAAGTTTGCTTTCTACGTTAAAAGCAGAACTTGGGAGACGCCACTTTGGATTAAGTTGCTTTTCGTGGAAGCTCGTGTGTTTGTTTGTGTGTGTCGCTTCAAATGGCTCTGAGCTCTATGGGACTACACTTCTGAGGTCATCAGTCCCCTAGAACGTAGAACTACTTAAACCTAAACAACGTAAGGACATCACACACACCCATGCCCAAGGCAGGATTCGAACATGCGACCGTAGCGGTCGCGCGGTTCCAGACTGTAGCGCCTAGAACCACTCGGACAACCCGGCCGGCTTTTGTGTGTGTGTGTGTGTGTGTGTGTGTGTGTGTGTGTGTGTGTGTGTGTGTGTGTGAATAACATTTCTCAGTTGGTTGTCCTTTTAAATGGCCACACTGAATGTTGGACCCCAGCTTTGATTACATATCAGAGAACATCAATATTCTTTCCTAATGCTTACAGTGCAGTTTGAATTTAAGTGAAAATGAAGAATCTAAGTAATGTCATGTGAGAAACCGAAAGTATTAGAGATTCCCTTTACAACTCACTATTTCAACGTGGTGTCGATCCGCTGGATAAAATGAGGTTTAATTGTTTCCTTCAAATCGCACACTTATGGGGCGTATACGCGCTAGTTTGACTAAATTTATGGCGTTACTTTACCAACTATCACAGAGGAAAATAGATTTGAATTATATTTGTTATTTGTTTTTTCAGTCCTGATGTTTTGACGCCCCAGGTTCCATGGATGTATTAAACCATAAGACTGGGTGGCCAGTCAGCACGCTGTCGCGTCCAGCGAGCGGTCCAGACGCCTAATGACATAAGGAAGGGGAGGAAGGTCTGTCCAGTTAGCTACGTGGAGACGGCTAACATGGTATTTTGAAGAAGTTATGGAACTCAGTCGGAAATATATGAAGAAATAGAGAAGACTTGGATAGTTACAGTCTTTAACTGCTCGTTGTAGCAAAACTGAATAAGTGATCTTTACGAATGTACACTATTCCTGGCGGTCCTACAACCATGGAGTGAGCTACGAGGCTAATTCAGAGACGCGAACATAGCCAGAGCAGAACTACGCAAGTCCTGTCTCGCACGGAGATCCCTCCTGGACCGCCTTCTGAAATGAAACCCCGAAACCGGGCGCCACCGCTACCGCCTTTATAGACAGCGTTGACCCCTTACGCGTTGGCGTTTGGCCACCGCCCTTCCGGCCCTCGTATGTTACCATAAAAGGTTGCCGCCAGCGCTTTAGTTGCGCCTCGCGCTTCACCATGTGACCTCACGTGATATCTCTTGAGTCTACGACACTTTTCCGGTCAACCCCCATCCTGGCGCGTCCTCCTTGTATTCTCAATAAAACTTACTCGTTCTGGCATCTGTTCTACCGCCTGTTAGGCGTTTCATGTTTGAAATATGCAACGCCTACCCCGTTAGGGAAAAATTTGTAGACGCTGTCCTCAGCGAATACAAATTTTTATACAACATTATTACATATTTTATTCATTCCTTACAATGGAAAGCACACAAATTTGGTTTACGGTATTACTCCGACTATAATAAATGTTTACAGTTTTCCATAAATAGATCTACCCTGCAAAAGAACACATTTACATTTCACACTTTACACCAATGTTACGTTCTTATACATACATTTATTTTCACAATAGGGGACATCGCAATCATGATTACACCATTCTTTTACAATCACTTTTACAATCAACTTCATCATCAATGTATATTTTGCTGCACTCTTCATAACACGATTACCACTTAATTTCATGACAAAGGAAACACTTAACAATTTCTTTACCTTTTTCACTTCCTTCCAGTTTAACATTTTGACAGACATCATGTCAACGTTATCGGCCCTTGTTTACCGAGCGAGGTGACGCAGTGGTTAGCACACAGGACTCGCATTCGGGAGGACGACGGTTCAAACTCGCGTCCGGCCATCCTGATTTAGGTTTTCCGTGGTTTCCCTAACTCGTTTCACACAATGCCGGGGTGGTTCCTTTGAAAGTGCACGGCCACTCCCTTCGCCACCATCTCCTAATCTGCTGGGACCGATGACCTCGCTGTTTGGTCGCCTTCCCTCCAAATCAACCAATCAACCAGCGCTTGTCCGTTTTAACACTTTGACAGATACTTCTGCGAACATCACTTCCCACATGTCTTGCAGGTACTACAGGTCTATCAAAAAATTTTCTTTTTACTGTCTTCCGATGTCTTGCTTGTAGGACGATACCTCTACATCTCTATCTGGGCACTGATTATCGGTAGTGTTTTTAACACATTTTTTCTGCAACCGTCACTCACCCTTTGTTTTGAATACAATTTAGAAACAGTCCTTGCGACATCTGCAGTACTTGAATAGGCAACTAATAATTACTATTATCACCACACCAGAGCCCATGAAACTTCAGAGAGATAACTGACTTAACTTGAAACTGCTGAATGCACTTCTTTCCTGATGCTCAGTTTCACTCTGGAACTCATCCAACGTACGTCCTGCAGCAGTTAGGTCATCTGGCTGCCTAACAAAAGGCTTTATCAGCAAATCTAACATAAATTCACTCATATTCTTTCTTTTGTTGTTTACAGCGCAGCAATCTATATCCATACTCAATTTTGACACAATGTCACTACTAGGGATATTTGTTCGCGTTATACGTTCAGATTGTATCACCATTTAAGGTGCATATCCACAACTTTTACCTAAAAATTTGAATTTCCCAGTACATCGAAGCACGGTATCTGCGGGTTCCAGATGACGGTAATGCCCTCATCCACCGGGGCAGCAAACAGCCATTCATTGCTACCTAGTGGTGTCCACAGACTTTCGTTCAATACTTCCAACATTTGCACGCAATCCTTCGGAACTTCTCGCACTGACTGCAGCATCTTCGCCTCACATCTCTCATGATCAGACGTAAACAAGAGAAAAAAACCTGTTTGCATGTTCTGAGTCCCTGATCTACAATTTACACTATAAACTGCTCGTTGTTTAACTTCGCATACCGGCGTTTTGCGTCATTAGTGAGAAGTAGCTCTTTCTCAGGGACAATATACATAAATAAACGCCTCGATCCGTCTTCATCTGACGGTAACGGTAGTATTCGGTAGAGGTAGTACACATTGTCCTCTACTAATGGGATATACGGCACGTAACTTAAGATATTTCCAACTATGAAAACATTCATATCAATAATTCTGATCAATCAATAACCGCTGTCGCCCGCAAGTGCGACAGGGAACTGCTTATCCTTGATGTCTATCAGTTCTAGATACTTCACTATCTGTACTGGATTGCTTAGATGCGACTCCACAATGACTTTCTGAGCGTTAACAATTGCTGATATTAACATATCCTATTCCCACTGTAGCTCATTGAATATGCCCGTGAGTTGTATTAGCTGTTCATTAACAGTGATCAAAATGACCGATTTCTGCAACCGTTTGTCAGTACTGTTCTCAAGTTCGCCCGCCGTGGCGGCCGTGCGGTTCTAGGCGCTGCAGTCTGGAACCGAGCGACCGCTACGGTCGCAGGTTCGAATCCTGCCTCGGGCATGGATGTGTGTGATATCCTTAGGTTAGTTAGGTTTAAGTAGTTCTAAGTTCTAGGGACTGATGACCTCAGATGTTAAGTCCCATAGTGCTAAGAGCCATTTGAACCATTTTGTTCTCAAGTTCTACTATGTGTCGGTTTAATTGTTTCATTCCATGCGTGATAATCTCTTCATTTTTTGCTATGGAGTTTACCGTTTAGTTGAAACTAGTCAAGGTAGCTGTAAATGTAGTCACTTGTTCCTTCAAAAGTCTGAGCAGGTGTTTCTGCTCTCCTTCTAAGACGTCTGTCTTCGCATTGAAGTACTTAGCGACATCTTCGACTAGGTTTCCGAACAAAATTTTACAGACCTCGCCCATGAAATTTAAGATCCGTTATTCCTTTATACGGGTTTAATGCCGTGCTAATTGTTCAATTAGTCCCTGCACCTTTTGAATTTTTCCTATGTTCCAATTTAATGCAAATTCTGCACTTCTACTCTCTGAAACATTCATGTTCGGTGACGCTAATCCATCCTTAAAATAAGTAATTGCCCGCCTGGAGAGAACCTCGGTGTGTACAAATTTTTCTTTCAGTCCCATCAATATGAAATAAAAATTTTCCGAGTTACATTGTAAATGTTATCGTATATAGTCCGGGTGAGGTCTGGAATTTAGTTACTTGCGTATTCGGTTCTTGTCTGGTGTGCTCAATCCCTGTGAGCTGGAGGATAACGCTGACGATGCAATACGACGCCGACATCTGGAATTAGAAAAACTCCTTCAATGTATTGGCATGAACACCAGATACTTGTCTCGTTTCAGGCAGATTACCACATTAGACCCCTTTGTTCGTACTTCTGTGTACGGATCTTGCCAATGCATATCTAACTTAAGCGATCTGCCTCATCATACGCTCTCATCAAACAACAGAACCCTGCCGCCACAACGAAATTCTGTGGGATTCTGCGTTCTGTCATAGTATTCCTTATTCTTTATTTTACATTGCGCCTTTTGCTCTCTCGCACTCCAGTACATTTCTTGCCTGCGCTCCTTTAGCTCTGCCACATTATCGTCAAAATTATACCTGATTCAAGCCGGACCTTTCTGCAGTATCCGTGGAATATTACACGTTATTCCAAAGAACAACTCATTTCGCGTATATCCTGTCGTACTGTGCGCTGCCGTATTATTTACAAAAACTGCAAATGGAACCCAACTGCCCCAATCTGTTTGCGCTTTATTTACACAATGCCTCAACATCTCCGCTAACGTTCGTTGCGACCTTTCTTACGTTCTGTTTCTTTGTGGGTGGTAGCTGGTGGTCTGAATCTTTTCAATACGCAGCGGTTTACATGCCCTTTTCATGGTTTCGCTCATGAAATTAGAATATTTCCACTGTCCATCTGATGTAATGGACCTACTATATCAATATTGCACCTTTCGAAAACGTGTTCAGGTGTTTTCGTGATTTCTAGAGGCATCATAATGTTTTTTCCGAGTGATCTTGTTGTTTTGACAACTTTCGCACATTCATATGTATTTCTCTTTCTTCATACCGTATCACACACGGTATTACTTTATTCGCTTATAGGTCCTCCCGGGTGTCCTCCAATGGGAGAATTGTGAAACTGTTTTAATATCGCGTCTTTTTCACCTTCGCTTATTTCTTCCGCCATTATCGGTTCAGCTTTCTCATTTCCTCATACATTTTTATTTGTCACTGATACAGTTTCCATACTTTCGAATATAATCTTTCACAGTCCTCGGCTCAGCTGTTTCGTGTCCTGTGTCCTTGTCAGCCGCGCCTTCTGCCTGTTCATGTGCGTCAACGACTCCGCTGTCTTCGCCTGCCCGTAGGTCCCTGACATGAACTACGGCTTCCGCGTCTGTCGTTTCCTGACCTAGACTACTGTTGCCTGTCGCCCTGACCTCTCTTATTCGCGAGAGCGCATCGGGCACTTGGTTCCCTTTGCCACACTTGTACACGATTTGATAATCATACTCCTCCAGCTTCAACCTAAACATCATAAATCTGGATGAAGGACCTGATATAGTACCTATCCAAGTTAGAGGTTTATTGTAAGTACATATCAAGAACTTTCTGCCAAATACGTATAGTCTAAAATATTTCATGGCCCAACAAATGGCCAACATCTAACTTTCAAGAGTACTGTATCCTCTTTCCGCCTTGTTTAGCGTCCTCAAGGCGTACGCAACAGGTAAGTCACTTCCAATTATTCCATGACTCAACAATATTCCGAAGCTTAATTGGCTAGCGTCAGTTGTAATTATGAAGTCCTCTTCAAAGTCAGTATGCTGCAGCGAAGGTGGACTTATCAGCTTCTCTTTTAAATACTGAAAAGCGTTCTCTTGCTCAACACTCCAGATGTAAGGCACTTCTTTCCTTACTAATTCGTGTAGCGGCTTTGCGATTTTGCTGAAGCTGCTTGTAGAACGTCGGTAGTATCCCATAAGTCTTAGATACACCTTTAATTGCTTTGTTGTTTTGGGCTAAGGATACTTCTCTGTTACCTTGACCTTCTGTGGGTGTGGCCTCAAGACCTCGGCCGATATAATATGGCCCAAGTAGTACACTTCATTTCGCAAAAATTCGCACTTTTCCACCTGTAAGTTTAAATTGTGGAGTCTCAGCCTTCCAAATACCTCTGGCAGTCGCCCATTCTGTTCCTCTAAGGAGGAGACGAATATGACCACGACGTACAGGTAGATGAACGGCTTATCACCTTGCAACCATGTCATAACGGAGTTCATCAATCTCCGGAACGTACTTGGAGTTGTTTTGAGTCCCATGGGCATTCTTTTGTAGTCATAATGCCCGTGCAACGAGCTGAAAGCCGTCTTTTCTTGATCCTCTTCGTTTAATGAAACCTGCTAATAGCTCTTCCACAAATCCAGGGGCTGGAAGTACTTCACCTTTCCAAGACCATCAAGAATTTAGTCTATTCTTGGTAACGGATAAACTGAATTTAGGGAGATCTCTTTCAGTTGCCTATAGTCTGTGACTATTCGCCACTTTTGCACTCCTCTAGCATCTTTCTTTTTAAGCTAAATTATTTACGGTAAGCTCCACCCACTCTTCCTTGGTACTATAATGTCATCCGCTAACATTTTCTCAATTTAATGCTGGAGTATCTCCTTTTGTGCTTGCCGTATTCTGTAGGGTCGCGAGCATACCACCCTACCTTCCGCTTCTGGGAGCAGTTTACTTTTGTGCCTGACACTGTCTGTGTAGGACAATTTGTCTCCCAGCAAATGGAAAATATCACTGTACATGGAACTCTATAACTGCTTTCCTTTCTTCCGCATTCAGATGGTCCAAGCGAATATTTTCCTTTGGAATACTTACTCTCACCTTCAACTATGGCTTATTTTTATGGAGAGTATTCACTCTGAAGGATTCTGTGAACAATTCCAGCTTTGGATCTGCTTCAGCTGCTGCCAGGGCACATTCTACTGACACACTTCTCTGTAGTGTTCAGCATATTTATTAGACATTCTCTCAACTCTACTTTTACCAGTGCCTTAGTACATACAGGCCCTTTGTGATCTCCTGTTTCGGAATGGTAGCCTCCCTCATTCCATTCGCCTCTGTTTTTATCCAACACACCCATTCCGCTGGGGCTCCAATAGTTATCGTTGAAACACTGCTAACGTTTGGTTTCCTCTCGTTTCGCTTCTCTCCGGCAATCCCTGCTACCTGCCGCTGTTGTCTTTCAACTGCTAATGACTTTCTGCCAGTGCTCACTCTCACCTTTCCACGTGTTTCTCGCTTCGCGCTTAAGCCTTTATTGAAAGAGCCTTCTCTCTCTTTTGATGTTAGTGTGCGGAGCTCATCTGGTGACTCCATTTTGATCTCGTGACGCACCTTTCACTCAACGTCTTAGCTTTTCCCAAAAGATCTTTGTCTTTCCTGCACATACGCAATGGTATTACAAGTGCTGGACTTCTAATCCTAACTGAACTGTGCGGAGCTCACAGTCTTGCTCCGTCTTCATTCAGTTCCGTTCCCCGTGGAGCCATAGGCTTCCGGTGGCATAACTGAATACTACTCTATTTTCCCTGGGAAATTCTCGGTCCACCAGCCAGTCATACGAAATATCAACATCTTCCCCGATGCAATGGAAGCAATGCGTCACTCGCATTCCGCTGCCCACTCGTAATCCGAGGTTTACTGTTCCCTCTGTCCTTGCAACTGTATAAGCGATTCCCCGAATCCTGCCCTACATTCAGCTGCATTACATTTTCCCCCGTCTTTTATTTTCCTAACTAGGCTTATCTGCGCCCCATTATCAATGAGAAACCTCAGGCGATCATTAACACCTTCGTCACAGTCCAGTCCTACAAAATGATTTTTACTTTCGCAAAAAAAAAAAAAAAAATAGAAAAATAAAAAAATGGCTCTGAGCACTGACTCAACATCTGAGGTCATCAGTCCCCTAGATCTTAGAACTACTTAAACCTAACTAACCTAAGGACATCACACACATCCATGTCCCAGGCAGGATTCGAACCTGCGACCGTAGCGGTCAGGCGGTTCCAGACTGAAGCGCCTAGAACCGCAAGGACACACCGGCTGGCTTTGCTTCTGCAGTTTGCTGTTAATACTTCCCCAGGCAAGACGTAAGGTGACTGCGTTTTTACGCCTTTACTTAGTTTTCCTGGATTTTACATTTCCCATGCGCATTCTGTGCATGGAAAGCACTCTCTGGGCAGTCTCTCGCATAAAGACCTTTACTTTCGTATCTAAAGCACGTTACAGGTTTATTCTGCAGACGTGGTCCCCTGCGACCCGGATAATTACATTGTGAGCGTTTCACTACTCGCCCTCGGTCAGTTTCCTTGCAATTTCCTGGTGCAACCGGTCCTACTTTTCGTATTACTTATCCGCTAAGACAGTCTCGCTTCTTATGGCCTGGCTTCCCACACTTGAAGCACTCCGAGGCCTTCTTTCCATTTCACTGCACGACACCAGCGCCACAGGCGATCATCGTTTCTCTGGGAAAGGATAATGCGCTCTCCTCCGTCAGAGCGATCTCTAAGGCTGCTGCTAGCGCTAACTGCTCACCGCGCGCTCGCACTATGGTCTTTATCCTATCGTCGTAAGTGCTCTGTGTGGTGTCACCGCCAGACACCACACTTGCTAGGTGGTAGCCTTTAAATCGGCCGCGGTCCATTAGTATACATCGGACCCGCGTGTCGCCACTGTCAGTGATTGCAGACCGAGCACCACCACACGGCAGGTCTAAAGAGGCGTCCTAGCACTCGCCCCAGTTGTACAGCCGACGTTCATAGCAAGGGTTCACTGACAAATTACGCTCTCATTTACCGAGACGATAGTTAGCATAGCCTTCAGCTACGTCATTTGCTACGACCTAGCAAGGCGCCGTATTCAATTGATATTTACATTGTGAAGCATGTACAGTCAAGAGCGATGTTCTACAATTTTGGATTAAAGTTAAGTATTACAGCAACTGCGTCCGTTTTCCTAAGTTCTCATTTCTCTGACCTGTTCCTGACCTCACGCCAGTCTGCGTGTAATTAAACACGTGCATTTCGGCCTCCTCTAGCAATACGGTGTTGGCTCTTCTGCCAACACAGCACTCTGGATAAACACAGCTCGGCTTAATTTCCAGACAAGGGCAAAGCTACCTTCTAATTATCATTCTCTCATGGTGTCTCTAATAGCTTCCCTGAAGTGGTGTTGCATTGTATACTACCTTGAGCCCCACTGTACTGTACTTTCTCCACGCTCTTGCTGACTTTGAACAATTGGTATAGTAATCAAGTGTCCTTTTGCTGCAGTATTCTTCTACTAATATGGCTCGCACATCTCGCAAAGTGGCGCTTAAATCTCTAACAGCTTACTGCTTGCCGAGCCCACTATCTCAGTTTTAACAAATTTCAAAAGAATATCATGCAGCTGTGGGTCAGCAATTTCAAATGTTAAATCGCAACTGTCGAGGAACACATTTAGAGTGTTCTTAGTGGCATTGAAGGACTTGAAAATTAATTTTAGCAAATCTGACAAATGAAGAACTTCCCTATCGGGTTGCTCGTGTCCGTCAGTGCCTGCGCTTGAAGCATTATCGCCGTCGTGTGACACGGCTGGTAATTTTTGTTTAACTCACCGCGGAATGTCTTCCTGCAGCCGTTCTTTCCGTGCGCCGTCCGCTACAAAGCGTTAACCTTGTGCCACCTGGCGTCGTCGCCGCTGCCGTCGCTGTTGACGTGTGCCTTGGGCTGTTCTGCGCCGCAGTCTGCAACTTCGGGCGTCTGTCTGTGGTGCCACCGCCGTGGCCTGCCACGCGCCCTGTGTTGCCAGGGACGTCGTCCGCCGTCGCCGGTGCCGCTGCACCGCCTCTGCGTCGCCTGATACTGCGCGCTGCCCGCCGCGCCAGCCGCATTGCTGGTTGCATCACACCGTCGTCCGCAGCCTGTCGCCGCCTTCTTCAACTGATGGTGCCACTGCAGCACGTCTCTGTGCGCCTTCGGTGACCACGTGCCGCTGTCGGCAGCCCCTGGCCGCCTTCCGGGATGTCCGCTTCGACCCCGGGCACCGTCCGTCTGCTGGTGCTGCTGCTGCTGTTGTTGTTGAGGCTACAACTCTTAGTCCTGGTCTTTTCTCCTTTCTCGACAGCTCGTTTACTCTCCTGGCTCCCTTCTCTGTCGCTGGCCTACGAACCAGTTACCCAAGTAATATAACTGAGGATTCTCAAAACCCATCCGACATTTTGCGTGACTTTAGGCTGAGTAGGTTAGATATTCCAAATAATGTGACATATTCCTACAACTCGCAGCGTGATAAATGCACGTTTATCCACGATGAACACATCCCATCACATTTATAATACAGGGTGAAGCGAAATTCGCCCAATCGGGCTTCGCAGTGCGACTCCTCACACGGCAGTGATAAAAAAATGTCTCTCACAAAATTTCATCCGGCGAGTACATCCAGCAGAAAAAGGACGTTAAAGAGTGGCTGTCGGGAAACACTGTAACAACACCTATGGTAACTACCTCTGACAGCACAGTTTAATCGTACTGCACAGATGGCGCACAGGCTATTTTGGGTTATCATGCAGGAGGTCGAGGGTTCGAAACTGGGTTCAAGAATGTTTTTCATTTGGTAAATGTAGTCCAAGTGGTACGGTATGTGGCATATTAATCGTCTACAGCGATTGTAGTGGGTCCTCTGGAAAACATTTACACGTCGTGGGCTCGAATTTATTCTCACCACTTCCTCTACTAGAAGCGAAACCTGTTTTCTTTGTGCCCTCCTCTAATGCTCACATAGATTAGTACCAACTATTATTCTTGCCTTCTTCAGGTCCATTACATTTCGTTAGGACCTTACGTTACCCGTAGGACTAGCAAAATGCTTTGCGAATAATGTCCAAACTCTGTTACTATTTGTATGTGTTATCACCATGGTCCCATTAATTGTTTCAACAGTATATTTCTTATTTGTTCAACCACCTATTTGTTGTGTTCAGCGTTACAAAATGCTGTAAATTTAGGGTACATGTGACATAAAAAAACGGTGTATATTACAGTATGAAATGTCAGAATGAAATTAGAAAAAAAGAAACATGAAAACATGCACCCCAATCCACGACTGAACCCTCGACGTTCTGCATGCTAATCCAAAACTCTGCCCACTGCACCAGCTTTTTTTTTCTTTATTAAAACAATCATATAAGCACATAAGCAGAAAAACAAAATAATGAAGTACTGGAACTGTTTCAACACGAATTGTATCCTACAATAGACTGAAGAATATGGCACTATATGGCACAATATAGTGCCATTTGTAAGCTTACAAAACAGAACAAAAATATAAAACTGACAAGAGCATCTTCAGTCCAGACAAAGACATAGAACCAAAACGCAAACATTAAAGCTTTGAAGCACGTTTGAACAGCGCTGTCAAAGGTAGTTACCATACGTTTTTTTACAGTGTTGCCAGATTGCCACTCTTTAACGTCCTTTTTCTGCCGGATATACTCGCCATACGAAATTGTGGCAGACATTTTTTTTATCGCTGGCATGTGAAGAGTCGCTCTGCGAAGCCCGAGTGCGCGAATTTCGCTTCACCCTGTACATGACGCGGCCAGTAAGCGTTCTAGACGCCTAATGACATAAGAAAGGGGAGGATGCTCCCTCCAGTAGGAGTTATGGAACCCCGTCTGAAAAATACGAACAAATAGGTAAGACTAGGATAACTACAACCTTTAATTGCTCATTGGAGAAAAACTCAGTGACCTCTATGAATGTACACCATTCCTGATTGTCCTACAGCCGTGGAGAGAACTACGAGGCTAATTCAGAACCGCGCCAGAGCCAAACAGCGCTAGTCCAAACCCCAGACCTGACCTGCATGGAGGTCGATCCTGGACCGCCTTATGAACTCCACTTCCCCTCCCCCCGTCGGGCACCGCCGCTACCACTTTTGTAGTAGCGTCGACCCCTTCCACGTTGGCGTCTGGCCACAGCACTTCCGGCCCTCGTATATTACCATATAAGGTTACTGCCAACACTCGAGTTGCAACTCGCGCTTCTCCATGTGAGCTCACTTGACAACTTATGAGTGTAGGTCACTTTTTGGTCAACGCCCGTCCTGTGTCGTCGCCTTTGTATTCTCAATAAAACCTACTCCTTCTGGCTTCTGTTCCACAGTCTTTAAGGTTTTCATATTTTAAATATGCGACAATGCGAGTAGCAGGGCAGGAACGATAGCCGAACACGTTCTCGACTTTGACAATCTACCATGTTCAAGAAAACCCTAAACCTTGTTTTCGGCGGTTTTAAAACGATCTTCTTCATGGTTGGTGTGGTTTTACTGGAAGAAAAGTGTCACTATTTCGGTGTCAATACATGATGTTTCTGGAACATTATTGGCCCTCGAATGTAATACGCTTGCCATGTCGAGAAGGAGAGGGTAATTATATACGGCTTGTCGATGATTGCTGCCCGTCTGCAGACCTGCACGAGGCTTCCAGTGGACATATTTTCTTCCTGATGCGTGTAAAAATACACTGATTGTTCCTCTATAGCTGCTAGTTTAGGCTGTCTCGTCCGTGCCCGGTATGGCTTGCAACCCGCAACAACGCGTGTCGCGTCGGACTGAAACAGTGTGCAGCCGGGACGCTGGAAGGTTGTAGCCATTCCGTGGCTGCTGCATGAAATCAGTCTGAAAACTCGTTGGTAGGGGACGTTGCCTAACCGTCCACTGACGCCCCTCTCTTAGAGTAAGTGCAGTAGTGGAAGTTTCTCTTACTTGGCCTCTTCTCTTGCTTTATGCCAGTTGCTCTTGGTTGCCCTTTTTATAATTGTGTCATACTTTTGGCGCGAAAAGTATGACGTGGTTCCCTCAATTCTGCTTTAATGTTACTAGTCATACTTATCCGGTGGGCATGGACAGTTAGTGTAATCAGGACAGAAAACTTCTGGGTTGGGTGGCTGTACCTCTACGCTTGCGTGAACAGGCCGGTGCACATTGGTTTCTGGTACACCTTGAGAACTAGTCCATCACTGATAGTTCTACATACCTCCTATTCCAAAACTTGTATCGTATCATTGTTTGCGGCTTTGTGAGTGAACTGTATATTCTTATGCAGGTTGTTGAAATGCTGAAGGAAGTTTCTTAGCTCTCCTTCCCCGTGTGGCTAGACAAAAAATACGTAATTCAAAAACTACAGGAGTAATGGTGCAGAAGGTATGGTCGTTTGCTCGAAAGCTTCCACTGAGAGGTCCGCAACCATTGGGAAGAGGAGGGAGACCACTACCACTCCATCTAACCTATCGTGATATTTTCCCTGCCAGGTGAAGTGCGTTAATGAGAGGCACAAAGGCAACAAATCATTGATATCAGGTGGGATCTCATACCGTGGGATAAGAATGGTCTTCTGTGTAAGTACATTGCCGAAAATAGACATAATATCAAAACCAACCACGTCAGTTGACTATATCACGTGTTTGTACAAAGTGTTAAGAATCGTTCCCGTAAAAGTCTGTTAAACTAGGCAACACAATTTACAATCCAGATGTTTTGCTATATAATAGGTAGGCAAATCGTTTCCATTCACTATAGGCCTCAGTGCATACTCTTATCTGTAGAGTTTAGGTACTTCATAAATTGTATGTGCTACTGGAACTATGGTCGTGAGTCTCTTGGCTTTGTCAGGACGAGCTCCTCGACTGATTTAAGAAGGCCTCCGTGTACTTGACATCGATCATTGCTTACAGGGTCGCACAATAGCTCATCAGTTTTCCTTTAATATTTTCAGGTGTCTATCACAATCGTAGCGATACCTTTCTCCTTCTGCAGAACCACAATAGCCCTGAATAAAAGTCTATCGGTGTACATGCCACGTCACTTCAGGATAAAACTCCAAGCTTTCGACCACTACCTCCATGGTCGTCGTCAGGGCTAAGACTGACTGTCGTGAACTTTTTTCCCTTTATTGTTATTTAACACATTACATAAGGTGGGCTGGCAGCAGCATAGTATGCTGCTCTTCAGCCACAGGTTTTACAAAAGAAAGAAAAAACAATGGAGTCACAAAAGATACAGAACATAGTGAGGGACAAAAAACAGTAGACAAAGTAACGAAAAAACACGAAGCCGTTCACACGCGAAGACAACCAAAGAAACTGTTAGCACCGAACATGGACACTGATGATAGAGACGACACGTGAACGATGGAGCGTGGGCGGCGGAAACACCGAAACCGATGGCGATGATCTCCGGCACGTGAATGTCCACTTATGCGAGTATGGGGACCTGCTAAGAGGGGAAGAAGGTGGTGGGGGAGGGAGAGGGGAGAGCTGAGATGCCAATGGGAGGGGAGATGCGGGGAGGAATGAACGTATAGGGGTAGGGGAATCCCGGGGGAGGAGGGGGAGGATGGGAGGAGGGAGGGAAGGGAGAGAGGGTGCCCTGAGGATAAAGCTCAGGAAGTGAGAGGGGAGGATCAAAGTTGATAGGAGGGGTAGATGGAGGGTAGGAGGCCATCATCAGGGATGGGAAGCTGGCGGAAGCGACCTTGGGAGAGGGTAACGATAGTGGAGAGATGGAGAGCAGGTGGTACGTGGAAATACAGGCGCGGCAGTGGGCAGGGGCGGGAGAGGATGTGAGAGACAAGCAGGTGAGGAGGACCTAGTTTATGGGAGGTGTTGAGGATCTGTATCCGTTCAAGAAAAAGGAGGAGGTGAGGGAACAGATTAAGGTCGTACAGGATCCATGTGGGGAGGGGGCGACGGATGCCATAGGTGAGGTGAAGAACATGGTGTTCGAAGATTTGAAGGGATTTGTAAAAGGTAGGAGGGGTGGAAATCCAGGCAGGGTGGGCGTAGCAGAGGATAGGCGGATGAGGGATTTATAGGTGTGGAAGATGGAGGGGTCCATACCCCATGTACGGCCAGAAAGGAGCTTGAGGAGACGGAGTCGGGAGCGTCTTGGCTTGGGTTGTCCAGGAGAGGCGACAGTCAATGGCGACGCCAAGGTACTTAAGGGTGGGGGTGAACGCGATGGGATGCCCATAGATGGTGACATAGAAGTCGAGGAGGCGGAAGGAAGGTGTGGGTTTGCCTACAATGGTCGCCTGGGTTTTGGAGGGATTGACCTTGAGCAACCACTGGTTGCACCAAGTGGTGAACTGGTCAAGATGGGATTGGAGAAGGTGTTGGGAGCACTGCAGGGTGGGGGCGAGGGCAAGGAAGGCGGTGTCACCGGCGTACTGGAGAAGGTGGATGGGGGGGGGGGGTGAAGGCAGCGGCATGTCCGCCGTATACAAAAGGTACAGAAGAGGGGAGACGGCGGAACATTGGGGCACATTGGCGGAGGGGAAAAAGGTGTAGGAATCCCTGTTATGGATGGTAACGTAGGAAGGACTTTGGGAAAGAAAGGACCCAATCAGACAGACGTAGTTAATAGAAAGGGCGAAGGTTTGGAGCTTCAAGAGGAGACTGGAATGCCACACACGATCATAGGCTCGTTCGAGGTCGAGGGAGAGGAAGATAGCAGAGCGACAGGAATTGTGCTGTTCGGGGAGGAGATGAGATGAGATGAGTGATGTGTAGGAGAAGGTCACCAGTAAAGAAGGACGGCCGAAAGCCACGCTGGGTAACGGGAGGGAGGCGGTGCTGGCAGATATGCTGGTGGATGTGTTGAGTGAGGTTGGATTCCAGGACTTTGCTGAAGACCGAGGTAAGGCTAATTGGATGGTAGGAGGAGACAGCGGACGGCCGTTTACTGGGTTTAAGGAACTTCAGGATACGGGAGGTCGGGGTAGTAGCTGGTGGACAGGACTACATTATAGAGCCTGGCCACAGTGGGGAGGAATGAGGCAGGAGGCAGGAGCTTCACGAAGGTGGCGATAGGTGACACGATCGTGGCCAGGAGCGGTGTTGCATTTCGTGCGGAGTGTAGCGATGATATCCTGAGTAGTGGCGGGGGAATTGAGTTCGGCATGTGCAATGTTGTCGAAGTACTGGAAACCAGAAACGAGGGGAGGGACAGAGGTGTCAGTTCGATCGCGGACATTCGGGAAGAGGGAGTAATCGAACTGGGGTTCGTCTTGGATGGTAAAGACATCAGAGAGGTTGGAGGCAAAGTGATTGGCCTTACTAAGGTTGTCAGGGGAAGGTTGATTATAATGAAGGAGAGGGAAGTAGGGAGGGGGTTTAGATCCGGTATGGCGGCGGAAGGCTGACCAGTACTTGGACGAGTTGAGAGGAAGTGTAGCATTAAGACGGGTGCATGTCTGTCGCCAGTCCTGGTGTTTCTTAGCCGCAAGCTGTTATGAAAGGTTTTTTTGTTTTTTTTCTTTATTGTTATTTGAAAACCTGTACAACAGGCGGGCTGTTAGCAGCATTCTACGCTGCTCTTCAGCCATAGAATACACAATGAGAAAAAACAGAAAGAATACACATAAGTTACAGTACGGTGGGCCATAAAACAGTAGACACATAAAGACAAACACAGAGCCGTTCGCACTCGACGATAATCCACACTGTAAACTGTTGACACGACGCACAAACACTGAAGATGGCGATGGCACAGGTGAACGATGGAGTGAGACGGTGAACACTGCACACTAAACACGACGGCACACACGAGACACTGATGGCGATGATCTCCAGCGCGCGAAAGTCCACGTAGCGTCTGTGAGTCTTGGGACCTGCCAAGAGGGGAAGAAGGGTGAGGGGGGTGGAGAGGGGAGACAAGGATGCCAATGGCTGAGGAGATGGGAGGAGGAGTAGGGAGACAGGGGACAGGAAGCCCAGGGGAGGAGTGGGGAGAAAAGGAGGAGGGAGGGTGTCCAAAGGAACAAACACAGGAAGAGGGAGGGAGGGAGGATCAAAGTTGGTAGGAGGGGTATATCGATGTGAGGAGGGCATCATCAGGGAGGGGGAGCTGGCGGAAGCCACCTTCGAGAGGGTAAGAATGGTGAAGAGATGGAGAATGGGTGGGACGTGGGAATACAGGCACGGCAGCGGGCAGGGGAGGGAGAGGATGGGGGAGACAAGCGGGTGGGGAGGATCGAGTTTTCGGGAGGTGTACAGGATCCGTATCCGTTCAAGGAAAAGGAGGAGGTGGGGGAATGGAATGAGGTCGTACAGGATCCGCATGGGGGATGGGAGACGGATGCGATAGGCGAGGCAGAGAGCATGGCATTCGGGATCTGAAGGGATTTGTAAAAGGAAGGGGGGGAGGGTGGAGCCAGGCAGGATGGGCGTAACAGAGGATAGGGCGGATGAGGGATTTATAGGTGTGGAGGATGGTGGAGGGGTCCAGACCCCATGTACGGCCAGAAAGGAGCTTGAGGAGATGGAGTCGGGCGTGTGCCTTGGATTGTCTGGAGATGGTGGGTCCAGGAGAGGCCACGGTCGAGGGTGACACCAAGGTACTTAAGGGTGGGAGCGAGGGCGATAGGACGGCCATAGATGGTGAGATAGAAATCAAGGAGGCGGAAGGAAGGGGTGGTTTTGCCTACAACGATCACATGAGATTTGGAGGGATTGACATTGAGCAACCACTGGTTGCACCAAGCAGTGAACCGGTCAAGATGGGATTGGAGAAGGTGTTGGGAATGCTGCAGGGTGGGGGCGAGGGCAAGGAAGGCGGTGTCATTGGCAAACTGGAGAAGGTGGATGGGGGGTGACGGCGGCGGCATGTCCGCCGTATACAAAAGGTACAGAAGAGGGGAGAGGACGGAGCCTTGGGGCACACCGGCGGAGGGAAAAAAGGTGTAGGAATCCGTGTTATGGATGGTGACGTAGGAAGGACGGTGGGAGAGAAAGGAGCCAATCAGACAGACGTAGTTAATGGGAAGGGCGAAGGTTTGGAGCTTGAAGAGGAGACTGGAATGCCATAAGCGGTCATAGGCACGTTCGAGGTCCAGGGAGAGGAAGATTGTGGAGCGTCGGGAATTTAGCTGTTCAGAAAGGAGACGAGTGAGGTGGAGGAGAAGGTCATCGGAAGAGCAGGACGGTCGAAAGCCACACTGCGTAACCGGAAGGAGGCGGTGCTGGCGGAGATACTGGTGGATATACTGGTGGATGTGTCGGGTGAGGATGGATTCCAGGACTTTGATGAAGATCGAGGTAAGGCTGATGGGATGGCTGGAGGAGATGGTGGACGGCGGTTTACCAGGTTTAAGGAACATCAGGATATGGGAGGTTTTCCACAGGTCGGGGTAGTAGCCAGTGGACAGGACTACATTGTAGAGCCTGGCCAGGGTGGAGAGGAAAGAGACAGGAGCTTCACGTAGGTGGCGGTAGGTGACACGATCGTGACAAGGAGCAGTGTTGCGTTTTGTGTGGAGTGTAGCAATGAGATCCTGTGTAGTGATGGGGGCATTGAGTTCCGTGTGTGCAATGTTGTCCAAGTACTGCAAACCAGGTGCGAGTGGAGGCACAGACGTGTCAGTTGAATCGCGGACGTCCGGGAAGAGGGAGTAATTGAACTGGGGATCGTCAGGGATGGAAAAGACATCAGAAAAGTAGGAGCAAAGTGATTGGCCTTACTAACGGTGTCAGGGATGGGGTGATCATCATGGAGAAGAGGATAGTAGGGTGACGGTTTAGTTCTGGTAAGGCGACTGAAGGCAGACCAGAACTTGGACGAGTTTATAGGTAGGGTAGCATTTAAACGGGTGCATGTCTGTCGCCAGTCCCAGCATTTCTTAGGCGCTAGCAAGTTTTGGATGTGTCGCTGGAGTTGCCGGGGCCGTAGTAGTGGGTCTGGGTCACGCATATGGAGGAAGGCATGGTAGAGACGGCGGGATTCACGGAGGAGGAGGGCGGCCTGTGGGGTAAGGTAGGACATTGGGGGTGGAAGGCGACATTAGGGACGTGGGCCTCCACGGCCTCAGACAACGTCTGCTGGAGAAAGGATTCGGCATGGATAACATCGTCAGGGTGGTGGTAGGTGAGGGGGTGGCCTTTGACCTGGGTGGAGAGGGTATCCCGGTAGGCATTCCAGTTGGCACGGGAATAATCATGGACGTACCTCGGGGGAGGGTCATTACAGGGGTCGGGGCGGGGGCGACGACTGTCTGAAACTGTGAGGAGGACAGGAAGATGGTCGCTACCAATGGGGTCTAGGACATACACCGCTATGTGGCCAAGGAGGTTGGGGGAGGAGAGGATGACATCGGGAGTGGAGTTGGATTCAGGGCGGGTGTGCTGGGGAATGGGAACAAAGTCGTCTTGGAGGGTGGAGAGGAACCGATGCCACCACCGTAACTGGGTGGCAGAGCGACTATGGATGTTGAGGTCAGCGGCGATCACGTTGGAGGAGAAGGTACGGTCAATGTGGGAGAGGAAGTCGAAAGGAATAGGGGCGTTAAGGTGGACATAGATGGTGGCGCAGGAAGAAGAGACTAAGGATCAGGTGTTCGGTGGGGTCGGGAAGGAGAGGTTGGAGCCGAACCGGCATCTGGCAGTGGTGGCCAATGGCAACTCCGCCACGCGCAATCCGGAGGGGAATATCAGAGCGATGGAGATGATATGGCGAAGTGTGGATGGTGTGGTGGGGTTGGAGGAAGGTTTCATTGAGGAGGAAGGCATCCACGCAGTGGGTTGCAAGGGTGTGCATGAAGAGGTTCTTGTTGCTGTGAAGGGAACGGATGTTGTTGAACAGGATACAGTGCTGTTGCGCCATGACAGGGATTTCGACGAGGGTGTCGAGACGGGAGAAGGTGAAATGGGCCTGGTTGTGGGAGTAGGTGGCATACATTTTTAGGTGGAAGACGGAACGTGCGGCGAGGGAGGCCTCTTGGAGGTTGTGAGGGCGCTGGAAAGGGTGGACGTTTTGTAGGACAATGGTGAGGAACCTGATGTCCTCAGCAGTGAGGGGGGGGGGGGGGACGAAGGGAATTGCCAGGAGGGGTGGGGGTGTCCAGAGGATGGACAGGGACAGTGAGTTCAGGAGTGGTCGGGTGGGGTCGGGCCTTACATTTTTGGGAGTAGGTGGGATGGGGGAGATTGCAGGTATTACAGGAGGGAGGGGATTGAAGGTTACAGCACTGCCGGAGGAAGTGCGCTTGCCTACAAAGCAGGCAGGTGGGGGCCTCGCGGCTCTCTGCTGTTGGGTGTGCGTTATAGTGCTGACACCTCTGGCAGCGCAGGGATTGAGGAGGGGAACGGGAGGGATCGACCTTATAGCGCTGGTTGAAGAGGAGGGCACCTTCCTTCAGGAGACAGACAATGGAGGGGGCGTCCTCAGAGAAAACCTGCATAAGGCGCGTGGGGCTGGCCGAGTTAAAAATGCGGCGGACCGCCCGCACATCCAGCGTGGGATGTGCCTTGAGCTCCACCAACACCTCCTCCTCTGTGATCGTCAGACAGCCGAGTGATCACAGGCAACGGACGGCGGGCAATGCGGGGGTTGGGGTTGGTGGGTAGGAGATGGAGAAGGAGCAGGGGTGAGGGAGCCGTTGGGGCCAAAACGGGTGATGGGAAGGCGGGAGAGGATGTAAGTATGGAGGGTGGAGCTGGGGGAGGAGATGAGAATGGAATCCCGTCTGGGAGTGAGGAGGGAGATGGGGGCACTAGGGAAGTGTTGGCGGAGGAGGAGGGAGAGATTACGAGCCTCGAGAAGGGAAGGATCAGGACGGGAGAGGAGGTATTTGTATAAAGAGGGGGGGAGGAGGAGGAGGAGGAGGAGGAAGAGGAGGAGGCGGAGGGAGCAGGGCCAGGCGGGGAGACATCCATGGCATCCTGGGGGGAAGGAGTTTCTATCCCGTGTTGCTTGCAGCGCCATCCCTTCAATCAAGAGGTAAAGTGCGGGAAGTTTTCCTCTGTGATTTTTCTTTATCCAGTGTACTCTTCCAGGTGTTGCTATGTGCTTTACCGTTGTCTCTGTTAAATTTGCTATCGCTAAGTCTAATTTCGACTGCTTCCCGGATCACAGAGTCCCAGTAATTCGATGTGTGGGCTATTACTCTCGTTTCTTCAAATAAAATCTTATGCTTCTTAAGCAGGCTATGTTCAGCCACCGCAGATTTTTCCAAATACTTGTATTTCAGGTGGCGCTGGTGCTCGATGCAACGGTCGGCAACGGTTCTTACCGACTGGCAGACGTAATTCTTGCCACATTCGCAAGGAATACTATAAATTCCCGGCATCCATAAGCCGAGACTATCTTTGACTGGCCTCAACATTTACTTAATTTTCCTAGGTGGTCGGAAAACTGGTTTTATTCCTTGCCTCTTTATGACGCTGCCTATCCTGCTTGTTGTAGCACCGCAAAATGGAAGCCGTTCTATGTGTTGCTTCTCCTCTTGTTTATGGACGGCATTATGTCCTTACTTTCTTGGACAATACTGATTTAATTTCACCGGCAGAATAACCATTCCTCTTGAAAACAGTCGTCAAATGGTTAATCTAGGGACTGAGGTGGTCCTTGTCGGAAATAGTCCTGGCTCTGTGTACTAAAGTATTCAGCATAACTGTCTTCTGAGACGGGTGATGGAAGCTGTGGCTATGCAGATATATGTCTGTATGCGTTGGCTTCCTGTACACAGCATGGCCCAGTCCTCCATCCGATTTTCGCTCCACCAACACATCTAAAAACGGTAACTTCCCTTCCTTCTCTACCTCCATTGTAAATTTTATGTTTGGATGTACACCACTGAAATGTTCGACGAACTGCTGCAGCGTGTCATGAGGCCAGATTAAAAAGGTGTCGTCGATGTATCTGTAGAAGGATGATGGGCGGAGGTGAGTGGTGCTGAACGCTCGTTGTTCAAAATGCTCCATGAAAAAATTCGCTATTGCGGGTGATAGTGGCGAACCCATGGCTGTTCCATCTGTCATTTCATAATAATTTCCAGTGTATAAAAGGTAAGTGGTCGTCAAGGTGTGCCGGAATAACTTCAAAATTTCTAAGGAAAAATGAGCAGCCATCAGTTGTAATGTGTCATCCATACTTTGGTGAACACAGAAACCAAGTCGAGGCTGAGCATGATATCATTTGGGCCTATCTTCATTTGTTTTATGATATCAGCAAACATTTTTGAATACGTAATATGATGTGGGCAGTGACCAACTATGGCTCTGAGCACTATGGGACTTAACATCTATGGTCATCAGTCCCCTAGAACTTAGAACTACTTAAACCTAACTAATCTAAGAACATCACACACATCCATACCCGAGGCAGGATTCGAACCTGCGACCGTAGCAGTCGCGCGGCTCCGGACTGAGAGCCTAGAACCGCTAGACCACCGCGGCCGGCGACCAACTATAGGCGCCAACAATTTAGTTAAGTGTTTTGCAAGCCTGTACTTAGGAGAGCCAATAGCGCTAAGAATCGGTCTCAACGGGACGTTCTCCTTATGTACCTTTGGCAAACCGTACAATCTTGGTGGCCTAGGTGCTCTCCGCCGTAAGTTCTTCACCAGTTCGTCGGAGAGGCAAGAGTTTTTTAGTAGCTCCCTTGTCTTCCTGCTGAGCGCCGATGTAGGATCCCGTCTGAGAATCCGATATGTGCTATCCTCGAGTAACAATCCAACTTTCTTGTGGTAATCTGTAGCATTGAGGATTACCGTGGCGTTCCCCTTGTCAACAGGTAAAACAACTACATCTTCATCCTTCTGCAACAATTTCAGTCCTTGTCTCTCCTCCCTGCTGATGTTTGACTTAGGCGGCTTGGATGTCGTTAAAATCCAGCTAGTAGCAAGCCTTACGTCATCCGCTGCTTCTTGAGGAAGATGACGAACTGCTTGTTCCACTCCACTAATAATCTCAACCACCGGTAACTTACGTGGAGCTGTTGCAAAGTTCAATGCTTTACTGAGAGCCGAGATGGTAGCTTCATCAAGTTCCTTGTCAGAGAAGTTGATAACAGTGCGGTGAATGCCGTTGGACCCAGTAGTTCCTTGATCATGGTTAAGCCGCTCAGATTTATCGGCCTGTTCGCCGTAGTCCTGCTTAAATTGGATAGTTGGTGTGCAGCCAAAGTCATATCCACCCATTCCCAGTCCAATGGTGAGAGGATTGCAGCCAGAAATAAATGGCAACTAAACTGCAGTTTATGGCGGGTCATGGCCCATCGAACATAGGCCGGTGTGAGGTGGAGGTTATACCATTAAGTAACAGTTTAGACTCTGTACATATGTACTGTTTGTGTTCTCCTTTTCTTCGGTTATAAATGTATAGCTATGGTGTTCTTTTAATCATTGACAAAGGTCTTCTTAGGCACTTGTGGGTTTTATTGTTCTGAAGAAGGTGTACTTATCTACGCCGAAACCTAGGTTAACACTAGGTGCTTTTTTCGCAGTCGAGGCGGGTTTCTAGTTTTTAATATATTAACCAACGATTTCTGACTCGCTGCAATGTTGAAGGTTCTTAATTTCTAAATTTTATGAACTAGGGGGCGTCTATTGGGGATGGAATAATTGTTCTGAAAGACAGAAGATTTTTTTGAGGTTCATGCGGAAATTTGGCTAAATCATGGTACGCGCTGTGCATACTATTAAAAATCGGACGTATCGGATGGTTAGTCTTGTGAACTTTCGTTTGAGAACAAAATTTCGGGGGCTGAGGGTTCATATTAATAAACATTTTCTTATGAAAAGGTTTCAGTAAAAATTTTGCGTCACTGGTAGCTGACCGGACCTCTTTTTGTAGTTCCGGAATCGGATCCTCATGTAGTTCCACAATATTATTTTCACTAAAAATATAATATTTTAGAAATGTGTTCAGAATGGCAATAACCAAACAGCAACCTTCTTCAGGCTTGGTTATTAAAGTATCAGAATCTTTAAGTTTATTATTAATAGATTTCATCAGTTTCCTATTGTTATGCGCAACATTTTGTAAATACGCTGTGTTCTACTGAGAATGTTAGCTACGTCAAAGGCAGTTCTGGTCTGACAGGAATTATCCATTATTGTACAATCGAGATCGATGTTTAGGTTCACAAATAACTTTTCTATTACACTTTTGTTTGACAGGTTGTGCATGATATTGTATTTTAGGCCTTTCTCAAGTAAGGCAGTTAATTTCTGCGTAAAAATTGTTAGTCTTATCTAAAATTCCTTTATAAAATACTTGACTGCTTTTATGAAAAGTATTTTGAGAAAAGTTTTCAGCAGGAAACATACAGAAAAGTTTACTAAGCTTCTTTCCGTGCCTACGCAGTATGCCTCGTCTACAAATTTCTAAATGTGCATTAATCTGTATCCATAAATGGTCAGTGTTAAGATTACAATTGATACGTAAGATTTCTTTGAGCTTCAAATATATGTAAGATGCCTCTTCATTGAGAACATCTTTCTTAGCATGTAGCCTTTTAACATGATGAGAAATGATATTTTCCACTACTGGTAAAGAAAAGCTTCGGAATTTTCTTACAATTTGCGAAGTTAATATAGGCTTTGACATAATTATGGTCTATGCACCGTTTTTCACATATCTTATTAAACTGAATGGCCGTAACTGTAGTTAGCAGTTTCTTCTTACATCATGGCTGGGCAGGCAGAAATCTTAAAGTTTTGAAAATGGGTACGAGGTAAAAATAACAGCAACAGCAGCCATCAGTCGCAAAAAAAGGAGTCTCTTGACCTAGGTCTCGGCATTGCTATCAGTGCCTTCATCAGAAATAAAACTCTCAAATTTGCCTACAACGTAATTACAAAATTACAGGAAAGAAAAGAATTTAAGTGTAAGTACTGGCTAGCAGTAGTACAACAAAGAAACAGTACTTACATGTCACGTATTAAACTAAAGATCAGACGATAAAGATTTAGTCGCAAAATTTATAAAACAGATCACATAAAAGGCAAGTCACTATGGGCTGCTCTCATGCGTCGAGCAACAGGTAGCGTCACACTGAGGCGCCCGAGTTAGCAATTGCTGGCGGGTGAACAATACACCAAGAGGGTATGTAGTAGCTGCGAATACAAACAGGCTACTTAACATTGAAAACATTGACGGACGAATTTTACGATGGATATTATTTTGTACATGAAGTAAAAGGCAATATTTTTTTCTGACAGCAGCAGACACGGTGGAAAATTGTCTACATAAGAGCTGATACATACAGTTTAAAGGCTGAAAACTCTGTTTTAGAAGTACAAATGAAGCTGAATAACTTAGCGACCAGACTATGGATACGGTCCATTGCACCGACATCATAACATTACAATCTCAAAACTTTAATAATAACAGTCACTAATATGTCAATAAAGACACCGATGTAGGAAAGAGGTGAAACCCAGTCTTCACTGGTTAACTCAGCACTATCCATCAATTGCAAATTAGAAAAGTGGACCGAACAATGTGCACATCATCCTCCATATAAACGAGGAAGAACCTACAACGAATAATGTTTTTAAAAAATGGGATAGAGGGACAATAGCCCGTACCAGACCAACAGTGTGAATGCTTACAGATTATCCAAGACATTCTAGTGGCAGCCCCGAGTGAATGGCGACACACCAGTCACTCAGAGCACGGCAAAGCATTGGTACTCAGATAATAGCGCTTACGTCGCTGAGAGCGACTAGCTGGGATGAGCAGCAGATTAACCACATCCCGCATACTGATACTCAACCAGGAAAGGATGAGGTCCCCAGTAACAATTAATCGATAAACATTAACAACCAAAGCATAAAACATGATATATCGCGTAATGAAGCCCTGACGGCCCCTGACGCAAGAGCATAGAAGGAAGCATAGAAAAGTATACGTACCACCCCTCTCCCTCCACTGCCTCCCTTTATCACTGAAGGTGGGAGGACATCATAAAGAAGATGTCGATATGCATACAATGGGCGAAAGAGAGCAAACACATACTTGGATAACAGGGCTAATGGAATGAAGCCATTGCAAGACAATCAAAGGTAGACAAAATACTGCGATGTCGCTGCTCAGTCTGGGTATTAAATTCGTGCTGGAGATATAATCTATAACCAATTGAGGCTCTGTCCTTTTCCCTCCCTGTACATAATTTTTAAGTTATTGGATCAGGCGGTTACTAAGCGGCCTGCTCAAGTAAATGAGAAATAAATGAGGAGTCAGAATTCATTAAACTTTAAATTTTCTCTATACCTGAGATCAAAATCACGGCTAGTCTGCACCGTATTCGTGCAGGGAACTCATTGCTAGGGGCATAATACACACTCGTGGGGCGGTACTTTGGACAGAAAGCCTCCTCTCCATGCTTAAGTCTTTCACGCAACCTCCCAAGAATGAATAAGTCCGGCCTTATAGTCTTTCCTTAGAGCTGCTTTCCTATTTTTTTCAGAGAACCTACCAAAGCGCGTAATTCTGTGATAACCACAATACTCTTTTCTCCGTTCCTCTATCCTCTGTAACGTAAATGCCATCACCACCATACCGTCGCCAGTTACCAGAACCAGCTTTTTTCCAAAATATGCCTTTATTGATATTATTTACGAATTTGTCATATCTATTAACATGAGCAGTGCGAAGGGAAACCTGATACACTACCAAAGACCTCCATGCACAGCTGAACGTTGTCAGTCTGTGCAGCATACCTGGGAGATCCCTTTTTCACCACTACTCCTACGGGAGGTAGGTAATACTTACCCCCACAGTCCATCTTTCCAGATAGCAAGTGCTATGTTTAACAAGTATGGTTGAAATCGAACCAGTCATTTAGGTTGGGATGTGGAACGTGCATGAATACATACATACATAGAATCATTTTTAGAAATATGTAGATAGAATAGTAGCAGCAGTGGTAGTGTTAGTACCGCTAGTATTAAGCTTATTACTTGTCAATGCTGTTATTCATACTCTCATTACATGTATTCAGATCATTTTTCATTCGTTAATACCACTTGATAAGTATTTACGATGGTAAAATTATTGTCATTTCTTAAGTAACTGCAATGAACAACCGAAGAAACTGGTACACCTGCTTAATATAGTGTAGGGCACACGCGAGCTCGCAGAAGTATGTAACACGACGTGGAATAGACTCGGTAATGTCTGAAGTAGTGATGGAGGGAACTGACACCATGAATCCTGCAGGGCTGTCCATAAATCCGTAAGAGTATGAGGAAGTGGAGATCTCTTCTGAGCAGAACGTTGCAAGGCATCGCTGATATGTTCAGCAACGTTCTTGTCTGGGGAGTTTGGTGGCCAGTGGAAGTGCTTAAAATCAGAAGAGTGCTCCTGGAGCCACTCTGTAGCGATTCTGGACATGTGGGGTGTCGCATTGTCGTTCCGGAGTTGCCCAAGTCTAACGGAATGCCCAAAGGACATGAATGGATGCAGGTGATCAGAAAGGATGCTTACCCACGTGTCACCTTTTAGAGTCGTATCTAGACATATCAGGGATTACATATCACTCCAACTGCACACGCTCCACGCCATTACAGAGCCTTCACCATCTTTAACAGTCCCCTGCTGACATATAGTGTCCATGGATTCATAATATTGTCTCCATATCGTACACGTCCATCCGCTCGATACAATTGGAAACGAGACTGGTCCGACCAGGCAACATGTTTCCAGTCATCAACAGTCCAATGTCTGTGTTGACGGGCCCAGGCGAGGCGTAAATCTTTGTGCCGTACAGTCGTCAAGGGTACACGAGTGGACATTCGGCGCCGTAAGTTCATATCGATGATGTTTCATTGAATGGTTCTCACTCTGACATCTGCAGCAATTTGCGGAAGGGTTGCACTTCTGTCACGTCGAAAGATTCTCTTCAGTCGTCGTTGATCCCGTTATTGCAGGATCTTTTTCCGCCCGCAACCATGTCGCAGATTTGATGTTTAACCGGATTCCTGATATTCACGGTACAACCACTGTATCGGTACCTCTGAAATGCTTTGTTCCATTGCTCGTGCGCCGACTATAACACCACGTTCAAACTCACTTAAATCTTGATAACCTGCCATTGTAGCAGCAGTAACCGATCTAACAACTGCGCCCGACACTTGTTGTCTTATACAGGCGTGGCCGACCGCAGCGCCGTATTCTGCCTATTTACGTATCTTCGTATTTGAATACGCATGCCTATACCGGTTTGAGTGCATCACTGCATGTATGAGACCCTGGTTCGATGTGATAGCATATACTGATCAGGCTAGATTAATAAATTAAATAAGCAAATTCGTGAGAATTTAGGTGCTGGTAGTTGACAGATTTATCAATCTGATAGCTTACAGGTGTACCGCATATACAAAAATTTGTGAATCATTCCAATGTGAGTCGGAGTGCTACTCCTCTGGCGAGATGCTTGGGATAAGTTGTTGCGCAGTAATGTACTGAGGGAATGGTAACGAAAAGGGATATGCCAGGCACTACATCTAAGGGGATCCATAGACGTAGGACGTTCGACAGTGTCTGGATACGAGAGGCTAATCCTCGAGCAGCTAAGTCTGGAACACGGGCTCCGTGATCCGACCAGCAGACGGGGCCGGGCCTGGCTGCGCTGGACTCGGCTGGCAGAGTGTCAGCTCTGCTTTACGGCGATAGCGCCGGCACAGGGAACAGCAGCGGGGGCGGCCGGCCATATTTCACGCCATTACAGCGCCGTGTCGCGCGGGGCTAGGGGTCAGCCGCGGCAGGCAGAGACACAGCAGGAGAATGGCGCGCTGCCGTCGCCTCTTGTTTAGACGGGGATTTGAGGCGGCCAACGTTCATCTTACTCAAAATGTCACACTACACCTGCACTCGTAATATCCTTGCAATCAGCTTCTTCGTTTTGACTAATTCTTTTTATTTTCAGATAGCTGCACTCTCCCATATTTTATTTAGATTGTAGTTATCGAAAAATATGACAATGTTAGGTGAAGCCGATAATTGATTTAGGTAAGATAACTGGTAACAGTGTAACTTTGTCAGGGATGGAAAGGACTTGAAAGAGTACTTGAACAACATTTGTAGTGAACTGAATAGTAGGTGCAATATGAACATCAATAAAAGAAAAACTGTGGTAAAATAATGTGAACAAATTACGCCGGCCGCGGTGGTCTCGCGGTTCTAGGCGCGCAGTCCGGAACCGTGCGACTGCTACGGTCGCTGGTTCGAATCCCGCCTCGAGCATGGATGTGTGTGATGTCCTTAGGTTAGTTAGGTTTAAGTAGTTCTAAGTTCTAGGGGACTTATGACCACAGCAGTTGAGTCCCATAGTGCTCAGAGCCATTTTTTGACAAATTACGTCAGGCGATGCTGAGAAAATTAGAGAAGGAAAAAAGACACTGAAACTAGCAGATGAGATTTGTTATTTGTGCAGAAAAATAACTAACCATAGTTCTATAGAATACGTAAAATGCAGACTTGGAACAGCCAGAAAAACGTTTCTGAGAAACAGAAATTTACTAATGTTACTTATAAATTTAAATGACAGGAAGTCATATCTTAAGGTATTTGGAATGTACGCTTGTACGGAAATAATACTTGACAACAACCACTTAAGATAACAGGAGAATATAAAAAAATGGATCAAATGGCTCTGAGTACTATGGGACATAACATCTTAGGTCATCAGTCCCCTAGAACTTAGAACTAGTTAAACCTAACTAACCTAAGGACATCACACACATCCATGCCCGAGGCAGGATTCGAACCTGCGACCGTAGCAGTCGCACGGTTCTGGACTGCGCGCCTAGAACCGCGAGACCACCGCGGCCGGCGGAGAATAGAAACTTTTGAAATGTGGTGCTACAAAGTAATTCTGATTTTTAGGTAACTAGTCGGAAGAACGGAAGTGATCAGGTTTAATAAATAACTAAAGTAAGAAGGTTCTAATAGGAATTAGGGAAAAGGAAATTTATGGAACAAAGAGACTGTACAGGGTTTTCAGAAACAGTCGGGTAAACTTGTAAAGCTATTGTAGGGTAGGTTGTGCTGAGAAATAACGGTAAATAAAGAAAAATCGACATATTGGATCATTTCCGAGTTTAATAGCTCTGAAATTGAAATGTTCCCTTAGAAAAATTGTACAAGACTGTGCTTAAACTGACACACAATATTTTTAGCGCAGCGCAATCTGACTTTCAATAATCTCTACAAAAGAATGACCCTGACTAACATTAACCTATACCTTTCACAAATCACTTACCTCACAAAAATCTTCGTTACTCAAGCTACTGCAATACAGCGAGCGCCACTACTGCCAGCTAAATAAAAGATTCAAACTACTGAAGGCACTAACTACTGATAGGCATAGTTAGCAAATGAAAGATTTTGATAGAGAACAAACAATGTATTTACCTTAATAGTCATAATACATATAGCAGTTCATGGCATCCAGTCTTACTAATTTCAAAACTCCGCCATCTCTTTCCCCACAACCACCACTGCTGGCGGCTCACCTCCAACTGCGCAACGCTACGCGCTGTTAACATCCAGCTGCCCAACACTACAATGGCAGACAAGAATGCAAACTAGCCACAGACTGCACACAGCACAGCCAGTGATTTTCATATAGAGCGCTACGTGGCGTTACCAATAAGAAAACCTAAACAGCCTACTTACAAAATTAACCGCTCCAGCCGTTACGAGTGCCAACTTTAGCGCTTCGTTTGGTTTCCTAAAACCAAACAAGCGAGCGATACAAAAATTGGACATGGGCCAAAGGTTGAGCAATCTCGAACGTTATCATCTACTCTCAGAGAAAATTGTGTTTGTCGGGACGCCTGAATTTGCTGGCGCAATGGTTCAAATGGGTCTGAGCACTATGGGACTTAACTTCTGAGGTCATCAGTCCCCTAGAACTTAGAACTACTTAAACCTAACTAACCTAAAGATATCACACACGTCCATGCCCGAGGGAGGATTCGAACCTGCGACGGTAGCGGTCGCTCGGTTCCAGACTGTAGTGCCTAGAACCGCTCGGCCACCTCGGCCGGCGCTGGCGCAATGACCTCATTGGCTAACTCCTATAATAATTAACTCAGAAACAGCGCAACGTTTCGAATTTTTTCTTAAGAGTTATTTCTCAGCAGAATCTCCTCTGCAGCTCACTCACAGGTTTTCCAGACTGTCTCTGACCGCCGTGTATAAGAACAGATTGTTTAATAAGACACAGAATCATATTCAGTGCATCTTACGTATCACCAAACGGAGTTGTATTCTGATATGTTTTTTTCCATCCATCGTAGTGTACTTTTATAGTCCATTAAGATTAAGCCTTTTTGAAATTCGTAATATTTTCTATAGGTAACCACTTATAGAAATGCTAATATATCAGTGAATTTTCACAATTCATTGTGTATAGTACACAGGGGTTGGACAAAAATATCGAAACACTGTGAGAAATGTAAGCTTTAACACAAAAGCAAAAACAAGCCTGTCGATCGAGCTGGTATATTTGAATACAGACGTCATCTTTGCAGTCTCCCATATGTTGCGTCAGCCGTGGTCAGAGAAGGGTTCTTTGTATTTACGAGTGCATTATGTCGAAGCTAACCGCATTCGAACGTAGGCAAACATATGGCGCTCGTATGGTGTGTGATCAAGGGAGACACCAAATCGAATATTTATATCGCGTACGGGAAGGCGGAAAAATAACAACCTCTTAGTCACAATGCGGACGAAAGTGTATGTAGAGTGATCGTGACTGGCAGCTATTGAAGAAGATTGTGATGATTAATAAGGGAACGTCAGCTGCAAAACTGAATGTCCCACTCGTGAAGCCTGTCAGTACCGAAACAACACGAAGGAGCTCTATAAACAATTGCGGGGCGACTTGAAATTCTAAAATCGCTCATCAGTGATGCAAACGACCGGAACAGAAAAATAGTGCCAAACCTATAAAACCTGGACTGTGAAGCAATGAAGAAAGTCATTTGGACGAACGAGCATTGCTCCACACTGTTACCAACTTCCCACCGAGTTTACGTCCAAAGAGCGAAACACGGCAGTGTTCGGTGATGATTTCGGAAATTATATCGTGGTGTTTCATGGGTTCCAAGACTACTCGACAAGGTCGAATTGCTGCCGAGGATTATGTTATAATTTCGGCTGACCACGTTAACAAATGTTTGTTCCTCATTGGAGATGTCGTGTTTGAAGTAGCCAGTAACGTCTAGGAACGGTTTTATGAGAACAAGAATGAACTGTAGCATCGGGTGAATCAGGAGTCTTAAGCCATGCCGGCCGCGGTGGTCTAGCGGTTCTAGGCGCGCAGTCCGGAACCGCGCTACTGCTACGGTCGCAGGTTCGAATCCTGCCTCGGACATGGATGTGTGTGATGTCCTTAGGTTAGTTAGGTTTAAGTAGTTCTACTAGGGGACTGATGACCACAGATGTTAAGTCCCATAGTGCTCAGAACCATTTGAACCATTTTGATCTTAAGCCATGGAACGTCAAGATGTCTCAAAATCTAAGGAGCCTTTCCCACCTCGCTTTTGGTAAGAGAGTAAAACTCATACAGAAGATTAACTAGAGCATAGCCTTAGATGGGGATGGAAAAATTAAGATAGGAGAGAGAAACTGTAATTGGTTACTTCAAATGTAGCGCATTTTGCTTTCCCTCCACTCCTAACGATCGCGAATTGGCCCGAATTGCGTGAGTGCGTCCGGAGCAATGGCGGACGAAGAGGCGAATGCTGGGAGAAGTCTAGTTGTTGGCGGTAAGTGCCCCTGCGTGTCCATACATCAGAGATATTTTACTCCTTCCAAGCATTCTATGGTGTCATCAGTGCATAGCAATGGGAATCTCTTCTTGCTATTTTATTCAGTCATCAGTGGTTGATGCAAACACGTCACATGCCATCCTCCGGCGCGACTCCGAGAGGTCCCTGCTGTTCTTTGGAATATGGAATTTACGCGATGTTCGGTTGCGTTTCTGTCGCGTTCGTGTTTCTTACTTGGTTCAGTCAAATCAGAGACGTTTTCAGGCGTTTATACATCTCACAATGACGTAGGGTTCAACAACAATATCAGCGGTTGCCCATCCCTTGGCAGGCAATAATCTTATTTCACTCTGTCAATAGTGTTTGTGACAGAGGACGGTAACTATTTCGGAATCACATTTCTTTGGTGGCCCTGCAAGGTATGCGAGGGGATAATTTTTTCTACCATCTTATATGTAGCGAGTGAGTCTCTCATCCCCATGAGCGTAGTCCAGTTGTCTTTATAGAGTCATTCTGTTAGGGGGACTATTGCATGCCGTGTAACGTGTTTGGTACTGATTTATTTTTTATAATTTTGTCTTGAAATTATCATGACTGTTCAACTAGTTCAAATAACTGATAGTATCTTAAAAAATAAGGATCATTTTTGATCCGTGCAAATCTCCTATCGCCGAAGCTAAAGCCAACCGCCAGCCTATTCCTGGTCACCTTCCACCACATGCTTGCTGGCATTCGCTTCCGTTATGTAAGTTTTAATAATTACCGTTTGAACCGCAATTTTATGGCTGATGGCAGGTTTCCAACCAGCAAGAAGGGACGTTGGTCTGGCGAGAAATGGAGAGGTATTACATTTCATTTACTCTATCCTGCTAGAAGCTATTTTAAACACATTAGACAATCGATAGAGATGCCTTCATTTACTTATTTCTGCCTGGATGTGTGGTAAAGACGCAAAGGTTATCTTTTACTTGGCGAATCGTGCCCAGGAAGTCTGTTTTATGGGATTATTTTGCGAAACAGGAGGATTTCAGGATGTTTCCGTTGCGTGAGGTTTGATTATTACTTTCTGAACCGCAGGTTGACGGCTGATCCTAATATGTAAATTCCTTTCAGGGTTACAGAGTTTCATGTGTTCTTTTTGTGCTTGTTAATTGTTCAAAAGGTATATGTTGTGTGCAGCTGAACTAGTAAATGTTCAGGTTATCCGATAATAATAAGAAACTCCTTTTTCCGACTCTTGAAGGAATACGGTAAAGGACTGAGGTCGCACAACGCTTGACAATTTCTTACTTACCACGCAAGCTAAGACGAGAGTTTGGGGCACAGTGAACGAGGAATGGCGACCGTCCGGTGTAGACCACGTTGCAGGGCCGGACCTGAGCGAAACAAGTGCCGTATTGTGGAAAAAGAAGTAGGAGATGGATAGAAAAAGTACCCGGAAAGTAATGTGGCAACTGCCTTCACTGAATGAGTGAAAGAAGGGGAAGAAGACATCGAAAGGGCTCTTGCAACCACAAGCATGTCTTTTGTCGAGATGAAATCGCTATCACCGTCGCATCAGCCGCTCCGGCGTCTCCTTCGCTAAGTGAAAAGCTTGCACTCTTGTTGCAAAGGCCAAAGGTGTTTGATGATACGTTAAATGAAAAGTTAGATGATCAGAATAAAACTCTTCCCGGTGACCAACAGGGAGTAGATAAAAGTTTCATGAAATTAAGGAGTCTATGCATCAAGAGATGAAGTAGATAAGGGAAGAGCTTAGTGCGTTCAGCAAATGGGACGACTGGATAGACGTGAAAGTTAGTGAGGTTCATGAGAAACGAAAGAAGTTGTCCGAATGCCTAGGAGGTTGCATATTGGCAATCTGTTAACTGGCAGTGAGATCGGAGTTGACGAGCATTGACAGCGACAGAGTTAGAAAAGTCATTGCGGAATTTATGGACAAAAACAAGAAATTATCAAGCTAGTGCGCCAGCAAGCTACACAGCAAGAAACTCTATTTTAGAAAACAAGGGCGCTAAAGGACGTAGCTCGCAACGTTTCTGTAGTAATTTTCAGTGTATCGAACGATACTCAGTCGGGGAGCATGGAGATTACTTGAAAGAGTCTGTCAATCCTGAAGCTTGCTGTTCTACTCAGGTTCAGAAAGAAGTTCAAGGGAGACAAGGTGCTCAGTGAAGCAATGAGTATAGCAGGAGTAGATGGTAAACAGTGGGAGGAATTGCCGCGAAGGGGTGAGTGCGTGCCATCAACAGCGAAGCCGAATGGTCAAAGTTTAACTTGTAAAACAACAGAAAAGTATCGTGACAGTGCAGGAAATAGGCGCTGGCGCACGAAATGCGAAGCAGTTACACCAGATATCTTCCAATTTTTGAGTCTGTCTACTTTTACTGCATGGAACACTTCTCAGTCGATGCAGATATGTATGTACTTCAGTGCAAGAAGCCGTCGGTAGTGAGCGTGAAGCTTGATGACAAAAAACCATGATAATCTTAAAATTTAATGCAAGAAAATAACTTGCATAGTAACAGTAGTAATAATTTGACTTCGTTAAAAACATAGATTTTAGGCTTGACTTTTAAATGATGAAACACATAACCGATAGTGCACTTACGGCGCACGATCGTTGCGTCATCAAACCGACCGCTTCCAACGTCCTTAAGAGGCCGTAAAGTATGCAAAAGTTTTAATCATTAACATAGAACAGTACTATGTACTTTAGTACCAAAGAAGAACATATTTGAGGTAAAATTAATTATTATTTCACTTTAAAATATAGAAAAATTATCATAAATTAACTACTAGTATGACGGCTGGAGCGAAAAGAAAAAGAGGAAGAAGACAAGTATGTATACATCACATGTTTATGGAGACAATCGTAAACTAAGCAAGATATTAATTCATTACATCTAGATGAACTTCGCATTATGTGAAATCTTCCTATCGCTGATCAGGAGCGAAATACTAAGATTGGTTTCATCCACCCTTGAATGGCGGAGACAATGTCTATCACAGAATCTGGATACACAATTCAATATTACTTCACTAAGGGGCTTAACGTTTGACATATAAGGATAATAATTACAAAGTTATAGTTAATGAAAGACGAAGTGGTTTACTTGAAATATTGTTATGTTATAGATAAATGATAGTTTCTTGTAGACAATTCAGTTAATTAATATGAGAGAACTGATTTCCTAGTCATGATATTTATGCAAGTGATTTGATGACAACAGAATAGTTAAAAGTTTTGCAATGGACTATCAGATGTCATGAGTTACAAGGGATAGATCAAATCCTACGTGTCGAAACCTACCCTGGAATTTTTTACGCAGGAAGAATGCACCGAAAGAAATTCTCTGTCGAAACTGTAGCTGCTAAGCAGCATTAGAAGAATCTTTTTAATATTAAAGGTAGTCATTTTTACTGCAATAAGAACTGCTTATAACAGCAGTTTACACCCCCTCCAGCCCAGAGAGCTAATCGGCGAATAAGCGAAGTCCAGAGCGAAGCAAGTGAACTTTGAACACTTAAACCTTACCAATCGTTTTGATAACTCGAGTTCACGCTGAAGGCTAAACTGTTACAGAGAGGGAATTGTTAAACAAATAACTAACAGAGTAAAGATAAAAAAGCTGTATACGATGTCACGTTACAGACGACTTCCATGAATCGCCATTTTAATTTGTTAATATTTTAGCACAATTCCTGTGAAAATTTCTGAATATTGTATATTTTGCTAACGATAAAACAGTTCCTTGTTTATTCCCTACACTCATCACAAAATCATGGAGTGTCCAGTGGATGACGACAAGTAACACTTTACGTACACCAGGCACTCCTGATAAATGAAAAATTAATGCATTCAGGCACTTCATAGCAATTACTAGTATTTTACTTTGATAAAGTAAATGGAGTACGAAATGGTCGTGGCCGTTGTTCTGCATATGCATAGAAGGTCAAGTTTGTAACATTTGGTGTTGCAAACTGAAAATGCAGAAATGACTAAAGTCTAACCTTACTTTTCGACAGATAAACCTGAAATAAGAAAGAGCTGACAGAAATTATACTGTCCGACAATTTTACGAGAAACGCTTCACACTATTGATAATTTTTTCACATGGGTGAAGTCCGAACTACATTTCGTCTTCCACCTAAAGACAGGTGTTATGTCCTAGCCCAGAATGCAAAAGAAGCACTGAATTCCAGAATGAGATTTTCACTCTGCAGTGGAATGTGCGCTGATACGAAACTTCCTGGCAGATTAAAACTGTGTGCCGGACCGAGACGGGGCCTTCGCAGGAGAGTTTCTGTAAAGTTCGAAAGTAGGAGACAAGGTACTGCCAGAAGTGAAGCTGTGAGGACGGGCAGTGAGTCGTGCTTGGGTAGCTAGAACACTTGCCCGAGGAGAAATTACGGAAGAAGAAGTGATCGACACCATTAAAAAAGCAGCTGTGAACAAGTCTCCGGGTCCTGATGGCCTCCCCTTGGAATTTTACCGGACTTTTCAATATTTATTAGCCACCCGATGGACTGACATCTGTCCGGAAGTGCCGCTCCCTTCGGCCCTTGTGGAAGGGATGATTATCCCTATTCACAAACCGTCCGGTGGCTCACGGTTGCAGGACTACCGCCCGTTGACGCTATTGAACTGCGACTTCAAGACCTTTTCTCGACTGTTGGCGGCGCGGATACACCAGACATTACGAAACGTTATTTCACCCGATCAAACGTCATTAGGAGGTGACAATAATATTGAAACAGCACTCAGTGAATATCGTGACTTGATCTCACTGGCGAGGGCATGTCGTCTGAAAGGGGCACTGGCGGAAATCGATTTCAGTCAAGCTTTCGACCGAGTGGACCACGACTATTTAGAAGCGGTCCTCCAACATATGCGGTACCCACAGCCATTCGTCACTGTCGTCATGTGACTACTCCGAGGCGCGACATCCAAGGTGATCGTCAACGGCCGACCTAAGCAGCCCCTCATCATTTCTCGATCGATACGCCAAGGCTGCCCTCTGTCCACTTTACTTTACGCTGTGGCCATGGGACCATTCCTATGCGGCCTGCGCCAACGACTAACGGGTATGACGTTATGAGGCCAGACTTTCCGATGTAAAGCGTACGCTGACGACCTGGTGATTGTCATCCGCAGCGGCGACGACACCGCTAGCGCACTGAATTGAATAGCAATATATAGCATGGCCACTGGTAGTCGTACCAACATAGCAAAATCGGTGGCAATGAACATTGGGGTCGGATTGTCTGAGGACAGTGTCACCCCCTTAGAGCTCAGAGATACTTTGAAATGTCTCGGCACTAATTTTACAGAAGATATTCACAACCTTCACAACTTTCGACGGCTCATAACTTTCTACGGCTTTTACACAATGTTCGGACTGGAATTGCCAACAACCGCCTATGAGCCCTGAACATCGTCCAACGGACCTAGTACACTCCTGGAAATGGAAAAAAGAACACATTGACACCGGTGTGTCAGACCCACCATACTTGCTCCGGACACTGCGACAGGGCTGTACAAGCAATGATCACACGCACGGCACAGCGGACACACCAGGAACCGCGGTGTTGGCCGTCGAATGGCGCTAGCTGCGCAGCATTTGTGCACCGCCGCCGTCAGTGTCAGCCCGTTTGCCGTGGCATACGGAGCTCCATCGCAGTCTTTAACACTGGTAGCATGCCGCGACAGCGTGGACGTGAACCGTATGTGCAGTTGACGGACTTTGAGCGAGGGCGTATAGTGGGCATGCGGGAGGCCGGGTGGACGTACCGCCGAATTGCTCATCACGTGGGGCGTGAGGTCTCCACAGTACATCGATGTTGTCGCCAGTGGTCGGCGGAAGGTGCACGTGCCCGTCGACCTGGGACCGGACCGCAGCGACGCACGGATGCACGCCAAGACCGTAGGATCCTACGCAGTGCCGTAGGGGACCGCACCGCCACTTCCCAGCAAATTAGGGACACTGTTGCTCCTGGGGTATCGGCGAGGACCATTCGCAACCGTCTCCATGAAGCTGGGCTACGGTCCCGCACACCGTTAGGCCGTCTTCCGCTCACGCCCCAACATCGTGCAGCCCGCCTCCAGTGGTGTCGCGACAGGCGTGAATGGAGGGACGAATGGAGACGTGTCGTCTTCAGCGATGAGAGTCGCTTCTGCCTTGGTGCCAATGATGGTCGTATGCGTGTTTGGCGCCGTGCAGGTGAGCGCCACAATCAGGACTGCATACGACCGAGGCACACAGGGCCAACACCCGGCATCATGGTGTGGGGAGCGATCTCCTACACTGGCCGTACACCACTGGTGATCGTCGAGGGGACACTGAATAGTGCACGGTACATCCAAACCGTCATCGAACCCATCGTTCTACCATTCCTAGACCGGCAAGGGAACTTGCTGTTCAAACAGGACAATGCACGTCCGAATGTATCCCGTGCCACCCAACGTGCTCTAGAAGGTTTAAGTCAACTACCCTGGCCAGCAAGATCTCCGGATCTGTCCCCCATTGAGCATGTTTGGGACTGGATGAAGCGTCGTCTCACGCGGTCTGCACGTCCAGCACGAACGCTGGTCCAGCTGAGGCGCCAGGTGGAAATGGCATGGCAAGCCGTTCCACAGGACTACATCCAGCATATCTACGATCGTCTCCATGGGAGAATAGCAGCCTGCATTGCTGCGAAAGGTGGATATACACTGTACTAGTGCCGACATTGTGCAGGCTCTGTTGCCTGTGTCTATGTGCCTGTGGTTCTGTCAGTGTGATCATGTGATGTATCTGACCCCAGGAATGTGTCAATAAAGTTTCCCCTTCCTGGGACAATGAATTCACGGTGTTCTTATTTCAATTTCCAGGAGTGTATATCAACACGCATTTAGCGTCACGCGTTCCGCACATCGACCAGGTATTACCTATATCGGTGATGTTAGCTAGCCGTATACTTGTGGCTTTTGGGTCCTTCGTGAGTTCAGGAATGCTCTTCAAGATCAAATATGAGACTCTCACCCTTCCGCTGGATCGGGGAGGGCTTGGCCTTTATCACATTCATGACAGAGCGGTCGCCCTATTTGTGAACACATTAGTCAAACTATGGCACCGCCTTCCTGACAATCTGACGAGTTTGTTAATAGAAGAACTAGCACCGCCCTCCCTTTTGCCACCTGTGCCAATACACCACGTCCCCTCCTCGGTCTTCCACATCGGTGTCTTTTACCTCGAACTCAGTTACGTTCGACTTGCCTTACCAGCGACTCAACTGTCGACAGCAAAGACGGTTTATCGGGTCGTGCAACGTGGACGACCCGATAACGTCGTGGAGAGGAAGCACTCGAACGTCAACTGGCGAGTAGTGTGGAGGACAATTCACCACGTAACACTGGATACTGACGCCACGGCGATATGGTATATCACCGTCAACGGTAAGCAGGTGACCAGATCAAGGCTACATGCGATCCATGTGGTAGACTCACCTACGTGCACGAGCTGTGGCGTTCAAGACAACGATGAACACCGTCTTAGCTGTGGCGAGTCTACGACAGCTACGGCAGTGTGGCACTTAGTGAGGCAAATGTCGGCATACTTCCTTACAGTAACGCCGAATCATATCGACCCCAAGACTATCTTATTCCCGGATGAGACGTATTACCCACGCACGAAAACTAATGCCATGACGTGGCTTCGTGGACATGCAGTGCATTATTTGTTTCAAGACGGCACTAAGAACTCTTTAGACTTTTGGAACTATCTACAGGAACGGCATTGCAAGATCCTCCGTAATCCAAAGTATCGACAGTATTTTTCAAATTATTTGTGGAGTGTGTTCCACGACCCTCCATGTAGCTGGAAGATCACGGATAAGAGAAGCTAAAATTACAAGACGATGATAGAACACTACACGGTACATCGTGGGATCTACCTTGGTCATTACGAGAAGTTATACCTGGATGATACAGCATATGGAGAGTTTCGTTGCGAACCCTCACACTCTATAGCTTATAGCAGTATTTGCCACATTTCCTCTTTTTGTCCCCGGAACGAAAAGGTCTTCGCAATTTAAGTTTCCCATCCGGTGCAAAATGTAGCACCGGTTAATGGTGGTATGGATTCCACTCCTAGGTTTTGTTTGATGGCTCCCTTAACCCCGCACTTTGCTCTCTTCCTTTATGCCTTTTGCTACAACCGTAAGCATGTTTCCAGTTATGAGCGTCGCCAACTCGTCGAAAAGAATGTACTTACTAGTTTTCAGTTACTAACTGTTAAAAAAATACAAAAAAATTAAAAGTAAATAAATAAAATAAAAAATAACAATAATACACCAACAGCATCCTTTGTACCACATCCCCATGATGGGAGGGAGGAGAAATCGTGGCCAGGCCTCGTGTGGCGACCCCTGCCCACCTTGACTCCGCCACCACACTACCCGAGCCATCTCCCAAAAAACAAAAAAGGTAGGAAGGCAAATGTCCCGAGTTCGAGTCTAGGTCAGGTTCGCAGTTTTAATCTGCCAGGAGGCACTGAACTATTTTATGCATATGTTAATAGGACGTTTCGGATGTAACACCAAAAATTATTTTCTCCCATTTCTCCAGATTTTGCTACTACGATTAGAAGTCTTTTGCAAGTAAACAGTCCTTTCTCTTAATTATAGGTCCTGATTTGATTTTATGTTCCTGAAGACAGAGATAAACCTGAAGAAACAGCAACCCACTGATACTTATCAGTGGCATTGCTGTATACGAATGTCATAACATTCATCAACTGCTCAAGTGACTGTTTTTCGCTCGGAATGATAAAGTGCGCTTTTCCACGAAATCTGACTGATTGTCTTTATACGCAGCTTTTACGGGATAAAATGAAGTTTCGTCTTCGCGTTAGCTGAGAATTTCTCTGTTGTATTACCTATTAATCACATCTCCTCTAAATGTTTCATAGGGTGAACAACGTGATTTTGAGACCACTTAACCTGTGTGATATCCTGAGTACGTTAAATCAGCTCGAGGAAGCTTTGATATCAGTAATGTTCATCTCACTTTTTCCTTTGACAGTTTTGCGAGTTTCATTTTGGATCATATTTCGTACTTCGTGTAAAGCTTCCTTTTATTGACACAATTCACGCTCAGATTTTGGGTAATGAATGTGGCTCTACACACTGCTTTGTTTTAAATGATTTCTTCTTCCTTCGCTCAACCAAAAAACCTGCAGTTTTCCTTTTTCACTGAAAGATGTGCATGTCTTCGTTGCGCTTTAATTAGCACATGAATCATCATTCGAACCACAATGCGCTGAATCGTCCTAGTTATTTCCTGTTTCTTATGATGTGTCCACAATTTGTAATGAAATATCAGCATCATTGGAATGAATATCCAATGATAGTAAGTAACACATTCATATGCCTACACAAGAAATTGGTGATAACGATTGCATTCCAGTACCACGTTCTTCACATTTCATCTTCACAAAATTGAGAACATTAACTGGATTTCACATTGCTGTGAAACTCTAGAAGCTGCACATAAACAGATTCTTTTAGCAAGCATATAAGAAGCAATCACAAAGAAAATGAATCAGTTTTAGCTCCATCGTCAGCACTCAATGAAACGCAAAGGCAACCGCTAATCATAATAGATATTAAATTAATTGAAAATTCGAGCGAATAGTAACTATGAAAAACTGTGTCAGACAAACTCTCAATGGAAACTGAAATTCGCTTTACAAATTCCGATCACGTTGCGCCTTGTTGGCTGTTAGCCGATGTGCCACCGTGTTGCGCATGCTCTGTCTGCTATAACTATGGCAGGGATGTACATACCTTTTTCTGCCTGACAAGCTACAAATACGGTAAATTCCAGTTTTTTAAAAACATTTTCAGTGTGTCTAAACTGCTAAAACTCTGACATTGTGTTTCTTCCGTTGTATTCTTCCTGTATGAAAAATTTTGGGGCAAGCTCTGAGATGTCGGATTGAGCAGTTCCCTCGTTAGTGTTCAAGTCCGGTATTATCTCTATGCTCAGGACTATTGAAGTGGACGTCCTCTTCCCATTTGCACTTGGGCCTTCAGTCGGTAACACTTCACATAATACGCTATGAATCCGTGTAAAATGAAACTTGTACAGAATACAGTGCATATCAAAAGTTTGTTAATTGTTGTATTGATAACGTATCAGAGTATGCTGTGCAGTCAAAAAGCCATTCAGTACATGTGTTTAATAGCCTTTGCTTATGCAGCTAAAATTCGTGGAACTGATTTTCATTTTATGAAACTAACGTAGATGAATGACCCTTGTAGATAATTTTCGTTTTTGTCCAGTGTATTTGTTCTCACTCATAGCACAAATGAGTGATATATAATACGTAGGATAGATGCAGTATGATTATGGTTACAGTTTATTTCTGATAACATTTAATGCCAGAAGTCAGGAGAACTGTTTCAACAGCTTTTCTGGCGCTGACAAGGTACAATGGAGCCAAGGACAAGATGTAGACGACATAGCCAGTTGTCTTGGCATCCATCTTTGTGACCAAGATCGAGAAAGAGAGGTTGATGACCGGACAGTAGGCGTGATACCTCAGAGTAGCTTGGATTGAATCTCACTCTGGCACCAGAACACCATTGTTATCAGTTTACATCGAAAAATTGTACAACGAATTTAGAATTACGCAATGTACGGTTATGTAGATTGTGCTGGAGAGAAACCTTTCATAATATGCAAGTAACTTTTCACACGAAAAGAAATGAAAACAAATTGACTTGAACGCATGAAGGGGTCGGTATTTAGCTTGGTTGGGGCTTTCACGTTCGATCATTATTGAAATACTGTGCTGTTCTGCACCATACAACGAATGGAGGAGTCCACCTTCTGGGCTATATATCTCCCATGACTTGAAAAGAAATGAAAACAAATTGACTTGAACGCATGAAAGGGGTCGGTATTTAGCTTGGTTGGGGCTTTTACGTTCGATCATTATTGAAATACTGTGCTGTTCTGCACCATACAACGAATGGAGGAGTCCACCTTCTGGGCTATATATCTCCCATGACTTCGTTACATATCACCTAAACATGTGGTTTTCAATACCTGCAGACCTGTTATGTTCTGGCAATAAAAAGATTAAATAAAGCTGAAGCGGATTCTTAGTCGCCAAAATGATTACTCACCGGTGAGTATGTTCTGTCAAACAAGTTTTTCTCAGTCTAAGTTCTGGGAGGAGCAATGGAATAGAAAATGTATGTAACAGCCAGCCATCATCACATTATAGTAATAATCCATTGACTACTTTGGGTTATGCGTACCCGTGTGCAGCTACGTCACTGCAATTACTGTATTTGTAAAAACGTTTCGCCACTTGTTTAGAAGATTTTTCCGTGCCCTTGAATGCATTCCTGTTTTCACTCCAATGCAGCATTTTTAACTCGCATATTGTTCCATTCGTGTTGTTTTACATGCGCACTCGCTTTTCAGATAGTGAAGCAGTCCTCCCTATACCACCATAGTTCATGTCAGCACAGCAAAGATGTCACGGGCGTCTTTACTCCGTGTTATTGTATTTATTTTTGTAGTGTCCTAATATATGTATATATATTCAATGCAGACAATTCATAAATAAATTCTGTTGTTAGAACACTACAAAAATAGAACATTATAATAGCACGGAGTAAAGATGCGAAATATACATGCGCCTGTGGGTGTGTGTAAGGGGGTGGGGGTGGAGGAGAGACAGGGAGAGAGAGAGAGAGAGAGAGAGAGAGAGAGAGAGAGAGAGAGAGACAGTGAAGCAGAAAGTCAGAGTTTTCCATCTCCTTCGTGTCTTTGATTACATTTATTATTGAATTGTTGCGTATGTATCTTTCGGATGGTCCATTTACTTTATGATGAGATTATTATCGTGATTTTTTGTATCTTTTGTGAGTTGCTGGCTGTATTGTTTTACATTTTCTGCAAATGTGCCAGCACTTGATACGTTCTTTGCATCTCGTTCTAAAATTTTTGCTGGTGTCTCTTACAGGCACTGCAGTGTAGTTTGGAGTTAAGTTGAGATACAACTGTACTTTGGTACTTTCGTGGCAGCTGAGGATGCTTAAATTTTGCTTTAAGGGCGATTATTTTATGTGCTATGTATGCCTCCTGTTTCCTTACAGTGTTTCAATTTGATGCTGTGGCCATACAACGGGCGTCGAGTAAAGCAACATATCTTCAACGAAAATATATTAGAGTGTTCGTGTTATGAAAATTAGTAGTGAAGCGTTTCACATCGTACTGTACACACAAAAGCAAGCAGAGAAAACATTAAAAACCTAAAACTTTGACGTTAATATTGACAGAAATTTCTTAAATGGTGTGGAAGTGCTTCTTTGACGCCCTGAGCAGAGAAAAATATATTCAGATATTGTAAGGACAGAAATAGAAAATCCCATGGCAGATAACTTAAGTAAAAAGTTTCTGTGAAATAATAAGAAGTTAGTAAGATTGAGTGACGAAAGATGTTTAGTTTGTATTTGAATATTCGTTTATTTGCGTCCTTTACTTTTGTGTCGGGTTATGATTCTGTGTATGCGTTGCTTTTCTGAAAGTCTGTTGCTTCTAAAACCCTCCCAGCTAACTAACGATCTAACTAACTTTATGCACAACACTACACAAGAAATATGAAATGTTATTTCACAATAGGTCACAACTCCGTAATTTTTTATTGTAGCGACGTAAAACTACAGTCGCCAGATCCAGATCCATTAGGCCATAGCTTTTAATGAGTAAAGAAATTGCAAAAACTGCACAAAAAGTTTCACTTACTAAACAACTTTCGCATTAACTATTCTAATAGACAGCTATTGAACCAACTTTTACGTGTAATATTAATTACGTACTGTCAGACCCTAATTAACGGTAACGAAAGTATACTGCGTTGTTCTGGGCTAAACAACATTTAAAGCAACCAAGGAAACTAATCTGCGGACCTCTTTTCTTTATATAAAAGTCCTATAAATATGTATACACATAAATGAATATACACTTGCTACCTCTTGTACACAAAGAAATGCGAACAAAAAGATTAATCGTTTCTCCTGAATGATTGCTTAACAGGATCTTCAGAATTAATATAATTTTAGATTACTGATTGGTTTTACATGAAAATGGGATTCTATCACTACATTAGGCAACAGGAAAGTTTGTGATCCCTTTTAACAAAAGTGTATCGTTAAATGATTTTTTAAGGCAACAGAGTTCTGCCAGTCATTTTTAAAAAATTATGGCTTTTCTATTCAAAATTATGACGCGAAGGTAACTTTTGAAATTTTAACCAGGAACCTATCCCAGCCAGCATAACTTTGGTTAATAACAGCCTGTATGCACACTAAAAATAAATTATATTTATAAAGGAACTCACAAATTTCGGCCCATGTGATTTACAAGAAGACATTACACTGTCTGGAGGTGAGTTTATGCGGACTTGTACATCGTATCCAATTCCAGACCTGCTCATTGCGATAGCTGACTACTGACTAAAACTTTTCATCAGTTGGTGGGCTCTTACAGTGCCTCCGTAACACAGGGGGTATTTCCTCAAGCTTTTATTATCCTATTGTTACAACTATACTTCAAAAATGGTTCAAATGGCTCTGAGCACTATGGGACTCAACTGCTGAGGTTATTAGTCCCCTAGAACTTAGAACTAGTTAAACCTAACTAACCTAAGGACATCACAAACATCCATGTCCGAGGCAGGATTCGAACCTGCGACCGTAGCGGTCTTGCGGCTCCAGACTGCAGCGCCTTTAACCGCACGGCCACTTCGGCCGGCTACAACTATACTCGAAAGTTACATGGACCACCCAGCCATTTATTAAGTTCCTATATTACAATACATGTACAGAAATGCTTCATATTTGTTACCATGAATGTAAGTACTGACGGAACATAAAAAAATACAAAAAAATATTATCTATAAAAAACAAAACAGTTATGAGGAAAAAGTGTTGGTATTAGACACAGTATGTATGTCGTAACGATTGTTTATTACTATTTGCCTCTATCTCGTAATCTGCTTCTCACTATTTCTCTTCTTTAACAGGATCCTATTATTTTCTATATCGTTGTCTCAACGCAGCTGAATGTCAAGCGTAATGCTGTCTATGTAGCGAAAGGTCTTCTGTGTTTGTTAACCGACCGTTTACCACATTCCATTGTTATTGTTATGTCGAGAGAGTTTGCTGTTTCTCCTTTTCTTTTCAAAATTATACACTGAGGGGATAAAAGTCAAGGGATTCTTCCCAATATTGTGTCGAACCTCTTTTTGCCCAGAGTAGTGTAGCATTTCGAAGTGGCATGGATTCAAAACGTCGTTGGTTGTGACCTGCAGAAATATTGACTCTTGCTGCTCTATAGCCAACTATAAATGCGGTAGTGTTCCTGGTGCAGGATTTTTGCACGGCTGACTTATCGGTTATGTACCATAAATGTTGAATGGCATTCATGTCGGGCGATCTGGGTGGACAAATCATTGGCTCTAGTTTTCCAGAATGTTTTTCTAACCTATCTTGAACAGTTGTTGCCGGCTGACATGGCGCATTGTCATCCATAAAATGAAGTCCATAAGTGGCTGCAAAAGGTCTCCAAGTAGCCGAATTTAACCATTTCCAGTCAATGATCGGTTTATTAGACCAAAGGACCCAGTCTTCCATGTAAATCAACGTACACTACTATGGACCTACCACCAGTTTACAAAGTGCATTATTGACAACTTTTGGCCGCGCGGAATGGCTGCGCGTTTAGAGGCACCATTTCACGGATGGCTGGGCCACTCCCGCCGGAGGTTCGAGTCCTCCCTCGGGCATGGTTGTGTGTGTTGCCTTTAACATTAGGTACTTTAAGTTGTGTGTAAGTCTAGGGACCGATGACCTCAGCAGTTGGGCCCCTTAGGAGTTCACACACATTTGAAGGTTTTTTTGACGACTAGGGTTCATGGCTTCGTGATGTCTGCGCTACACTCTAACACCTTCACCAGCTCTTACCGACTGAAATCGGGAATTATCTGACAAGGCCACGTTTTTCAGTTGTCTATGTCCAACTCGTATGGTCACGAGCCCGGGAAAGGCGCTGCAGGCCATGAGTTGTTTGCAGAGGCTCTCACGTCGGCCGTCTGCTGTCATAACCCATTTACGCCGAAGTTCAGGGTACTGACTTAACGGAGACGTTCGTCAAACGTTCCACATGGATTTCTGTCGTTATATCAAGCATTGATGCATATCTGTTGCCACTGACAACTCTAGACAAACGTCGCTGCTCTTGGTAGTTAAGGGGTGGTTTACTATCTTTGGCCCGAAAAAAGGATGTTCTTTGAGAATTTTTTTCTCGGGATGTGTTATAGATATCAATGTCACATATAATAATAAGATTTATTAACATTTCCTCTACAAACTGGAATTTTTTCGACCCGAAATGTCGAAGAGGAAAGGCGGGCGTTCCGTCGGAACGAAACCAAATTCCGATGTAGACCTCCACGCGCGGTATTTCAAAGGTCAGCCTGCTCGGCTGAAATCAAAATTGAGTTGACGTTAGCGAAGTATATAAGATTCTTTAGGAGTTCAGTTATTTGGACCATAGGAAACAAAATGGCTGCCATTTGAAACAAAATACCGTTTTTTTCGTCGATTTTTCGACTTCGACGACCAAGTAAAATACGAGTATTTATAGTTGATGCATCAAAATAAAGGTGGTACAACTCCTAGACAATTTAGTTAGCTTCGTCGGAATCAAAGGATCATGCCAATCGGTTCAATAGATTTGAAGTTACCACACCGCGCGATAAAAAAAAAAAGTCATTTCGAGAAAAACGCGTTTGAAGTTTTGACTACATATAAAGGCAATATTATACAACTTCCGTTCACTATGCTATTCCAGATCCATATACTAGTCCTTCCTCGTACTCAGAGGACATCCGCTCGATCTGGGCCATCCTACGCTGCTCCAGAGCCGCTCGTAAGGGGGGTGACAAGCGGTTTTCTGCCGCTTGAATCCGGTGGTCACCCAAATGCTTGGCGAACTGCATCGAATAGAGTCCCAGGGTGACGTCCATCGTTGTCATGATCTTCAGAATTGCTGAACACCCTACGTTGAAGCTGCTCACTGCCAGGAAAGTCGCAATCTCCACAGTCTTCGCAATAGAATGCAAATGCTTTTGGGCTAACTTCCAAACACATGCGTTGAAACTTTCATTTGAACTATGTGTGTTTCCTCCCAAGCACTTGTACAATAACTGGTCCTCCGAAAGGGCTTCGCAGAAGGGATGAATCACTTTTTGAACTTCTTTGGAGAGCGGCTGGTCGTGTTGATATTCGTCCAGATGTCCGGTAGCCTCTGCAATGCGCCACTCGCACCAACTAGTTTCGCCAGCCGGACAATTTTGGTGTTGTGGGTGGTCATCCCTGGAACACTTGTGGAAATACGTTGCCCAAATTTCCTCCTTCATCTGTTCCACCGAATTGGAATGCCGTCGGATTGCCAAGCCGTAGTACGTCGTCACTTGATCACTTAATTCTTGGACAAGCACATAGAATAATTTTTCGTGGCTACAAAGTCGAAATTTCCGAAACAGGCTGGTGCGTGAAGAAGGCCAATTTCCGGCAGGTGCATTTTTTTTGTTCAACCGCGAATAACAAACATTTTATTTCCGTATTCGGAGAAATCGTTTCAGGGGTGGATTATAAACACTATTATGGATCGAAAAATGCAATAAAAAATCGATTTTTCAACCAAAAGATAGTAAACCTCCACTTAAGTAGCGGCCGTCGGCCACTGCCTTTGCGTTATGATAGGTAATACCTGAAATTTGGTATTTTCGGCCCACTGTTGGCATTGTGGATCTCAGAATATTAAATTCGCTAACGATTTACTAAATGGAATGTCCCTTGCGTTTAGCGCCAACTACCATTCCGCTTTGAAAGTATGATAATTTCCGCCGTGCGGCTATAATCACGTGGGAAGCCTTTTTGCATGACTCACCGGAGTACGAATAACAGCTCCGCCAATCAATTTTCCTTTTAGACCTTGCGAACGCGATGCTAGCACCATCTGTCTACGCGCATGTCACTGTATGATGATTTCTTACTACCTCAGTATATGTGTATATACGTAGGAAATTTTTCTGTTTTCTTTCGCGTTGCATAATGTAGGCAAATTGATCTTCTAGATGAAACAAACGAAAAGGCAGACAAACTACAGAACTAAATGGAATGGTTGTGTAGTTCGAGATGTGAATCAGAAACGGTGACAAAGATTAATGAAAGTAGTTGCAATCCGAAAGAAGTGTCAGATGAGGTGCACTACGTAGCATTTCGAGGTTTCGAGAAATCTAGAGGCAGCCAGGGGTTATGTATTTCACCAGCCTTTTTTAAAGCAAGAGGCAAGCATCACTAAAGAACATGCAGAATTGTTCACAGCATGACTCCAGTCAAAGACAGTTTCTTTGAACTAAAACAACATTGTGTCTAAACAATGTACGGCGCTTTACTTGCACGGAGTTGAAAACTAATTTTCCACTTGGGATTAATGGAAACCCATATTCTCGGTGTTTTCGCTACGAAGCTATGTGGGATGTAATCACGAGGGATGATTACCAACACTGCAAATATTATTTTCTCTTCTCCTGCAATGGCAATAGAAAAACACTTCTAGCGATAGCCAAAAATCAGCGCCATCCCTACAAGCTAGCTCAACGCACTACAGTTTTGAAAGGCTGCTAATTTTCGCAGGTCATTACGCTTTAATGCATCGCCCGTAAACTGTAACAGCTTTTTTTACACGCTTGTCCCAGCCTTTCAAGCTCGTACTTGCTAAAAGCCTTCTTAGATTTTCTTCATTAAAGATTATGGTCTTCAAAGAAGTTCTCGTTTTCTATAATTTTATTTGTTTGCAACTAATTTCAGCCTTCTACGCCATTCTCATGCGATTTTGTGATTCTGCAACAGAAAACTATTCCTTAGATATTGAAATTTCAGCGTCTGTATATTCGTGTTTGGAATTCGTTTTGGTTCACTTATGCTGTCGTGTTGGTTTGACAGCTTCGCTGCTCTTTGTTCGATGTTGCTCTTTTTGGATTTTGTGTCGTTTTCGTATGAGATGTATCTTTTTATTCATGTTACTCGCTACTGAATAATATGGCATTAGGGCGATTGATAAGTAACATATATGCGGAAACGTATTGTCAATAATTCTGCCCTGACTATATTGTAAAGATGGCTTCGTTCCTACTGTACTGGCATCGAGTATTTCGTATGTAAAAATATTGCAACTATGTGCCTATTTTTTCTCTTGCAATTTCCCCTCTACCTCTTCAGCTTGCTGGATGAAACGAAGTTTTATTTGTGGGTAAACCGTTCTAGCGAGTCAAGTTCTAGTACAATATTTGTCTCTGAGAAATTCCATAGCTTGGATGTTGAACGGAAAGTATTGCTGCATTGACTTTCATATGTTGCCATCTATTACATACAAGTTACATAGACCGAGAAATATCAAATAAAGTGCACGTTACGACCAGTCATTCTCAAATAATTTCCAATGACGACGTAACGATTGTTAAAACTGGATCATACGGTCAAAACCTTGCAATGAAATAAGATTAACACGTTACGAAAACGACTGCCAGTAACACTAGGGGAAACTTTCGTATCCATAAACTGGATAAATCAAGAGAGAATAAATGTTAAGGGAACGTAACTGAAACGCCTTCATTCTGCCGGTGGTATGACAAAACTATATTTTAAGCTTGTACACGTGCGCAGCTGAAAACTGACAGCATAGGGATGGCTTCCATCTCCATATCTGTAGTTGCTGCATATCCCTTTCACGTCATACAACAAGCGCATAGTTTTCATTTCATTAATTTAAATAATTTAATTTATATAATAAAAAAATTTAAATAATAAAAAATAATTTAAATAATAAAAAACCTCGAAAGAAATGTGAGATATGTGTACATGGGGCGAATCCCTGTACATCGCACCTCTACATTTACGAGAAAAAGTAATGTCAGTTATTTTAACTTTCAGAGATGGTGAAATGGCGGTCATAGGGACAAGTCACAAGGATCAGCACACAAGGCTGTGAAGTGGGAGGGTTGGACAGCAACATCAATAGAGCTTGGATGATAATATATTCGTACATGTTTAACCAATGAGTGCATGCATACAATTAAGCAAATTTCATCCCGTATGAACTGCTAGAATGTAAAGCTGGTTACGTAGTAAATAATTTGTATTAAAAAAACACACACATACACACACACACATCTCAAAATTCTGTGAGGCAAATGTTCGTAAGAATTTCAATAAATTTTAGATTTAAGAAAATAAGCGCCTCACACTTTCCAAACTATCTGTCAATAATAATTTATTTTTTCAAAACAATTTAAACGAAATGTGTGATTTCAGAAATATGCGCACATGATGCTTATTGAACCATTAATAACAATTTATCTTTTCAAAACAAAATTAATAATAGTTTGTAATTTTAGAAAAAGGCTCCTAGCGCTTACTAAACTCTATTACATACTTCCAGTTAACAACTATAATTAAGGAACATGCGACACCGCTCTCACTAGGTCTTTAATTGATAGCAGTTCAGGTACAAGGTATTTAAGATAAAAACGGGCCACGGCGCGAAACAAGCTCCAAACTTCAATTTTAAAAACTACCAGAATAAGGCCATAAGTGATTAAGGAAGTAAGATTCATACCATAACATTATTACTGTTTCCAGAAGTGGACTTGGACCGTCAGCAGTTCGACATAAGACACATCGGCCTTTTCTAGCACAGTCGGTCGGTCGGGTGCTAAGAGAGTGGCGCCAGACCAGTGGCCGAACAGGGCAGATTAAACATGTCCTAAGCTCTCGCGCGTTATCTGGCGAGATGACGCAGGCCCTCAGGTGTACTAAACTACTACAGACTAAAATTCTAAATCAACCAACTGATAAAGCCAAGAATGTACCATTACTAATGGGGATCAAACCAATTCCGGTTAAGGGAAGTGAAAGTGACATCCCTACATTGGTCCACACAGATTAGCAGTGGCCTTGAATTTGAGCTACAAGAAACTATGAACTCCAGCACAAGTCAGGCTATTAATATTGTTCCCGGAACATCAGTAACGACAACCAGACTTAAGACGGAAAATTAGGCGTATAAGGGCATGGCGATCTAACAGTCACGACTAGCTAGAATATTTTGATTGTCAGAGATTATACTGCTTCAGAACATTGTCTTAAGTGGAGTTTTATTGTGTCTCAGTAAATGGTAGAATCCTTGTCAATGAGCTCCATTAGAACTTCGCAGCAGCTCAGAACGTTGTCCTTTACATGTAAACATGCGATAATTAGTCGAAATGTCTCACCAGATTCAGAAACTGGAACTGTCTACATGTGTTGCCGAGAAGTCCTGGATGGAAACCGTCATCTGCAGTTTGTCGCTCAACCCAGGTGATTCGCCCTGATAACCCCGTAGGACAGGACAGGTAATTGAAGTTGTGGAAAGGAGCCAAAAATAACTGACATTCAGCTACACTCGAACATACAACCTTACAACATTACAACATTACAAGAGCCAAGAAAAATTAAAAAAAAAAACACAGCTTTAGTTTTGGAACTTAATTAGCGCCTGAATGCGCCGTACAATCTGATGCCTTAAAGGCAAGACCACTTTAATTTAAAAACGGCTGAAAGTAACTTAAAGGTCAACCAAAAGAAATTAAAAAGGCGAAGCCTTACCTTAGAACAGTTCCTTAATGAGTCTGAAGGCCCAAAGAATATGACCCCTTAAGAGCAAACAACTTAAATTCAAAATCGTGTGAAGGCCCAACACTTAAGACTCAATAACACTAATTTTAAAAGTGCCAAAGGCTTTACGTATAACAGTTCTTAAATTAGGCTGAAGGACCAAACCATCGTACGCATTAAGGGCGAAACAAGCTTAATTTAAAAATCGGCTAGAAGCCATACAAGTACAAACAACAAGATCAAACAAGATAAGAAGTACACCAAAGGGCGCTCAAAAGTTCCGAGGGTCGGCTTGGAATTCAAATACTAACGCTCGCGTAGGTGAGAGGCAGTCGGTCCAACCATTGTCGATCCGACGACAACACAACCGACAGACAGTCAGTGGACCATACAACATAACCTCCGCTTCACCCGACCAGCACACAACATGGAGTTCAAAGGAACAACGTGAAGGTATGGGCGCCCACAACCAATTACTCATTGAGCTGTCAAACTACACACCATACTGGACAGCGACAATACAATGAGGAAAATGCACTGCCTGAATTTACGTCAAGGGCCAAGGCTGGTAACCGGAACATTAACGGCCAGAAGGCAGAAGATTCCGCTGGTGCACTTCATTTCAAATAACCAAGCACAGTTAAACTCCACTGGAGGGTGGCTAAAATTTGCCAACTTGAAAACACACGTTGTTGCTCGCGGGAATATCCCAACAGCCGACAACGAACTCCAAACGACACAATGTGAAGAGTCGTGACTTGCTGGTAGATTAAGTCAAAAGTCAACTTTCATGTCCAGGACCAGTGAGCCACGAACCTCGTAGCTATGGGAACAGCACCACATACTCCAACACTGCATAGAGGCTCTCAGTGGGCCCAGCTAAACTACACGCCGCGGAGATTTCCTCACTTCTCCACTCCAACCCGCAAACTCCAGCCCCGGAAATGATGAAACGACCAAATATATGTCGACCGATGAGACGACCAACCGAACAACGTACCGTCGGTCGTCCCGCTCCAATCTACCTCTGTCGGACAGTTCATATGTGTCGCCAATGGTGGCGAGTACTGGCTGTCGGCGCCTCACCGGCACTCGGTCCCCGACTTCACTGCTGCTGCATCCCGACTGCACTGCTGGTCCGTTCCAAACTAACTGCCAAACACAGGGTGACCCGGAAATACTATCTGTCGCTCCAGATATGGTACGACAGTGCACTTATCGATACGCGCTGCTGCTGCTCACGGGCAAGTAAGGCAGGAAATTAGTTACGCCAGTAAATGGAATAAGAAAACGAGGCAGCAGCACCGTAATAGAAGATGACAAATAATAAATTGGATAAGCGTGAGCTGTGCATGGCTCACCAGTGATATCTGGGTCCAAACAGCATGCACACCAGCGCAAAAGCAGCAACTTTGCCGACCATGCCACGGTCTCTCACCTAAGCTCCACACACGCCACTTGCCATAACCACTCCAAGTTCCTACTGCCTCTCTTTCTCACTACGTGGTGCCCCCTTTTTATCCTGCAGTATCACTCGTAGCTGATGTCCCAAATACCCATTCTCGGAGTTTTCTTATAGCACCAACCAGCCCACATCGCAAGGTACGCGAAGTGACCACCTAGCCACATATCGAATCGAGCGCTGTGGCTCACATGAGAATATTTTAAAAATAATGACTTCTTTGACATTTTATCGTGTCAACTGTAAACGAGTTACAGTCAGAAATAAACTTTGACAGATGCAGTCAGAAAATGCAGGCCAACACAAAATGTTTTTTTTTTTTTATTTAAGAAATATTTACTTATTACCAACATGCGCTGAAAAATGTCTTTATATTGTCAGCAGCTCCTGGTGGGGCGTAAAAATAAGTCCTGAATGAAACACAGCCCACAGTTGCACTACATTATGTTTATTTCAAACCTTGACCATGGTTTCTGCTAGACATGCCTTCTCTAGACCTCATGCACAGTAATAAATGAAAAATGCTTTAGCCCAGCGGCTGCGTCAAGACCAATAAAATAACTTCAACAGACATAAGCCTGTTTCGAATATAAGTAAAATTACATATGACACTGTATGTCCTCCACCACTACCTCTGTTATACTCCATGGTCAAAGTTTAAAATAAACAAAATTTTGTGCAACTGGCTGTTTTTCATTCGAGACAATTTGTAACGGTTGCTGTTGTCACTGCCATGATGAAAATAATAAAAAAATAAGTCCCTTCTGATATTTACATGTTGTAAGGAAAGGGCTTGTCGGGCGTCGTGGTGCGTGATTGTGATGTCCGAGTCTCAGAGAAAGACAGGCCGCGGCTCGTGCGACAATGCACATGACACTGCAGGTCTCACGAGTGCCGGCAGCCATCTCCAGCGGGGATGGAGTGACTGTTTAAGACGAGTTTGATAATTATTCAATGGGTGTTTAAATATGTGTCATTTCTTGATATCGCACGACAAAATTAAGTTCTTTAGTTGCTACATTTTTAATTAAACATTGATTTCCAGTGGGCACTGCACGGAAACGAGCGTTCACGAAGTCTGGCGGACAAGCCCACTAGTGTGGCGTCACAAGTTCGTTGCAGAGCCCATATATCTCGCTGGCCCCGGTGATGGCACGCTAAGGTCATCGCCACCCCAGGAACCGCCGCTCCAGACAGCCAGCAGTATTCGCGGAGCTAGGGCAGGTGTTGGGCGGCACGTGCTCACTACCGTAGGCTGTGGCAGCGGCGAGGGAATTGAGGCTTCTGCACCAGTGACATCGCCAGGCTGCCGACCCAGCGGGGCCGATTCGCTGCATCATCCAAGCTGCCCGGCGGCCGCTAGACGCCTCGGCGTTATTCAGCCAAGGCGAGCAAGTCCGCTTTGTAGGGTGAATGGGCAGCCACCAGCAGCGGATACCCCATGCGACAGTTGGAGAAAGCTGGTAGTTTTCCCACACAGGTGGGAGAAGACGAGCAGCTGCACGTCCTCAGTCACAAACTAGAGGACACCAGGAGATGCCCGGCAGCAGAGCACCGAGTGCTCAGCATGATCAGAGCGCCGTGGGTACTAGCGTCTAAATCCACAGGTGAGGACATGTAGACCCATGAAACTCGCAGAGCAGTAGAATTGAAGACAGTAGACCAAGAGATGTCCCTCCTGGTAGCTGGATGCCAGCGGATGGCAAATGAGGAATGTCTAATGCTGCCTGGCTAATGCTTGTTCTGCTGCAGCACTGCTTTCTTCCACTCAAGTTACAACAGAACATTGGTCTGGATCTGAAGTAATCAGTCCACCCGCGTCACGACTTCTCCCTCTTTCTGCTGTGTTGGTGCTTCGGCACCTCAGGTCGCCCTGGTTGGTGACAGCATGAAGTATTTGCCTTGGGGAGCTAGGGTAGCAGTTGCCGCCGAATTAGCAGGCCGTACTGCGTAATCGGCTCGGTTGGCTTGACCAGCTTCTCTGGTTTCTTATTCAGCTGCGCCAATTACATTATTTTGCGGTACGACTACACGTTAGAGCGCCAGATGCATAAAATGCATGGAATGAATTACTTATCTAAACTTCGAAGGGAGCATCATTTTCCAAATGTCAGATACTTTCTTTCAATCTCACTTCAACACATGAGGAAACTTTTCGCCGAGATACTTAAAGTATTCTTCAACAATGGGTAAAGTTTCATGGACTGTTTCATTAGGCCCATCTTAGTATACTGAGCTGACAAGAGAAATTATTTTCGGATCCATGACATTCTTTTGCAAAAAGAATAAGAGTGAAAGGGGATGTGATATTAATTACAATTTGTGGTAACTTGTGCAACCACTACCACCAGTTTCCAGTTTCACAATATTGTTAATGGAAATAGTATTTGAAATAAATCAATAATACGTGTTTTCCTTCTTTTTATTGCTTCCTTGAACACAGTTTAAATATGCCAGGAAGTTTCATATCAGCGCACACTCCGCTCCAGAGCGAAAATTTCATTCTGGTAACATCCCCCAGGCTGTGGCTAAGCCAAGTGTCCGCATTATCCTTTCTTCCAGAACTGCTAGTCTTGCGAGGTTCGCAGGAGAGCTTCTGTGACGATGTACTGGTGGCAGTAAAGCTCTGAGGACGGCTGTGCTTGCGTAGCTCAGATGGTAGAGCTCTTGCCCGCCAAAGGCATAGGTCCCGAGTCCGAGTCCCGGTCCGCACACAATTTTGATCTTCCTGGAAATTTCGTTTCTTTCGTTGTTGGCCTGCGTAATTAACCAAAACTAGTCTTACAGGTATGGCAAGGACTTGAAATGAAATGAAAGCTTAGCATGGTATAAGAGCATACGCTACTGTTTGCAGCGTTCCGAGGGAATAGTGCATTGTGTAAATTAATTTCTTGGCAGAAGTTGGATACAATACCTCAAAATAGTTACTTCACGCAATAGGCGATGTTCAAAAATGGTTCAAATGGCTCTGAGCACTATGGGACTTAACATCTGAGGTTATCAGTCCCCTAGAACTGAGAACTACTTAAACCTAACTAACCTAAGGACATCACACACATCCAAGCCCGAGGCAGGATTCGAACCTGCGACCGTAGCGGTCGCGCGGATCCAGACTGAAGCGCCTAGAACAGCACGGCCACACCGGCCGTCAATTGGTGATGTAACAGTTGAATCAGCCTCAATTCTTGTAAGAGGAGAATGATAACAGACTTCAACTTCCCCTTAGGAACAATGAAACATCGTTATATCTGGGACTTGTTCTGTCATCCCACATACTTCTAGGCTTCAGCGGCTTCCGTAGCCCTCACCAATTACGAGCAGCACAAAGTTGCCTAGTTTGCAAAGTACGGTCGGATTCATTTAATTAGTTACAATAATCACCTAAAAATTGACACAAGCAGTAGAAACAGGCACAATCTGAAAGGCATGCGTCATCTGATGATTCAAAAAATTCATCCGGTATTAAAAATTAACCCTGCTGTTCTGTTCGGGTCTATATGACCCGAAACGAATATGAACGTTATTTTACATTATGTAAATACCAATATATATTTATGAAACTTTGTGACTTTGTCTGAAAATGGATGAGCAGCATGTGTTTTAAAAGGTTTTAAAAAAGTTTAAGAAGTTTGGGCTTCAACTGTAATAGTTGCATATGTAATGTTCGGGTCATAATGACCCGACACAAATATGTTTAGTGTAACTCGTATTTATTTCTAAAATCTGGAAATGGCGAAAATTATTTTTGTTGTGTTGTGTGGGAATAGTGACTGCATCATTCCAACTTACTCTCAACAATCACCTAAAGCTCCATGCGTTCACAACAATGGGCTTGTTTGTTGCTTTCCCCAGGAAATAATAATTGGCAGTTCTCAATAATTGGAATGCTTTGTTTCTGCCCAGTTTGACTTGTGACACCATGGCGATGAGACCATTGAATGATCGTGAGTTGGAAGAAATAGTAAATGCCTCACCAGATGAAGGATCACTTTCTGAGTTTGAAGATCACATCAGCAATGCATCTGAAAGCGAGTGTTCCGATGACAGTTACGACAGTCCACAGCCCATACAAAATAGTGTAGAGACTTTTCTTTCTAAAAATGGGAATATAGAATGGCAGTTGCATCCACCAGCACAACATGGTCGCCTACCAGCTTCGAACATCATCAAGAGTACCCCAGGAGTTACCAGGTATGCAGTCAGCAGAATATCTGATGTAAAATGTTCATTTGAAGCAGTATTTCACACAGCGCTTCAAAATGAAATAATAGAGATGACAAATATTGAAGGGCAGCGAGTTTATGGTGAACAGTGGACAGATATTGATGGTTCTGTTTTCCATGCATACTTAGGACTCTTACTCCTAGCGGGTGTATATCGATCTCATGGGGAGTCTACAAAAAGTTTGTGGGATAAAGATACTGGGCGAAACATATTTCGAGCAACCATGTCTCATGAAACATTCTGTAAGATATCACGTGTCCTGCGATTTGACAAGAAATCTACTAGAGAGGAAAGACGACGTACTGACAAACTTGCCGCAATTCGTAGTATTTGGGAGAAGTGGGTAGAGGTCCTTCCTAAACTGTATAATCCAGGAGAAAATGTTACTGTTGACGAGCAGTTAGTAGCATTTAGAGGTCGCTGTCCATTCAAGCAGTATATCCCAAGTAAACCGGCAAAATATGGGATCAAAATATGGACCATGTGTGACAGCAAAACTTCATACGTACTGAAAGCCCAAATTTATACAGGAAAGGTGAGTGGAGCGGCACCAGAAAGAAATCAGGGAATGAGGGTGGTATCTGATCTCACTTCTGAGTTACGTGGTCAGAATATCACGTGTGACAACTTTTTTACGTCGTACAATTTGGGGCAGCTGCTTCTGAAAAGGAAATTGACTATGTTGGGAACTATACGGAAAAATAAGCCGGAGCTTCCACACAAAATGACCAACAAGGAGGTACACAGCTCTTCATTTTACTTCACAAATGACACTACTGTGGTTAATTATATTCCTAAGAGACACAAGAATGTTGTACTTATGAGCACTCTCCACCATGATGCGGAAATCAGTGACAGGGCTGATAAGAAGCCAAAAATGATTTTGGACTATAATTCAACCAAAGGTGCTGTAGACACGCTTGATCAGTTATTAGGTACATATACATGCAAACGAAAAAGTAATAGGTGGCCAATGATAGTTTTCTACAATATTCTTGATGTTTCTGCTTATAATGCATACGTTTTGTGGATTTCGGTTGACCCTAATTGGAATGCAAGCAAATTGACTAGAAGGAGAATATTCTTGGAGGAACTTGGAAAGTCACTGATAAAAGAACATATTGCATCAAGAACGCATTTCCCAAGAACAGAAGATTCTTTGAGAATGGTCACAAGCATCCAAAACCCGAATGATGTGGGTGGTGTGTCAGAATCGGTAACAACAAGAAAATCTACAAAACGTGCACGCTGTAAGTTCTGTCCATCAAGTAATGACAATAAAACAAACATGGTGTGTGGAAAATGTAGTAAACATATTTGCAAGAAACATGTAACCTACTTGTGTCCACAGTGCAAGCAGTAAGAAAAGAACTGTAGTATTTTATAAGATGATTGTATTGAAAATTCTGTTGTTTCAAATTTATGTGAATACTTGTGCCTAAACTACAATCAGTAAGAAGAGAGGATTCTAAAGTTGTAGTGCTTTCTATGTTGGAATGTAATAAAAAAACTGTAGTGTGTTCTGTACTGTAGTGTGCTCTAAGATGAATATCTGTAATGACAACTGTCTGTTGTTAGAAAATGTCAATACTTACGTCTAAACTGTCAACAATAAGAATAGAAGTATGGAAAAACTGTAGTGCTTTCTAAGTTGAATGCCTGTAATGGAAACTGTCTGTTGTTTCAAATTTATGTGCATATTTAAATGAAAAATATCCCTCAATAAAGTTGTATGCATTGTTATTATTATTATTATTACCATTATTATTATTATTATTATTATTATTATTATTACTAACAAGGTACTGGAATAGAACAACAATGTCGATAGCTAAAACTGTACCAAAATTTATGTTTCTAAAGCATTTTGATATGTCGGGTCATATTGACCCGAACAGTATATATGTCAAGTAAAAGTGAACAGAACAGCAGGGTTAAAGCTGTTTCAAGCAGTATCTAACATCTACATATATCTCAAAAGTATCAAAATGCTGAAACATCTTAGGTGTTCCCTCTTTCTTCTTACTACTCTTTTATCTGTTAAATTTCATTTCTGCTCTCAAAAATATCATTTTGCTGCTAGAACTGTGCCCTCTTAATATTTATATGTCACTCATAATTCAGTTCCATGTATAAAGCAGGAGTAGCCATGGAACAATGAAATTTGAGTAGTGTCCTTTATCATGTTCTGGTCTTGCATTTTTAGTAGCCATGCATAAGGTCTTCAACAGCGGGTCACAGGCAAACCTGTACTGTATCAGATGTAAGCTGCCTGGATAGAAGCAGCACCGCTCTCCATAAATTCCACGGTAGCGCTGCATAAGGCTCGCTGCTGCTCTCCTGTGAAGCTTATCTTCATGTGTTGTAGCATGATGCAACGCGCATTGACGCACTCTGTCTATCGAATTTGCAGAGGGTTCACATGGCGAGCGGTAGAAAGCGTTAATCCCTGCAGTACACCACGCGGTTTGTTTTGGTTTCAGACATCTTGTGTGCAGATATTCAGTGGCGGAGGTACACTATTCATATAAAATTGAACAATAGACTGCATAATTCGCATGCAAAGTTATCTGGGTGAAATTAAAAGATAAAGTGATGCTAACATCAGATAAAGCAAAACAGACTGAAATATCCCAAGGTCTTGAAAAGTATTCAGTGTTTACTCATTGCGTCGGAGTTGTCGATGGTAGGCATATCGGGATACGAAATACACAATATTCAAGTTCCTTAGAATTCATTTACTATCATTTTTTGTCCCTAGTGTTGTTGCTGCTATGTGACTGTCTGAGTAGACATTCGCGCTTATGGAAAAGTCAGAAATTCTGGAATTTGCAGACTCCGTTCTACATAAAAACTCATTGGAAAATCTGTGGATACATCGAAACAAAGAACTTTAGCAGAAAACCACAAGACGACACTTCCTTACGTCAGATGATTAAGCATTTGGGCCGATGAAAAATTTAATCAGACGCTACAACGGAATGCAGTTGCCTGATGAAAGAGATATGTTTAACTATCGACTAACTTTATCATCTAAGTATGTTGAATGCACTTTTGATTTAGTGTGTAAAAGCGGACAATATTGCATGGCCCATTAGTCATCAGTGTGGATTGCGCCGAACATAAAATAAAAGCGATTAGTAGTTCACAAGTATGTTCAGATGTGGGTGGGATTTAAACACGAAGACATCTCACAAGTATAAATGCACGACCCACTTCATAAGTGGACAATATTCTGGCTAAGTTTACCGACTTCTTTGTTAACGCAGGTGGACTTGAACATGCGGATTGTATGGTATGAAGGAAAGTACACTTGTTAAAGATAAAAATATTCTTGTTCAGATATTTCCTTTCTTCATAGACATTTCCCTCGCAGAAAATCATAAGCAATTCTTACAAATTTCGCCATCTCAAAATATTGACTTGCGCCGCAGTATTCCGAAATGCCGGTCTTCCAGCACTTCGTCAGACAGTAGCTCTAAGTCAGTATTCTCGCCTTCAGTTTCACTCATTTCTCGCAATGCAAATACGTCTGGCCATGACGGAAAGCAGCGGTCAGTTGAACAACACGCGGGCGCTACCTGTGTTTCAAACAGCGCGTCAACGCACTTTTGTCATGCGATCGGATGAAAGTTGAATGTTAAACGTCTAAACGTGGTATTAGAAAATGCGCGTCAGATTACCTTCATGTGAACATAGTCTAACAGTAAACCGACACGGTTTTACCGCATACTTCTCTGGAACGGCTCTCGACGAATTTAGCTACTCAAACGGTTATCGCTTCGCGAGAGATTTTACTTCGTAAATACGTCGCACGCGAACCATATACTACGTGTCACTGCAGCTGGACTGGATTAACCACGTTTCCGAACAAGACACCAATTTATTGTTCCACAGATATTTCAAAAAACTGATGGTATCTCCTCTGCATCTGTGTTATGTTCGTATGCAGTACCTTGTTCTGTTATTCTAATATATCCTTATAAATAATATTTACAAGCTATGCAGTTTTATCTTCCTGTTGTTATCTCTAGGTTATATACTATTATGCTCATAAATAAATACCTTTCTGCATCTCATTTGTTTCACAAAAATTGTGACATTGCCTGTATGTAAGAGACGAGATAATATAATCTATTATCAGAATTCTTGCTCCAGACTAGGATTCCATTCTCGTATGGCACCGTCCACATGTATATTAAAATATGAGTGTCACACTACTTCCCTGTTTGTCAATAAAGATGCGTTTGTCATTTAAATTTTGGTGCTGATAGTCTCTTTATTCAGGATTCTTAGAGTGTTTATGTATGTCCATCTTTTTGCAGGACGCCTCTGGGGCGACGGCCGTTTACTATCGTGAGAAAAAATAAGAACACCTACAGCTGTCATGATTTTATTTTATTTTGTCACTACCAGTTTCAACGCTACATCGCCTGAAGATGACGCAATGAAACGTTGAAAGTGGTAGCGACAAAATAAAATGAAATCTTACAGCGTAGTTGATAACATTTTTTTAAATTTTGTTCTGTAGTTATTCTCTGCTAACGATATCAATAGCTTTTATAAAGTGTATGAATGTTAATTGCGGTTCCCTGTTAAACGCTCTTCGTATTTCTGTTATTTGTTTTAATACAGGTACTACATCTGGTTTACATCATCCCTTTCTAAAGCCCATTTTCGTTCACAGATTTCTTAAAGAAGATTAAAAATTTTTATCAAACAATCTATTTTCATCTTGCTTTTGTAACAGTGACATTACTTTCGTCTATTTTGGAATTTCAATAATGATCCAAAAGATTTTATTCAGACGTAACAATCCGACTTGTAAGGGAAAACCACCATATTTCAGAAATTCATTTTTTATTTCCTCTGTATCTGTGCCGTCCTGTTTTTTGAGGCGTTCATAACATTCTTCTACATCCAGATCGCCCACAGCATTTACGTCCCATGCACATGTTCCATTATGAACTGAACTCTAAGCTGTACACCACAAATTTTTGTTTCTATACACTAAATTAAAGTCGTTTTGTAATATTGATGGTTTTTATGGACCCTGTGCTGAAGCCACTGAAATCTGAAACATGTAGCTGGTTTATACTGAGAAAGTCATCCCATCCAAATAATGTGGTATACGGGTACTGTAATATTGTGCTGTTCGGGACTAACTTAATTGGGCGACATCTAACTGTCATGATCATGGACTGGATGTGCAGTCGAACAAGTGAAGTGTCTGTAATATTCATTTCTCGTCTCACATTGTATACTGGCTAGTGTTCAAAAATAGGATCTCCGGGATGCCCTTACGCAAGAGGCTTCTATGGTAGTTTGATAGTGACTGTGTATGCTGAAAGACGTGCACAGCAAGTAGTTTGAGTTAAGTAATTCAAACAGTAGAGAGTATCACGGTAAATACATATGGAGAAGGTTGTGCGCAGTGCTGAAATAGAATTTCAATATTATGTTTCACTTCGAATATGCGTGATTATTTCAAAGTAAATGTATGACTTAGGTTATTTCTTGTGATCAATAGAAGCGTTTGGCATACGTAACATATTTGAAAACCCATTGCCAACAGCCAAGTAGCGTACTAATCATTTTTAGCGGTTCTCGTTGCAGTCTAGGTGAGTGCTATAGTGATGTCTTCTGCGTAAGTGACAAAGCTATAGAAGATGCAAGTTTAGTGAAAACAACAATTTCGACCTGTGCCTTCAAAGGCACGTTGTTGCAACCCTCCCACATTATTTCGCTGTAATGTTACGGTTGCTTCTTTACTAAATGAATGGATGTTTGTCGATTGTCTAATGTGTCTAAAATAGCTTTTGACAGGATAGGCTATATGAATTGTTATACATCTCCATTCCCCATCATGACAGCTTCCTTGCCTGCTATTTTGAAAATTAGGATGAACGATCAAATCACGGACCATATAGTATTTATTCAACGTCACGCAACGGAAACGAATTTCAGTGAGCAGGTGGAACAATGTGACCTGGAAGAGGCTGGCGGTTTGCTTTACGATCATTGATGGAAGATATGCGTGAATTAAAAATTGTCTTTAGTTACTTAAGACAAGATCAGTTAGCTGAATATACGCGAAAACGCCAAGACGGAATCACAAACAATGAATGATTACCATAGACATGACACGGAACAGAAGGATCCAACTAACCCGGGGACTCCCATAAAGTCATCAGAACTCACGGGGAGGGAAGACTATGTAAATTGTAGAATATAAGAAGGGACCAATTATAGTGCTCTCTAATTCCTAGCAGACACACCTGAGGAACATGCTTCCCATCTAACTGCCGTACATTACTATAAAGATTGTTGACAGGAACGAACAACGGCTGATATTTTCGTTGAATCCAACGTCATTATGAGATGAAAGAACGTCCCCATAGGTCTCCGTGATATGACTGAATCAAGTAATCAAAATGAAAGCGACACAAATCAACCGAACATCGCCTGAATTCCATTCTACAAAGAACATTAGGCGACCTCTCTCGATCGCATCAGAGCGTTTGCAACCAGCAATCAGAGGCCGCCCGTTACTCACATCTTCGTCCGTCACTGCACCGGAAGAATTCGCAAAGTTCATTTAGGATCCTTAGGTGCCGAGGGAAATCAAAATACGCTAAATCTAAAAGTGACCAATTAAGAACACACACCGCCCCCCCCCCCCCCTTCGTAATTTATCCATTCTCATCTCAGGCTAAGCGGTATTCTGATATCTGTGCGAGTACTACCCTAACAAGCCAAGGGAGGGAGTAAAACTTCGTTAGATTTTAAAACGGTCAATCGTACCACGGCATGGGACACTGCGTCCTCCTTTCTGTCTCAGCCTTTGGCCGCCTCCATCGTCTCCAGAACAGTGCTCGGTCTCAGGTAGAGAGGGGAAAGGTGCGGTGCACTTAAAACACTCCGATCACTGGCCGTTTGAGTCTACGCGGTTTTTCTGTCCCTTTTCCATCATGCACTTCTCTCTGACGTCCAAAACTGGCTCTCTTCATCGAGTGCTGGAGAGGCGTTTTCCTTAAAACCTGAAGATGCCACTGATTCTCTCAAGCACGCGACCCTCTTTGTCCCGTTCAAGGCAACATTCGACGTAGAGGAGTTTTCGTTGACATTTTAAAAACGAACTAGACATTCCCACCCATTCTGGATCTTTTCTTTCACCTATCACCATGAGCCGCGAATTCTCAAGTAACTATACAATCACCTAACTACTCTCGCACTTGGAAACCATACATACTATAAAAAAGCATCTATATGTGCATGTTCCTCAGTTTTTCGTAAGCCCATGGACCGATTTTAGCTAAACGTGGTACATGTAACACATTGTGTGAGGCAACAGTCGATGTGGCGGGTGAGAACTACAAACCTATCACAGTTCAAGAGACATGACGACATAAACAAGAGATGCGTGAAAACTGCCGCATCATGTATGACGTATAAATTTATTGCTTCTGTGCTACTAACTCTGTTCTCAGTTAACTTTAGGCAATATGCACATATGCCGCTAAATGCAGCTACCAAATTATAAACATAGTTCAGGAGATGTGATATCATCTACACCGACCTGCATGAAAAACTTCCGAATTGTGCATGTCATTCCAGTTTATTTCTTTGTTAACAGTTCTAATCGCAACACATATTTCCGACAATATCCATCTTGCCGCTCAGGTACCTACAAATAGCGTTGCTGCCTCTGGATCATGTGGACGCTGGTTCGATCCCGGGCCGGTTTACGCATTTTCTCTGGCCGAGGACTGGATGTTTGTGTTCTTCTCATCATTTCATCATCATCATCATCATCCATCATCATTCGTGACAGTGGCTAGATTGGACTGAGTAAAAATTGGGCTGTGTGAAAACTGAGATTTTCTACGGACGCAGATATCCGTGCAGTTGAGCGCCCCTCAAACGAAACATCATCATCATCATTATCATCATCATCACCATCATCATCGTCATCTCTACCTACAAATTTATGTCATCGTATCGGGAGATTTGACGATATATGCGCGAAAAACCGCAGCATCATGCATGTTGTTGTTGTTTGGTCTTCAGTCCTGAGACTGGTTTCATGCAGCTCTCCATGCTACTCTATCCTGTGCAAGCCTCTTCATCTCCCAGTACCTACTACAGCCTACATCCTTCTGAATCGGCTTAGTGTATTCATCTCTTGGTCTCCCTCTACGATTTTTACCCTCCATGCTGCCCTCCAGTACTAAATTTGTGATCCCTTGATGCCTTAGAACATGTCCTACCTACCGATCCCTTCTTCTAGTTAAGTTATGCCACAAACTTCTCTTCTCCCCAATCCTATTCAATACCTCCTCATTAGTTATGTGATCTACCCATCTAATCTTCAGCATTCTTCTATAGCACCACATTTCGAAAGCTTCTATTCTCTTCTTGTCTAAACTATTTATCGCCCATGTTTCACTTCCATACATGGCTACACTCCATACAAATACTTTCAGAAACGACTTCCTGACACTTAAATCTATACTCGATGTTAACATATTTCTCTTCTTCAGAAACGCTTTCCTTGCCATTGCCAGTCCACATTTTATATCCTCTCTACTTCGAACATCATCAGTTATTTTGCTCCCCAAATAGCAAAACTTTACTACTTTAAGTGTCTCGTTTCCTAATCTAATTCCCGCAGCATCACCCGACTTAATTCGACTACATTCCATTATCCTCGTTTTGCTTTTGTTGGTGTTCATCTCATATCCTCCTTTCAAGACACTGTCCATTCCCTTCAACTGCTCTTCCAAGTCCTTTGCTGTCTCTGACAGAATTACAATGTCATCGGCGAACCTCAAAGTTTTTACTTCTTCTCCATGGATTTTAATTCCTACTCCGAACTTTTCTTTCGTTTCCTTTACTGCTTGCTCAAAATACAGATTGAACAGCATGGGGGAGAGGCTACAACCCTGTCTCACTCCCTTCCAAACCACTGCTTCCCTTTCATGTCCCTCGACTCTTAGAACTGCCATCTGCTCTCTGTACAAATTGTAAATAGCCTTTCGCTCCCTGTATTTTGCATGATGTTAAAATTTATCACTACTTTGCTACCAACTCTACCCAACATATTTCGGAGACGTTACCCATATACACTGCTGAATGAAACTACACAAATATATCATTGTTAGACAAATAGATAAAGAGACGTCATGAATATTGAGATGCTTGAAAAAATGCCGCAACATGCGTGAAGCTTTAATACATTCATTCTTTTCTACTAAAATACATCTACAGTCTTAAGGAATCCCTGACATCGCGCAGCATTCAACTGTGAAGCGCAAATGGCTGTAGACGGAAGTAATAGCCGTCTATAGAACGGTACAGAGGAGGCGTACTATAAAGAGGTGTATCTCCTGGCATGTGACTAGAAATATTCTTTGTCATCAAGTAACGAATTAAAGAAACATTAAGATAATCCTTATTTTGCATACTATGTTTCTTAAGTTGAGTACAGTATTTATACATTGTAGATTATACTTGTTTGTCTGCAGGACTGTTTCAAAATTTCCTAAATTTTTTCAGAAATACATGGCAATGAAATTTTTTGGAGTTATATAGGATGTATCAAAATGAATCATCCGACATTTAAAAAATCATAACGATTATGTTATTTGAGATATGTGAGCGAACAATGCGGTGTTGGAAAGAGCAAACTGTCGAGTTTTACATAGTTCCCGCTAGGTAGCAGCAGTTTGCACCCACTGTAGTTCTAGTAAAAGTGGTGTGGGGGGGGGGGCAACAGAAAGCATATTGTGTTCTGGGTATTGCGTTCTACGTTTCTCGGAGTGCGGGTGAGTAATAACTTTCAGCGTGACATTCGTACTAGGTATGGTGTGGATTCTCTTACAGCAGAGGGCGTTAGACAATGGCATGAACAATTTAGAAAAACAGGTTGTTAGCATAAAGGCAAATCGCCGGGCAGTCCACGAGTGTCTGACACAGACGTCGAACGCATCCGCCATAGTTTCACAAGGAGTCCGCAGAAATCCGTTCACCCTGCAGCTCGACAGCTCGACCTGTCCCAGATGGTCGTCTGGCGTGTGTTGCGTCGAGGTTTAAAAATGAAACCATACAAAATTGAACTAGTGCAAGCTCATCCTGAAGGTGACAAACAACGTATGGAGTTGTATAATTTCGTTCTTGGTGAGATGGAGGGTGAGTCTTCTTCAACGCTTCGTGTTTAGTGATGAGGCAACATTCAGTTTAAATGGAGAGGTGAACCATCAGAATGGGATAATATGTGGTACGGAACAACCACGTGATGCAGTATAACATGAGAGGGACTCTCCAAAATTTAATGTGTTTTGTGCAGATTCACGGGGAAAGACCATTTGTCTTTGTCGGAAACATTGCTACAGGAAGCACATATCTCATTATGCTTGAGATGTTTCTTTTTCCACAGTTGGATACTGATTCTAAGGACTTTATTTACCAACAGGATGGGCACCGCCACACTGGCATCTGGAAGTGCGGGGATTTTTAAAGCAAAGCATTACTGAACCATGGATAAGTCGCAAAAAATGGTTCAGAAGGCTCTAAGCGCTATGAGACTTAACATCTGAGGTCATCAGTCCCCTAGACTTAGAACTACTTAAACCTAACCAATCTAAGGACATCACACACATCCATGTCCGAGGCAGGATTCGAACCTGCGACCGTAGCAGGAACGCGGATCCCGACTGAAAGGCCTAGAACCGCTCTGTCACAGTAGCCGGCGATAGTTCACGCTGGACCAAATAATCCAGCCTTACATTTCTGGCCTCCAATGTCACCGGAGTGGTGTCCTGACCAATCTATATTATAGGGTCCTTAAAGGATGCTGCTTTCTCGGATAGCTATACAACAATTCAAGCAAATGACATTAATGGGTTTTATTACAGTAATGTAGATTGACAAGAACGTGTCGCAAGCGATTGGCGACATACAAATAGACAGTGTGCTTCGCTATATACCATGTCCATGCCAGTTACCAGGCAATTTCCTATGTCACTGCTATCGTTAAAATCACTGCTTGGTTTCTAGTCCGGCTCTGCTAGTGCCGCTCCGCTACTGTCCGACCGAGGCTGGCAATAGCGGCGCTTATATTCTCTACTGTAGAGGCCGCACCTGTCGTGATGCCGTCCTAGTCAGCATGCTGTTCGCTGACGTCGTCTTACAGCCTTGTCTGCTCTTGCGTTCTTCGTCTTCGTGCAGGGGCTCGTGTTGCGCCGGAACAACCGGACCTAACTAGATGTAATTATTTCTTGTGGGGTTCATGAAAGACTTTATGTGCCTCCATTACCTACAACAATGAATCTGAAATATCGCATAACAGCAGCTGTGGAAGCTGTAACTCAAGACATGCTCGCTGCCGTGTGGGAACAACTTGAGTACAAAACTGACATACGACGCGGCAAGCGGGCATACTGAACACGTATGAAAAGGTAGTCTATGAGTTTCCCGTTCATCAAAAAACAGAATAAATAGCATATTTTTATTAGTTTCAGAAATATAGACGTGCCAAATCAAGTGATTCTTTCTGATACATCCTGTATTGCAAATACAGTTCATACTTTATTTACGTTTCTAACAGCAAACCGTCAAAATGCCGCATTTATCTTCTACAGCTACATGATTACTCTGCAATTCACATTTAAGTGCTTGGAGAGGGTTCATCGAACCACAATCGTACTATCTCTCTACCATTCCACTCCCGAACAGCGCTCGGGAAAAATGAACACCTAAAACTTTCTGTTCGAGCTCTGATTTCTCTTATTTTGTTTTGATGATCATTCCTACCTATGTAGGTTGGGCTCAACAAAATATTTTCGCATTCGGAAGAGAAAGTTGGTGACTGAAATTTCGTAAATAGATCTCGCCGCGACGAAAAACGTCTTTGCTTTAATGACTTCCATCCCAACTCGCATATTATATCTGCCACACTCTCTCCCCTATTACGTGAGAATACAAAACGAGCTGCCCTTCTTTGCACCCTTTCTATGTCCTCCGTCAATCCCACCTGGTAAGGATCCCTTAGTTGAATTGACAGCCTTGAGAATTGTACTATTTATCGAGTAATCGAATTCCAACGGATTTCTTTTGGAACCCATGTGGATCACCTCACACGTTTCGTTATTTAGCGTCAACTGCCACCTGCCACACCATACAGCAATCTTTTATAAATCGTTTTGCAACTTACACTGGTCTTCGGATGACCTTACTAGACTGTAAATTACAGCATCATCTCCGAACAACCTAAGAGAACTGCTCAGATTGTCACCCAGGTCATTTACATAGATCAGGAACATCAGAGGTCGCAGGACGTTTCCCTGGGGAACACCTGATATCACTTCAATTTTACTCGATGATTCACCGTCTATTACTACGAACTGCGACCTTCCTGACAGAAAATCACGAATCCAGTCGCACAACTGAGACGATACCCCACAGGCCCGCAGCTCGATTAGAAGTCGCTTGTGAGGAATGGTGACAAAAGCTCTCCGGAAATCTAGAAATACGGAATAAACTTCAGATCCCCTGTCGATAGCGGCCATTACTTCGTGCGAAGAAAGATTGTAAGGAATGTAGGAATTGTGTCTGAAACTTTGTTTAACAGGTTGACTTGTCACTACAGGCACCCTAGAAAATCCATAATCCGTACCGAAACAGCGTGCACCGAGGCCACCTGGGTCGACCCGCAGTAGGTCAGTGAGCTGTGCAGCGCCTTCTGTTGTGTCCTCCTTCGTTGTCACAGCTTTTCCCGAAAAGCAAGTGGAGTGAGCGTCACTCGACGTCGTCTGTGTGGCCCTGGGGAGTCCCGTTTCGGTAGCGAACACCGCTGGCGTAAATCGATGTAGCAGGTAGCAGCGATTGGACATCTGGTGTCTGCGTCACCAGGTCAAGGGCGGCAGCCAGAGAAGGCCAGGGGCAGCATTGCCACCGCCGCAATGACCCCGTCCGTTCACCGATCCGTGCTGCATTAGCACCCAAGTGTACAGCAGCCCCAGGGCCACGCAGCTCAGTGCGAAGCATGGCCGCTTCAGTGCCCGGCAGCGTCAGCGCGCCCGCGGCTCCGATCCTGTCTATTGTTTTCTCTCTCTCTCTCTCTCTCCCGGAGCAATATCTCTGCTGCAACAGTTTCATGCTGATATTACACATCTACAACCAACCCTGTTCTACCATACTATTCCAACATTCAGACTAAGTGCCTGGCAGAGCATTCATCGGGTCACACTGACTCCATTTCTTCACTTCTCCACTCTCTACCAGCGCCGAGAGAAACAAATACTTAAATTTCCCCTTGCGACATCTAATTACTCTTATATTATTACAATGATCCTTTCGCCCTTTATATCTGCGTGTCAAAAAGATATTTTCGCATTTGAGGAAGAACGTTGCAGGTTAAAGTTTCGTCGCAACGAAAAGAGCCCTTGTTTTAATGATTGTCTCGCCATCCCACGTAACATATCCGTGACACTCTTCTCCCCTGTTTCGCGATAATTTAAAACATACTGCCCTTCTTTGGGTGTTTTCGATGTCCTCTGTCAATCCTATCTGGTAAGGATTTCTCTCACAGCACACGAGTACTCTAGCAGAGGACGGCCAAGCGTAGTGCAGGCAGTCTCTTCAGTAGACCTGTTGCATCTTTCAACCGTTCCGCCAACAAAACGTGGTCTTTAGTTACCCTTCACCCACAATATTATCTGTGTGAACATTCAAGTTTATGTAGTTCGTGATCGTAACTCGTAGTTACTTAACTAACTTGACAGCATTTATATTAGTGTCATTTGTCGTGTAACCGAAATGTAACATGTTCCTTTTAGTACACTTGTGGCAACTTCACACTTTTCATCATTTGCGGTCAATTCGTCCTCCATTCACTTCAATAAAATGCAGGGAATGTTACATAAATTCCAAGAACTCCGTCGATGATTTAGAAACCTAATCCTTCTATTACTGTTATGAGTTCTGGAGGGTGGTACAGTCATTACAAGAAATCTCTTCGTTAATCACACGATCATGTCTACAGTGTAATCTAGCTTTCATAGGAGAGGGAAGGACTGGAAAATATTTTCTAATGACATTACCTTTACTCCATAACTGCAATATCATGCATTAAAAGAAACTAGACACTCATTTGAACATGTATTACCAAAACTAGCAATCCGTTTGACCTCGTACGGTTTTACACGCCAAGCACATATAACTATTTACACCAGGTAGTTGATTTGCCTACTGTCAGTTTACACTCGCAGTGGTTGCTACGTCAGGTGTCTTGCAAACCTACAACAATGCTCACCTTCACTACAAAGCACTAGTGGCCGACCACGCAGTAGTGAACCAGAAGTCAGTCCATTGCAAAAGACGCACGTAGTGATAGAATACATGGTGATTTCGTGATGATGTTGCAAACTTTTATTTTAATTGTGTTGGTTGGTCTAGTGCTCGGGGTGACTCTTCATCCGGTCTTGTTTCCTGTAATTGCTTGTTCTCTCAAGTATCGTGCTCCTGCAGGGTTGGGACATATTCAGCTGCCCTGAACAAAAATTCCACAACGATTCTTTTCACGGGGTACCTGCTTTTCAACTCCCAGTGATCACTCAAGCAGATCACAAGGTCTGCATTTTCCTTTTAAAGGTTTTCGGTGCTTCTTCGCAACCACAAACCCACAGCGTTCCCACGGCGCAAAACAACAAAAATCCACAATAGGCTTATTACATACGCACTCGCCGCAAACCTGTTCACTATCAGCGCCCACCCGTTCGTCGATTTTCGTGCACATCCATCTTCACGTGCTAGTAAGTGACTCATTCTACATTACATACTGGTCTCGCCACAATAATAGTGTACGAATATGTTAATGAGAATGAGAACAGGAGTACAAAAATAGCTTACCGACAAGGTGTGGCATTTTATGGAAAGGTACTCCACTCTCCTTTTCACTCCTTAGTCTTAAGTTGGTTATATGACGTAAATGACGTGATTTCTTGGTTCACCGTGTTCTAATAATCATGGTCTCTGGTTGCACAATACGCCGTACGAGGAAAGGTCCAACATGCACACTGACAGTAACTGCTGACGCAAAAACGTGTTTCCTTGACCACTTCATGAGCATACCGGCATCAAATAACAAGACTCACGTTACCCAGAGATCCACAGTTACATATTATGTGCCCACAATGAATATATACACCGGATAAATTGTTCTACATCTACATATATACTCCGCTAGCCACCAAGTGGTGTGTGGCGGAGGACACAATTAGCACCAAAGTCATATTCCTCCCCTTCCCCCCCCCTCCCCCCCCAGCTCTGTTCCACTCGCGGATCGCGCGAGGGAAAACCGACTGTCTGAAGGCCTCAGTATGAGCTCTTTTTTCCCTTATCTTTGAATGGTGATCATTGCGCTATTAGAAAGTTGGTGGTAATAATATATGCCCTACATCCTCAGTGAAGATCGGATTTCGGAATTTAGTGGGCAGCCCCTTCTGTTGAGCGCGCCGTCTATCTGCAAGTGTGTACAACTTCGAACTTCCTATGAAATTCGTAACGCTCTCAAGATGGCTAAATGTACCACTCACGAATCTTGTCGCTCTTCTTTGGACCTTCTCAATCTCCTGAATCAGACCCAGCCGCTAAGGATGCCATGCAGACGAACAATACTCCAAGACTGGCCGAACTAACATATTGTAAGCTATTTCCATTGTTGAAGGACTGCACCGCTTCAGGATTCTACCAATAAACCGCAATCTAGAAATCGCCTCAACCGTTACTTGTGTAATCTGATCATTCCATTTGAGATCATTTCGAATAGTCACACCCAGATACTTGACGGACGTTACCGCTTTCAAAGACTGGGCATTTATTTTGTACTCGTACATTAATGGGGATATTCGCCTTGTTATATGCAGTAGGTTACACTTGCTAATATTGAGAGATAACTGCCAGTCATTACACCACGCATTTATTTTCTGCAAATCCTCATTGATTTGTTCACAACTTTCGTGTGATACTACTTTCCTGAAGACTACAGCATCATCGGCAAACAGTCTAAGGCCGCTGTCAATACCATCAACCAGATCGTTTATATAAATCGTAAAAAGCAGAGGACCTATTACGCTGCCCTGGGGCACACTTGAAGTTACGCTTGTTTCTGTTGAAATTACCCGTTACTTACTTAATTAATACTTAATATAAAAGGAAAGAGAGGGGTCCCTGGAAATATAACAGAAAGGTAAAGAATTAAAACATGGCAATGACGAAAGGATAAACCCAAACAGGAGCAAGACAAGGACATCACATTCACCAAAAGCAACCCCCTCCCGAAACATCGAAGTGCAGGCACTGAAATTGTGAAGTATTCATATTATTTTGGTCACACTGTAAATTCTGTTTCTTTCGTAAATATCGATATGCATGGCCCACACCCTGTACAGAGCAAAAACACATAGCTGAGTACTCTTTGACTATTGCTACTACATCTTTGTGTTGCTACATCGCCTCTGCCTGAGAACACTAGCAAAGTCACTCGCACTATTATTTGAACAGTGTTGAGAAGCAGTCGTATTTTGCAGAATGGTCAGGAAATTTTCTTTATAAGAGTGATATGAGATTAATGGAATTGGAGTATGAATATTTTTGATGCAGTTATAGAGAGAGAAGCTAAGGAGATTATTTTGTGAATTTTTCTGGAATGTTGAGAGACTGATGTAAGCACGCAGGCCTGTAGCATTGTTCTGTGTTACTGAGATTCTACTAACGGAGCTCAGGCAGTAGGACTGCTATATGGATTGCTATGATAGGAAGGTGAGATTCCGCTTTCTTTGAATTTTTTCTTAAATTAATGTTATGTAACTACTAGTGTCAACATTCAGTTGACTTTAAAGCATTACTTTTCAATGTGGAGTTTCACAGAATTATGTCAGAAGTTATTTTTTAGCAGTCAAATTCGCACCCTTCATTCAGCTTATTTTTTACGTGCACACATTATAAATTTTGGTACGGAATTTTAAGTCGTAGTTTTTTAATGTTGCTTTGCCGCTCCATGCTTTGCGCTGCTTTCCATAAATCTGGAATTTTTTTGTCGAGACACAATGTAAGTAAAAACATAGTTTATGGTCAGCAGTTTCTTTGTAAGTTCCGTTGCGCATTTATTTCATAAGTCATATTACATTCAAGGTAGTATTGTAATTGTATAGAGACCGTTGGTCTCAAATTGTAGATAGTGTTGAGCAAATCATATTAAGTTCATGAAGAATTCATTATAGTCAGAGCTTATGCACAGTACACACGTTTAAGTAAGGAATTTGTTTGCTTGTTAATCATTTTTGATCAGTTTTCTTGGACATTTTTGGTAAGACTTACTCAGAAAGAGAGAAGCAGGTAACAGGTTAAGTTACAAAATATATAGCAACTATTAATTAGGCAGACACAAACTACAGTAAACGACACATAGCTATCCACGCATAATTATCTCCAGTCCATAGAAGTGTTGCACCCCGGAATGAATTCAGCGTGCACTCTAAAATTTTTTGAAGTTTCTACCCGGTGAGCTCAGAATTATTTTCTAAGTGATTAGATATTAAGTTACAGTCTTTGGTTTGCTTTCTCCACAAGTTATCTTTCCACTTTGTTATTAGTAATTAAATCTGGAGAGGTTGAAAAAATCGGCCGACGAGTAGCAAACAAGGGTCGGCTAAGCAGATGCTAGACTGAAATTCATTGGAAGAATCCGAAGAAAATGCAGTCCGAAAACAAAGGAAGTAGGTTACAGTACACTTGTTCGCCCACTGCTTGAATACTGCTCACCGGTGTGGGATCCGTACCAGATAGGGTTGATAGAAGAGGTAGAGAAGATCCAACGGAGAGCAGCGTGCTTCGTTACTGGATCATTAAGTAATCGCGAAAGCGTTACGGAGACGATAGAAAAACACCAGTGAAAGACTCTGCAAGAGAGACGCTCAGTAGCTCGGTACGGACTTTCGAGAACATAGGGAACATACCTTCACCGAAGAGTCAAGCAGTATATTGCTCTCTCCTACGAATATCTTACGAAGAGACCATGAGGGTAAAATCAGAGAAATTAGAGCCCACACAGAGGCATACCGACAATCTTTCTTTCCACGAACAGTGCGAGACTGGAATAGAAGGGAGAACCGGTAGAGGTACTCAAGGTACCCTCCGCCACACACCGTCAGATGGCTTGCAGAGTATGGATGTAAATGAAGATGTAGAAGGGTTTATTCGAAACTATTACCTAGGTATCGAAAATTTTAAAATCGTCTTCTCTAGAAGACGTAATAGATCTTCTTATAACAGATGTCGATCCAGCACACTGAATGAAGCCGAACAGCTCCTGTCATATTCGACATCCATCACAAGAACAAAAAGAATAACCAGACAAGACTTGGGTTTGCAGTACTATAGTATTACAGCTGTGCAGGTCGAATCCCAAGTGTATTGGCCCATCTGTCATACCATCGTGCTGCATCCTAAGTCATGGCTTGTGATTATTTGTGTTCTTAAGTGGATGTCGCATACGACAAGAGACATTTGTTGTTATTCATTGTACTCAATCAGCGTCTGATATAAAAAGGTGCACTACACCTTCTAAAGAAGAGAGTTTTAAAACGGTCCAAATCTAGGTCAAGGGTTCCAATAAACCTTGTTTTGCAACTGGTCGACATATTTTTTTTCAACGTCTCTAAGTTTACTGCCATGAAGTTTCTGAAGTTGCTGCCACATTTAAGATTTATTCGTAACTGTAGTACTACGCATTTAGTTGAATTACAGATTTAGGTTTGTATGATTTATCATGAAACTAAAATTTTGCGGTTTCATTTTAGTACTGATGTGGATGACTTCACACTTTTCATTATTCGCTCAATTGCCACTTTTAGCGCCATGCTGATACCTTGCTAATTGCAATTGATTTTTACCACTTGATGACTTTACAAGACGGGTCATGAAATCATCTGCCAACAGTCTAAGAAGGCTGCTCAAATTGTCTCCCAAATCATTGACGCAGATCAAGGATCAGAAGAGGGCCTGTAACACTTCATTGGGGAACGCCAGATATTACTTATGTTACTTGATGACTTTCCGACTATTACAGCGAACTATGACCGCAGGAAATCATGAATCCAGTCGCACAACTGGGACAATACTCCATAGGCAAGTAACTTGATTAGAAGTTGGTTGTGAGGAACAGAGTCAAAAGCCTTCTGAAAATCTAAAAATATGGAATCAATTCGACATCCACTGTCGACAGCCCTCATTACTTAGTGAAATTAAAGAGCTAGTTTCGTTCCACAAAAACGATACTTTCGCTATTGATATTGACAATCTGTCAACAAATCGTGCTCTTCGAGATAATGCGTAATGTTCGAACATCGTATACGTTACAAAAACGTATTGCAAATCGACGTTCGTGATATGGATCTGTAATTCATCGAATTACACCTTTCTTCTTTCTTTGGTACTGGTATGACTAGCTCTACTTTCCAGTCTTTAGGTACGTATGTTTCGATTAGCGAGCGCTTGTATATGACTCCTAAGTGTGGAGCAATTGTATCAAATGTCTCTGAAGGGAACCTGACTGATACACAATCTAGACTGCAGGTCTTCCCTTTATTGATTTAGGTTGCTTCACCACATCGAGGATGTCTACATCTAAGGTTCTCATGGTGGCAGTAGTTCTTGGTTCGAATACTGGAATATTTGCTTCGTCTTCTTTGTTGAAGGTATTTCCGAAAAATTGTTTAGTAACACTGTTTTAGTGGCACAATCATCAGTAACAGCACCATCGTTATCGCGGAGTGGAGGTATTGATTAAGTATTGCCGCTGGTGTAATTTACATACGACCAGACGAAAACCTTGTCGGAGAAGTCCTAATTTTGCCCTTTCAGTTAGTGTTCCACCTTGAAATACATCTTATCGTCATTCTGAATAGGCTCCTAAGTGTCACTGGTGTATTTTTTAGATCTGATGATGAGTTCAAAGCCGAAACCGACTTATCGTTTTATAAAATAGCAACTTACCGAGACTGTAACTTTAATTAATTTTGAAAATGTCTGCAACACAATGGTTTATCTGAGGAAATTGGAGAACTTACTGGATGCCATGTGAGAAGAGTATGGCGGTCAGACGAAACTTTGGTAGTGCAAAGAAACATCATGTGTGATCTTGCCCCGTGGCGTTGTAGTGCAGCGGGAACACCACAACTTCCCACTAGGAGTCGTCTAGACAGCCTTTATAATCTCGTTAGGAAATTGTGGTAGTATGCTGCTATCAAGGTTTTTCCCTTACGAACATAATCTGTTAGCACAAAATCCTAAAGTCTCTCTGAAACGTCACCACCTTTCCCAATGATAGCTGGGCCTTCGCCTTTATCGGTAGTGGTGAAATAGCTTTTCCATCGCTTGCCTTGCTCCTTTGCCTCGGAACCATAATAGACGCAGTAATTGCGCATTTGGATTATACTGCTGGAGAGTCATCTGGATTGACCTCAAAAAGCCGCGACATATACTCTGCTGTCCCCAGTTCGCGGGCTGTTTGGATGGGAGTGAGCACTCACAGAACAAAGACGAAGGCGACATTAGTCATGTTCAGAACGATGAGCAAGATGTAGATAACTAACCTTTTACTGATCTTTGCCTTTTCGTTTGTTACGTCGGTGGAGATACTCGGATCCTCAAGCATAGGGTCCTTCATCTCTCTCTCAACAGGTGGCCGGCCACTTCGCTCTTCGCCTTTAGACTTGCTTGACCGCACTGGAAATGTCTGCTCCCGATAACCACTGGTCCTTGTGGTAGGGCGTTTTTGGTTGGTTGGTTAATTGGGTGAGGGGACGAAATAACGAGGTCATCGATCCCGTCGGATTATGGAAGGATGGGCAAGGAAGTCGGCCGTGCCCATTCATCCCGACACTTCCCTGAATCGATTTAAGGGATCACGGATAACCTAAATCAGGATGTCTGGACTCGGGTTTGAACCGTCGTCCTCCCGAATGCGAGTCCAATGTGCTTATCACTGCGGCACCTGCTGGGTAGTGCGTTGATGACATTCACTTTCACTAGCTCAGCGTTGGTCATTGCTGCGTTATTCCTCGACAGATGCAGATATCGAATAACTGTAAGTTAGTCTACATTTTCAATGATCTACGACATTTTGTTTTTACTCCTCTAACGAGATCCTACAGTATTATGGCGTGGGGATGCCAATGTGTTCCAGGGCGCCCGAAAACATACAAAAACGTAATAAAGAACTTTAATTCTTCCAGGTTAAAACTTCATGACTACCTCTCTTATCCCTTTACTTGATATTACATTCAAATACAGCTTTCCTAATATGAAGATAAATGGTTCAAATGGCTCTGAGCACTATGGGACTCAACTGCTGAGGTCATTAGTCCCCTAGAACTTAGAACTAGTTAAACCTAACTAACCTAAGGACATCACACACATCCATGCCCGAGGCAGGATTCGAACCTGCGACCGTAGCGGTCTCGCGGTTCCAGACTGCAGCGCCAGAACCGCGCGGCCACTTCGGCCGGCAATATGAAGATATTTCATTACGATAGAGTAGTGTAGCGGGTCGGAGTTACAATGACTGCGGTAGAGGGACGGAAGAGCCGATCTTCTGCAATCAGGACGGTGACGGTTCTCGCACCTGGCGTTGTGGGTTGGGAAGCGGGAGTGGCGTTATGGACAACTAGGAGAATCAAACGGTGAACATAAACAGTTCTTTATTAAATCACTAGCTGTTATCTGCAGCTGCACTCGCATATCAGTAATTTTGTTATGCTATGTAATCGTGAGTACGCAAGCTATTATACGTCCAATAACGTCAGCTAGCTTTATGAGTCTGTCTGTTCGTATAAGCGTAATTCATGACGTGTGCCCAGCCCCAATGCCTGACGATGGTGCACATGCAGCGTCGCTACCGATCAATGTGTGCAGAGAATTAATACATTCATTAATTTTTTTACTTGAAGAATTCATGTACTTGGGCTCAATATTAGCCAATAAAGTGAAGTGACGAAAGAAGTACATCAACGCATAACGAATGCTAATCGCGTGTTCTTTAGTCTGAACAATCTTTTTAATTCTCGTCAGATATCTCAGAAGAACAAAGTCCATCTGTACACGACACTGGTGAGGCCAGTAGTTTTATATGTTTGTGAAACTTGGGCGACATCAGCAACGACTGAAGATTCAATATGTGCGTGTGAAAGAAAGGTACTTTGGAAGATCTATGAACCCGTCTACAATAACATGAAGGGTAAATGGGACAGAAGAAAGAAAGAAGACCTGTACCAGAGGTCTGGAAAGCCACACATTGGACGAATATTGGGACAGAGGTTACAACAACGGTTTGGCTACATTTTATGATCGGACGGATCCCTTCCTGAGAGAGTCCTCCACTCTCAACCCACGAGAAAACGTCCGAGAGGACGCCCAAGAACGTGATGGAAGGATCGAGTGACGACGATCCTTCAAGAAGTGGAACCGGAGGCCGTGGAGGATGACGCTAGAGACGGGAAAAGATGGAGTGCCATCTGCAGCAAATACCTCCTCTCTTGTGATTGACAGACTTTCCTTTTATTGGGATTTTGGCGTTTGTAATTTTTTTTTTCTTTCCTACTGTCTTCTGCTGTAGGCTTCGAAGACCCGTTAATGAAATAAATCATAATGATGATAGTGGTGGTAGTTTATTTATCTTCCATTTCTTACTTCACCATTAGGGGTCTCTCTCTCTCTTTTCTTTTTTTAAGTAGCCCGTTTCTTCCTCAGGGTTCAGGTTATCCCTGTACCAGATTCCATCAAAATAGATTCGGCTGTTTAGTCGTGGCACTGACAGAGTCACTTCTACATTTAATAATGTTAGTGTGGAAGCGTGGATTAAACACATTGACGATTTTATGGGCGTTGTATTCTACCTGTTACCCGTGGCTGTGCTCGTGTATCAGTAAAATGAAATCTGCTTATGTCTTTATTGGCCGAGGGACCTGTTCGGGATGTTGGGCTGCTTGCTGCAAGGCTTTTTATTTGGCGCCACTTCTGCGACTTTGGCGTCGATGATGCCAAGTGATGATGAAGACAATACACACATACAGTCCCGAGTGGAGAAAATCCATCTCGCGGAGGAATCAGTCCTCAGACCCCGTATTGGAGCGTCCGCAAAACCACGAGCGGTTGAAGCATTTGAGTTGTTTTTTAATGAAGAGTAATGGTTCTAAAATAAAACGTGGATTTTATGAAATTATTAAATTGCGTTAGTCTTAAGAACAAACATAATAAATAGTTTCTTTTCCCTACAGCACAAATTGTATAAAATTGTTGCATTCAGTAATATCAGCTGCCCACACGTGTCTGCCTGTTACACACGATTGTGGTCACATATTGTAATTAAGTGTAGGCTCAGTAAAAGCTTGCCACGTTCTCACGGTTTATCGTACAGCATTTACTTCTACCTAAATGACGCCGTCGTTGTGAGTTTCCAAGCATCTCAGAAGCTATAAGAGACAGGTGACGCTCAAGAGACTAAATTCCCATCGTCTTGTCACTGATATTAGTTCGGAAATATGTATTAAACACGTTGAGAATTTTATATGCATTATTTTCATTACGCTGAATCGTATTATCCAGAATATATCGAAGAATAAAAGTGTTTTCAATTGCAACATGCAGAGTTATTTCGATTTTATAATATTAGTATGGATTAAACTTGAACTTTCATCTGCGTGTGCTACGTCTCTGTCGCGGTTCACCATCGGCCACTACAGCGCGACACGCACGTGCCGCACGAGTCGCGCAGGTGCAACGCATATTGCGACACGTACACCGTACTTCGCACGCGCCAACTGGTGACGCTCTGCGCTGACAGAACCGAAGCGCGCGAAACCTGTTATCTTACTCAAACGATTTTAGAGAAACTATTCACTGAAAATATTTGATTTTTGCCTTGGTTGTAGCGTTATATGTCAGCTTCGTGGCGAATTACTCATGATCTCGCTAATGACCATTCTTATTGTGATGTACACGTTTTAGTAAGACACTACGCAAAACTCAAAAAGTTAGCAACGAAAATTAGGGTCGCTATGATTTTGCGTTTAGTGCGTATGAAATTTTGCTAACATGTTGAATTTTTGTTTAGAATTGGGAGGCGATCTCTATCTGCCTCCGATCTCGAGAAAATGGATCCCATGTAACGCGCTCACTTCCGATCTCACGCCCGCGGGAATGAAACACTCGCAACATCTTTCATATCCTCTAAACCGCTCGAGACATCGAAACGAAAGTTTGGCGCATGATAGCACACAAAGAGGAGAGTATTTTGCCAATTCTTAAAAACACGGAACTTTCTTATCTATATATCAGTACTTATCTATATATTAGTACTTATACTTCCCTTTTTATTTATTTCACTCCAGTGACTGTAATTTTTTAAGAGTTATCGACAGCTAGCGAAACAAGAGCTTACTAGTATCAAAATAAACATGAATTTTTTTCTTTTATGTTACTGCAAACCGAAACTATGAGGTTTGCCGTAAGCTATTGAGCTCTTTGCCAATTACTTGTTTAATGGGGAACTCCGTTTCGGAATTCTGTCTCAATAGCTGCTGAGAGATGAATTTGGCAAATTACACTGTGACAAAGAAAGTACAATTAAACCAGTCACCATGAGAAATGTGGCCTTTACTCACAAACGGTGATGCTTCTTCGAATGAGAAAAGCTTAACAACTCACACAAAAATAGATTGCCAACTCTGTTGGAATTTTGGTGGAATCCCCGTAACCCCTCGTATTTTTAACACTGAGCGACTGGAATGGAATCTTACCAAAGTATTTTATTCCTTCTTTTGATCTGAGCAGTATTAAAATAATGACGACCGTTCCTTCAGGCGGACACTGGACTCGCATTCGGGAGGACGACGGTTCAATCCCGCGTCCGGCCATCCTGATTTAGGTTTTCCGTGATTTCCCTAAATCACTCCAGGCAAATGCCGGGATGGTTCCTCTGAAAGGGCACGGCCGACTTCCTTCCCCATCCTTCCGTAATCCGATGAGACCGATGACCACGCTGTCTGGTCTCCTTCCCCAAAACCAACCAACCAATCCTTCAGGCGGAATGAGAGGCACATTCCAGATACTGGTTACTCACCTACGGCTTGCCAAACTGGCAATGTGTGATCGCGAATAAAATTGCTGTTATTGAGAAAAGTAAACAACTGATCGGTCGTACAATGGTCAGTGTATTGTCAGCAGCGGAGGATAATGCGCGCGACAGGAATGTGTGACTTGTGGGTTGGAGTTCGAAAAACATTGTCATGAGAGTAGATCTGCCTTTGTCAGCAGTAAATTTCAACAAATTAAATATATCTAATTATAACATTCTTTTAGGATATTCCTACTTTCGTAATAATACCGACCATTTACTTCATTTGTGTAGCCTGTTATATAATTAGTTTATTAATGCTGATAATGTCCATGCAACAATTGAAATGCTTTTTCTCATCACGGTGAACCAAGTAAAACATTGTTGTGACTGCTTTTCGACTGTTTCTAGTTGCAGTGGAAATATGATGTTCACATGTATGTAGTACAGTGTGTCGTATTACATTATTACGTACATCCATATTAGAGTAATCACAGTGAGACTTGTATACTTCAGATCTTGGACGCTTTTTACCAGAAGCACAAAGGGATCACACCTGTGGAGATTATCTCTTCCTAAATTTTTGTAACAGACCGTACAGATACTCGAGCTTCCTTGTTCACTACCCTCTGTCCCTTCTTGCGACCTGTAAACATCGCGGAGGCATATGATGCAATTCCAGCGGTCAATGGCTCATCAGTTATTGACGTATGCATTTTTCTTGACATAAGAAAAACAAAACAAAACTATACAGATATAAATAACAGAAAAGTGTAACGTACAAACGAAGAAAGCAGGAGCGTTTAAATGGCGGAAAACGAAACAGTACCCAAAGGCAATGAAACTTAGTACACAGTAAGGCAAAATTTATCGTATGGGCAATACTACAAAAATACTACCGCTGCTCATATTCGCCATTCCGATGTGAGCATATGGCCCGGCTACTTTTCCGCTCCCCGCCTCAAATTTCTCACGGTGCTAGGGAGGCACGCGCGACGCGCGGCGCGAGAACTGTGCCTCAACCACAACGCCGCGCGACCTGGCGCAGGCACGTGTCGCGTCCCAGTCGCGTCGCGTCGCAATTTGCGCGATACCATTTGAACCTGTGATGTTACAAAAACGCGCGCTGCGCTGCGTCGCGCCACACGCGCTATACGCGTCTCAATTTGCGCCTAGCCTTATAGCGTTGTGTCTCGGGGTCCCGGTGGCACGACAGTAGGCAGAGCCGTCAGGGAGGTGAACGCTGGTCCGCTGGCTGCGAAGCTACGTCAGGTGACGGCTGACATAAGCGGCACGGGGCTGGTGGGTCGTCCGTTAGCGCCCCGGCCACGAGACGATGGCCGGTGAGTTGGCGACTCGGAGGGGGGGGGGGGGGGTTGCCCGAGGTCTGAGCAGTCAGGCAGAGCTCCCTTGTTTGGAGACCAGCAGCTACAGTGGCGACGGCGGTATAATTATGGCAGAGACTCGGAAGCTGCGGCTGACAGAGAATAGACCAATCAGTCGCCAATAACGGCTAATCCAGGAGGGCTTTAAACGGAGCTGCTATGGGCTAACATAGTGGAAGTGTCGCGTTATTGTGCCACAGCGGAAATGTCAGGAACACACCGACGTCCGTGTACTGTCACGTGGCAGCTCCCTAGAGAATCATCGCCGCAGACCATCAGCACATGGAAGCGGCGGTAAGGAAGTGGTGGCGTTTGCTAAGTGTCTTTATCAGCAAAGGCGTTGTCCAGCGGTTGATGTCCAGGCACTCTCAATCTGTCTAAGGCACTCACTGTGTTCCGTTACTATAGACACTGTCGAGCATAAATAAAGGGTGTATTTGTAAGATCTAACTCTATGACAAAGAACACGTCCCCGTTGAAAACGATCATTTGATCAAAATCGGTAGTGGCATATAATACTTACATTAGAGCTGTTATCGAAAACTGAGCTCGTTTCTGAATTTTTCAGAAACTGTGGGGAAAATTACGTTCACAATCTTAGAGGGCAGACTTAACGTTGCCGTTAAGCATAAGGTTCTCCACGGGTGTTGTAGCACAGGGCTTTCGGAGTATCTTCGTTAATAAAATGCTGTGTATCCAAAGCCAAATTTTAATAACAAATTCAACTCAGTACAGCCGATAAAGGACAGGCAAACCTACGTTTCTAGCATTTGTGGACTTAGATAAAGCTTTTGACAATGTTGACTTGAATATTGAGCAAGCAGTAAAGGAAAGAAAAGAAGAATTCGGAGTAGGAATTAAAATCCATGGAGAAGAAATAAAAACCTTGAGGTTCGCCGACGACATTGTAATTCTGTCAGAGATAGCAAAGGACCTGGAAGAGCAGCTGAACGGAATGGACATTGTCCATTGACAGTATATAAGATGAACATCAACGAAAGCAAAACGAGGATAATGGAATGTAGCCGAATTAAATCGGGTGATGCTCTGGGAATTAGATTCGCGGTGTGTTTGTTAACTGCCAGGTCTATATCTGCATCTACATCTACATGGATACTCTGCAAATCACATTTAAGTGCCTGGCAGAGGTTTCATCAAATCAGCTTCACAATTCCCCATTATTCCAATCTCGCATAGCGCGCGAAAAGAATGAACACCTTGCATGGGGGCTTAATTAAATTAATGAAAATAATTTTAATTTTCAGTCGCTGTACTGTCCGATTACGCAAGTCTCGTAAACGGTTGGCCCTGACTGTTATTATTACGCAATCTGACTGTTTAGAACAACAACAAGGAATGAAATGGAAATTTTCATTAACACAATTAATTAATTAAGTCCCCAGCAACTATAAAACCTACGAAACCAAAGCACAAGTGTAACTGTTCTGTGTGTGGGAGTATGACTCAACGTACGCATCTGGCACGGTTCTTCTTCAACAACACAAGAAATTTTAGATATCATTTATACTGAATTAATTAAAGAAAATAGAAATACCATAATTACTCAAGAAAACCAGAATTACACTCTAATACAAGAACACAAGCCAGATGCTTTGTTGACTGAACCTGTAATGACGCATTATTTAAAACATGGAAATAATGAAAAATAAATCAAGTTTCGTTACCTTCATATATTGACCAAAATCACTCTATACAGTATATCTCCACACCGACTCGCTATTACCACATCTCAACAAGAACTTTTCAGTACCACATCTCAGCAAGCACTCCCTACTAGCACATCTGAACACGAACTGACTACTACGAGCTCTCCCCAAGCACTGACCTCTAGCACATCTCAATAATGACTCTGCCAGTGGAGGCGGGCGAACAATGCTCTCTAGCGATCTCTGGCGCTGTGGCTCAGTGTAGCCACCTTTCATATGCCCTTCCTCCACGGCTAGAATTTGATGGTATTTTTGCCAGCATTGGTGGTGAAAATACCACCAAATTCGTCAAAAAAATACAGACAAAAATAAAAGATAATATTAATACGTAAATATCATATAACTAGATAAAATTTTGGCTTTGCACTGACCTTTCAATAACCTAATATATAAAATACAGTAAGCAATACAAATTCTTTCATACATGTGACTTTACATAACAGTTTACACAAGTATTATATGGTTAAACAGTTCAATCAATAGCGTCAGCAATGACGAATATGTGCAAGTAAGAGTCTCATAATTTTTCACTAACAGTAATACACAAAAAATCAGTTTATACAAATATTCACATAAACGCTTTCCATAGCTCAAGAATAAGCAGTTGACAGTTCCAGCAGTAGCACCCAGCAATGGTCAACAGGTGCAAATACCAACAAGTAACATTTTTTCAATAGAAACAGTCCATCAGTGGCACCCAGTACTGTTGAATAGGTGCAGACACCAACAAGTAACACCATTTCAGTAGAAGCAGTCCATTAGTGGCACCCAGCAATGTTGAGCAGGTGCAGACATCAACAGGTGACATCTTTTCAGTAGAAGCAGTCCATCAGTGGCACCCAGCAATGTTGAGCAGGTGCAGACACCAACAAGTAACACCATTTCAGTAGAAGCAGTCCATTAGTGGCACCCAGCAATGTTGATCAGGTGCACACAGCAACAGGTGACTTCATTTCAGTAGAAGCAGTCCATCAGTGGCACCCAGAAATGTTGAGTAGGTACAGACACCAACAAGTAACACCATTTCAGTAGAAGCAGTCCATTAGTGGCACCAGCAATGTTGATCAGGTGCACACAGCGACAGGTGACTTCATTTCAGTAGAAGCAGTCCATCAGTGGCACCCAGCAATGTTGAGCAGGTGCACACAGCAACAGGTGACTTCATTTCAGTAGAAGCAATCCATCAGTGGCACCCAGCAATGTTGAGCAGGTGCAGACATCAACAGGTGACATCTTTTCAGTAGAAGCAGTCCATCAGTGGCACCCAGCAATGTTGAGCAGGTGCAGACACCAACAAGTAACACCATTTCAGTAGAAGCAGTCCATTAGTGGCACCCAGCAATGTTGATCAGGTGCACACAGCAACAGGTGACTTCATTTCAGTAGAAGCAGTCCATCAGTGGCACCCAGAAATGTTGAGTAGGTACAGACACCAACAAGTAACACCATTTCAGTAGAAGCAGTCCATTAGTGGCACCAGCAATGTTGATCAGGTGCACACAGCAACAGGTCACATTTCTCAGCAGAAGCAGTTCCATAAAATCTAGTATCACTGATCACACTGTTCATCAGAGTTTACAAGCAGAAATTAAACATGTCCTAGTGGCACCAATCATGTAGAGAAGGTACAAGTAACAGACCATAATTTTTTTTACAATCACTGATCACACAGTTCATCAGCAGAAATTAAACATGCCTAAATGTCACACATCATGTTGAAAAGTGCAGCACCATCACTAACCAGACAGTTCAGGCATGAACAATAGTTTGAAAACACATACAATGCTTTTACACTAAACATACAAATCATAACAAACACACAAATGATATCAGATAATTGTCCTATTAACTATTACAATACACAAATAACAGTAAACCTATAATATTTATGGGTGTCAGTGCAAGCCACTACATACAAATAAAATAATATTTAGGAGATAGGTGGATAGGATTAGGAAAGGAAAACACACAAAACACACTCACTCATCTTTCATCCACATTAAGTACTACTGTGTAATTAAATAGTGTTAACTGTGTAAATGTAATTCTGTCAAAATTTTATGTTCGACATGTGTATCAAGTAGTAGTGGCAGCAATGTATAACAGTCAATAATAGTTAAGTCAACGTCATAGTCATCATGTCAAGACCAATGTTTGCCAAGCCAGATCAAAATGTACGGTTGCTGAACAACTGTCAGTGAGCCAAGTTATGCAACTGCTTCCTCTCTCAAAAAAAAAAAGTATATACTGCTTAGTGATTTGACAAAGTGTGTGTGTAGACAATCTTCCTTCCACTTTAGTGTTCTAGTCTGCCATCTTCATCCTCCTTGTTCCATATAAACCAACAAAAACAATATGCTCCTCATTTAATTTACCTCTTATCCACCAAACTCCAATCCAATAATCATACCTCTTCAATACGTTGATACATATAAACCTCAGCACCAATATCATTTACCTTACCTCTTGTCCACGAAAACTCTAATAATCATCACTTAATCTTCCTCACTTACTTTACCTCTTATCCACCAAACTCCAATCCAATAATCATACCTCTTCAATACGTTGACACATATAAACCTCAGCACCAATATCATTTCACTTCCATAACAACTCTTTCCTCTAGTCAGTCTCCTCGAACAAGTACAGACAAAATTCTAGTGCAAACTTCAATTCATCATCTCATACAATCCGAAGACACAGGGTCCACACACAACCTCTGTGTAATCCATCTGACCCAAATTTTCTACTCATTATAAATTATAAGATACATTTTGGTTCCTTGTCCATCATTAAATAAAAGAAATGCATACATGACCTCTAACAGACTTTAGTTCGAATAACTCTCAGTAATTAAGTACGATTACGGAGTGTGAATGATCATAATATTTCACAGTGTGTACACCACTTCAAGAATCATAGCAGAAGCTAACATGTGGAGTATTTTTTGTGTCAAGTGTCACTTCCTATTTCAATTGCTCACGAAAATGCAGTGTAATACTGTCAATGGTCTAAACCTAGTTTTGGTCTGTCATGTCGTTAGCTTCCTTCCTATTAGCATAAATTTATACAGCTTCCATAAAACCTCAGCTCATGTGACTTCTATGACTTTCTTTTACTAATGTCGTTCGTCGAATTATAGCAGTTCATTTTCTTATCTTAAAAATATAAGGCACTGAGCGTAAGCAAAACATGCAATAGCGAGTAAATATACCAGTAGAGAACAGAATGTCAACAAGTGGATGCAGCACAATCCCTACAACGAGGCTCTGCCAAGTGAACAATCTATAATTAATACCACAGTGTAACCTAAACTCTATATTTGTACACAGTATATCAGCATTTCTATATACTAGATTGAAGAGTAGTTATGACAACAAAACAGAAATGTGTAAATATGCAATCCATACGCACAGCAGCAAACATGCCTTACACAATAAACAGGTCATTAGCATCACATCGACATAAGCAAATAAATGTTCATATGTAATCTTAATAAGTACACATGAAGGCGCAAGCAGATAAATCACAAAGTATAACTTACATATCTAACCACATCAGCACAATTAATCAGGTGACAATTATAATTTAAATAAATAAGCACAGCTGGCACATAATAAAAAAAAATATGACGTCAGTGAAAAAGCATAGCAGCCAAGCGATGCATAATATATACAAATAACAACCCTGTTCATTAGTCAATCATTGTCAAAATCAGTTAATGTGCGCAAGCACGTCGCTACACAAGTAAATTCATAGAACATGAAATTAGCACAAAGTATGAGTCACGTAATCGCGAGCAGCAAATTACATCTAAAATACGTACCTAAGTGGAATTATGTTACCTGAAAAATAAACTCAATTAATAGTTACCCTTTTTTAGTTTATTACCTTTTTTTTTCTTCAAAATTACATTCTTCCTGAAATTTTCTCCATAGTAAGTCGTCTTAACGTCGGACATGCACAGAATTTACCTGAAGGTCTTAAATATTTTACACAACCGTATCCTGAAAAATACTGAACGTTAATAACATAATTTACCAAATCACTATAGTTTTATACTGAATTTAATCCGAGAAATTAGACTGTGTATTTGTTTACGGCTGTCAGTGCATTCACACTGGGCGCTCGATCAGCTGTAGGCGCGTGACGTAAGAAGTGATTGTTTGCGGTCAACGACTGCCTTGTGCGGCGCGCCGACTTGACTGTTGCTTTGAGTACGCGCCGCCGCCAAAACACAGCGCGGTATCCTTGTACTCTCCGCATGTTTACATGTAGCTGTTAGTTTCTCACAAGTATGTCATTCCACAAAATTTTTTTTTAAAAGTATATCATTCCACAAAAATTTTGGAAACTACGAACCTCACGTTTTGTGGTAGGAACAGCGTAATTACGAATAGCGTCTAGTTTCTCTGTATCAGGAAGAATACCTTCTGTAGGAATAATGTGACCGAGAAATTTCACCTGAGAACGACCAAATTCAGATTTTTCAAGTTCACTGTAATGCCAACTCTTGCAAAAATAAGTAATGATGAATCCAAAATTTTGTTGTGCTCACTCCAAGAACGTTTAGCAATAAGAATGTCGTCAACATAAGAAGTAATATTGTCACGAAGATAAACAGGTAAAATTTCATTTAAGCTACGAATGAATGCTGCTGAAGATACAATAAGTCCAAACGGTAATTTCCAAAGTCACTTTTGAGTAAAACAGTCAAATCCGGTTATTGTTTACCTACTGTCTAGATAGATTGATAGTAGAAGAGTTGTTTTTATATATGCAAAGAATAGTGAAAGAGTAGGCAGCGGTGCAGAAAACTAAAAGGGAAATAGCACCACTACAGCTCGGGGCCCTGTGATCGCTACTGCACATATTCACTTAGTGTAGTGAATCCCCTGAGGACCTTAATAGCTGCACATAATTTCCAGTTTGTGACACTGTGGCAAATCTGGCGGAAGTGCGCACGTAAATCGATCCAACCATGAACATGGACGTATCTCATTCTTAGAATTACGAAAGATCTCAAATTTCCGAACAGTCAAGAAGTGTTTATAGTCAAAGTTTTCGCCTCGTGGCGACAAAGACCTACCGCGTCTGTCCCAGTTTGAATGTCGATTATTGTCAAGTTCGCGCGCCTGGCGCTCTCTTGTTGCGTCCCGTAAATGAAACAAATTATCTTCTTCAAAGCCCTCTGCTATCTGTGATTCTAAATTTCTTCTGCTGTCTTTTCCTACGATTTCACCTTCGATTTGTTTGACTTGCTTTCGTAATGCCTCTACTTCCCTTTTAACGCGTTCATTAAACTTTCCCTGATTTTCAACATGCTTATTTATGTTCTGGTACTCTTCGGTTTCTGCAAATGGTAATGGAGCTGTATCATCTGAATCTCTATCCCCATTTAAACTAAGATTTGTCAATTTATCTGAAATCTCCTCAACTCTTTCCGATAAGTCACCTAATTGCTCTTTCTGTTTATTTACGTGTTCCGTAAGTGTCGCGACTCGGGTTTCAGTATTGTCACATTTAGTAGTTAACTGTTCACACTGTTGCGTTAAGTTATTTATTCTGTCATTTGGTACGGATTCCGCGATTCTCTCAAATATTTCTTCCTTATCGTGTGCACACTGTAAATTTAACTCTGAAAATTTCTGTACTATCACGCGATCTCTCTCTTCCTGTTCTCTATCCTGTTCCCTTTGTCTAATCTCTACTGCAATTAATCTATTATTGTGAGCATTCAAAATCGGTTGTACTTCTTCTCTGATTTCTTTCTTTAATTCATCTTTCATATTTTTGAAACATGTCCCTATTCGTGAGTCTAATCGTGTTTCCATTGTTCCTATCTCAGTTTTTAATTCAGATCCTAACTGTGATCCCAGTGAGTCAAACCGTGTTTCCATTGTTTCCATCTCTGTTTTAATTGTTCCTATTTGTGATCCCAACTGTGACCCCAGTGAGTCTAACCGTGTTACCACTGTTTTTAATTCAGATCCCAAATTTAATATTACACCCATCAACTGCTCCGTATTAACTTGTTCGAAATTCCTTTCGCCCCTAACATTTCCCGCAAAACCAGTTTCGTTCGTCATAGCTGTAAAGCTATCTGTGTTCAATACTATTCCCGAATTTTCTATCGTTAATCTCGTATTCTGAGAATTTTCTGATTGAGAAAAATTTTGAAATGGTTCCGGACTATTTTCCCGACTTATTACATTGTTTTCAACTCCATTATTCATCATACTGTTGTCCTGTGTTGGCGAGTTCGCCATGTCAACAATTTCGTCATTCTCACTGTCCATCATTTTTGCCTTTTTCATCGACCGCGTAATCATTTACAAAACATACAAAACTCGTCACTATATGAAATTACACACAATGACACTTTATCTCCAACAATACCATTCACACGAAATGTTTCCCTCAAACACGATTAATCGAACAATTGAAATAATTGCACTAAATTGTCAAACCCATAGACAAGACAACAACAAAAATTTTGAAAAATACCATTAGAAGAATGCCAATTACCAAATCTACACATGCAATATAGACTACAATTACTAAACTACAAATTACTACAACAATACTACTGCCTACTATTTTTACAATCAGAAGAATTCCAAGGAACGATCCTGGCAGGGTCGCCACGTGCATGGGGGCTTAATTAAATGTAATGAAAATAATTTTAATTTTCAGTCGCTGTACTGTCCGATTACGCAAGTCTCGTAAACGGTTGGCCCTGACTGTTATTATTACGCAATCTGACTGTTTAGAACAACAACAAGGAATGAAATGGAAATTTTCATTAACACAATTAATTAATTAAGTCCCAAGCAACTATAAAACCTACGAAACCAAAGCACAAGTGTAACTGTTCTGTGTGTGGGAGTATGACTCAACGTACGCATCTGGCACGGTTCTTCTTCAACAACACAAGAAATTTTAGATATCATTTATACTGAATTAATTAAAGAAAATAGAAATACCATAATTACTCAAGAAAACCAGAATTACACTCTAATACAAGAACACAAGCCAGATGCTTTGTTGACTGAACCTGTAATGACGCATTATTTAAAACATGGAAATAATGAAAAATAAATCAAGTTTCGTTACCTTCATATATTGACCAAAATCACTCTATACAGTATATCTCCACACCGACTCGCTATTACCACATCTCAACAAGAACTTTTCAGTACCACATCTCAGCAAGCACTCCCTACTAGCACATCTGAACACGAACTGACTACTACGAGCTCTCCCCAAGCACTGACCTCTAGCACATCTCAATAATGACTCTGCCAGTGGAGGCGGGCGAACAATGCTCTCTAGCGATCTCTGGCGCTGTGGCTCAGTGTAGCCACCTTTCAACCTGTATCTTTCCGTCGAGCTCTGATTTCCCTTATGTTATCGTGGTGAACGTTATTCCCTATGAGAAGATTCCGTTGCAATGGAAAATGACGTCCAGCCCAAATCCTGTATCATTTCAGTGACACTCACTCCCATATTTCGCGATAATACACAACTTGCTGCTCTTCTTAGAACTTTTTCGATGTACTCCGTCAGTCCTACCTGGTAAGGATCCCACACGGCGCAGCAGTAGTCTAAAAGAGGACGGACAAGCTAGTGTAGGCAGTAACCTTAGGAGGTCTGTTGCATTTTCTAACTGTCATGCCAATAAAACGCAGTCTTTTGTTAACCTTCCCCACAACATTTTCTGTGTGTTCCTTCCAATTTACGTTGTTCGTACTTGCAATACCTAGGTATTTAGTGTAATTTACGGCTTTTATATTAGACTGATTTATCGTGTAACCGAAGTTTAACGAGTTCCTTTTAGCACTCATGAGGATGACCTCACACGTTTCGTTATTTAGCTTCAACTGCCACTTTTCGCTCCATTCAGATACCATTTCTAAATAGATTTTCAGTTTGTTTTGACCTAGTGATGCTTTCATTATTCGATAAACTACAGCGTCATCTGCAAACAACCGAAGACGGCTGCTCAGATTGTGTCCTTGGGGAACGCCAGAAATTAGTTCTATTTTACTCGATGACTTTCCGTCAGTTCTTACACGAAACCACAAATCCTGCCAAATAACTGAGACGATATTCCATAAGCAGGCAATTGCACTACGAGCTGCTGGTGAGGTACAGTGTCAAAAGCCTTCCGGAAATCCAGAACTATGGAATCGATTTGAAATCCCTTGTCAATAGCACTCAACACTTCATGTGAATAAAGAGCTAGTTGTGTTTCACAGAAACGATGTTTTCAAAACCCATGTTGACTGTGTGTCATTAGACCGTTTTCATCGAGGTAATTCATAATGTTCGAACACAATATATGTTCCAAAACCCTGCTGCATATCTACGTTAACGATAGGGGCATGCAATTTAGTGGATTACTCCTACTACCTTTCTTGCATATTCGTGTGACCTGTGCAACATTCCAGTCCTTGGGTACTGACCTTTCTTCGAGCGAACGGTTGTATACAATTGTATGGAGCTAATGCATCAGCATACTCCGAAAGCAACCTAATTGGTATACAGTCTGTACCAAAAGACTTGCTTTAGTTAAGTGATTTAAGTTGCTTCCCTACTATGAGGATATTTACTTCTACGTTACTCATGTTGGTAGCTGTTATCGATCCGATATCTGTAATATTATCTTTGTCTTCTTTTGTAAAATCATTTCGGAAGGCAGGCAAGCTCTCTGCTTCGGCAGCAGTGTCTTCGATAGCATTTCCCTAGCTATCGCGCAGAGAAGGCATTGATTGTTTCTTGCCTCTGACATACTTCACTTACGACCAGAATGTCTTCGGATTTTCTGCCACACTTCGAGACAAAGTTTCGTTGTGGAAACTGTTATAAGCATCTCATCTCTCATTGATATCCGCGCTAAATTTCGAGCTGCTGTAGAAGATCGCCAATCTAGGGTATTTTGCATCTGTTTAAGTTTGGCGTATTTGTTTCGTTGTTTCTGCAACAGTGTTCTAACCCGTTTTGTGTACCAAGGAGTATCAGCTCCGTCGTATGTTAATTTATTTGGTATAGATCTCTTAATTGCTACCGATACTATTTCTTTGAATTTAAGCCACACCAAGTCAACATTTATATTATTAATATGGAATGAGTGGAGATTGTCTCTCAGGAAGGAGCCAAGTGATTTTCTATCTGTTTTTTTTTAATAGGTATATTTTTCGCTTATTTTTTGACTGTTTGTGGATTACAATATTCAGTCTCGCTACGACAACTCAGTATTCATTAATCCCTAAATCGGTTTTGATGCTCGTTAGTAACTCAGGATTATTCGTTGCTAAGAGACCTCTTCACAACCGTTTACTATTCGCGTGGGCTCATGAACTAACTGCTCGAAATAATTTTCAGAGAATGCGTTTAGCACAATTTCGGATGGCATATTATGCGCACCTCCGGAATTAAAGATGTATTTTCGCCAACATATCGAGGGTAAATTAAAGTTATCACCAGCTATTATCGTATGAGTCGGGTACGCATTTGAAATCAAAGTTTTCTTTGAACCTTTGAGCAACTGTATCATCTGAATTGGGAGGTCGGTAAAAGGGTCCAATTATTATTTTATTCCGGTTGCCATCAGTGACCTCTGTCCATACTAACTCACAGGAAGTATCTACTTCAATTTCGCGACAAGTTAAACTACTTCTAACAGCAACAAACACGCCATCGTTAACCTTGTCTAGCGTATCCTTTCGGATCACCGTTGGGTTCTTCGCTAAAATTTCGGCTGACCTTGTATCCGGTTTTAGCCAGCTTTCAGTGCGTATTTTGCAGATATTTTGCAAGCGCCCATGAAATCTTAGATTCTCTGGTTTCCCGCAAAAGAAAAAAAAAAAACTGAATGAGAGCTGGATGATTGGAAATCACCTCTCTTTAATGACGCAATTTTGAAGGCTACGAATTACACCACGACCTATCGGGACTTCCTGAAACTATAGGCGCTGAAGCCAGAATATTCCACGATGTCAAACAACAAATTCTGTATGTTCTCTACGAAAACGGGCCGAGAAAAAAATAAGTGTTGCATCACTTTCTGAACTCCTCTCGTAGTACCTATGACGTACACCTGTTATTTTTCGACGTCACGGTGATACGCAGTTCCACATTCACTGTTGAATAAAGGCGTTCTCCCTTCTTCTTCAAGCAGTGCAGGCTTCATTCTAAAGATTGTTTTCTTTTTCACTTTGTAGCGGAATGTGTGTTGATTTGAAAATTCTTCGCATTCTGGAACCTAGAACTTCCGTCTCTTGCAGGCACGTTCTCTACCGCATACCCTTAGCCATTTAAGCCAGCGCGCCGTTTCTGATTTCCTCCATCTCGACGCAGTGTCTAACTGTCAGCTTTCTTTACCCAACATCTGATTTGCTGGAGCAACTGGACTCTCGTGCTGAGAAAATTTCGAAAGACAGTTTCAGTGGATGAAGAGGTAGCTGGCCTTTAAGCAAATATAGCCATCAAATATTTGCTCACTCTTTTCCATCGAACGTGGTGTGTGGAAACAGGGAGGCCTTCATACGACGCGGGAAGTAGTAAAGAAGCGTCGCAAGATTGCCTGACATTTTCCTGAAATATCCTGGGAATAAAAACAAGAACGGGTTAAACTTTCCGAGGAGTGAACAGTTATCATACTGAATCTTTTTTTTTTTTACACCTTTCCTCCGTAGCAATTGGTATGCTTCTCTAAATTGATTGAGCACAGAGATGACAGGATTCTCGACGAAGAGCGTCATTCGGCTCGGGAGGTCGCTAACCACTTACGTTACGTAGTCCATTTCTGCTTAAAACCTCCAGTTTACGACGAAGAGTAAGGGTTTGGTTCGCAAAATTAAGATTGTCTCACTTTTTTATTTCCGAAACTCTAGGAACAGGCGAGCGTCACACTATCGTCTTTCTCTGCTTGTGCAATGCTTGTTCTACTGTTATGCATACCGTTTTGGGAATTGGTAGGTCACAGCATAAATGCCTAAGGAATAATATTTTCGTAATTTCACAATAATGTAATTGTTCTGTGCAGCTCTCCACTCTTAGTCTTTAGGGAGCAGTACTCTTCATCTTTGCATAACTTCCACTACCTGCATCCACTCTAACCTGCTTAATGTAGTCCTCCATGGTCTGTCTTTGTAATTTTATTGTCCAGTCTACTCACAAATACTCGTACTGCGATGAGTTCTTTAGTAAGTCCTTTATCAGAGAAGATATCATTCAAAGACGATACTAATCTTCCAAAAGCAACAGAACTTTCTACCAACGATAGATATTTTTGGGTTACAAGCGACAAGATTGCCGTACATATTTTACTCTGCTCCCAAAAATCGAAAGAATAAGTGCTTTCCGATAGTAAAGGTTGTTGAAACTAAGACTCCTGTTTCCCTTGAAGATAAACTTTCAGGCTCCACCAGCCCACTCTTGGCTACTTCCTGATAATGTGATGGCGTAAGAGGGTTTGCAGTTATTCTGAACTCCTCCCTTTGAAGTAAAGGTGAAAGTTTATCGATTTCCTCGAAGCAGTTATTTATCTCTTTAGTCAGATATGTAACAGATTTGCCAGCAAAGACAGTTTACGTAGATTGTTTTCAAAAATGGTTCAAATGGCACTGAGTACTATGGGCCTTAACATTAGAGGTCATCAGTCCCCTAGAACTTAGAACTACTTAAACCTAACTAACCTAAGGACATCACACACATCAATGCCCGAAGCAGGATTCGAACCTGCGACCGTAGCAGTCGCGCGACTCCAGACTGAAGCGCCTAGAACAGCACGGCCACGCCGGCTGGAGTAGATTTTATTTATTTTTTTTTTTGAACTATGGATCAGAGAGTTCTGTAATACTTTTGCACTTCTGTCTTTAAGGCTGCTTAGAAACTTTTCAGTTACGACTTTGCCTGCCCTACGTTTAGAACATATATTTCTTAATGTATTTATCTTAAAAATCCTCTAGGGGTATAACCAGATATGTTGTAATGTACTTTCGTCCATAAATCTCCGTTGTGGTCCCGTCGAAAAGCATTCAATTCAATGTAGCTCAATACTTCCAGCCTAAGGATGGTGCAGTACAATCGATGTTTGGCAACGATAGCGACAAACGACCGTATAGACCAAGTGGGGGCACGTACACGCGTGCCATCCAATAGGACACGCTACACGGCAATAAGTACATTACTGTCTCAACTATCTTCTACAGAACCCAACATTTCAATGCAATGGAAATAGCATGATAAATGCTATTGGTTTTTTTAAAGAGTTGTATCTAAAAAGCAAAAATTTTAACACCACTGCTCCTGGCAAATTGATTAAGGTACTTTATAACCAGTTATTAGCAATAAAATAATGACAACCTGTTATCATCAACACCAAAGAAATGCCGAAAAATAGCGATCGGTTTCAAACAGACGGTTTTTCCCATACCTTCACTCTCCATGCTTTGACGCCAGGTACAACAAGGCTATGCCTCTCTAAAACATTAGGCACTTCAGTCCGGAACCGCGCTGCTGCTACGGTCGCAGGTTCGAATCCAGCTTCGGGCATGGATGTGTGTGATGTCCTTAGGTTAGTTAGGTTTACGTAGTTATATGTCTATGGGACTGATGACCTTAGATGTTAAGTCCCATAGTGCTCAGAGCCATTTGAACCATTTTTTGTTACGTTGTGCTTGATGCACAATACGGTGACCCTCCCTCGTGGTGGTCGGATGAGGTCTACAGGAACCTTGACGAGGGGCCCAAACATAGTGCCATTGTCACATCTGTATGTCTGAAAAATCTGGATACGGCGTGATTCGACCAGCCATCCAAATGAACGCTCTTAATGAGTCCACTTTCAAACGCTGTCAGTTGCTGATAACGCTGTCTCAGAATAGTACGCGGCATATCCATGTCCTCCGGAGTCATCACCCAACATCTAAAGCTTTCCCTCACCTTATATACCCTAGCAGGCCTGGTAACAACGCTAAACACAACCATCACTAATGCACTCCGTTAATTGTTCTACCTACGATAGAGAATTCCAACTCTAGTCATTTACGCACCCGCCGATGGTCTGTACGGTGACAACTGACCATGTCTTTCGGGTGTTTCACCTTTTCTGACAGGCTGTGTAAATTAAAACGAAGTATAGCATTACCATAAACGCAGCCTATAAATTATTTTATATGTTTATTTATTTAATTATTTTTGTCCAGTTGTAGTACCTTTTCAATGGAAATATGGTGGCGTGGTTATTGAAATTACACTCACGTCATCCACTACCTGAGTTGAACGTGAACGGCATTCAAAGGAAAGAAGAAACAGTTCTACAAGCATAGCAGAATAAAGATTTCAGGGATCTAGTGCATGTAAGTTAAGACAAAGAAATGTTTCGAATAGCGTTGAATATGAAGATGGGTGACTGTAAGTCTTTTAGCCCTGTATCAGCCACGTTATGTGATGCAATTTATGCAAGATGAAGAGGTTGTGTGAAATGACCAGGTTTACCAACAATCGAAGCAGTTAGCGTTGATGTTACGCTATGTACTGTTGCGATTTTCCAGGCTAGCTGTAGCAGCAGTACGTTTTCCCGCGGGCTGCCAGAAATAAGTGACGATTGTTGCTGTCGATAATGTGCATAAGAATGTTTCAATTGGATTATCGAAAGGAAATGAAGAACGACCTGAAAATAATTTTACAAGTGAATCGTGGTGTCATAGATGGAAATTCTCTTCAAATGTGGATTCAAGTAAGATGTAAATGTAATGTGCACAGTAAACGGAACCAGTCCGACAGTGTTCGGTTACAAAGTTAGCATTGAACTTTTTGAGTTCGTCTCACTGTTTGTATATTAGTGGGGAGAGGGGGCGGGGTGTTTCGCATGCACGTGAGAGACAGAGAGAGAGAGAGAGAGAGAGAGAGGGAGAGAGGGAGAGAGAGATGACGCCAAGAAAGGATATAAATTGCAGTCACCACATGAAATCAATAATAGAACAGATGAATGGTGGAGTTCCAGGAAAGCACCATGTACGCAATTCTTGGACGTAGCAGGTCGGTATCGTCCATAACACAGTGAACTTCCATGGGAGTATATCGAAAAAAAATGAGACACTGTGTACGTTAAGCCCTTGTGTGTATTCTTAGAGTGTTATGTGACAATTCCGCTACAATCATTGTATTTGTTTCACGTACAGTATGAACCTGGACTCCACCACCAAACATTCAGAGGTTGTTCACGTTACAGAGTTATTCCATTTCGTTTGGCTACTTCCCCCAGTTAGCTTTGTATTGCACTGAAAATACTGCAAAACAGTGCTAATTTCATGCTGTGCCCTGTATGTGTTGTATCCATTTACTCACGGTATTTGTTGTTGTCAAGAGTAATGCCCTCTTTAAACAGTTTCCCTCAAGTTTGTAGTCCATGCTGTTCGCTTCTGGCTATGGTTTTTCCGGTAGGCCTAGGTGTGCGTAACAACGATACTCAGCAGTACTACGGATAGGTTTATTGATTAAGTGTTGGCGAATTGTTGTTCACTGGTAGCAATGGAAGAGCTATTCGCACACAGACGGGAAGTACATCACAACAGCTCTGTGGACGGGAATTGTTAGATTATCCTCTTTATTACGTTGTACGTTTTAGTAATAGCATATTACACACTTCTTCAATTTTGTGAATGTTTTTTCACAGAAACAAGGGTGGCTGCGCTAGCAAAACAAATAATTCATAGTTACTTTATTACTATGCAATGAGTCGCTGGAGACTGTACGTCCGTTATCCCAAAATTATCAGATGGTATACCTGAAGAGCTCCAGAAAGTTTTTCCGTGGATTCTAGTTCACCCTGTATATGACAATATTCGCAAAAGAATGATTAGAGCGTTCTTGCAGAAGTATATTCATTTTTCCTCACTCATTACCTGACTGAAAAATCATTAGTGTTCGAGCGAAATACCTGTTGCCGTGTACTGTATAGGTATTTACACTTTAGTCTGGATACACCCCTATAAAAGTCGGTGTGAGGAATCACAACGACGTCTGGTATGGGGTTGTCTGTATGTGAGGGGGCAACTTATAGGAGCACCGGCCATGTTGAAATCCGCCATCTTAGATTTGGATTACGTGTGTCAAATAGGAAGGGGATCATGTGGCACATCATTTTGAACTGCCCCTTTCTCAGTGAAATCTGTTTTAAGACATCTTTATTGAGTTTTGTTAAGGTTTCGGACCCTTGTCAGAGCCGACATTACACCATGTGCTCAACACGACCTCCATTGTGCTGTACACAGATTCGGAGTCTTTTTTCGCCAACCCTCTTGCACACGTTGTTGTAACTGCGACCAGGACGGTCGCGGGGTAGCACTGACGAAATGCGCGGCGGGACCCGCGGAGAGGCCCGCGAACAACAACACAACGGAAAGGATGTACACGACCAACGTAGGACAGAATGAATACGACAAGACCGAACAACAGAGTCACAAGGAAACAAACTCGTACACGAACCAGGAATAAAGCAGTCTGGTGCAAGCGAGGTGCAAACCAACGTAAGCGAGATAAGACTGACTTGATGTGCCTTTTTTTTCTTTTATTGATTTTCAATTCCCCCGAAGGGGGCGGGATGACAGCAGCTTAGTACGCTGCTCTACAGCCTACTGACTTCTATTTTAAAAAACGGAAGAAGAAAAGAAACAAGAAAAAACAGGCGATAAAACGGCGGCGTCAAGTGAAAATGGCGGAAAAATGCGGAAAGTTAAAACAGGAAGCAAAAGGGGTTTGCAACGTTAATAAAAGACACAGGAATCAGGCAAGTAACATAGCACACACACAATTAAAAAAACACGGCCACAGTCTGGTTTCTGTTCGCAAGAGATAAAAGGCACACTCAGCGACAGTATGATGGCCGTTCGCAACACTTCCCAAAAAACACAACACGGAACACCCACTGTAAGACACTCACTGTAGAAACTCAATGTAGAACACTGCACGAAAGTGGCGGCACAAAGATGACACTCCCGAGCCAAAGGCAGATGGGGGTGGGGGGGACCTGGAGTAGGGGGAAGAACAAGGAGGGAGGAAGGAAAAAAACGAAAAAGGGGGGGAACCAAGGAGGGAGAGGACTAATAAAGGGGGAGAAGGGCAGACGCGAGAGGGAATGAGAGGAGGCAGAGGAGGGAAATGTAAAAGTACTTGGGGAAGAGAAGGGGGCAAAGAGAGGGGAGGTGGGGAAGAAAGAGGATGGAAGGGGGGGGGGACTTGATGTGCTTTTTTTTTCTTTATTGTGATTTTAAACACCTTATATAAAGGCGGGCTGTCAGCAGCACAATACGCCGCTCTTCAGCCTTGAGTTTGACAACAATTAGTACATAAAGGTGGCACAGAGTAGACAGTAAAAACGGTGGGCAAAAAATGTAGACACTAAAAATCGAAAAAACAGGGAGCCATTCACGCTGGACGAGAAACATTACTAACACTGGGCGACACGGTGCACAGAACATGGATGATGGCGACGGCACGTGAACGGTGGAGGCGTGACTGCGAACAACACTACACACAAACGAAGGCACACACACGAAACACTGACGGCGATGATCTCCGGCGCGCGAATGTTCACTGAGCGTGTACGAGTCCGGGGACCTGCCAAGAGAGGAGGTGGAGGAGGAGGAAGGGGAAGGGGAATGGGAGAGGGGAGAGCAGAGATGCCATGGGCAAAGGAGAGAGGGGGAGGGAGGAAGGGGGAGGGGAAGCCCGAGGGAGAGGGGAGGAGGGAGGGTGGAAAGGAAAGAGAAGGGAAGGGAAGGGAGGGAGGGAGGGTGCCAAAAGGAAAGGACACAGGAGGTGGGGGGGGGAGGATCAAGGTTGATAGGAGGGGTAGATGCAGGGGAAGAGGACATCATCAGGGAGGGGGAGCTGGCGGAAGCCACCTTGGGAGAGGGTAAGGAGGGTTGAGAGATGGAGACCGGGTGGGACGTGGGAATACAGGCGCGGCAGCGGCGGGGGTGGGAGAGCATCTGGGAGACGAGCGGGTGAGGAGGGTCGAGTTTACGGGAGGTGTACAGGATCCGTATCCTTTCAAGGAAAAGGAGGAGGTGGGGGAAGGGGATGAGATCATACAGGATCCGCGTGGGGGAGGGGAGACGGATGCGATAGGCGAGGCGGAGAGCATGGCGTTCAAGGATTTGGAGGGATTTATAAAAGGGAGGGGGAGCGGAGATCCAAGCTGGATGGGCATAACAAAGGATAGGACGGATGGGGGATTTATAGGTGTGGAGGATGGTGGAGGGGTCCAGACCCCACGTACGGCCGGAGAGGAGCTTGAGGAGACTGAGTCTGGAGCGTGCCTTAGCTTGGATTGTCCGGAGGTGGGGAGTCCAGGAGAGGCGACAGTCGAGGGTGACGCCAAGGTACTTAAGGGTGGGAGTGAGGGTGATAGGACGGCCATAGATGGTGATGTAGAAATCAAGGAGGCGGAAGGAATGGGTGGTTTTGCCTACAGTGATCGCCTGGGTTTTGGAGGGATTGACCTTGAGCAACCACTGGTTGCACCAAGCGGTGAACCGGTCAAGATGGGATTGGAGAAGGTATTGGGAGCGCTGCAGGGTGGGGGCAAGGGCAAGGAAGGCGGTGTCATCGGCAAACTGGAGAAGGTGGACGGGGGCTGACGGCGGCGGCATGTCTGCCGTGTACAAAAGGTGCAGAAGGGGGGAGATGACGGAGCCTTGGGGCACACCGGCAGAGGGGAAAAAGGTGTAGGAATCCGTGTTATGGTTGGTGACATAGGAAGGACGGCAGGAGAGAAAGGAGCCGGACGGACGTAGTTAATGGGAAGGGCGAAGGTTTGGAGCTTGAAGAGGAGACCGGAATGCCATACGCGGTCATATGCACGTTCGAGGTCCAGGGAGAGGAAGATTGCGGAGCGACGGGAATTGAGCTGGTCGGAAAGGAGATGAGTGAGGTGAAGGAGAAGGTCGTCGGAAGGAGGCGGTGCTGACTGAGATGCTGGTGGATGCGGCGGGTGAGGATACATTCCAGGACCTTGCTGAAGACCGAGGTAAGGCTGATGGGGCGGTAGGAGGAGACGGCGGACCTCGGTTTGCCGGGTTTAAGGAACGTGAGGATAAGGGAGGTTTTCCACAGGTCGGGGTAGTAACCGGTGGACAGGACTACATTATAGAGCCTGGCCAGGGTGGAGAGGAAAAGGACAGGAGCTTCACGAAGGTGACGGTAGGTGACACGATCGTGACCAGGAGCGGTGTTGCGTTTTGTGCGGAGTGTAGCAATGAGATCCTGTGTAGTGATAGGGGCATTGAGTTCCGTGTGTGCAATGTTGTCCAAGTACTGGAAACCAGGAGCGAGGGGAGGGGCAGAGGTGTCAGTTCAATCGCGGATATCCGGGAAGAGGGAGTAATCGAACTGCGGATCATCGGGGATGGAAAATACATCGGAGAGGTAGGAGGCAAAGTGATGGGCCTTACTAAGGGAGTCAGGGAAAGGGTGATCATCATGGAGAAGAGGATAATAGGGGGAGGGTTTAGTTCCGGTAAGGCGACGGAAGGCCGACCAGAACTTGGACGAGTTGATTGGTAGGGTAGCATTTAAAGGGGTGCATGTCTGTCGCCAGTCCCGGCGTTTCTTTGCCGCGAGCAAATTACGAATGTGTAGCTGGAGTTGCCGGTGGCGTCATAGTGTGTCCGGGTCACGCGTGCGGAGGAAGGCACGGTAGAGACGACGGGATTCACAGAGGAGGAGGACGGCCTGTGGGGGTAAGGTAGGACGGTGGGGGTGGATGGCGACAGTAGGGACGCGGGCCTCCACGGCCTCATACAAGGTCTGCTGGAGAAAGGAAGCGTCATGGGTGATATCGTCAGGGTGTTGGTAGGTGAAGGGGTGGCTATCGACCTGGGTGGAAAGGGTATCCCGGTAGGCATTCCAGTCGGCACGGGAATAGTCATGGACTTGATGTGCTTTTTTTTTTTATTGAATTTCAATTCCCCCCGAAGGGGGCGGGCTGGCAGCAGCTTACTACGCCGCTCTTCAGCCTACCTTGATGTGCGAGTGGCCGGCGCTTAAGTACGCTCTCGGGGGCGCCGCTATTGGCCGCTGGGACCACGTGTTCCACTGATGGCGCCCCCATACTAAAAGCGGGCCAGGAGGCGCGCGCCGCTACAACTTACGGTGCAGCGACCTCTATGGGTCTTCGACATTCATAACGTCTGGCGCCGATTCAAATTCCGCTGCGCGCGGTACCAGACACGTCACAGCAACAGTGGGTCAACAGTGGCACATGCCACCTCAATACGCCTGAAAAATAGGGCCACATTGTTGATTCTTACCTCATACACAACTGATTTCTAATGATCCCACTCTTACGAGTTCCTAATCTGGAGCGAATTATACGGTATGCTTTGGTAGTTTGGTTTTAGAATTTCTGCGTGTTAGTTTAATATGCAACAGACCCAATTCTCGCGTTTTTGTTTGTGTCGGGAAGTAAAGTGAATGTGGAAATGTCAACCAGTTTGCTCAAGGTAATTCGGATTACAGGAAATTGAAGAAATCTCTGTGTTCTTAAGTGGGCTGCTAATGACTGTACACTGTGTCTATATTTGGCATCTACATTCTTTGGGATAAAAAAGTACGTTATACGTTATTCTTTTTTTATATGTTTGCCGTAGTAAGGAATGCGATGATAGTATTTGTTGTCATTGTCCTACCCAACCAGTGCAAGAAAATGTAGAGTGGTTAGTGGAAGAAAGCGTCTTCCTCCATAATTCTTTGTTAATATTATGAACAAAATTTACATCGAATCATTAGCTAGTGCGGTACTTGGTATAACCGGGTACTCTCAATCGAAAGCGTTTGGAGTTTGGGGGACTTGATGGAGGCGGTAGAGAAGCGAATGGAAGGCAGCCTTTTTGTATTTCACAGGAGATCTGAAGAATGATGAGGCACGGTGTCAGGGGTTGGCGCTTTCGGTAAATATAAAAGACAAGTACTGTTTCTTATCATGATTAAGAGGTCAATTTAAGGGACTGTGCCATTAACACTTTCTTCTATTGAAAACTGAGTACCAGACTGTTGCAAATTCAAGTGGTCAACAAAGTAACCGCAAAACAAATTGGGACCCTTATATATTAAGAGAAACTCGTCAATATAAAGAAACTAATCAAGGATTTGTACACTGAAATACGGGTGTCATTGCACAAAAGTGTTCAAAACTGAGACAGAAAAATGTTTCCCCGCCAGTAATAAAATGCAGAACCCATTGCTATTCCCCGTTTTTTAATAAAAAAGAAACCCCAAACAGGAAATAATTATAATTAAGAACTGTTTTTAACGCCGGCCGGTGTGGCCGGGCGATTCTAGGCGCTACAGTCTGGAACCGCGCGACCGCTACAGTCGCAGGTTCGAATCCTGCCTAGGGCATGGATGTGTGTGATGTCCTTAGGTTAGTTAGGTTTAAGTAGTTCTAAGTTCTATGGGACTGATGACCTCAGCAGTTAAGTCCCATAGTGCTCAGAGCCATTTGAACCATTTTTTTGTTCTTAACAATTTCAGCATTCATTAATTTCGTCGAATGGACGATTGCTAAGGGTGTGCAGATTTTCAGCTGTAATATTCTGGACTTGGTCCTTAGGCACATTGGTGTACGTATTTTTAATGTCTACAGATGCGATGTTGGTGTCAGTGTGAATGCTGAAGTCGTTTAGAATGGATATTAGATGCACTCTGTTGCGTACCGAAAAACTAGATGGGTGCCTGTTAAAGTAATTGGCTAACAGGTTTTCTAGGTCGTAGCCAACACCATTTCTGGGGCTGACGATCGGAAACTCAGGAAGACCTGTCTTACGAAACTTAATCTTACACTTAACAATATTATAAAAGGGATAGTTGCTGTTCATCATATAGTGGAGATGCTGAGTCGCAGATAGGCACAACAAAGGAAGACTGTCAGAAAGTGAGCCTTTCGACCAACGTAACTCACTCACAAGTGACCAGAGACTCTGGCAGCTGGCAGCTGAAGCCTGGGTCTGACTTCAGTTGCGAGAGACTGTGGTAATTTGTGAGTTGCGCTTGTGTGTGTGTGTGTGTGTGTGTGTGTGTGTTGTCTCTTTTTGACGAAGGTCTTGCTAGCCGATAACGCACTCTCCGAGAGTGTTTTTGTTGTGGTTATCTGCAACTAAGCATCTTTGCTTTATGGCGAGTGACAACTATTCTTTTCATAATATTGTTACATTCCATCGTGGATTATCCATCGTTTCATCTTATCCTTGCCTGCATCACGTGTCTCCTTTTCTTTGAAGGAATTGTGCACTATAACACATTCGTACTTTTTCAGTCCATTCGTGACCTCATACAGTAACTGCACTGTTAGTAACCTGGCAACGGTTTCCACGCAGTAGCTTCCAGCAAATGTCATTTCTTCGACATTGCATCCCTTTCTCGTATTGTTTATATCAGATAACTACTGAACTAGCTAAGTTGTAATAGTGTTAACACACTGGGTTGGTCAGTGCGTGGGACCACACCTTCTCCGTCAAGGTATGATCAACAGCAGTCCAAATAGACCTGGACAGAACACTCTGTCAGAGCGGGCCCTGCTGCTACTAATTACTGCAAAGCATCCTGATGTCCAGACTGTGCGCTGCAGGATTTACTTTGTTATTAGTGTTAGTGTCATGACTTGCGTTAGGCGTCGGTGTTGCTACGGCGACGTAGGATTAAAACACATGCGTCAGTGTGCATTACATATGCAGACACTCAACTTGGGTCTGGACAAGTTGAGCAGGGCCTTATTCGTAAAGCTGTTTTATCAAAACATCAGTAGTGCTGCTGTTCTTCTTCAGTACCGACACATTAAACCAATACTGAAATATCGTCTCTCCGCAAAAGGCTGAAGAACATGATTCGGAAGTTATTAAATGGCGGTTTGGGAATTACTCCTGGGAGAGGCAGACAGCCAATTGTACCACAAATTGTGGACGAAGTTAGTTTTACCACGCCTGAGGGTCCTGGATGAAATGTACGATCTTCGAGCAGTCCGTGAACTGTGTCATGACAGCTGAACATTCCATGGTCCACCGCTCGAAAAGTGCTGTAAACGGTTATGAAATGGTATCCGTACAAACAATCGTAGGCAGATTGTTTCAAAAAACGTGGCCACCAAAATCACCAGATTAGGAACTGCGATTTCTTACATATGTGGAATCTCTTCTTTCGGACATGTCAGAAAGAACAGACACCACTTTTATCCTCTAACCACTATGAATCAAGACATGAAGGAAGTACAGACATTAGCTGCCAGTAGGTACTGATTTATACTAATTCGGAATACGTGAAAATTTGTGCCGCACTAGGATTCGAATCTGGATCTTCTGCTTAATTGGCAGATGCGCTGACAACTACACCATCCAGACACAGTGCTTACCACAATCGCACGGACTTCCCTAGCACATCTCCATACTTCCAGTGAGACCCAAATTCTTAAATTACACCACACACCAGTGATGTAGTGGTCATTGCATCTGCCTAGTAAGCCAGAACACATTCTCAACTCGTCCCAGTGATATAAATGCCTACTGGCAGCTACTGTAGGATTACGTAAAGGACTGGGTGTATCAGAGGGACACTAACACACTTTGGAGGAGGAAGATGAGCCTACCGAAGGAAGTAACAAACATCCCACCTGAGATGTTTCGGACATCTACTCTACATTTACATCAACATCGATACTGCGCAATCCACCTTACGGTGCGCGGCGTAGCGTAATATGTGCCATTATTAGTCATTTCCTTTCCTGTTCCACTCGCAATGGGGAAAACGATTGTCTGTATACCTCCGTATGAGCATTAATTTCTCATATCGTATATTCATGGTCGTTATGCGCAATGTGTGTTGGAAACAACGTAATGGTTCTGCAGTCAACTTTAAATGCCGGTTCTCTGCATTTTCCCTATAGTATTCCTCGAAAAGGATGTCGCCTTCCTTCCAGGGACTCCCATTTTAGATCCCGACGCATCACCGTAACACTGCCGTTTTGTTAGAACCTACCGGTAACAGATCTAGCAGCCCGCCTCTGAATTGCTTCGATGTCTTCCTTTAATCCGAACTTGTACAGATTCGAACACTTGAGTAGTACTCAAGATGACGTCGCACTAGCGTCCTATATGCGATCCTCTCCACAGATGACCCACATCTTCCTAGAATTCTCCCAATAAACCGAAGGCGACCATTCGCCTTTTCTACTACCATCCTCAGGTGCTCGTTCCATTTCATATCGCTTCGCAACGTTAAGCCTAGATATTTAAACGCCGTGACTGTGTCAATCAAGGCATTGCGAATGCTGTATTTGAACATTACCAGTATGTTTTTCCTACTCATCCCCATTTGCTTACAATTCTCTACGTTCAGAGCTAGCTTACATTCTTCACACCAACTAGAAATTTTGTCTAAGTCACCTTCTACCCTCCTACATTCACTCAACTTCGACTCCTTCCCGCACGCCACAGCATCATCAGAAAACAAATGCAGACTACTGCCCACCCCGTCCGGCAGGTCATTTACGTTCACAGAAAACAGTAGCGGTGCTATCGCACTTCTCTGGGGAATTCCTAATGATACCCTTGTCTCTGATGATCATTTGCCTTAGAGGACAACATACTAGGTTGTATTACTTTCGAAATCTTCGAGCCTCTCACATATTTGTGAATTTATTCCATTGGTCGTGCCATCTTTAACAGCGTGCAGTGAGGCACTATCGAATTCCTGCAATGAGTCACTGTCAAATGCTTTTCGGTAATCTAGACGTATGGAATCCACCTGTTGCGCTTTATCCATAATTCTCAGTATATCATGTGACAAAAGGGCAAGCCCATTTCGCACGTGTGATGCTGTCTTGAACAATCTCATATCATGAAAATTGATCATATTCGAACTGAGAATATGTTCAAGGATTCTGCAGTAAATCGATGTGGGGGATAGTTGTCTGTAATTTTGTGGGTCACCTGCAATTTTCTCCTGTCGCTTGGCAGGAGTGGAGCAATCTCTTGTGCGGTCCTAGGCTGTCGAGGACGCAGATAGTCGTGACAATGAGCAACGCTTGTAACCTGGACTGTTAATAGGATACATACAACTTTATTTCATGGGCAGCCACAGCCATTGAAATTAATGGTAAGTAGATTTGAACAACAGCTGTTAATTGATGATTTATTCACACGACCGGTTTCGAGGCGTTTTAGCACAATCAGGTGATACTAGACAGAAAGAAAAGCACTTACAATAGTGTCCCAAATATGCAATGAAGATTTTAATTAGTCACCAAATAATAACCGGCAGAGGTTTAGGGCGAACAGTGTACATCATGTTCTTTAGTTCCTGGACATAAAGCTCTACAGTTCAGGCGCTCGCAAAACTTTGGAGTTCAAAAACCCTCTGCGCCTATCTCGTGTTGTGGTCTTCCATCGTTCACTGGCGCCTCCCGTCATATGGTTTTTCCAGCCGGTTTTGGAATATAGCTGACCGCCTCCAGTGCTTTACCCTCGCGACAACCAACTTGCTCTGTTTATCCTAGGTTCCGACTAGTGCGTTATTGGTGAGGGTGTTTAGTGAGGGTCTTTAGTGAGGTTTATAACTTTACAGGCTAAGCCGGAAATGCTATCCAGTCGCTAAATACGAATTGGAAATAAATACAGATCATTAGCCGCGCGGGATTAGCCGAGCGGTCTCAGGCGCTGCAGTCATGAACTGGGCGGCTTGTCCTGGCGGAGGCTCGAGTCCTCCCTCGGGCATGGGTGTGTGTGTGTGTGTGTTTGTCCTTAGGATAATTTAGGTTTGTGTAAGCTTAGGGACTGATGACCTGAGCAGTTAAGTCCCATAAGATTTGACACACATTTGAACATTTTGAACACATCATTATCTCTTTCTCCTTCCTGTCTCTGTCCACACCTCCTCCTATCTCTCTTTCTGTCCATCTCCTCCTCGCCCCTGTATCTGTCCACCTCCTACTTCTCACTCTCTCTCCATCACCCGCACATCCCTATCTTAATGTACGGTATGAGAGACATCTCCCGCAGCTGGGACTGTGAACCGAGCGAGGTAGCGCAGTGGTTAGCACACTGTACTCGTTTTCGGAATGAGCAGGAATCAAATCCTCGTCCGCACATGCCAATTCCTGCAGGAAAATGATGAAATTATTCCTTTTAAAGGGTTTCGCTGACTTCTTCTCCAGTCTTATACACATTGCTAGTTTGTGCATTTTTCTCTAATGATCGAGATGTGGACAGGACGTTACCTCTCTAATCTTACTTGGTTATGTGAGGATTGTAGCTTCAATGACAGTATTTCGCCTAGTTTTAATCTGCAAACGTTTAGGATTACAAAGTTTGAAACGATTCAGATTACGTACTAGCATTCCAACCATAAGCCGATAATCCATAAATATCACATTCCTGTTTCCTGTCGTGTGAATGCATTGCCGGACAAAAATTATTAATACTCCGTGGTAGATGTTTCAGTTCACTCGAGATTTATTGTTGCAAGAGTGCACATGGAGTACATCAAATGGTAACATTCACATATCAGTAGCTCACGTTTTTCTGAGGCACCAAGTATCGACCTATGCTGATACACCCATATTAGTATGTTGTGTAGCCTGTACGTGTGGAAATGTAGGCACTGATTCTGGCATTCAATACTACTGGTTAGCGGGCGCTTAAGAGGAAAAGAAAGTTGAACGAGTATTGTAGCTTATGCCACCCCAGACCATAGGGACTGGTTGTGGCTAGTGTGTCTCGAACGAATGCGCTCTACCAGCCAGCGTTCACCAGGTTTACGTCGTACGTGTAAACGACCATCAGTTGTGTGCAGGCCGAACTGCTTTCATCGATGAAGACCACGGTGCGCCATTCCATGTTATGTGTGGTCCTATGACGGCACCAGTCGAGCAGTGCATGTTGATGCTGTGGCGTGAGTGGAAGATGAGCAGAGGTGTGTCTGCCCATAGAACCACTGCTAATAACCTATTCGCAGGTCGTGTTGACACGTCTCGGCTCACAAGCTCTCTTCTTTTTGCTGGGGTACGTCAGGACGAGTGTGTCTCTGTGGCATGGTTTCCAGTTCGCTTCACACGTTCGCACCACACTGTGCCTTCTGGATTTTTTTTTTCTTTATTGAGTTTCGATTCCCCCCGAAGGAGGCGGGCTGGCAGCAGCTTAGTACGTCGCTCTTCAGCCTACAGAAGTTGTTTTAAATAGATGAAGATAATAAATAATAAAAGCAAGCGTAAAATCGTGAAACTTATAAAACAAAGGGTTGATGATGTGTATGAAATACATATGAAGCAGACAGATAAAAGAATAGACATACAATTAAAAGAACACATCAACCGTCTGGTTTCTGTTCGCAAGAGATATAAAATTAACACCCAGCGACAGTATGATGTCTGTTCGCAACACTTTGGAAAGACGAACAACACTGAACATTCACTTGAACACTGCACTAAAAAATTGGCAGCCGAGGGCAGATGGGGGGGGGGAGGGGAACCTGGACAGATGACGGGGAAGGAAAGGGGGGAAGGAGAGGAAAATACAATGTGGGGGAGAGGGGGGGGGGAAACGAGCCGATGGAGGATGAGGACCCTTAAGAAGGGGGCGGGTGCTGGGCAGACGCGACAGGGAGTGGGGAAAGGCAGAGGAGTGGTATACAAAAGGACTCCAGGTGGTGGGGGGGGGGGAGAGGGGAGGCAGAGAGAGGTTAGGTGGGGAGAGAACAGGATAGAAGGAGGAGGGGAAGTGGGAGCCCAGGGAAAGGATAGGAAAGGAGGGGGGGGGGTGAGGATCAGGGTTGATAGGAGGGATAAATGGAGGGAGAGAGGGCATCATCCAGCCTTCTGCCGGTTAGCATTCCCTCTTGAAGGGTAGACACAAATGGCGCTCTGGTATGTATGTCACTACACTATCAGTTGGCAGACGACGTTTAAACCATTATCAGTTCATCTGCTGTCCTCCAGGGGGCATATGCAATATAAAAACCGACGGTCTATTCATCAAGAACTTTTCGCAACTTTTGATAGCAACGTTAAACACTGACTTGTCTTTATGAAGGTTTTTATAAGGTTTCTAATACCTCCTCCATCTGCATTAATGTTGCACATGTAAGCCAAATAGCTTAATTAACGTCTCACTCCCTGATTGTTAATCATGCGTAACTTTTTCCTTCTGGTTTTTTTTATCTTTTTAGTAACGGGGTCGTTAATAGGTTACGTTTCTCCGACAAACGCTCTTCCGAGTTTTTGATTTATTTTATGCTTTTTGTGTTACTTTTTAATCGTATGTATTAGAAACAATTACTGTTCTTTTTTCCATAGTGCCTCAGCTCCTACCTACACTATCCGCTGTAGTGCTGTGCCTGTACTTATTTGTAGATTACATCCTCTCCACATAGAATTGAATTTTGTAACTACGAACTTTGCAGCCATCTCCATGTGCTAGTACATGTGACGCTACTGTAAGTACTTTTCATATACTTTTATTGGCAGTCCTTCGTTTTTTGATTATATAGATTACAAGGATGCTTTCCTTTCTACGTAGTCTTACCTGCAGGTGCTGGTTTAACTCAGCTAAGTCGGTCGTGTGAGAAAATCATCTATTGACAACCATTTGCAGTTTTATGAAAGTTCCGTTTACCGGAAACATGTTATGCATTAAAAAAATGTTATCCTCCCATGTAGAAATTGAAATGGGTTTCATTCAATGGTTTATTTGTTACGTCTCTTCCGCATGACCTTACAAATGCTTCCACAAAGTTTCATTTTCCTGCGATCATTCGCTTCCGGTGGGGGCGCTCACCGGTAGAAAAATTTTAATTTTAGCCGCTCTGTATATACACTCCTGGAAATGGAAAAAAGAACACATTGACACCGGTGTGTCAGACCCACCATACTTGCTCCGGACACTGCGAGAGGGCTGTACAAGCAATGATCACAAGCACGGCACAGCGGACACACCAGGAACCGCGGTGTTGGCCGTCGAATGGCGCTAGCTGCGCAGCATTTGTGCACCGCCGCCGTCAGTGTCAGCCAGTTTGCCGTGGCATACGGAGCTCCATCGCAGTCTTTAACACTGGTAGCATGCCGCGACAGCGTGGACGTGAACCGTATGTGCAGTTGACGGACTTTGAGCGAGGGCGTATAGTGGGCATGCGGGAGGCCGGGTGGACGTACCGCCGAATTGCTCAACACGTGGGGCGTGAGGTCTCCACAGTACATCGATGTTGTCGCCAGTGGTCGGCGGAAGGTGCACGTGCCCGTCGACCTGGGACCGGACCGCAGCGACGCACGGATGCACGCCAAGACCGTAGGATCCTACGCAGTGCCGTAGGGGACCGCACCGCCACTTCCCAGCAAATTAGGGACACTGTTGCTCCTGGGGTATCGGCGAGGACCATTCGCAACCGTCTCAATGAAGCTGGGCTACGGTCCCGCACACCGTTAGGCCGTCTTCCGCTCACGCCCCAACATCGTGCAGCCCGCCTCCAGTGGTGTCGCGACAGGCGTGAATGGAGGGACGAATGGAGACGTGTCGTCTTCAGCGATGAGAGTCGCTTCTGCCTTGGTGCCAATGATGGTCGTATGCGTGTTTGGCGCCGTGCAGGTGAGCGCCACAATCAGGACTGCATACGACCGAGGCACACAGGGCCAACACCCGGCATCATGGTGTGGGGAGCGATCTCCTACACTGGCCGTACACCACTGGTGATCGTCGAGGGGACACTGAATAGTGCACGGTACATCCAAACCGTCATCGAACCCATCGTTCTACCATTCCTAGACCGGCAAGGGAACTTGCTGTTCCAACAGGACAATGCACGTCCGCATGTATCCCGTGCCACCCAACGTGCTCTAGAAGGTGTAAGTCAACTACCCTGGCCAGCAAGATCTCCGGATCTGTCCCCCATTGAGCATGTTTGGGACTGGATGAAGCGTCGTCTCACACGGTCTGCACGTCCAGCACGAACGCTGGTCCAACTGAGGCGCCAGGTGGAAATGGCATGGCAAGCCGTTCCACAGGACTACATCCAGCATCTCTACGATCGTCTCCATGGGAGAATAGCAGCCTGCATTGCTGCGAAAGGTGGATATACACTGTACTAGTGCCGACATTGTGCATGCTCTGTTGCCTGTGTCTATGTGCCTGTGGTTCTGTCAGTGTGATCATGTGATGTATTCGACCCCAGGAATGTGTCATTAAAGTTTCCCCTTCCTGGGACAATGAATTCACGGTGTTCTTATTTCAATTTCCAGGAGTGTACAATTTCAGGACAATCCACTTCAGTGTCATGTGCCTCGTACGCCCTGCGGTATATGCAGCAAGATTGCGTTTTGAAGCATGTCGGTATCCGCGTCTTCATTTCTCCGTTGAAAGTTAAGGGTTCTGGGAATATCGTGCTAATTACTTTCCGGAAAGACAACAGCACCCGAGTTGCGTGGTATTTCATTTCATATTCCGGGAAAAATGTTGAGACGGTGCTTGTCTCATTGAGTCAGTTCATGTCATTCATTTCGGCAGTGGGTGGCGTCTGTTTGGCTTCTTCTTTTCGATACAGCCAGCTGTCGACTCTTCAAACAGTTGTCATTAATATTTAGCACTGAACATTGTTAGATTCAAAATTTTAAAGGTAAGTCTTTGTGAAATCACAATTCAAAACAAAACTGATCACATCCTTGTACGATACTGGGTCTCACAGTTAATGTCAACGTACAAATAAAACGATGATTACACATACCGACTGAATTTTGAAAATTCCTCTCTGTCAGTAAGTTAGAAAAAAACCCAAAGGTATGTTTTCTCACAAGTGTTTTGACGATTAAGGTTAGAAATCCTGATCGGGCGACGAGAGTAGTGCTGCACGGACCCCAGACTTCGTGATGTTGTGGTCACGCATTATTATTAATTACCCTTTGTTGCACTCCGAACTACCTCGTTAAAGGTAAATTTTGTCTTTGTATTCTATTATAACAGCTGAGATCGTCTAAGAACTCTTCTATCTGAATTAAAACATTGATCCAATCGTCTAATTGTTTACAATACCAGTACATCAGTAGCTTCCACTATTACTGAATTTCTATAGTTACTTGAGACCGCTAATTGTATAAGCTATTTTAATGATGCCCGTTGCTAATGTATGCCTTGTCCCACGTAGTATGACAAGTTTCTTCTACACTCCTGGAAATTGAAATAAGAACACCGTGAATTCATTGTCCCAGGAAGGGGAAACTTTATTGACACATTCCTGGGGTCAGATACATCACATGATCACACTGACAGAACCACAGGCACATAGATACAGGCAACAGAGCATTCACAATGTCGACACTAGTACAGTGTAGATCCACCTTTCGCAGCAATGCAGGCTGCTATTCTCCCATGGAGACGATCGTAGAGATGCTGGATGTAGTCCTGTGGAACGGCTTGCCATGCCATTTCCACATGGCGCCTCAGTTGGACCAGCGTTCGTGCTGGACGTGCAGACCGCGTGAGACGACGATTCATCCAGTCCCAAACATGCTCAGTGGGGGACAGATCCGGAGATCTTGCTGGCCAGGGTAGTTGACTTACACCTTCTAGAGCACGTTGGGTGGCACGGAATACATGCGGACGTGCATTGTCCTGTTGGGACAGCAAGTTCCCTTGCCGGTCTAGGAATGGTAGAACGATGGGTTCGATGACGGTTTGGATGTACCGTGCACTATTCAGTGTCCCGTCGACGATCACCAGTGGTGTACGGCCAGTGTAGGAGATCGCTCCCCACACCATGATGCCGGGTGTTGGCCCTGTGTGCCTCGGTCGTATGCAGTCCTGATTGTGGCGCTCACCTGCACGGCGCCAAACACGCATACGACCATCATTGGCACCAAGGCAGAAGCGACTCTCATCGCTGAAGACGACACGTCTCCATTCGTCCCTCCATTCACGCCTGTCGCGACACCACTGGAGGCGGGCTGCACGATGTTGGGGCGTGAGCGGAAGACGGCCTAACGGTGTTCGGGACCGTAGCCCAGCTTCATGGAGACGGTTGCGAATGGTCCTCGCCGATACCCCAGGAGCAACAGTGTCCATAATTTGCTGGGACGTGGCGGTGCGGTCCCCTACGGCACTGCGTAGGATCCTACGGTCTTGGCGTGCATCCGTGCGTCGCTGCGGTCCGGTCCCAGGTCGACGGGCACGTGCACCTTCCGCCGACCACTGGCGACAACATCGATGTACTGTGGAGACCTCACGCCCCACGTGTAGAGCAATTCGGCGGTACGTCCACCCGGCCCACCGCATGCCCACTATACACCCTCGCTCAAAGTCCGTCAACTGCACATACGGTTCACGTCCACGCTGTCGCGGCATGCTACCAGTGTTAAAGACTGCGATGGAGCTCCGTATGCCACGGCAAACTGGCTGACACTGACGGCGGCGGTGCACAAATGCTGCGCAGCTAGCGCCATTCGACGGCCAACACCGCGGTTCCTGGTGTGTCCGCTGTGCCGTGCGTGTGATCATTGCTTGTACAGCCCTCTCGCAGTGTCCGGAGCAAGTATGGTGGGTCTGACACACCGGTGTCAATGTGTTCTTTTTTCCATTTCCAGGAGTGTACTTTTCTTGGCTTCACGTAGCCAGGAATGCTCATCAACGTCGCAGAACGCGTTAGAGGTCTTCATGACACACGACATCCTTCAAGGCGGTGAAATTCTGTACGGTACCAAAACCGCAAGATTCGATCATTGAACTGGAAATAGTCGACTCAGTTTCTGTTCAAACAGAAAATGGCTTCTAGCAAACTGACTAGCCCAGTAAATCAAAACGCCCCAAGAAACAATTTCAAAGACATGTATGTCAAAAGTTCATGAAAATGAAACCAATTTTCACCCAAAACACAATCATGTTTATTCCCGAGTAACCTGTTTTTCGCCTAGCGTTTCCCCCAGCTAACTATGCTCCATTATCTTCCACAAGGCTGTCACCGAATAATATAGTGCGCTTGAAATAGGACCCTGAAATTCGCTATTACGTATCAGCTATCGCTACAGAAAAGCTGCCGCGCTAAATGACCACATTTCTCTACGATACACGAAAACTCCACTAGTTCATGTGGTCTTCTGCGGTTGAAGGCCTGAATAAAGTTTCGAACCGAGTCATTTGCATTCCAATTGTCAATCTCTGCTTTCCGGTCTCACCGGACCTGCCTCCTCCTTCCACGAGGGTCAACGACCGAATTCTCCGATTTTCCTAAATCGGAGCAATTTCCAAAATTTGTTGAACATTTCACGCTCCCTAGCTTTTGAGCACTGAGTCTGCGGAATAACTGACTCGCTTGCTGCACAGGGACTTTCCTATTGGTCAATCATCCCTCCACAACTACGAGGTGCATTCAAGTTCTAAGGCCGCCGATTTTTTTTCTCCGGACTGGAAAGAGATAGAAACATGCGCATTGTTTTAAAATGAGGTTGCGTTCATTGTCAATACGTCCCAGAGATGGCAGCACCATACGGCAGATGGAATTTTACCGCCAGCGGCGAGAATGAGAACTGTTTTAAATACTTAAAATGGCGACGTTTTCCTTACTTGAACAGCGTGCAATCATTCCTTTTCTGAATTTGCGTGGTGTGAAACCAATTGAAATTCATTAACAGTTGAAGGAGACATGTGGTGATGGAGTTATGGTTGTGTCGAAAGTGCGTTCGTGGGTGCGACAGTTTAATGAAGGCAGAACATCGTGTGACAACAAACCGAAACAACCTTGGGCTCGCACAAGCCGGTCTGACGACACGATCGAGGAAGTGGAGAGAATTGTTTTGGGGGATCGCCGAATGACTGTTGAACAGATCGCCTCCAGAGTTGGCATTTCTGTGGGTTCTGTGCACACAATCCTGCATGACGACCTGAAAATGCGAAAAGTGTCATCCAGGTGGTTGCCACGAATTCTGACGGACGACCACACGGCTGCCCGTGTGGCATGTTGCCGAGCAATGTCGACGCACAACGACAGCACGAATGGTAATTCACTGTGTAAAGCCGGATGATACTTCAGGAGCCATGGGGGGCTGGAATGCGGTGGGATGGGAAGAAATAGAAGAGAGTTACGGGAGAATGTGGTCTTGGTAACAGGAATATGAGAGAAGACAGACTAAATGATTTAAGCATCAAATTTCATTTTGTTAAAGCTTGTAGACTGATTAACAGAGGAGGAGGTATACTTGGAAAAGGCCTACAGACACGGGAAGGTGTCACTTGGATTACATCAAGACGAGGCAGAGATTCGGAAATCAGATACCGTATTGTAGGGCACACTTACGAACTGACTACAATTTAGAAATGAGAGTGAGTTGGCTGGAGTTTAAGAGAATCAGCCTGAAGAAATAATGTGGGGAGAAGTGGTATACTGTAGTAGTGAGGAATGATGAAATGCGTTTGATGCTCATTAATCATAGAAATTAGACAGAGAGGCACAGGCACTAGGAAGGTAAGTGTGAAGAAACCTTGGGCGACAGGAGAAACACTTCAGCTGATCAACGAAAGAAGAAAGTACACAAAAGTTAAAGAAAATAGTGGAAACAATAGTATAAATTGACTAGCGGTCGAGCACGAGAGCTTTAAGGAGTTTTTGTGTCGGGCAGTGAATGAATAGGGGCGCGAAGCTGGGAAGAGGGCAACCAGCTGTCGGCCAACAACGCAAGGCTGGCGGTGTAGAAACTCCCGGGGCCGTACAGCTGGCACTGTCTTAAGCTTGTGTCACACGAGGCGATTTTTATAGCTGCTAATACTCTCGGCCAGTTATCGCCACGTCATGTGGCCTCTACTAGCCAGTCACACTGAGCCGCAGGTTTGTAGCTAGTGGAGTGTTGTAGAAACCTCATTTCTCGGTTATAATGTCGGAGATACCATTTCGTATAGTTCCGAAACGGCTGATTTGTTCGGCTGGTGCTGAGTTTCGTAAATGTTTGTTAAGTGTGATACAGAGACCTTGGGGAAGAATAAATGGGTTCTCGACTGCATTAGTCAAATAGGAAAAATGACTGTTTCTGTGTTGCGTTTTGGAGAACAGACTTCGGAGGACCCACTTGTCTACAAAAATATTCTAGAAATCATTGAGGAAAAATTGGTGAATTGTTTGAACACAAAAAAATAATAAAAGGTACAATGATGAGAAGTGCAATTCCATGTAAGACCGAACTACAAATCGCCTTGCGTTACTTGACAAGTGGTGACAGCTTGGAATCTTTGTAGTATTTTTTCAGAGGTCTCCACAAGACCGCGTCTATCTATCTGCCAGATGACCATCAGTCCACTTCGTTGAATCACACAGTAACTTGGATTTACAGGCTTCTTCAGCCCCTTTGGCACTTTTCAAGGATTTTTTTCTCTTTGGTTAATCCGTTTCTGGACTCGACCTTTATGTTCTAATTTTTCTTTCTAAGATGTTCGTCAGAGGGAATATCAATCGAGTTTCATTCAGTTCTACAGGTAATCTAAAGCTACTTTGCCGCGAATTCTTCCTGAAGAAGTTATCGTTAGTTGTATCACATAGTCCTTCATATTTCCGATAAATTCCCAAACATTCGAACACGTCCTTGCCGGATCATTTTCACACGTTTCCTACCTATTTATCTATCATGATGGTAAGGAAGCACAAACAAAACAAAAGCAATGAACAAATCGAAAAATGTCGAACGCAGCTTCTGATAATAACGAAGCGACCAGCTACTGAGATGTCTGAAGAAGAGACAACTGAGCTGTATAGCGGCTATTACTCCTCACATAACCGCCACTAGCGGCTCCTAGAATTGAACATGTTCAAATCCAGTCGTCGCTAGTTCTTAATAACTTTTAATCGAGTCAATAGCAGCGATCACTTTGTCACATGAAGCGGTTACTTGCTGCAACAAAGATAACTCCGTGTTATGACGGCCATTATCTCCCGCATAGTCAGTTCGTGGATGCTTGGTGCAAGCAGTCGTACGGCCGGAGCCAGGAGCTGGAGCCATGGGATTCTGCTGGCCGACAACACAGGGGTAAGGGCTCCGCGCACGTGGGGACAAGCCGTTCGATGTTGACCGGATCCGAGAAGAGTATCCAGCGTTCTGTTGGGGAGGGGCAGCACGGCCTGGACGGAAAACGTTGCCTTGCTGAGCTCAGTAGTGGGTTATAGGCTATCGATAGCCGAGAGAGTGGTGAGAAACACACCAAGAACTGCACAGATGGTATTTCTCTGGTTTCCTGGAAGACTGTGTGCACGGGCGTGACTGTGGCCGGAACGGTCTTTCCCAGTCGCAGATTTGTTCAACGAAGCTTTCAGGCCTGAGAGTGTTCAGTTAACTGTCCTTGATACTTGTTGCGGGTTCCATGGCGTGCCATGACGATTTGTTTAGATGTGTGCAAGTTGCATTTTGAAACTGAGTGTCTTATTACCTCGTTGGTTCAAGAGCATTTTTCTAGGCAAGCGACTTATCATTCGACGCTCTCCCCTCCCACTCTTCTCTCCCCCCACCCCAATCCCTTTTACTCCGAACAGTCTCACACATGTCAGCTATCGCCATTAAGTGTGATATCCTTTGTGTGAGGGACAATCAAATCAAAACACCGAAAACTAGCCACAACAGAATCATGTAAAGAACGAATTCGAAAGAAATTACAACATACTTTAAGGCATTTATTCCACTGGGAGACGAGATCATCAATTCTCGTTTCGTACAACGCGGTCAGCTGCTGAGGATCCACAACCCCGCCCACTCTTGGTCTTCCACGTCCGGCTCAAACCAACGTACTCGTATGTCTTTCTTCTGGTTGCCAAAGATGCGAAAACCACATGGTGAAAAATTTGGGCTGTACGGATGATGTTGCAGTGTTTCCCTACCAAATCACGGAAGAGTACCCATCCTTCGATTGACAGTATGGAGGTGGGCTTATCGTGCAACAGGATTATTCTGCCCGACAGCATTGCGACAGTCCGAGGGAAAATGACGATGGCAAAAGTGGAACGTCCCACATTTTCTCCGCTGTTCGCACAAGTACCGGTAAGGTTATATGACCTTGTTCTTTGACTGCTTTTGTCAAGTTCCTCGAGAGTAGAACACCGTATTGCTGTGACGGGTGTTCGGTTTTCATTTGGCACTCCCTTATACACGTACAAATCTTGCCGATGACATTGTAATTCTGTCAGAGACAGCAAAGGACTTGGAAGAGCAGTTGAACGGAATGGACAGTGTCTTGAAAGGAGGATATAAGATGAACATAACAAAAGGAAAACAAGGATAATGGAATGTCCTGGAATTAAATCTGGTGATGCTGAGGGAATTAGATTGGGAAATGAGACAGTTAAAGTAGTAGATGACTTTTGCTATTTTGGCAGCAAAATAACAGACGATGGTCGAAGTAGAGACGATGTAAAATGTAGACTGGCGATGGCAAGCAAAGTATTTCTGAAAAAGAAAAATTTGTTAACATCGAGTATAGATTTAAGTGTCAGGAAGTCTTTTCTGAAAATATTTGTGTGGAGTGTCGCCATGTACCGTAGTGAAACATGGGCAATAAACAGTTTGGACAAGGAGAGCATATAAGCATTCGGAATGTGGTGTAACAGAAGAATACTGAAGATTAGATGGGTATATCACATAACTAAATAGGAGGTACTTGACAGAATTGCGGAGAAGAGGAATTTGTGGCACTACTTGACTAGAAGAAAGGGTTGAATAATAGGACACGTTCTGAGTCATCAAGGAACCAACAGTTTTCATACTAAAGGGAAGCGTGGAGGGAGACCAAGAGATGAATACACTAAACGGATTCAGAAGGGTGTAGGCGGCAGTAATTATTCGGAGATGAAGAGGGCTGCACAGGATAGAGCAGTATGGAGAGCTGCACCAAAGCAGTCCTTGGAAAATACCACAACACAATTTATACAACTTGCACTTGGGTGCAGTTAGCTCTTCACTCAGGTTGGCACCCCAAGCGGCCGTTGCTAATTCTGAAACGTCCTATATGGAAGTCCAAACCTCTGTAAAATTAAAAGCCTACGTCAATTGATGTGAAATCGTTTCATTACCACTTTCGACAGTAAATAGCTGTGATCTTCAGATTCTTAGTTCTCTAAGAAATATAACTACCCATCAGTCTCATGGACACATTGAGGATATACACAAAAACTTGCTAAATAAAATATCCATAGAACCTATAAGGAGTACAGGAATAAAGAACGGGTACATCAGTAAAGGTGATGCGTCGACGATAACACAGGGAGAGTTGTCATCGATGCATCATCTTTTATGATGAACCCGTTTTTGCTCTTGCTGTCCTGTATTTCTTATTGGTGCTATGGACAATTTATTTAGCAAGAGTATATATGTGACAAACAAGTGTGGAGCTATCTTATTGTTGTTGTGTCTAGACAAGACAGCCTAGACACAATGAGAGGAAGCCGAAAGGCACGCGCTTAAACTCACGCAGGCTGGCGTGAGGTCTGAAACAGGATACGTAATGAATGCTATAAAGAAAAGTACGTAGCTTCTGGAATACTTAACTTTAATCCACATTTGTAGAACATCGCTCTTGATGATACATTAATGGAATCTCAGTATCAATTGAATACGGCGCCTTGCTAGGTCGTAGCAAATGTAGCTGAAGGCTATGCTAACTATCGTCTCGGCAAATGAGAGCCTATTTGTCAGTGAACCATTGCTATGAACGTCGGCTGTACAACTGGGGCGAGTGCTAGTAAGTCTCTCTAGACCTGCCGTGTGGCGGCGCTCGGTCTGCGATCACTGACAGTGGCGACACGCTGGTCCGACGTATACTAATGGACCGCGGCCGATTTAAAGGCTACCACCTAGCAAGTGTGGTGTCTGGCGGTGATACCACATTCCTCCCCCGCAAATCGGCAGACGGTTGTGTTATAAGGCTTCCGCCCGCCGTGGGGAGGACCCCATGTTGACGTATGGGACGAGGTGGGGAGCCTAACAACAGGTGAGGCTGTGCCATCCGCACCCAGCCATTCGGTCCGAGGGGAGCTAGGAAACGCCTGAAAACCTAGTCCAGGGTGCACGCCAACAGGCGGTGTATGCGCCCTTAGAGAGACAGGAGGGGCCGAAGGGTCGACCTCCATCGCGTCGGGGTACCCGACGGGCGGAGACGCCATCTGGTCCGGAGCGGGCAAGATTTCCACGTCGCAGGACAGCTGGTCACGGGAAGTGATCGGCGGCGCGTGACCCAGGGAGGCGCCCGGTGGCTGCAGCGACGCGTCCACTGCGGGCGGCGCCGGCGGGAGGACCGGCGGCGGCGGTGGCGCGTCGCCATGGGGCAAAATGGAAGGCATCGTCGGTAACACCTGGGGATGACGCGAGCCAAGGGTCCCCAGGGCGCTGACCGGACGGCACCACCGCTGAAAGCAGACGGGGAGCGGCAGAACCCGTGCGACGATAGAGGCGCAGCTAATTGAGATGCCGACGCACCTCACCAGAGGCCCCCAAAACCAGATACATAGCGCGGCCGAGGCAGCGAAGAATGCACCCTGCGAGCCAACGCCGTGAACCACGATAGTTGCGATAATATACAACGTCGCCTGGAGCAAAAGCAGGTGGCTGCCGCTGCACAGGAACCTGATGCGGCGGATGTAACAAAGACATCAAGGTTCGATGAGGACGACCGTGCAACAACTCAGCCGGCGAGCGACCATACAAGAAATCATGAAACTTTGTAACACCAAATACGAGAGCCAAAGCTTCTTTCTCTATCTGGGAATAATTTCGTTGCGCAGACGAGAGCAATTTGGACGCAAAGGCAATAGGGCGATCATGCCATCCATCTTTGTTCGCAAGCACAGCACCGATCCCGAAATCCGATGCATCCACCATCAACAAAAGGGGTTTCTGGGGATCGAATGGCGTAAGGCAAGTATTTGAAAGCAACGCCGATTTCAACTGGCGAAAGCCGCGTTCGCATTCCGTCATTCAGACGAAAGGAACACCTTTACGGCGTAAGCGATGAAGCGGAGCTGAAATGGAAGAGGCATGTGGGATATATTTATGATAATAGTTAATTTTTCCCAGCACACTCTGTAGCTGCTTCAAATTCTGCGGCGAAGGTAAGTCTTGTATGGCACGGAGGTGCTCTGGACTCGGATGTATGCCTTGTGCATTGATTACATGTCCCAAATATGGTAAGGCACGAGCAAAAAACACACATTTGTCCTTCTGCAAGCGAAGACCATTTTGTCGCAAGACCTGAAATAACGTTATGAGATTGGCTAAATGTTCTTCTTCTGTCTTTCCGGAGATCACAATATCGTCCAGATAGTTTGCTGCAGTAGGGACCGACGCACAAACAGTTAGCAGATATTGCTGAAACAATGCAGGGGCGGATGCACACCCGAATGGCAGTCTTTTGAATCGGTACAAAGCAAGATGCGTGTTAACTACCAAGACGCGCTGGGATTCGTCGTCCACTGGTATTTGCAAGTACGCATCTGCTAGGTCCAACTTCGAAAAATATTTACCCGGGCACAGTTTGTCAAAAAGATTTTCCAGGTGGGGTTAAAGAAAAGTTGCAATCACTAGTTGTAGATTCACTGTTGCTTTGAAGTCCACACAAAGTCTCAGTTTTCCGGAAGGTTCCGGCAAAATTACTAAGGGTGATGCCCAAAGAGAAGTCTGCACACGTTCAATCACACCTTGTGATTCCAATTCGTGTAATGTTCTTGCGACCTCATCACGCAATGCATGGGGAACATTGCGCGCTCTCAAAAATTTCGGTTGCGCGCCGACTTTCAGTTCCAAATGTGCTTCATAGTTCTTTGCGCAACCAAGGCCCGGTGCAAAAATGTCTGCAAATTCTTCACATAGACTAGAAACACTGGCTGAAGGCACAGTCTGGTTCACTTTTAGGACCTGATTGACTATAGACAAGTTAAACAACTGAAATAAATCTAAACCAAACAAGTTCACTGCAGAAGAAGAACGAAGTACGTAAAAAGACACAAGTTTTGTTAGTCCCTTGTATGTTGCAAGAAGGCTGCATTGTCCTAACACAGGGATATGCTGTCCTGAATAACCAGTTAACGTAACATTTGCGGCACGCAACGGAGGTGTGCCCAGTTGTTTGTATGTGTCTTTATTGATCAATGAAACTCCAGCTCCGGTATCGAGCTGGAATGGGATCACATTGCTATGAAAGTCCAAGTCTACTAAAAGTTTATTGCCCTGCTGACGACAAGAGCGACTGTCTCGTGCAACGTGAACAGACACCGGTGCAGAATCACTTGCTAATTGACGTGATTTCCGGCGACGTCGACGCACACTTTTTGTGGGACGCACACAGTCACTTTTAGAGAGAGTGGCACTGGGCGGAGTGGAATTAACTACATGAATGTCCATGGGCGAAGGTTCACGAGCCTGAGTATTCTTGGTTCGATTCCGATTCTGGCGTGAAGCAAAGGGCCTGGAATGGTTGTGAATGTCCGATCTGAGCTTTTTCTGGCAAACACTCTGAACATGTCCTTTTTTATCACAGAAAAAGCAAATAGCTTGGCGTGACGGGCAATGTTCACGCGAATGTCTAGTAGCACACCGTGGGCATGATTTCACTGCATTTGCTTGCTGCCGTGGGACACGTGGTTGAGATCTTGGCGGCAGCTGCGCGGACGGGCGTGAGGGCTGTTTACCGTTCCGTGCAGCTTGCCCGGCGGGCCGGTTAACGTGGCACACGGCTGGTGAAGTTTCAAATGATTCCTGTTCAAAGTCAAGTGTGTCTTGCCTATCCAATATGTCTATCACTTGTTGATGGGAGGGATTGACTAGTTTCAAAATTTGCTCCCGTATACGAACATCAGAAACATTCTGTGCAATTGCATCACATACCATAGTATCTGAATACGGGAGTCCACATTCACACTCAAAAGCACAATCCCTCATAAGACCTTGCAAAGTTGCAACCCACTCCCGATTAGTTTGACCGGCCGTACGTTTTGTACGAAAGAAAGTATACCTTTTTGCAACTACATTGACTTATTCCTTGAAATATGCATCTAAAGCAGACAAAATTTCTTCGTAGGACAGAGTTGCTACGTCGTGTCGGGGAAACAATTTCACTATCACACGGTACGTCTGCACCCCTACACATGCCAATAAGTGAGGCTGCCGCTCGTTACCTTGAATTCTGTAGGCGGCGAGATGGAATCCAAATTGGCGTGACCACTCCATCCAGCTTTCCATCGTCGCATCAAACGGACGAAAAGGTGGTGCAACTGCATGTTGTAGCTGCGGTAGCGGTGGAGCGGCGGCTGCCGCATCGTTTTGCATCGCACGTTGACCCTGGACGAGCTGTCCAAGGGCATCCAATAACGCCTGCGCCTGCTGATTCTGCAAGCGATAAAATTCGGACAGTACATCTGGAGATTGTGGCGAAGCCATGACACAAGTAAATTAGAGCAATACGAACGCTAAATCCTCTTTTGAGACTCGTCGCCAAATATGTTGTGTCTAGACAAGACAGCCTAGACACAAGAGAGGAAGCCGAAAGGCACGCGCTTAAACTCACGCAGGCTGGCGTGAGGTCTGAAACAGGATACGTAATGGATGCTATAAAGAAAAGTACGTAGCTTCTGGAATACTTAACTTTAATCCACATTTGTAGAACATCGCTCTTGATGATACATTAATAGAATCTCAATATCAATTGAATACGGCGCCTTGCTAGGGCGTAGCAAATGTAGCTGAAGGCTATGCTAACTATCGTCTCGGCAAATGAGAGCGTATTTGTCAGTGAATCATTGCTATGAACGTCGGCTGTACAACTGGGGCGACTGCTAGTAAGTCTCTCTAGACCTGCCGTGTGGCGGCGCTCGGTCTGCGATCACTGACAGTGGCGACACGCGGGTCCGACGTATACTAATGGACCGCGGCCGATTTAAATGCTACCACCTAGCAAGTGCGGTGTCTGGCGGTGACATCAGAATTGTTATAGGAGAATATTCTACATTGGAGAAACTTATATTTGTTTATATTGCTGGGAGAACTGAGAATCTGAAGATGACAGCTAGTTACTGTAGTAACCGGCCATGATATCAACTATATCATGTCAAACGATCTTGGCTTCTAATATTACAAATTACAACGTAAGAACGCTTCAAGAAAATGCATAAATTATATGGAAATCTAATAGTTGTCAAACCCCAAGCCGCTGCTCGTCCAACTTGGGCCTTAAAGCTTGCCAGCTTATTTCTCACCACATATCTTCACTCTATTGCGCAAGCACTATCGTCGTCACGCTGTTACATTGCCTACCTTGCTCTGTTTAATTAGAACTCGTTTGAGAGGAGGTCTTGTGGCTGTTGATACAGTCGAAACATTATTGCTTAAATTGTCAAATTTTCCGTTTGGTACTACCACGCTATTCGGTATTAATGATTCACTGAAAAAAAAGCTGACTATCTGAAGAAATTCGCAATTTGCAATTACACGGGTGTGTGCGGGAACAAAATTTTCAATTAGTGTAATAAGATACGGAGTGGGTTATTGTGTATCGCACATTATCATTATGCGTAGTTTAAGTTTTAAGCATAATGTATACTTATGCCTCTCATTTTAGGATATTAGTGTTAATGTACTTAATTATTCCCTGATTATAGTATTTCCCTTATTTGTAATACACGGTATTTCACAAAGTTTCGACGACTTCAAATTTGAATAATGCGCGCTAGAAACAAGACACGGAGACGTTGTGGACGTGTATTAGTAGTAAGGCATGTCAAGATTCATGTCGTACTGGTCGAAGGAACGTCGCACGTTCGCGGTGGAGTGGTTTTTTCACTACGGCAAATCTGTCGTGCGCTTGTAACGTGGCTCTCCTAAGCGTTTCGAGATTCAGCACCGATATCCAATTTCTCCTCGTGGAACAACATCAGAGTGAGTAAGGAACTTCCGTACAACTGTCAGCTCATCGAATCGAAAGTCAATCGGCCCTTGGAAAACCATCCAATCTCTCGAGAACATCGTACGTGTGCGTAGAAGTTTACAGGGAAGCCCTCGTCGTTCTATACGAAAACTTGACTCCAACAAGACGGGGCGGCATTCCACTCATCGAGCGAGACCTTTCAGGTTCTCCGTGAAGCATTTGGTAACCGTATGATTTCCAAACGCACTTGTATCATGACCGTCTCACTCGTCTAATTTAACAGTGCCAGATTTTTTCCTATGGTGTACTTAGAAGGTGTGAGTATATTTAGAGTGGCCGAGAAGCTTGCTTCGCTGTGAAATTTTCAGAATTCCTCCACCATTTACACAAAGTGGTTAAAATCTGGTGAAAAGGCACGGGTATTGTTTAGCAGCGATTGGTACTCGTTTGTCACTCTACCGAAATGTTCTTAATTTTGTTCGCCTCACTAAACGTCTTTTGTATTGTTGCTTTGAATATTACTATTAATGAACGTGAACCAGTACGGTTTTTCTTATAATTATAGAGCTGTTTTTAAATTAATTTTTTTGAAATCGTTTAATAAATCCTTTATTGAAAGTCACGTTTTTATTAAATGGTATTAATGCTGTATTACAGATACGTCATGACAACCCGCAGCCTCTTCCAATCAGCAACCTATATGGCTGGTAAATTCCACCGCATTAGGTTGCACACAGTAACCCCGTTCAGATGGATGTAGATAGAACCAGTCACGCAGAAGGGAAGAGGCTTGGTCAGAACAGATTAGCGTGGAGGACTGCAGCAAACCAATCTTCAAACTGAAAATCACGACAGCAACACAACTGATTGTGCATGACGATATTAAACCAGGTGTCCGGGTAATATGTAAATAAGCAGTCAACAAACGATAACGCTTATAAATCTTGGGCACCACTGCACAGTGTAATCTTCGAGGAAAGTGTTGACAGTGCGTGTGCAGGCAGCAGTGCAGATGACTAGGACACGAGGCGTTGCACGAGTTTTGCTGGCAGTGGGTTTGAAGGATGGCCAGTGATCCATCAGGAGGAGAGACGTGGCGTGCGTCCAGTGGCGGACGGGAGGTGCGTGTGACAGGTGCGCTGTGCAGAGCTGCGGTGTGCTGTGTGCGCACTGCCGGATGCTGCCCCCACCCCCAGCCACCCCTCCCTTCCGCTTTTCCTATTAGCTAATGAAAGCTACGTCCCGCAGTTAAACATCCTCGTCCGATCCATCACGGCGCGGGTTGCGGCGATTAGCCAGTTCTCGCTGGTGCAGCGTAAAGTGGGCATGGCAGCGGCAGTGTCGCCAAACTAACGCAAAAACTATGTCCCACATTGTGACGCCGCTACCTCCGGCAGAACAGCTGCACCTAGGCTATATTTTTCGAACCAATGCATGTCAGAACATAGGAATGTAATTAAACTTAGTAATTGTAACAGAAAAAGGTACAAATATTAAAAAAGTGTTCTTTACTGGGCAGAAAGGCTACAAAAGTATGCCTGAATATTTTGCTACGTGCAGTATATATTACGATACGAACGACAACAGGTGATAGCGAAGAATTCGAGGTAAATGTTCGGACCCGCCAAAGACATGTTTGGAGCCCCAAGGTGTACAACGTGGCCATTAACGATGTCAAAGAACATCAACAGAAGCCAACTCGAAGAACACTCTTATACCCTGACGTCATAGTTCTCATAGTAGAAGGTCTACCAGAAATTGAAGACGACTTGGTACACAGTGCTAGAATGTAAAGAACTTAGGGTAATTGTGACCAAAAGAATGGCCATCAGTACGAAACAGCAACTACAACGTTCTTATATCACCAATTGATCAGTACCTCATTTTCCCATGGTAAAGACAATGATAACCTTATAAAATATGGGTAATTGAAATGGAGGCCGCTAACATGAGCCTTCTACTATGCGAAAAAGTCAAAGGAAGTGTATACGAACGAGTGACAACATCAGACTTGATTTAATGTTCAGAATGTTGGGCCATGTGCAAATCATACGAACGGAAGCTCCGGTTTACAGCGGTAAGATTGCTACACTGTTCGCCAGTGGCCCAGAAAGGCAGAGTAAGGAATGGTTCGTTTGAGGTAGCAAAAACGGAACAAAAACTTTAAAAAATTTCTGCGCTGGTTGGGCATGTCATGCCTTATGAACCAAACCGAACGACAAGAACCATTCTTGACATTAAAGCACATAAAAGAGCCCCAGACGCCCACCGAATACATGGATTAAGAACCTAAAGAAAGACCTGGTTACGACGGGACTGCACCCTGAAATCACGCAAGTACGTTCAGAATGGCGTACCAAGGATTGAAGGGCCGGCTCCAAGAGGCACAAGAAATAACGCGGGGAAGAAAAAGAAGGAGAAGAAGAACAGCGTGCCTTCTCTACCGAGATATACTTCAGCCACGAAAATATTCTACAGTGTACATGATCTTTTTATTTTTAATGAGACTGCATGTACAGCCGTTGATCAATTATTTGGAAACATATACCTGTCGGTCGGAAATGGTGCATGCTCCTTGTGTGGAGTACATCAAGGCTTAACTGAATGTTTTAGGACCCTCCGATCGTGTAACGCCAAGCTGTCCACTTATGTCCATCAGAACTGTAACCTTATAAGTATCGGACGGTACGTTAGGTGACCGTGATAGTTGGTCGTTGTGAGGAGCATACCTCTGGGACAAAAGTGATCCGTGTCTTGGTGGGAGATGCCTGGTGCCTTCTCCCTTCCTGTAGGCGCTAGTGACACATCGTCAACAAACAATCGTTTATGGTTCCAAAATACACTTTATTCGCGTCTGTCAGCAGTAGCGGTGCCCAGAAGGGTGCAAACACACGCACGCATCGCGCCCCCTCGTGAGTTACAGATGTAGATGCACGTCCTGAGCGCCCAGTAACGTCCTGCTTGGTCAGTGTTAACTGCGTGGCCTCTGGTGTTAGCAGCGCAGGGCAATAGGTTAGGACGCTCTCGCTGACATCGTAGAAGGAACCCCAGCAAGCACTCACTGGTGGTGCGTGGAGTGTGTGACGTCGGGCTGGATCACACTGTGGCCTTTGACAGGAGGAAGGCCTCCAGCATCGGGATACGTCAACAGTGACGGAATAAGGGTGGCGGCTACGATCAAGCCACTGACTAGCTGTAATCTTCAGATACTACACGTCATAGCCTACAAATGAAGTGTGAAATCTGAAGACGGCGAACATATTATCGAAACCGGTTAGGACTGATATCATTCTACACACTTACCGTCGTACATCGCCACAAGCAATGCAACATGGGTTCATCAGTTTGAACTGGGAACAAACCCACAATCCATGGATTGGGACCACACTACTTCTCCTCCGAAGAAAAAGTTCAAAGCCACGCTCACAACCGATAAAGTCAAACCGACGGTTTTCTTGGTCAAATGGTGCAATGATAAACTCTGAAGTGTGCTGTGCTGCCCTCAGGATATTGAACACACGACTTGAGTGTGTTCGTCGTCAAAAAAATACAAAGCAATTTCTCCTTCTCCATGGCAACGCAGGGCCTGAGCAAGTCTGCCCACGTGGGACATGGTCACAAAACATCATTGGATTGTTTTTCCTCATCCACCCTACAGTCAGGATCTCACACCTTCGGAATTCCATTTGTTTGGCCCAATGAACGACGCACTCCGTGGGAAGCAGTACGTGGATGACGCGGAGGTTATTGATTTACTAAGACGTTGGCTCCGACGTTGATCAGTAAGAGAGGCACAGTGCGGGAATACAGGTGCTGCCAGTTAAGTGGAGCAAGGTCGTCGAACTGAGCGGAGATTATGTTGAAAAATGGGGTTTTGTAGTCAAAAGAATGGGAGTAATATGGCGTATTGGAATCCTTAATAAAACCAACCTTTTTTCAGAAAAGAAGGTGTGTTGCATTATTTACTGAACGCCCCTCGTCTGTTTCACATAATCCTCATTGAGAGATCTCATAGATAGATCAAATGCACTGTCCCATCCAGTATGTCCAGCACGTGTTGTCTAGACTGGTTCACAACGGCATGTAATTTCTCTTCAGGTACTGTATATTTCGCTATTTTCAGCAAACAAACTATGAACATACAAGAACACAAGAAGACACACTACCTAAGATCCACACTGGTCACTTTAAGTAACATACTAGACATTATGTTTGTCTAATCCATAAAGCACTAGCGACATCGCTTGCAAAATGTGTACAACAAGTGAAATTCAAATGGTTCAAATGGCTCTGAGCACTATGAGACTTAACAGCTGAGGTCATCAGTCCCCTAGAACTTAGAACTACTTAAACCTAACTAACCTAAGGACATCACACACATCCATGCCCGAGGCAGGATTCGAACCTGCGACCGTAGCAGTCGCACGGTTCCGGACTGAAGCGCCTAGATCAGCTCGGCCATCGTGGCTGGTCAAGTGAAATTATTTTCCAGATTGCTCATATTAACGCTTTATTTTCAGAGATGTGGGAGACGGTCCATACACCTATGAACATTTGACATGTACAAATTTAACAATGAGTATTTCAATTTCACCATTTTTCGCAAATCATTTCAGTCTGTTATGATAGGCCCATTATATGTGGCTATGAATTAAAATTCTTGGTTGTAATATTTGCCTTAACTTAACCATTGACAATGTTTCCATTAAACCTTAAGACACGTTCAGACTCTTCGCAATGGAGTTTCACGACTAGCAACTTTTTTTCCAGTGGATGACTGAGATATAAGAAAATAATAGCAAATTCATCATACTGTTATAATAACAAGATCACTATTTGTTGTTGTCACACTTGTAATAGGTGAGTGTGGCGTCATAAGCACCAGCGTCATACCTGGCATATATTGTGCGAGAAGAAGTGGACCACTGAAACACCCTGCGAACAGGGTAAATATACTTATGAAATGTACACGTATCTAAATGTATTACACACAAATCATAAAACTTCACCCTAGATAACTATAGGAAGAGTATAACTGCTTATAGAAAATTGATTATAATACACAACGAAGATACTACCCGGTACAATACAAAATTTTTCATATACTGTCAGTGTTAAAGATCTCCTAATGTGCCACATACAGGCAAGAATCCACAGGGAGCTTCTTATTCGTTATTCCCAAATAGTAACCCAACTGTTTTCTCCCAATGTGAACTTACATACTCGTAGTCACGTATTTGAGGCGCAAGTGAATCGACGCAACTCCCAGAATCAAAAATAGATGTACGTTTTGGTGAACTTTGTATCTTGTAAAAAGCCGTAATAACTGCTTGAGTAAGATAAACAATGACACGCATAACAAGAGTTTCGTTTTGTCGTCACATAAATTGATTGGTAAAATATCCTTTTTTCCTCGTCTGCAACGACATCAAAGATGTATGTCAACGCTTACGTCCAATCTTATTTAAGCTAAGTAACAGCTATTTTGACGTTTTTCCTGTTGAATTTTGTCGCCCGATATTTCTCTACCGATTTTTTGAAGTTTCGCCAGTACGAGTACTCCAGATTAACAAAGAAAATTAATCCTGGGCCGGGACTCGAACCCGAATTTCCCGCATTACGCGAGTTGTCGCCTTAAGAGTCTTTTCTTTCCTTCTTCTTCTTTTTTTAAAATCCGGGCACGCCTCCGGGACCGACTGAAACTTGTATACGTCACCTTGTGTCTAGGTTCAGTACTCGCACTATTGCTCTATTGCGGTGACTACCGCAAAGGTATAGGCTTATGTTTAGTATTGCGACATTGTCTAGGCATGAAGTATTATATTATAGCGCCCGTGTTTTTACGGCGTACTGTGCAGTAATGCATGTGTATTTCAAGGACACTGCAGAGTACGTGGTAAAAAAACAGGCTCTGCAATATAGTAGTCATTGTCAAAGCCTCACCAACTTCGAACTCCTACTTTGTTGGCCGTCACACGTTGTTCACATCATCTGTTAAAGTACACAACCACTGAACGCGGATGTATTATTTACATACTGGATGGCAATGCTGTTTGCTACAGCGTTTATTCGCAGCTGAATACCATTCAATACTGTAGTTTTTAAACAATAATTATACGACCAAAATAGATTTCAGAAACAAGCATGGTAAATATTTCATTCACAGCAAAGTCCTTTGTGATACAGCGTTCTATTATTAACGGAGATCTGAAACTGTTTTCCCCGATGTCACTGACTGTAATATGTAATGACAAATATTATATGACATGTTAAATTCCGTAACAGAAATCAAATGAAGAGGAAAATTAAACACCAATGGTCGTATTTGGGGATAAACTAACAAATAAACTCTTTAACATGGAAAAATATAGAAATCGTAGGACATGACGTCCATTTCAGTTTAATATATACACTCCTGGAAATGGAAAAAAGAACACATTGACACCGGTGTGTCAGACCCACCATACTTGCTCCGGACACTGCGAGAGGGCTGTACAAGCAATGATCACACGCACGGCACAGCGGACACACCAGGAACCGCGGTGTTGGCCGTCGAATGGCGCTAGCTGCGCAGCATTTGTGCACCGCCGCCGTCAGTGTCAGCCAGTTTGCCGTGGCATACGGAGCTCCATCGCAGTCTTTAACACTGGTAGCATGCCACGACAGCATGGACGTGAACCGTATGTGCAGTTGACGGACTTTGAGCGAGGGCGTATAGTGGGCATGCGGGAGGCCGGGTGGACGTACCGCCGAATTGCTCAACACGTGGGGCGTGAGGTCTCCACAGTACATCGATGTTGTCGCCAGTGGTCGGCGGAAGGTGCACGTGCCCGTCGACCTGGGACCGGACCGCAGAGACGCACGGATGCATGCCAAGACCGTAGGATCCTACGCAGTGCCGTAGGGGACCGCACCGCCACTTCCCAGCAAATTAGGGACACTGTTGCTCCTGGGGTATCGGCGAGGACCATTCGCAACCGTCTCCATGAAGCTGGGCTACGGTCCCGCACACCGTTAGGCCGTCTTCCGCTTTCGCCCCAACATCGTGCAGCCCGCCTCCAATGGTGTCGCGACAGGCGTGAATGGAGGGACGAATGGAGACGTGTCGTCTTCAGTGATGAGAGTCGCTTCTGCCTTGGTGCCAATGATGGTCGTATGCGTGTTTGGCGCCGTGCAGGTGAGCGCCACAATCAGTACTGCATACGACCGAGGCACACAGGGCCAACACCCGGCATCATGGTGTGGGGAGCGATCTCCTACACTGGCCGTACACCACTGGTGATCGTCGAGGGGACACTGAATAGTGCACGGTACATCCAAACCGTCATCGAACCCATCGTTCTACCATTCCTAGACCGGCAAGGGAACTTGCTGTTCCAACAGGACAATGCACGTCCGCATGTATCCCGTGCCACCCAACGTGCTCTAGAAGGTGTAAGTCAACTACCCTGGCCAGCAAGATCTCCGGATCTGTCCCCCATTGAGCATGTTTGGGACTGGATGGAGCGTCGTCTCACGCGGTCTGCACGTCCAGCACGAACGCTGGTCCAACTGAGGCGCTAGGTGGAAATGGCATGGCAAGCCGTTCCACAGGACTACATCCAGCATCTCTACGATCGTCTCCATGGGAGAATAGCAGCCTGCAATGCTGCGAAAGGTGGATATACACTGTACTAGTGCCGACATTGTGCATGCTCTGTTGCCTGTGTCTATGTGCCTGTGCCTGTGCCTATGTGCCTGTCAGTGTGATCATGTGATGTATCTGACCCCAGGAATGTGTCAATAAAGTTTCCCCTTCCTGGGACAATGAATTCACGGTGTTCTTATTTCAATTTCCAGGAGTGTATTTCCTGAGACCGATGTCGACCTTTCTTACATCAAACAGTGAAATCAGTGTGCCATTAAAGGTAACTAAGTATTTTGGAGGAGTTATTACGTTGCCTGAAGGCGTCAGGTCGCAACAGTGTGTTCTTTTCACTCCGTCGAATTGGTGGTTTCTTCACAACAAATGCCATCTTCAACTTATTCAAACAAATATAACTTATCTTTTATGAGTGCAAACATTTAAAGGTTAGCACAGCTACGAGTATTCAAATAGTTTAAAAAATGCGATGTTGCATCATGGCCTGTTGCCGCTTTGGCGACTTGCGTGTCCTTAAAAGCAACCGTACCCGTTTTTCCACGAACAGTTATCCACACAAGCACTAGCCGACACAAATGTTCCTTAAATCTGGTGAGCGCGCCGGAAATGGTGCCATCAACGCACAAGACCGTTGGCATTCGATTAGTTGTAAGCATTTTGGTCAACCTGGTATCAGGTTGTCTGGGAATGGAAGGACCGGGCAAAACAAGGGCTGAACATCATTCCTATGAAGATTTTTATGAACACTTACGAGCAAAATAACTCTATCAATTAGGCCAGCAGGAGTTTGAAAAATTAAGACAAATCTGTTCAATAAAATTATTTGAAAATAGTTACTGATAATCGATCAAGAATTTTATCAAATACTTTAGTGAGATCAAATAAAGAAAGGTTATAGTGTTAATGCAAAAAGTTGCCCTCAACTGTCATTCGTGATAAAATGACGTATGAAAATTTCAATTTACAATAAACGTTACTCTCTTTTCAAAACTATACAAATCTTGTGCGCCACTTTGAAACTACATAACAGCCTCTTCAAAGGTTCTAATAAACAGTTTTCAAATATATAGGCCACAGTAGGTTTAGAAATTGGGCCTAAAATACAACAAATATTTCAAATGTACCTTACAAGGAGTACAGTAAAAGAAAACAAAACAATTAAAGATGCTTGATATGAGACCATCACGCGTCAGTCCTTGTAGTCCGGACGAACGGACCTGAAATTATTTAGGGCGGCCCTATACGCTGCTCACCACACTCCTTTCCTAAGTAACCAGTGGGAACACACCCTAAGGCACAAACATACAGCGAAAGCCAGATTAACAGAGAATTAATTATTAAGTAAAACGAGTCAAATTGAAGAAATAAGATTACATGGTGACAGTAAATAAAATGTCGTGTGACTAGGGCCTCCCGTCGGGTAGACCGTTCGCCTGGTCCAAAGTCTTTCGATTTGACGCCACTTCGGCGACTTGCGCGCCGATGGGGTTAAAATGATGATGATTAGGACAACACAACACACAGTCGTGGAGCATAGAAAATTTCCGACCCAGCTGGGAACCGGACCCGGGCCCTTAGGATTGACATTCTGTCGCGCTGACCACTCAGCTCCCGGGGCCGGACAAGCTGACAATGTAGACAATACATTTTGTATATAATAAGGTAACTAGCCAAGGTACCTATCCCCACTTACACCTGATAGTAAAGCAGTTCAGCCATCAACAAAGATTCAGCTTCCAATCACGGCACAAGGCGGTAACGGTAAATACTTAATCGTCACGCGGGACGGAAAACGTAGTTGGAAGGAAGACGCTAACGGCAGACTGATGAACTACACATACGTAAACACAAGGTTGGCTTTGAAACATAAGCCCCTAAAATAAAAGCTAGAAGATCTCTCCAGTGAGGCGCTTAAGCTTGCGTCTTCCAAATATCTGAAGAAAGCGACTTGGTGATTTATTACGGAAGATACATTTCACATAAAGAAAATTTACAAAACCTTGTTTTGACAATGCCGCTTGGCGACGGCACCGAAGTAACGAACTAGAACTCACCAAGCATATGAAGATTCTGTGTGGTGACAAACACTGGAGAAATTTGGAGCCGCCAGGAGACGCATGGATGACTACTACCCACTGCTCTTCTCCAAACCTAGTTGGCCAAAGGAATAAAGTGTCCATTCCCGTTTCTCGTGCACGTCCCTCTTTACCGTTAGATGCTCAGCCAGACCGACTTGGAAGTCACATGGGCAGTAGAACTAACAACCGGACCATTGCCCTGCAGACCTGCGCTTCCTTACGGCTTCACGGTTTCAACAGCATTCGCGACAGAAGTCCTACGCCCCCTTCACGCCAAAGATTGTGTTTCAGGAGACATGGTGCGAGGTATCAATCGTGAACAGTTCAGCCTCCTCCCGCCCCGAAACAGGAACCCTAGGGAGAGGGGCAAGACTCACTAAGGAATCTTTATTTAGACCTCCTCTCTTAACTTGGCTAAGGTGCACCTTCAACTCATTTCCATTCTCTTTGTTGCAGACCCTCTGCATGACCGGAGTTGGTACCTCCAACACCTTATAATGACCCACAAAGCGTGGTGACAGTTTCCCGGGCACATTACTGGCAGAGACACTACACCTAAAATTTCTCACATAGATTAAATCTCCGATCTGAATGTTCGCAAAACGTTGGCCCTAATTGTACTGCCATGCTTCACATATATGGCCTCTCTGCATGTTTGATCTTGCTCTACGCCAATTATCCTTGATTAACTCAGGAATAATATAGGATCAACCAGCTGAACCGAGTAAAACCATCAACAACCACAAATATATAGCGCCACCTACCTTGAATCCGTGGAAGAAGACCGATGTAATCAATAATAATAATAAAAAAAAGACTTCATGAGGACCTCCTCCAAAGTGGAATGAAGCAACCTCCTGAACCCATCGGGACTGGGCTTAGCCATCTTGCATCCCAACACTGATTAATCATTTTTCTAATATCACGATACAGGGTGGGCCAAGTTAGCGACTCGCGAATCTTGTTAATGATTTTATTCACTCCCAGGTGACCCCCCTACAGAATTATGATAATACAAAGGTTGGAACTTTAATAGTGGCAGCTGTTTATTTACAGCTCGTACAAAATAGATACGTGTTTCAAAGTTTTACTGACCTTCAGAGTAGTCACCAGCATTGCGTATAACCCGATGCCAGCGATGTGGCAGTCGTAGGATACCCTTAGCAGTGCCAGTTGTGTTGACAGTTCGAGCGGCGCGGTCTCTTGCCCGACGAATTTGTACCAGTTCAAAATGGTTCAAATGGCTCTGAGCACCATGGGACTCAACATCTTAGGTCATAAGTCCCCTAGAACTTAGAACTACTTAAACCTAACTAACCTAAGGACATCACACACACCCATGCCCGAGGCAGGATTCGAACCTGCGACCGTAGCAGTCCCGCGGTTCCGGACTGCAGCGCCAGAACCGCTAGACCACCGCGGCCGGCTTTTGTACCAGTTCTGAAGCGAATGCCATGAAGTGTTTCCTTCAGTTTAGAAATCGAGTTGAACTCACGAGAGCTTAAGTCAGGGGAGTGCCGTAGGTGGTTAGCACTCAGCAGCCCCATCAGTCAAACAAATCAGTAACAGCTTGCACTGTACGTGCTTGAGCATTGTCTTGCAGAGTGATGGTCAGGTCCTGCAGAAAGTGTAATCACTTCTGTCTCTATGCTGTTTTTGTAACAAAACCTATGACCAGCTCTGCGACGTCCCTATCCTCTGCCAATCCTCGAATTTTATCCTCGGGTCTTAACTGGTCCTTGCGAAGGTGGTCAACTCCCGCCAGGACTGGAGGCTACATAACAGACGAATGCATCTGAGACCCAAAGCAAAAACCAATAGATTGTGTTTAGCCAGATGCAATATAATTATGAAAGTGTAATTACACACACACACACACACACACACACACACACACACAGTATACAGATGATGGTCAATATAATTCAGACCTTCAGATTCCAGAAACATCAGCACTCTAGCTCGCCTAATGGTAAGCAGTACTAGCATAAGGTGGTCTGGGAGTGGGACGACCGAGTCAAATAAGGGTTGAACATCATTCGTATGAAGATGTTTATTAACACTTATCGGCAAATTAACTTTATAAATTAGGCCAACAGGACCTTGACAAATTAAGACAAAACTGTTCAATAAAAGTGTTTACTGATTGTCGATCAACAATGTTATTAAATATTTCAGAGAGGTGACGAACAGTGCAAAAACTTGAAGCCACCAGGAGACGTGTAGATGACAACGATCCACCGCTCAGCTCCAGACCTGGTCGACCAAAGGAATGAAGTGTCTTCTCCCGTTTCAGGTGCACGTCTCTCGTGGTCGGAATATGCTCAGCCCCACCAACTTGGAAGTCACATGGGCGGTAGATCAAACAGGCGGCTTGTTGCCACGCAGACCTGTGCTGTTCTGCCGCTTCACACAATACCTCTACGCAGAAAACAGTCTCAACGGTACTCGCGGCAAACGTACCACGTCTTCAAAATCTTCACATGTGTGTGAATTCCTAAGGGACAAAATTGCTGAGGTCATCGGTCCCTAGACTCACACACTACTTACACTAACCTAAGCTAACTTATGCTAAGAACAGCGCAAAAAACCATGACCGAGGGAGGACTCCAACCTCCGGCAATCCGTGACATGGCGCCTTAAACCCCGCGGCCACTCTGCGCGGCGTCACATCTTCGCGCCGAAGATTATCTTGCAGTAGACGTGGCGTGAGCGATCGATCGCGCTACGTTTCACCGGAGCTGAAGTAAACATAGCACGGTCCAAGTGTAACAAAAAAAAGTCTACAACGAAGCATGACGTTATGATCGTATCTATCTGGATATTCCTTCATTTACTTTACCGTTGCTTACCATTTGGTTGGTTGGTTTGGAGGGGCGGGAGGGGGGAGGGGCGGAGTGGTACCCTTCAAAGGAACAATCCTGGCATTTACCTGAAGCGATTTAGGGAAATCACGGTAAACCTAAATCATAATTCACGGACGCGGGTTTGAAACGTCGTTCTCCCGAATCCGAAGCCAGTGTACTAACCACTGCGCCACCTCGCTCGGTGTGGCGGTTGGTTATAATTAAAGTGCTGCTGCTTACAGAGGTCCTATTTTGTATGTATGAACTCTTTGTGAAATAACTCTGTAATGGAAGCACCTGTACTCTCACTTTAAATTTACGCAGTTACGTGAGTGTATCTACTCCTAAGTCTCGTATCTAATCGCTGCACCAATTTCGTTTGTCTGGTAGTTCTGTACTTGAAGTTGTGTTATCTGTTGTGAACTTGGTCTTTCGCTATCTCACTCTCTCAAGTTAGTTACGTCATTCTGCTGTGCTCACTGTAAAGATTTTTATGTAATTGATAATTAGGTTTTCTTAACATGGCATGAATTTAAAGTTATTCCGCTTCTATTTTTAGTAAAAGATTTGTCACTTTTATATGATTTTTAATATTTATGATATGTTAAGTGTATTGCGTCTGGAACAGAGGCGTCGATGGCACATTGATAGTGGGCGTTAATGACCGAGCAATTTTCGTTTTCAGTCGTTACTTTTCATTGTGCCTCACGCTATACATCCCTGTGATACTTGGACCGGTTATTTTATTTCTATCTTGCAGGATTTTCGTGCAAAGAATGATTAGGCCATTTGTCTACTAACAATGACGTCACTGTGCGGCCTACACCAGTTGGACACAAGCCCAACGAACTTTTATAAGTTTTTGATGGTGGTTAATTACCCTATAAAACTGGGGTTGTACAATATCTTGTCGACGTCTCTGATGCTCATACTGAACGAACTATTGGAGCTGCGGCTAATAATCGGTATTATGCCTTTCTCTTTTGTTTGACCTTGCTTCCCATGCCTAGTTTCTAATCCATTACATATGGAAAAATTGGTAATATCTTTGCTTGCATTCACAGCGCCCGATTTGAACTAGGTGGTCAAAATGGGAACTAACCTTTTCCAGTGTAAACTGGTTCGGCCTTAGCGCATTAGAATATCTAACAATATCCCTGCCTTACGTTAACTACAGCCCATACTGGCTGAACGTCTTGAGTAGCTGCACTTTAATTACGACCAAATGGTATTTTTGTAAAATGGATCCGCGGTCTTCGGTAGTTGGTTACACAATAATACTTAATTTTATTCTGTACGTCGCCCCAATAACCTTTACTTCTGTGAAAATACCTGTAATATTCAATTTTCAAGACGTGCAACACAAAAACACAGATTGATGCAACAACCCTGAGGCAAAACACGAACATTTTTATCGCAGTGTGTTGAAGCTGTTCTGCCAGACCACAGTGCATAATATAGTAAACACTAATCTGTCCCGTTATATTTTTCCGGTTGTCAAGAGGCGCCGGCCGCGGTGGTCTCGCGGTTCAAGGCGCGCAGTCCGGAACCGTGGGACTGCTACGGTCGCAGGTTCGAATCCTGCCTCGGGCATGGATGTGTGTGATGTCCTGAGGTTAGTTAGGTTTAAGTAGTTCTAAGTTCTAGGGGACTGATGACCTGAGAAGTTAAGTCCCATAGTGCTCAGAGCCATTTGAAACTTTTTTTTTTTTTTTTGTCAAGAGGCACGATCACAGAAAAATATACAGCGGCGAAGCATCGACTGCCTCAGACGCTGCAGATCACAATAGATTGACCTACGTCTTGCTTCCCCGGTAGCACTAATCCTAATAACTAGGTCCATGCGGGTATCGACCAGAGTCTTGTAAACTATGTTCTTTAGCTACCACCAGAAGCGGAAATCCACTGGTTTCATGACTGGTGACCTAGATGGTCGTGAAGCAGGATCATCGCGAGCAAGTAATTGTTGTATAAACTCTACACGAGTGTGATTTCTAAGAACCGAATAAAATGTGCAAGCTCCCCGTAATGATCAAGCCACAAAGCTGACCGATCCACAGCTGAAAATTTTATGAGAATTTGGGGAGGATACGTTGAAGGAACGTCTTTTACACCACTCCGTTCATTTTTAGGAATGTGAGTAAAGACCAGTCACATGATTCATTGACAGAGGAATCATATTGGCAGGATCGACTCACCAGTGGTTACGGATGGGTTTCTGCAATCCCATATCCGGACCATGCAGATTGTGTTCTTTCTATTATCTCTGAGATCGACCAGTTTAAACCTTAAATTATTTTCAAACACTTATCTTAAGTTTCTAGGATCATTTTACAACGAAATATATCGCTAGTACATGTGGAAAGAATTGCGTCTTACTACTGTGCGTACACCTGGTTACTCCTATTGTCGCCGGCCTGTGTGGCCGAGTGGTTCTAGGCGCTACAGTCTGGAACCGCGCAACCGCTACGGTCGCAGGTTCAAATGCTGCCTCGGGCATGGACGTGTGTGATGTCCTTAGGTTAGTTAGGTTTAAGTAGTTCTAAGTTCTAGGGGACAGATGACCTCAGAAGTTAAGTCCCATACTGCTCAGAGCCATTTGAACCATTCCCATTGTACATGGCTCGTCCATAGACAATACGAAAACAGGAAAATTATGGTTTTCTGCACATTTGGGAACAAATGTACACTCGTCGTGGGAAATCCGCTAGCTGTCGAGACTGTATCTTCTGTGGATGCTTATTGTTCTAGTACGATTAACAGTGCAGTTGTTTTGTTTGCAAACAGAGATTGTGCTACTCGTTGTTTACTGGTGGCACGATTGCTATCACTGTCATGTAAACCAAACTGGTCAAGATCGAGTGTTGGGGCGTATCTCGCACAGTCAGTATCTTTCATCGTAACACGAAACAATCTGGTTTCTGGTAGGAAACAGTACTTCTGAATGGGAGCCCCCAAATGGTTCAAAAGTTGTGCACCGACCGTAAACCATAAAATTACCAAAAAAGCAGCAACCAGTCGGAAGATCATGTTTTCTTTAGTTACGTTTGCAAATCGATTTCAACTGATTAACAGCCATCATCGGTGCTCAAACAGACGTCAAACATAACTTCATGTGTGACGTCTGTTTAAGACAGTGTTGTTACTCAGGGAACAAACGTGTTGAGAGCACCGATGATGGTCGTTAATCAGTAGAAATCGATTTACAAAAGTAAATAAAGAAAACATTATCTTGCGACTAGTTGCTGGTTATTTGGTAATTTTAGGCCACAGTACTGTCATGGCCATGCCAACGCTGTGTAAATCTGAGCATAGGGTCGGTGTACCGCTCTTCGATTGCGCTCAGTGAACCAATACGTGAGCCGCATATCGCCCTGTTCTTCATCAGTAAACCTACCCTTACTGCTGTGTAGCCGCGAGGGGTAGCCGTGCGATTAGAGGCACCTTGCTGAGGTTCGCGCGGCTCACCCCGTCGGATATTCCAGTCCTCCCTTGTGCATGGGTGTACGTATTGTCCTTAGCGTAAGTTAAAGTTAAATTAAGTAATGTGTAAGCCTAGGGACCGATAACCTCAACACTCTGGTTCCATAGGAACTTACCACCACCAGTGCTGTGTAGTGCTGTGTAGCGCTGTTGACGTACAGCTCATACTGCCGGAAAAAGAAACCCGAAGAAGAACACAGCAATACTGAACACAAATTTTAGTGACAAAAATGCAGTAGACTTTACTGTTGACAACATCATGATGTGTGAGTTAGTGGAAACCTTTGTATCCGAGCAAGATACACAGTGCATACCGTCGACATTTGCAGTATTTTGGAATTACTTTCAGTTCAGTATATGCATTAATAACAATTCAATATGGCAGAATGACCAGGAGCAAGTCTTTCAATTGGGCACCATTTCCACGACTTCCTTGTCCTTGAAACAGAGACACCCAGTTTTAAACATCCACCTACTAATGGGGCTCAACGTTGGTTAACTTCGGTCATCGTAAGGCAACCATTGTTACTAATGTGTCAAAGCCACTGAGGGTTTGAACTGTGAACAATAATAAATATCTTAAATCCTCAAACGAAGCGTTACTACTCTGTTTCGAGCCCCCGACAACCAGGAGTAAATTGTGCCAAATAACTCAGAAATTTCCCTGAGAAGTTTTCGAAATTTTGTAGATGGCTTTCTGGTCCATCAGTAGTTTATAGCAGGACGCAAGCTGGAGACTGGATACAGAGTATTTTCTTTACAAAGATTGATCAAATTGTTACCATCACACAAGTATCTGGCAACGCGTCGGTGTGATTAAGAATATGTGTGTGTCGTAGTTAATCATTCTCGTACTACTCTCCTTCAAAAATCTTGTCTCGAAATCAATTAAGTATTACAGAAAAATTATGAGTTTTCTGGTTACGCTCTGCACCAGGTCAGTTCTGATTTTCCTTTTGCACCAGAAGCTTTAGTTCAGTAAATTCAATGCTCAGCATAAAATGTAATCCCACGGCTATTTTATTAAGACTCAGTCTTACCGGTAACTAGTATAATTTTACTCGCTACATTAGACTGAAAGTAGGGATAAAGTGACATCGAGGAAGAATTTATTTGATAAGGGGGCTGTGGAGCGAGGTTAATGTACAGTAACTAGGTTCAAGTGCGTTTAGATTTCAGTAGAGACGCAGAGATACTGGGACTCGCACGAAACAGACTAATGTTGAGGGGGGCATCAATTCAGTCTTCGGACGGAAGACTACAACATTTCATGTAAACTACGTGCATATCGTTTAGAGATCAACACAAACGTATAATTTCAGGTAACATTTTTGAGAATTCTACGGAAAACGTTTGTCTTTCGTTTTTCATGCGTTTAATAAAGGAAGCAAGATTCTTCCATTTCAAGTTTCAAAAGAATAAAATCTAGTCAGTTCACTTACGTCTGCAGGTCTGTTACCTTCTCTGTCATAGATCTTTCTTTATTATCCTTCTTTTACTTATGAATACACTATGTAAAGTTCCTGTGCAGGTTCACAGTTGCTATTTCATTGGCAGATACTTTGAATTATGTCAGTCTGAAAAGTGACTCGTTCCGGAGTATTACGATACATGGTGAAATTGATCTGTGGAAAACGTCACTGTATGAGTCCCTCTCTGCATGGCTGCCACACTGTTACACATTTGACATTCAGCTGATTTGTGTAATCAGTGTCTTATCATCGAAAAATTTTCATTTGGGCTAAAATATGCCGAAGTTAAGCCTCTTTCCAAGAAGGGGGTTAAAGACATCCCCTCAAACTACCGACCAATTTCACTTTTGCGGGCTTTTTTTTTTTAATATTTTAAAGCTTCAAATGGCTCTGAGCACTATGGGACTTAACAGCTATGGTCATCAGTCCCCTAGAACTTAGAACTACTTAAACCTAACTAACCTAAGAACAGCACACAACACCCAGCCATCACGAGGCAGAGAAAATCCCTGACCCCGCCGGGAATCGAACCCGGGAACCCGGGCGTGGGAAGCGAGAACGCTACCGCACGACCACGAGATGCGGGCAATATTTGAAAGGGCTGTGTCCATGTGTTTCCTTACGCATATGACTGCAAATGAATATTGTCCAAGTCACAGTTTGTGCTCCTTACGGCTTCCAATGCAGAGAAATCTATTTACACGTAGAGTGAGAATGTACTTAATTAATTAGATAACAAATTAGAGGCGTTCCCTTAAGTAAATTAGAATATTATGTGTCGCCGGCAGTGCTGCGAAGTGGTTTGAGTCTTATCTAACTAACAGGAAACAAAGGGTGTCGTTGCGAAATACCTATGCAGTAAGCAGTCATTCTTAATCTGATTGGGAATTAACTAGATGTGGTGTTCCTCAAGGCTGCATGTTGTATCTGTTGCTCATTTACTTGCGTGCGTCGATGACCTCTCGTATGTTACATTGCGAGGTGCTAAGTTTGTTTTGGTTACAGGTGATACAAACATCGCAATAAGTTGCAAATGAAGTACAGATTTAGAAATCGCTACTAATCTAATTTTCACTGACCTTAATAAACGGTTTGAGGCTAATTCATTTTCATTAAACTTCCAAAAGATCCACTATATGCAGTTCAGAACCTGTAAGAGATTTCCTTCCAGCATGTGCGAAGAGGTTGACAGAGTTAAATTTCTGAGGTTACAGATCGATAATAAATTAAGTTGGTAAGAGCATACAACAGAATTAATGAAGCGTCTAAACAAGTCTGTATCAGAATGATGTCTGATGTATGAGATATAAATATAAAACAAACTTGCATACTTTCCTTACTTTCATTCCATTATGTCGTACGGGACCATATTTTGGGGTAACTCGTCAAACCGAGCAAAAGTTTTTAGTGTGCAAAAGCGTGTACTAAGACTAATTTGTGGTGTAAATCCAAGAACATCATGTAGAAACCTGTTCAAGGAACTTTGTGCTCTGATCACAGTTTCTATATTCATTCCTTAATGAAATTTGTCACAGGTAATATATATCTGCTTCCAACCAATTCCTCAATTCATTTATTAATACTAGGAATAAGAAAAATGTACAGAAACACCTGAAATTACTTACCGTAATCCAAAGAGGGGTCAATATTCAGGAACTCACATTTTCAATCAAGTACCTGCAACCATTAAAAACTTGGTTTGAGATGAAGCACAGTTTAAACAGAGTTTGAAAGATTTCTTGATAGGCAACTCCTTTTACTCCATAGATGAATATGTTAACAAGGACTGTTAGACCAGCGTAAAAATGTCTGTTAAGTTTTAGTTTTGGCAGCAGTTGGGCACAAAAGCAAAACTAGGTATTTTGCGTATGATAAATTTATTATAGGTGCATAACTATGTTTCATTCTGAGAGTGTATTAGTTCTGTATGTATTAGGAATTCCAATTTACTGTAATGCACTCACGTATTTGACAATCTCGTGACAGATCATCATGTTAGTATTATATTCAAATGTTTTGTGTTTGTTATGTTATACTTTCCGACTTGTTCCACACCCTCGAGAATGATCCCATTTTTGGGTCTTTGGAACGAAAACTGATTGTAGTTTAATCTAATCAAGAAAAGGAGGCATCAACTCTTTAGTTGAAGTGATGTACAACAACTTTCTAGTCTGAAATTTAAACTCTTTCCTGATATGGTAAAATTATGAAAGGAATAGATAACATGAATCGTTGTAAAATCATTATAATGTACATCTATAGAACACTAACAACTGTCACGCTGAGAGGTACAGTTAGTGCGTTTAGTATCAAGTAATGGGGTGGGAAGGGGAAAATTAGAGAATAAAAAATGACAAGTAGCCAAATACAGTGTCCCTCATATGTTTTGCGACAAAAACTGTGCACATTATGTCTGGATATGAGAACGGAAATAAAGATGTACATATGAAAGTTGTATATGTAATAGTGGGCGATTAAAAGTACAGTCACTTATGTTTGCTTGTTAACAACAGAACGAGACGCATTTCTTACTACGATATATGAAATTCTGCACTTCAAACGTTTTACGACATGTTGGCAACAGTGTCAGTGTGCATCTCTATGTTATTCATTACTTCCTACAATGTCTTTCTTTGCCCCCGAGAGCTCAAAGGAAACACAAGTGTGTTTGTATATAATGGTACACAGAGGTAAAAACAGCACTTCTTATCCGAGGCAGTAACATGCTACTACGAAAAGGGAAGCACATTCCGAGAAATAGCAACGATACTGAATACGAAGAAAAGTACTATAGGTAATAACGCCCGACGTTATAAATATGAAAATACGATAGAAAATCTGCCACAGAGAGGCCGTCCAAGGATATTTGTGTGGGGAGAAGAGAGGGCAATAGTACAGAAGACCAAGAAAGATCTACGAATCACAGCTACACGAACTGCCATTGAGCGTCAGGAAGAATTTGTGAAGATGGCCAGTCCTAGCACAATCAGATGAATACTGTACAGAGAAAATTACCGTGGGCGAACGGCAAGAAGGAAACCTTACATCAGTCCTGCCAATAGGAAGAAGAGACAGCTATTCGTAAGATAACACTCAAACAAGAACATGGAGGGGTGGAATCAAATAATTCTTTCGGATTAATCAAAATATAACATATCAGGACCGGACGGACGAATAACGGTGTGGCGGCAGCCCAACAAAGAGCTGGAAGAAAAAACTACGCAAGCTGCAGTGAAACATGGCAAGGGCCATGTTACGGTTTTGGGTTGTATGTCGGACCATGGAGTGGGTGGGCTGGTTTTCATTGACGAAACAGTGGATAAAAATGTATACCTGCAGATTCTAAAGAAGAATTTGAAGAAGAACGGAGAAAATATGGAGCATGGGGACTTGTTCAGATTTTATCAGGATAACGACCTCAAACATACCGCCCATATTCTACGGGTGTGGCTCCTGTTCAACTGTCCAAAAGTTGTCAGTCCCCCTCCACAAATTCCGGACATGAGTCCCATACAGAATTTATGGAATGGGTTAGAAAGAAATATTCGAAAAATCCCCAGACAGTCGAAATAAGACGACAGGAGACGACTGCAAGAAAAAAGAGGAAATCCAAGTATTTCGCACTTACAGAAGATTGTATAAAGTATGTCAAAACGGCTGACAAGTGTCACAACGTCGGGTAGAAGTATATAGTATTAATTCCTCGTTATTTCCTAGTTTTTTGGTTTATTTCCGCACTTTGTCCCAAAGCTTTTGTGGAGGTAAATCTATGTTATTTCATATATGAAATAATTTGTATTATGTGAGTCATTAAATGAAGTAAAACGTTCAATTTATTGTCCGTGAACATCATTCTGCCTGTTAGATTAACAAATATAATACATTTAATTATTTATCTGGCATGTCTCAAAGCAAATACTAAACTATTCTGTTTGTCCCAGTGCTTATGAAAGGCATTGTATACACAAAGAATGCAAGTGCTGAACAGTCGCCTTGTGCAGATCTAAAAGTCACCTAAATACAACGAACAGCCCTCTACATATCTGCAGCACATATGTTTCGTTTCTGTTTGTATTGAGGAGTGTCAAAGCTGTCATATTGTTATCAGCGCTTGCTGTTGCATGCTATTTATCGCTCGGATATGGGTTGACATTGCCTGTACTCTTTTGTGTCACGTAAAATACACACTACGTATTCATTATTAGACAACTATTTGAGGTTGTATAGTGTTGCGCGTAATACCAGTGAATTGCGTCAGCAAATTTTAATTTTAATTGATATCGTTGCTAGCAAATGATATCAGTGTGATAACAGAGCAGTTCCATTCAGTGTGTTCCGAAATTCCATCATTTCTAACTAATGTATTAATGGCATAATGCTTGCGAATTTGATGGTTTCCTTCTTTTTAGCGAAGCACAATTTTCGTGGTCTATTCTGTCTATTTGAAACGATAGTGTATTGTTTCGCTGTAAAATCAATGTACTTCTGCTTTGTTGATCCAGTTTTCTTGATTTTCAACAATTATGTCCTTATAATCTGCACATTATTTTTCGTTTTGTCTCGGTAGTATGTGATACAAGCAAAGTAACACGGACCATATCGTCATGGCACACTACTCTAAGATTATTACTTACATATCCCCAAAAATTTCGTTTGATCTCGTCCCCATAAATAACTTTTTGAACTTGCAGTTTCATCTTCTACTCCTGGACTCAAATTTGTATAAAGAATGTCGGCCAGCGTAGAAGTCTGAACAGAAAGCTCTTACAAGGGATGAATAAATTTCGCAAGACACTGAAGACAACTTGAAATTTTGGTTTGTTTTATCTTATATTTCTATCAACAATTCACTGGCGAGCGAAACTTAACTATAACTGCTCCGTCATAATGTTCTTATTGCATTGGCCACCTTACCTATAGACCTGCGCGTAACAGCGGATCAAAGCTCTTGTACATCAGATAACAGCTAACGACAGACAAAAAAAACGAATGTGTCTGATGCATTTCAGTGACTTAGTAGAACTTAATGCTCAGTGCTCCTCCTTCGTAAGGATGGAATGGACAGAATACCTGTAAATATTCTATGACGTTACTTGATCTACGGAGTCTTAAACTGAAGTTACTCTTTGGTATTCTCTTTAGTATCCATTACTGTGTTATCGATATTATTCCTGGGCACAATGAAGGTGGAAATAGGGAAATATTACACAGCCCACCAATATACTTCTAGCAAAACTTTCCTCGACTATTTCACGCTGAGGTATAAACAGTCATCGTGCGTCTGTGTGTTAAGTGGAATACTATGAGAGCGATTTAAGTAATTTAAAGGAAATGTAAGGAGTTTTAGCCATTGTCTTATTCACAATTCCACCTCTCTCAAATGTTCCACCCAGTACTGTATTAACTACACTTAGATACCTTTGCACAATTTCCATTAACATGTCCCATCCATTACTCATCCTTATTTTGTCCCTTTCTTCATTTATAGTATCTAGTACCTTTTTTTTTACATTCTCCAGTAGTTTCATGTTTCAAACACATTACAATTTCTTTACCGTCACTATTCACATCTTTGCAATAATGCATCTAAGGCCCCTTTCTACCGGAATTTTTCCCTACTGTCATTTTAATATTACCACTACACACCAAGTCTCTAAGAACTCTGCCTTAGCCAGTTAGCTCCCGCAAGAATAGACGTAGCTACCTTTTGTACGTGCTTTCATGCTTTTTTCCTGATCTGTTATTTGTCTGTCTAATATAACAGGTTATCGTAGGTATAGATCGAAATGAAGGATAGCAAAAGCTCTCGAATTTAGTCGTATTTTTGATAAATGTCGACGATAACATTAACAAAATAAAGCATCACATAGTGAAAGCTGAAAGCTAATGGAACAGCGATGTGAATCTACAACATACAGCCAGTGCTACACGAGACGCGTAATAGCAACGCTGACGTGAATGCGTAGTTAAACAGATGTTCCCTGTCAAAGCGGATTAGCGGTGTCATGCGATTAAATGTTGCAAAGTGTTTGAGTCCATTTGTCACAACCAGGAGTGTAAACATGAAACATAGCCCTACATCCTTTATAAACTTCTTTTTTCGTTCTGTTGCGCTAGATTATATTTTACAGAGTTACCACCTGTGTGGTCGAATGAGTAACAGCTCCATGAGACAATTTTGTATCTTTCTCCCTCTTTTGGTTCAGGCCGAAATGAAGAGCCGAAATTACGACTGGACTCACATCGCTTTGCAATTCATAGCATGTATATTTTACGCTTTCTGTCCTCCATGTGCACAAAGAGCGTAGGGTTTATAGTTTTTAAATGTTGTGTTATCCTCTTCATAGCTGTCCGAGTGTAATGTTCGTCTACGTATCATCACATTTACTTTATTTTAAATAACTTTGGCCTGAATTTAACAACTGACAAGAGTAATTTAATGAGTATTGTTAAGCGTAAACATGTACCCCTGTTTAGACCAGTCAGACTCCTCAGACCTTGAGTGTTACAAACCACACAGACATTTTGCTTCACCGTCTTGGACTAACACACGGTTATTGTAAATATGTGAAGCAAATTCATAAATTCACTGTATCTACACTAATCGACATATTGTCACAAAACTCAGCACTTATACAGAAAAACTCAAAATGTTTTGTACTGTGGGAGTGGTACTACAGATTTCTGCCACCAGAGCGCAGCAGGGAACAGTTGGCAAAGATGTTGACTGGCCCCGAGATACCGTATGTTCTGCTTGAAACGCATTCTCATCAGTCTGTCGTAACGTTGCAACGATACGATTTTCAACACAGATAAGTCAACTGCCAACTCTATTCGGCTGTACTTGAAAGCTTCTCCTGTGCCAACCTCTTCAACGCAGAGTAGCACTTGGAACCTACGACCTTAATTGTTAGTTGGATATTTTCCAGTCCTTGCCTTCCTCTATAGTTTTTACCATTTAAAGCTCCCTCTAGTACCATGTAAGTTATTCCCCGACGTCTTAACAGATGTGTATCATCCAGACACTTCCTCTGGACACATGTTCCTTTCCTCTCCGAATCGGCGCAGAATCTCCTCATTTCTTATCTTATCAATCCCATTCCAAACAATTTACAATAATCTTCGGTAGCACCACATCTCAAATGTTTCGATTCTCTTCTGTTCCGGTTTTCCGACAGTCCATGTTTTACTATAGACTGCTGTAAACCAAACGTACAATCTCAGAAATTTCTTCCTCGGATTAACGCTTCCCTTTGATATTAGAAGACTTCTTTTGGACAGGAATGGTCTTTTTGCCAGTGCTACTCAGCTTTTGATGACATCCTTTCTCCGTTCTTCATGCGTTGCCTTATTGCGTAGATAGCAGAATTCCTTAACATCATCTATACCGTGACCATCAAACCTAATGTTGAGTTTCTCGCTGTTCCCATTCTTGCTACTTTTCACTACTTTAGTTTTTCTTCGATTTACTTTCAATTCATAATCTGTACTCGTTAGACTTCCAGTCATCAGATCTTGTATTCTTCTTCACTTTCACTGAGGACAACAATGTTTTCAGCGAATCCCATCGTTCACATCCTTTTAATTCCGGTCTTGAGCCTTTCTTTTATTTCCATCATTGCTTCTTCCATATATAGACTGGACAGTAAGTGGTGAAAGACTACATCCCTATCTTATACCCTTTTTGATCCGGGCAGTTCGTTTTTGATCTTCCCCTCTTATTATTCCCGTTGCCTCTTGTACGTGTTCTCTATTTCGCATCGCTTTCCACAGCTTTCCCATATTTTGATCAGAATTTCGAATATCTTACACCGTTTGACAAAACCGAACTAATTTTTCCTGGTCTAAATACTTTTGCGATCTTGTATTGAGTTTTCTTTAGTATTGCTTCCATTATCAACTATTACACAAGAACAGCCTCTCTGGTGCCTTTACCTTTCCTAAAGCCAAACTGATCGCCATCTAACAGATCGCGAAGTTTCTTTCCCATTCTTCTCTATACTATTCATGTCCGCAACTTGGATGCATAAGCTGTTAGGCTGACTGTGCGGTAATTATCGCCCTTGTCAGCTTTTGCAGTCTTCTTAATTGTGTGGATGATATTTTTCCAAACGTCGGATGGTATATCGCCAGATCCGTACAGTCTAGACAGCAAAGTGAATAGTCACTTTGTTGCCACTTACCCTGGTGAGTTTCGAAATTCTGATAGAATGTTTACTATTCGTTCTGCCTTATTTTATATTAAGTCTAACAATGCTCTTTCAAATACAGACAGTAATACTGGTTCTACTGGCTCTCCCCTATCGATTCCTATTTCTACTTCAATCATCACGCAAGTCTTCCCCTTCGTAGGGGGCATCCGCTGTACTCTTTCCACTCAACAGCTGACTTCAGTAGGATTACTCTAATGTTACCACCCTTGCTTTTAATGTCAACGCTTGGTTTTGACTTTTCTATATGCTGAGTCAATCCTTCCGACAATCATTGCTTTCTCGATTTCTTCACTTTTTCTTGCCGCCACTTTGCCTTAGATTCCCTGCAGTTCCTATTTATTCAGTTCCTAAGCGGCTTGTATTTCTGTATTATTGAATTTTCCTCAAAGTTTTGTACTTCCTTCTTTTATCGAGCAGCTGAAGTGTTTCTTCTGTTACCCATGATTTCTTGGCAGTTTCTTTTCTGTACCTATGTTTTTCTTTCCAACTTCTGTGATTGCCCTTTTCTGAGATATCCATGCCTCTCCATATGGACTGCCTACTGAACATTCCTTATCGCAGTATCTACGGCCTTAGAGAGCCACAAGCGTATCCCTTCATTCCTTAATACCTCTGTATCTCACTTCTTTGCGTTCTGATTTTCCCTCACTTGTCTCTAAAACTTCAGGTTACTGTTCATAACTACTAAATTGTAATCTGAGTCTATATTAGTTCCTCGGTACACCTTACAGACCAGCATCTGGTTTCGGAATCTCTGCCTCACCATGACGTAATCTAACTGAAATATTGCCCTTATCTGCCGGCCTTTTCCCATTAAGGTACCACAGCTCCGGTAAAATCTGCTCTATTCTGAAATATGTTATATTTTTAGGGTTGCAATGTTCAGGGGCTATTTTCGTAGATACATATGAGTCTCTTTACACTGTAGCCAAATAAGTCTACTTGTCGCTTTCTCGTGAGCATAATCACGCTGTCAGTGATTCTGTCAATGCGAAATGGTAAATTTGTAGATATCTAAGCTAATTACTCACTCGAATTGACTTAAGCTGTGCTCAATGTATTGCTTACACGATTACGCAGCACACACGTGCACTCTCTATAAACAATGTTCTTTTACCATTCAAATAAGCTTTATAACTTCGCGTCGGGTTCGAGGCTACGACAAAGAAACCAGACTTTTAAAATTTGGCGTATAAGCCATATTCTCTCTCTCTTTTCACAGCAACCGTCACCGATTGCGTGCAGTGATATAAATGCAAAGTTAACGGCGGACTATCGTTCCCAACCATGAACAGCTCACATAACCTGTGTAAAATTTTAGAGAACGTGGTCTTCGTCATGTATGAATTTTGAGAATGTATGAAAGGGATTAAAGCAGTGAGAAATTGTGCAGAGTGGTTATGTTTCAGTATTTTTATTGATTACCAAATTAAAACGAGGCCATAGCATCAACAAATGAAAGGTTGTCATCCTGCTAACGGTTCGCCACCAACAATGTCACCTGTCCTCAGTCTTTGAAACACCTGCGGAAATACTGAGATTCAACGCAAGACACTGGCGCACGACTGTTGATCAAATACTTGTGCTATCCTCACCTTTTTTGGTCAATTACAAGTAGTAAAAATTTCCTGTAACATCAGGACTCCAGCTAGTTACCTTCAGCTCGAGGGATATGCCACTAGCCTTTGTTATCCACCTCATTTCGTCTGCGTGGTTTTTTAAAAAAAATAGCTTCAACAGCATTTAGATATGAGACATTTATTACAATTTAGCAGGATTTGCGTCAGTAGATAACATATGTTCCGAAAAGAGTACAGATATGAGTTACTGCAGCACCTGCTTGATTCCCTGGATGGAAACCATTTTGCTTTACAGACCTATAATAATTTTAAGAGAGGTAAATGGACCGAAAATGCAAGTAACCAATAAGATATTCAACTGAAGTATCTGTTTAGAGTGCACTAAAGGAGATTCTACGAGGGTTGTCCAGAAAGTAAGTTCCGATCGGTCTCGAAATGGAAACCACTGGGAAAATCCGGTAAAGCTTTGCACAGATGTGTTGGGGAATGTCTCTAGTATGCCCGCCGATCGTGTCGAGTCGCTGTTTTCAGTTTTGAGTGAACAGTGAGCACCTAGAGATGTGTAGGGAATAGTGTCCCCCGCCCAGTATGAGGCCCTGGCTAGAGTTTTCGCCTTTGTCATGCAGCCCACATAACACAACAATCGAGCAGTTCCTTCTTCCTGCTAGTTCTCGGCGGCACACTGCAGGGGCAACGAAGGCGCTCCTGCAGCGTTTCCGATGAGAAGTGTTCGACCAGCCACAATACAGGCCGTAATTGGCTCCTCCTGACTCTCCTTTCTGCTCACAAGAACCGCTGGCTATGAAGACAAAATTTTTTTCCACAGACAACGAGCTGCAGACCAGTGCAGATAACTGGCAGAAAGCACAGGCGGCTGCTTTCTATAACGAGGATATTGGAAAGTTGAAACAACACTACGACAACACGCGAAGTTGGAACGGCGTCTATGTAGAGAAGTAGGTGAAAGGAGTACGTAATTACTGCAAATAAAATGTTTCTGGTTTTCACTGTGGTTTCCATTTCGCTCCCGGTCGGAACTTACTTTCTGGACAACCCTTGTAGTTTGCACCAGTGACCGTTACTCCAAAAATACAGTAAACAGTAATCTGTTGACTACAAAGACTATTTTTGTACCTGTGAAATTAGTAGGCTGCTCAGAAGGAAGATCAATTTTCGACACTATATTTTATCAGAAATTACAAAATATGGAATCAACATTTCATTATAATTGAAAGAGAAATATTTGTGCATTTGTAGACTCAGTAGGAGTATCAAGTGTAACACAAAAAATATCAGACTGTCAGCTCAATTCTTCCTGAATATGAATCTATTATATCAGAACAGTTTCTGATGAAACTATCCACTATCTCGTTCTCTCATCTACAAAATCAACGCTTTTTAATAGTGATACTCAGGCTGAGCGTTGGACTCCGCCTTCTGTAAAGACAACGTCATTCGAGGCAAAAATAAATGGTTGAGAGAATGTGTCCATAAGCTACGTGAGAAATAAAACCTCAGATACTTCGGAGACAGTAATGCCAGAAAAGTTTGGATCTCAAAATTTAGATTTTAACAGGATTCGTGCATACATGGCAATGGCATCTGACGCCGGTAGGCGACAGCACTTTGCAAGAGCCACGAATTTTATGACTCCGGTAAATGTGATTATGAGGAGCCACTAAATTAACGTTTGGAGTGATATATACACAACTGATACTGAAACTGTAATATCGTCATAAGCAAATTTTATATTGTTTCTGAAACAATGACACGCATACACACACATAAACCGTCAGGTACAATATCTCACATATCCTTTGTAAAATATAATTACTATCTTACGTTCCTATCAGTCAAAAATGTTTAGGTATTGGATTAATAAAAAATAGCGACAAGTTAAGGTGATAGTTTTAATGGTTCTACATTGTGTCCCCAAACTTGAGTACAACACATGAAACCTTAATACAACCATGTGAAACTGTCAGTTCAAATCACACGTCATTTTCACTTGAATGTCGGTTGTTTCGTGAAAGGACTGATCCCGTCTATGAATGTGTGCAATTTGTCGTTTTGTGAAAGTTTAGTATTGATAGCACGAAGCCTTATTATCCATGATGATTTCTTCCAGAAATAATTGTCCGTGTTTTGCGTTTCGATCAAGTCGAGGCAGGCGTCCACGCCTCGTTGCTTGTGTTCGAAAGTCAAGGCGTATGTAACGTACATTGCAAAAACCTTTTTTCTTCTTCAAAACATTCTGGAGAATATGTTAAACATTTGATTTAGAGAAGTCGCTCTGTGCCGATTTGTGACACAACAACGATGACACACTAGATCCGCACGTCTATTACTTAACACTGCTTACTCATAACTGACTGGTTGAATGCACATTATGTTTTTTATAGTTGTTAGTTCAAGCTGCCACAGCAATTAGTGCTCTGACGTCGCTTAAGAGTGCAGTTTTTTTGTTTTGTTTCAATAACAGGTTATTGACAAAACTGGTATACCAAGTATTTACCGGCGTAACGCAACAGCCTGTTACGTGGGACACCGCACGCCTACACATGCTGAATGAGTGTCTAGGGAACCATTTCGTCCTACGGTGGTGACATTCAGCAGTCGTAACACAGGTCTCCTGAGACGAAGGTATGTAGACGACATTCTGCGACCTGCATTCCCGCTTTAGCTAATCTAACATGCCAAAGGTACTTCCGCAGAGGGCGCAAATGCCATATCTGACGTCTCTGCTCCCAGATAGCGTAGCCCACATGGGAAGCAACTTATAATATTACAGGTACTTCGATACACTGGCCAGGTAGTGTCAGAGCAGTCATTAACTTCACTAGAGAGCTTTTGCACACGTGGGAAATGTCTCGTATCATTTCGGAAACGAAGTATTCGTGTGTGACAATATTGTGTTTAGGTATTGGAGTATCAAGGTGGCTATAATGTAGCTCGTAAACATAAATTGACTCCATTTGACTTCGGGACATCCTCTATGAGTCCCATTTTGTATTTCGTATGGATTCAACATTCTCGAGCAAAATTCTAAAACTGGACGCAGAAGTGCCTCGTACGTGGCCACCTTAGGAGACTGCATTTGTCCTTTATCCTGATACTCAACCGAAGAACACCCCTTGCTTTACCCAGAGATGATCCTATACTGACGAGTTACAACACCGTTGCCGTCTGTTTATTAGGATATATGTACCGCTATGGAGCACAGAAGTGAAACCATTATGGGTGGAAAGGCCTTATTAGGCTACAAGAGCTACGTGGCATCATATGCAAATCTCGTAAATTACGGGCTGGTGGCTCGTGGGCGTGAAGTTCTAGCCCAGTGGCATTCAAAATGTATTCTATCGGATTCAGATCAGTCGAATTTTGGGGACCAAGACATCAGTGTTGGATTCTTATCTGTAGCGTGATTCTGACTTTATGACACGTCATGATCCTGCTTGTGACGAATCTCGTAATCTTGGTATTTCTTATCTAAATGGTAGCGGTTATTCATTGTTAATACTGGTCTCTTTATGAGCTCATGGCGTAGAAAATGTTAACTTTCTTTGCTAGAAGACACCACAATTAACGATCTTTAAAATTCGTCATAAAACAGGGTTTGTAATGGAGCTGAATATTTCGTTGTACCTTTCTCTCTTTAACTTTGATGGGTTAATCAATGAATGAAGATGATAATGTTCATACATGTCTTGCCCAAATCAATTTTAAGCTCTTGCAAGTCAATTACATTCACTTCAAAAGTTATTTTTACCAGTTATTATAAAGTCAATATTTATTAACGCTGGCAGTCAAAGATCCTACGCCTATGTTAACTTTCGTCTGATTTGATGAAAAAATGTCTATCACTGCACTGGCTGCGTACTGTAGCGAATGAAAATAGTTCTCACAGTTTCAACTTCGAACAAGTTCCTACGCCCTGAAACTCCCTATCTCACTTCCTTGAATTCATTTAAAAAATTAGTAATCATTTGTTTCTAACAATAAAACTTTCCCTTCCACGAAGATCATTACTTTTCAGATAACGTGGAAGGTACTTATGAATTTAAAATTTCGAATACGTTCACACCATTTATTTTCACTATTAAAAGTCACAAGCACTCAAACGAGTTACCAGACAACGTGAGACAAGATGAGCTGAAACAAAATGAGAGGGAGAGACTATTGTCTCGACTATTTATAGACTTACACAAAACAAAAGTTTAAATGGTTATTATTAAATTATTCACAACTATACAAAAATATTAACGAAATTATTTAAAATCATGGCTTACCATCGTATTAGAGTGTCTATATGCTGGACGACGCCATCGCCGTCGGGGAAGACATCAAGCTTGGAGAGGTGTAGGTGGTCAGCAAGATGTTCTCTTTGTCCACGGCGGTCAAGGTACCTCCGATGACTACAACAGGTCTCAGGGAAGCCGAGATGAATGTTCCCCATAGAATAATACTTCTCCCTTCGGTCTATTTACGTGGATGACGACATAGCTGGAAGCGACCGTCGACGTAGAATAACAAGAAATGTGATTCATCCGACCAGGCGAAGCGTTTCCATTGATCCACGGTCAAATCTAGATGATCACGTGGATCACGTGACCAGCGCAATAGTAACTGACTACTCCGTCCGATAAACATGAAAAAAGGATACGGCCTTTCTGCTGGAGAACCCTTAGTTGTGCGCTGAATGGTGAGCACCAAAAGAGTTGCGCCCGCAATAACTTCGTATATTGTCGTTATGTCTCCCACAGCACTACGCTTATCCTGCCGTGTACAGTGGGCCAACCTTCGACTTCGACGTTCTTTGATTTGTCGTTGACGCCCAACATCTTTTCGACTCCAAATTCTTCTACCAGCTGCCATGGATGCTCAAGTGGTGACATGTCTGTGAGAGCAACAGTGTTCGAAAGCATCCAAGTAGAGATCAGTTTTATTAAATTAGTACTATAATTACCTGTCACTCTAACTACAGTTTTAAGCTTCAACAGTCTATGAGTTTCTTCATACCTGAGCCTTTTAAGTTCAGCGATATTGTTCAATAACACACGATAATGCAGCAAACAAACTATACCAATCCTTGACCTGCTGTGTTGACGCTTAATATTTCAAAGATCTCAGGAAGGCTATATAGAGCTCCAAACGGTAATTTAGAAAGATGTTAGCTTGAGGCAGTGTTAATTTAACACAATTATCTTAAACAGTGTAGACGAGCAGCCGGAACTTCGGTTTATGAGGAAGTCGGACAGTGAGAAATTAATTTGGTTAAACCAAAATTGACTCTCGTCCTGGAAAGGAAGAGAGAGATGTAGATCAATGGTTAGTGTGTATGTGTATTAAACCGGGGACCTAGAAACGACGGAGAGGCTTCGTCCCCCCGTAGCCCTCAGTGGTTCACAACCCCACAGCAGGCTACAGCAGTCCATTCACCCCACCGCCGCTCCACATCGAACCGAGGGTTATTGTGCGGTTCCTCCCCCAATAGACCCCCCCCCCCCGCGGGGGGAACGTCCCATAGCAGACGAGTGTAGCCCCAGATGTTTGCGTGGTAGAGTAATTATGGTGTACGCTTACGTGGAGACGGTGTTTGTGGCAGCAATCGCCGACATAGTGTAACTGAGGCGGAATAAGAGGAACCAGCCCGCATTCGCCGAGGCGGATGGAAAACCGCCATAAAAACCATCCACAGGTTGGCCGGCACACCGGACCTCGACACAAATCCGCCGAATGGATTCGCGCCAAGGACCGACACGCCTTCCCGCTCGGGAAGCAGCGCGTTAGACCGCGTGGCTAGCCTGGCGGACTTGCGCTAATGGTTATGGTACTCGGGGCAGTTAGGGGACCAGCAGGGCATAGATCCTCAGGGGCCCACTCATGTATACAAAGTCCGTGACATCCGTAACAGACGCGATTTATATCTGAAGGTAACATCTGAATATAAAGCCGTTCGCTAGAGCGTACGCTAAGGCTTCCATAAGTGGTTGAATTATGTGCAGCAGCAAGTATTTGAGACAAAATTTTCAAAAAAGTGAGAGTGAAATATAATATAGAGACCGTGTTGGACAATGCTGATATCAAATATGGGATCTTACATAGTGAAGAAACGGTAGGCATAAGATAGCATTGATTATGTGGTGAAACTAGTACCAGTAGCATAAAATATTAAAATTCGGTAAAATTGGTTATGAAACTGTGGCAAAAATAGGAAGGGTGTCAGTCTTTTAGCGTCCCGTCGACGACGGATTTATTAGAGCTGCAGCACAAGTACGGATGGTGGAAGGAAAAAGAAGGAAATCGGCGTTGGTCTTTTTCAAGAATGCATCCTACCATTTGCCTTAAACGATTGATGTAAACCAAGGAACCTAAACCCTGATGGGCAGATGTTGAATTGAGCTGCATCCTTGCGAATGCGAGACCAGTGCCGTCCCCGGATAGCTGCTGTCGTTCTGAAGCTTGATGTCTTGCGCTACGCTCACCGTTGAAGAATGTTTCACTGCTTTCAGAGTGCGCGATACGCTGGGCGTAATACTGCGGTAGCCACTCTGTGGTCTGCTTCATCCGCCTCTGGAAAGGTGGCTCCTGAGTTCTCATCAGCAAGTCTGATGACGTGGAAACGTGTGCGTCTTCCTCAATTTAAGATTTCATGCATAGCTAATGTCGTAAGTTTGTTTCTTTTGCTGTTTAGTTGAGCGTGTGACGTTGCTTGAGAAAAGAATACAATGGGGCGCTACTGTTCTACTTCTTTTGAGATCAGCAACCTTTTCTATTTCACTTGCCACGCCCTGAATGTCAGTCTGTAGATGTGTGTGTGGGTCAGGGTTTTTTAATTTTCTGTCCCTTACAGTGCAACAATGCGGACCTACCTATTCTCGTTCCACACTTTTCTACTAGCTGCGTGCTACAAAACCAGAATCTTCCCGCTTTTTTGTGTTTACTCCATTCTCTAGCCAAACGATGCCCTCCCCCTCCCACGTAAAACGAAACTTTTTTTTTTTTGGACACTCTTGCTGCAGTCGCCAAAGAGTGTCTCTTTCCCAATGGAACATGGTTTATTCTAGTTCAGATTGCTTTGTGTAGGTTGGAATCTTTTTAGAGATGAAGGTACCTGCACTTTTATGTCCATTTAGTAATTAAGAAAATTTTGCTTCTGATACTCGTGTTTCAGACTTTGAGCTGAAGTAAATTCGAGTACAATATAAAGTCTTGTTGGTGTACTTTGTATATAGGCAGTATCCCTCCGAGCGGGCTCGTCATGTTAGTTAGAGTCTACGTCCAGTGTTGTATGTCTTGCTACCATTTTTTAATGCCATTGATTACGTGAAGTGTTAATGTGGCACGTATTCAACGAGAATGAAATTTTCTGGTGTAACAGACTTATATGTAATATATGTGATGGTCCCACATGCTGTTTCTTTGTAGTTTAAATTCCACTTATAATTCATTCTTTTAATCGCCTTCAGCGAGGATTCCTATTATCATTCAAACCAAGTCTATTCTTAATTTCCTTCCATGCTGCACGTTCGGGAGGTTGAACCTGCTTTTGTGTGATACTGACTACCATGTAGTTTTGGATCTGCGTCATACAGTCAAGAATTCTTTGTATTACAGAGAGCTCGACTCACTGAATCAAATTTTGTTGGAATTTATGCATTTTATTTTCTCGGATTGTCTCTGGTTCCCTTGTCTATTCGTAGCCTCCCTCTCTAATTGCAAGCTACTACTTACCATGAGAGTAATTAACACCTAACTTTCCCTGGATCAAGTACTTCGAACAAGTACGTTTCACTGGGAGTTCGAGACTTATTTTCTCGTCCCCTGTGTGACTGTCTCTTGAGTATTTCGGGAGATCCAACATTAATCTTTCTTCACTAATTCCAAAGCATCATATCCCGACAGATGATCCTTGCCCATTTAGTAAGTTCGATAAACGTTTCCTTGTGTAAGGGTCTACAGCAAAAAAGAAAAAGCAAAACAAAAAATGTGTTTGTTCGTGATGCAATGACTGCTTTTCTGAGTGCGATTCCCGTGTAAGATAAATCGATTTTATTGGAGCTGTTCTCCAGATGATTCACTTTGTTTCCACACTCCACTTCAGTTATTATTTGATATGAATTTAATAAGCACGAAGCTCCCCCCCCCCCCCCCCCCCGTAAGAAACATATAGTACGAGCATTCGAGCATTGTGTTGACTCTCGATATGAGTAGTGAATCGATAAAGAATCGATTGCCACATTATGACCGTGCAGAATGCCATGGGTTTTTCTTCTTGTGCTCCCTAATGCTCTAATTATCACTTCAATCATTTTAACGTTGGTTCAGTATTAAATTGAACGTACAGTTAGGGCGATACAATTTAAGTAAGAGTAGCACAAGTAAAGTATTTCTTTACCTCTGTCTGACTAATTTCAGCAATCGAATAAAAAGCAATTGATCTGGTGTAAAGGGAGACTTCCTAGGAATGGTAGTCGAATGTTACGAACGAGTAGAAACCCGTCTTGCCCATCCCCAGTTTCGTACGAGGACGTGCTTGAAAGTCATGCCTGCAAATTTTTTATTTTTTTCTCAATCTTTTCTGCTTCGCTGACACACGTTACTGCAATCTGCCACTACAGGGTCCGAAATGGAGTGTGTGGCATGGCGGTGCTCAACGTAATTATGTCAGTGGGTGAGAGATCCTCAGAAAACTAAAAGCACCAATTCGAATAGTTCGTCCACACGTGCAGCACTCATTCAGAATGGCAGTGAAAGACCACGTGCAAGACATGACACGTCTGCCACAATCTGACGCCTTGGGTCCCCTGTCATCAATCAGCCTCCTTACAGTTCCGACTTGGCGCCATCCTGTTTTCATCCGTTTTCGGAGGGTAAAGAGCATCTTCGAAGGCTTCACATTGATAGCGACGAAGCGGTGCGACCATAGATGTGGTCGCGGTTCCACCAAAAGAGTCATTCTACAGTAACAGTATAAACATATTGATCCCTCGCTGGGGGAGATGCATTCGTCACCATGGTGGCATTATTGATAAATATGTATGCAGATATGAAGAGTGAAGATCTAGAGTGTAAATGAAGTTTGATTGATTTAAAAAACCTTTAGGAGTTGTTACACAAAAAATACGGAGGCATTACTTTTCAGCAAGTAGTCCTGAATTTGGCCGATAACAGGGGGGGGGGGGTGAGTTGTGGGGAGCCGAGAAAGCAACCCCCCCCCCCGCCTCACATAAACTGTAAGGTGGTAAAGATGGCTTATATGTTGTTCGTAATCGATAATTTCTTGCAAGGCATACCCAGGAGCAGATGTAGCCTCAGCTCACTATTTGGAAGAGATGAAGGCTAGGCTGAAGATTAAGAGACTAGTCAGACGAATCAGTGCGCAAAGAAGTGGGATACAAATAATAATAATAAGGAATGAAGAGACCCGCTTGAAATTCTCGAAGTATATAGATACTGCAATAATAAGGAACAGCCCAGTAAGCCGTTTAGCTGTACGGGAATAGACACCTCTAAAATGGGCAGTCACAAACGTTGGACAGAAAACCATTGGTACAAAGAATATAACTGCGAAGAAACCATGGATAACAGAAGAAATACTGATGTAGGTTAACGAAAGAAGTACAAAAACGTTCAGGGCAATTTAGGAATACTGAAATACAAGTTACTTAGGAATGAAATAAATATTATGTGCAGGGAAATTAAGGCGAAATGGCTGCATGAAAAATGTGAATAAATCGAAAAAGAAATAACGGTCGGCAGAATTGACTCAGCATGCAGAAAAGTCAATATAACTTTCAGTGAAATTTAAGGGAATGGTGGTAGCATTAAAAGTGCAATGCGAATTTCACCGTTCAATGCAGAGGAGAATGTAGACAGATGAAAAGACTACATAGAATGCCTCTAAGAGGGCGAGGACATTGCTGATGATGCGATAGACGAAAGAACGGGCTTGTCTGATGACTTGACAGAGAAGAAATAGCAGCTGATACAGAAGAGGTAGGGAATCCGGTATTAGAATCAAAATCTACAAGAGATTTCGAGGACCTAAGACCGAATAACGCAAAAGGGATAGGTAACATTCAATCAGAATTTATAAAATTACATTTTCTAAGTGTCCTTCCAATAAAACGCAGTCTTCAGTTAGCCTTCCCCACAATATTTTCTATGTGCTCCTTCCAATTTAAGTTGTTTGTAACTGTAATTCCCAGGTATTTACTTTAAATTACGGCCTTTAAATTTGACTGATTTATCGTGTAACCGAAGTTTAAAGAATTCCTTTTAGCATTCACTTGGATGACCGTACACTTTTCGTTATTTAGGGTCAACTGCCAATCTTCGCCGCATTCAGATATCTTTTCCAAATCGTTTTTCAATTTTTTTCGGTCTTCTGATGATTATGATTAGTCGATAAACGACAGCGTCGTCTGCAAACAATCTAAGACGGTAAGACGGCTGCTCAGAATGTCTCCCAAATCTTTTATACACATAAGGAACAGCAAAGAGCCTTAACACTACCTTGGGGAACGCCAGAAATCACTTCTGTTTTACTTGATGACTTTCAGTCAATTACTACGAACTGTGACCTGTCTCGCAGGAATTCAGAAATCCACTCACATAGCTGACACGATATTCCATAAGCACGCAATTTCACTACAAGCCGCTTGTGTGGTACAGTGTCAAAAGGCTTCCGGAAGTCCAGAAATATGGAATTGATCAGAAATCGCTTGTCAATAGACTCAACACTTCATACGAATAAAGAGCCAGTTGTGTTTCACAAGAACTATGTTTCCTAAACCCTTGTTGACTGTGTATATTCAAAATTAACATAAATTTCAAAGTACACACTTTCTTTATGCGGCAGTATCCAATGGCGTCTTTCTCGATGAAGGAAAAAAAGAAAGCTAACAAAGCGTTACAGAGAGCGTCACATGCTCTTACAACATTCATTTCTACAAGAAGACAGAGATAGTAATGTCTAAACCTCCACTACTTATAGGCAATTTAATATGCTAATGTATATCATTGTAATATTTTAAATTATCAATGTTTCGGTTTCCACACTCGCCGACCACAGACGTTATTTGCAAAATGGGCATACGTAATGTTACACAAACATAAAAATGAAAAATAAGTATCTCCTTTTTTACAGAATTCACATAATCGATCACTGTCCATACAGAAATGAAATATAATAACACATATAAAAGTTATTTTTTTTCACACATTTTACCCCAATTTTACAAATGTCTTGCCAGGAAACGTCACAATGCCCCCTGGCAGAGTATGACTGACATTGCAAATGTTTGCCAATACGATTTCATTGACGTCAACACAGTCACTATATATCATTTTATGTTTTGTACATAACGCAGTTTGGCTTTAGACGGAATACGGGCACCAGAGATGCAATAGGGCTCCTACGAATCTTGGGAGAAAGGTTTATTCAAAAAGGAAGAGACCTATATATGTGCTTCATCGATCTAGAAAAGGCATTTGACAGTGTGGTTTGGCACAAGCTGGCGACTATAATGAGGGAAAAGAGAGTGGACTGGAAAACCAGAAGACTTATAAACTCATTATATCTTTATCAAAAAGTTTCAGTTAAAGTGAGAGGAGATAGTACAAACTGGATCAGACTAGGAAAAGGATTAAGACAAGGATGCTGTCTATCACCTACTCTTTTCAACCTATACTGGGAAAATATGATTGACCAATGCTCAATAGATGACAAAGGAGTAGAAATTGGAGGAAGAAGAGTAGGGTGTTTGAGGTTTGCTGATGACATGGTCCTTCGATCCACAGGGGACAAAGAATTACAGGATTTGGTGGACAACATTGCAACTAATGGAAAAAAATACGGAATGAAAATTAACACAAATAAAACAATAAAAATTATGCTGAATGGAGAAATACTAGAACAGGTGGAAAATTTTAAGTATCTTTCAAGCAGGATAGACACCGACTGGAAGTGCACCACAGAAATTAAAACAAGGATAGCAATGGCAAAAGAGGCGTTTTATAAGAAAAGGAGAATTTTCTGCAGCGGTCTGGACAGAGAAATCAGAAAGAGACTCATAAAATGTCTTGTATGGAGTGTTCTTCTATATGGCGCTGAAACATGGACTATGAGGAAAAAAAACAGAGAAAGGCTAGAGGCTTTTGAGATTTGGACATGGCGGAGGATGGAAAGAAGAAGTTGGATGGACAGAGTAAAAAATGAAGAGGTACTGAGAAGAGTGGGAGAGAAAAGACCGTTACTAGATGTAATAAAGAGAAGAAAAAGAAATTGTAATGGGCATATATTAAGGAAGAATGACGGACTGATAAAAACAGTTTTCGAAGGTTATGTGGAAGGGAAAAGAAAGCGAGGAAGGAAGAGATTCCAGATAATGGATGACATGATGGACGGTACAACATACAGCAGCCTTAAGAAGGAAGCAATGGATCACAGAAAATGGAGAGGCAAAGGACTTGCTAATATAGCATATAACTGATGATGTTGATGACATAATGCTTACTTTGTTCACTTTGTCACTCAGTATTTTATTTACACTGTTCAATACTTTCCACTTTGCGAGCTGAACGTATGCCCAGTCCCAGGATCATTGCAGTTTTGGCTCACAAATTCGGGCTTTGTGAGTTCAGGAAACCTGGGAAAACTGTACCAGAGCCATGCTCATCTCGCTTACTACGCAGTTTGACGCAGTTCTATTGGTTAACGAATGAAGTTCGGCACTTGTCAAGTGTTCACAATCGACGCACAAAACACGTCAGTTATTCGTCAAAAATGTTAAAATTCATTCCTTTTAGAGAATGTATATTTATGAAAGTCCAAATCAGAGGAATTGTTCAAGTTTATGTTTCGGGAAAAGCATAATATTAATCATTAAATAATTTAAGAATAGTGTTACGACTTTGCCTCGCAATTGTTCATGGTAGCCATTCTGCTGTGGCAATGTATTCATGCAATTTTGTGTTGGTAATATGAAGAAAACATGTAACGTATAGTGTGAAACTGGTTCATAGTTTGGGTTCATGATTTCAATGAATTAATGCGTTTGTCACTTGACGTAAATTCAAAAATGGTTCCAATGGCTCTGAGCACCATGCGACTTAACTTCAGAGGTCATCAGTCGCCTAGAACTTAGAACTAATTAAACCTAACTAACCTAAGGACATCACACACATCCATGCCCAAGGCAGGATTCGAACCTGCGACCGTAGCGGTCAACCGGTTCCAGACTGAAGCGCCTAGAACCGCACGGCCACACCGGCCGGCGACGTAAGTTCGTATTACACAAATTATTCTGATGTTTAGTTGATCGACACTGAAGTTTTATGTTCGACGAAATTTTGACGCTGACGTTAGACGACGCGTTCCGTGTGGTGAGGTCAGTGCTCTGTCCTGGAGCGTTGGCTGCAACACGATGTATTAGCGACCGTCGGGATCGGCGCCTCGTACCTGCAGTAGCAGCGACGCTACAGCGGTTGGTGGCGCCTGCGCTGTCGCGAGCTAAGCCGGAACGTTCACCTGTTGTGGCGTCTTGCGAATGTTTCGCCCTCGATCAGTTGACTGGAGGCGGCACTGCACCCCACTGCTGCTTCTCCGCACGGATATCCGTCGAAATACATGTAACCAATATTCCACCGCAGTGTACTGTCTTTAAGGATACACATTATAAGCTGTGGGAATAGACTGCAATTTGAGTAATCAGTGTTTATTGTCCAGTAAGCCGTCGTTCCGCTGGTTTGCAAATAATATGTTGGCGTGATAACGGTTTTCATGGCTTGACAACTGAACTGCACTGTGACACTGCTATTAAGAGTTTCTCACACTCAAGTTGCACTACACACTTATTTCGTTCTCACTGTCGATGCGCTGCCACAGCGTCTCTCAACAAGCGAGAGCATTTCGGTTCAAACACACTAATTGTTTCCGTGGAGCGATATTTATTGTTATCGGATTATTAACTACTCCCTTACACATGGTAAATTTATTATTATTTAAGCACTGCGTTACGACAGTTTGTAACTCAACATTCAATTTACTTCGACGTAAAATTTCCTGGCAGATTAAATCTGTGTGCCAGGCCAAGACTCGAACGCGGGACCTTTGCCTTTCGTGATCAAGTGCTCTACCAACTGAGCTACCCAAGCACGACTCACGCCCCGTCCTCACAGCTTTACTTCTGCCGGTACCTGTAGACTTCTGAAAACATCCCCCAGGCTGTGGCTAAGCCATTACTCCGCAATATCGTTTCTTTCAGGAGTGCTAGATCTGCAAGATTCGCAGGAGAGCTTCTGTAAAGTTTGGAAGGTAGGAGACGAGGTACTGGCAGAAGTAAAGATGTGAGGACGGGGCGTGAGTCGTGCTTGGGTATCTCAGTTGGTAGAGCACTTTCCCGCGAAAGGCAAAGGTCCCGATTTCGAGTCCCGGCCTGGCACACAGTTTTAATCTGCCAGGAAGTTTCATGTCAGCGCACACTCCGCTGCAGAGTGAAAATCTCATTCTTCTACTTCGACGTATATATTGGTGCAATTCCAACAGTCGCTCTCTGTCCCTTCTAAACACAATATTCCGTCTACCTGCAAGATTGTGCATGCACACACAGTCTATCTGGAACGCATGTTAACCCTTCCTTATACTATTACTTTCACTCATGGTGAGTCTATTACCTTTATAAGGTTCATTGCACTTTTCTTAACATTGTTAGAGTGCGTAAATGAATTTGTTACAATTACTTGAAGATGTGCGACTTTGTGCATTAGGTTTTTCGGTGTAGTTTGTCGAGATACCACTCTTCCAATGAAGAGATCTCATCATGTGCATATCAGCTGGATTTGGGCATATTGTTCAATAAATACTTTATTTGGTGACAGAATTTGCGTGTATAATCTGCCCTGCGGAACTACAATGTATTTTCCAGGTAGAATGACTTAATTCGCATAACGCGCAGTTAATGCTCGAAGACTTGTACAAAATACACAGGCTTCAATTGAAGCATTGCTACATACAAAGTGTACATCATATAAAAAGGGTTCGTTTCAGACTGAATTTATTTCAGTGTCGCTATCAAATGACTATTGGTGGTAACACTGGAATACATTATCATTCAATAACTCAGTTACTTTCATTTAAATAGAGACCCTTTCAGGGCTTTAACCTAACACAATTAAATCTATTATAGTACTACATGGAAATTAATCACCAATTATCTATATACACTGTAATGAAAAATGACTCAATAAATTGGGTAACCCTTTGTAGACACGAAATTGTTCACTGCTTGTTGAGCTTCAAATATTTTTACTGACACTAATCTGACTGTAGGCAAGTCTTCATCTTGCGCATTATTATGCTTTCTAGTGAGTCTTTGCTTACACCATAAATATTCTTTAACTGTCTTGATTTTTTAAAACTGAATACACACACAAATTCATACTTAAAACTGAACACACATATTATAATACACAATTATGAAATTTTCTTACAGCTAGTATTTAAAACTATTGTACAAATAGTTTCTCGGATCTCTCTCACTACTCTCTCCCTTCTCGACCAAGGGATGGGGTAAGACGCTCGGCAGTAAGTTAGGTGGGTAGTCACTTCTATATGATAATTGTAACCCATAATTACTCCTGGTCTTTCAGAAAATACCATTGTATATTCTGACAGCAGCTGCATTAGCTGTTGTTTTTGCGGAGGACTTAAACTTTCAGATTCCTGAACTTTATTCTGGAATGCATCTACATTTACTTCAAAATCTTTACTTTCCTTGTTGGGATAGTAAAGATCAGTTGTTGGTGAATTATTATCTAAGTGCAGTACACACAGGTTCCTACACCTGATATTTATCCTGTTACAACATAGCACAAGTATCTCTTTCGATCGCATCATTGACAATTCAACTCTTCTGCCTTTATTAATTATGCTTAGATTTCCTGCGGAGAGGTCGAGCTCTGCGTCCCTCTCCCGGAGAAAATCAAGTCCCAGAATGCAGGCCACGCTTAACAACGAGGAACGAGTTCACTATGGCTTCGCCCTCTTCACAAATTTCTAGCTGCACCTGGTCCTCATTTAACTGGGTCTGTGCGCTTATGGCTCCAGACACCTTGTAGTTGTCAACTGGGAATGTCGGTATACTTCGTCCGTTCCCAAGTGCTTTAAACAGTTCTACACTCATCACACCCACCGAGGCACCTGTGTTAATGATCATATTTACTGAAATATCATAGATTTTTGCTTCTACGATTGCTTGTACGTCTTCATTACTATTCTTGGCACATTCGTGCGGTTCTGTCAGGAGATCATACTCTACATCTACATCCATCCCCATACTCCGCAAGTCACCTGACGGTGTGTGGCGGAGGGTACCTTGAGTACCGCTATCGGTTCTCCCTTCCTTTCCAGTCTCTTATTGTTCTTGGAAAGAAGGATTGTCGGTATGCCTCTGTGTGGACTCTAATCTCTCTGATTTTATCCTCATGGTCCCTTCGCGAGATATACGTAGGAGGGAGCAATAAACTGCTTGACTCCTCGGTGAAGGTATGTTCTCGAAACTTCAACAAAAGCCCGTACCGAGCTACTGAGCGTCTCTCCTGCAGAGTCTTCCACTGGAGTTTATCTATCATCTCCGTAACGCTTTCGCGATTACTAAATGATCCTGTAACGAAGCGCGCTGCTCTCCGTACTAATTCCCTCATTGTTACGCAGCATGTTGATTCCAGGCATACTATGGTTTGTGGTGCTCTCACTCCGCCCCGCTGTCATCGACGGAGAGCATATCGTGGCCGATTCAAATTTGTTGAATTATTTTCGTGCGAGGTGCTCTGACGGTTGTTGACCGTGACCTCTATAATATGCACATTTTCACTTGCAGGCCGCTATGGCTGCGCTATACGCGCGTTTTGCTGCATTGGTCTGCTCTTATCATACCTCTAATTATTATGCTGGTCTTTCTTCAAATGGCTCCGAGCACTGTGGGACTTAACTTCTGAGGTCATCAGTCCCCTATAACTTAGAACTACTTAAACTTAACTAACATAAGGACATCACACACATGCATGTTTTGCTGGTCTTGGTTCGGTCGGTGATTATGATTCGAGTTACGGTTGTTTTCATTGTAATTAGCGTGCCACTGGCCTCGCGCCTTTTTCCAGCGGTTGGCCCCGGCTGGTCCGGAATCATATGGATCGTCAAATCTACGTTTTTTTTATATTTGACGGCTCACCATTACCATTTTTATTTCTATTGTTACTACTCGGCGGATATTCATGCCGTTTGCCACCGCCCCCACCATTTCCTTGGTTTTGGTGCGGTGCGTTACTTCCTAAGCCATTGTTTCTCGTGTGTTCACACGCTGGCTTAACGTCTTCCTGGATTAGGTGGCTCGAATCTAGTACAGACAGGAAACGTTTCATGTCATTTTCGGGAACATGTGTCAGCTTTTCCTTAATGTGGGTAGGTATTCAGTAGCCCATAGTGCTGCATCACCCTGAAAATAGGACATGACATGCTGTATTTTCTGCGCTTCATTCCATGGGCTTGACAATATGTTTCTGAAACTTATGATAAACACTACCGGATGTACAGACTTTCGTTACATACTGAAAGTCCTGAATTGTCTATTTTTAAATAAACTATCCTCGAATAATATTTTTGAGTTGTACGCATTTGCGCCTGGAGCTGCAGCTTTTCGCATTATCGCACGAAGATTCCTCCTTATTACGTCGCGCTTATGTCTGTGCGTTATCAAAAACATTAGTTAAGGGCGACACTTCCATTTTCTACACGTTTGCAGCTGCCAGCTAAACCTTTTTCCAAGTCTGATATCCGCTTAGCTATGTTCATCTGCCAATGCGGAAAATCACGTAGTATATGTTTGATAGTCTGAACATCACTCTGTACCTGGCTGTGTATTACAGCGCTAAAAGATTCAGAGTCCTTATCGTCAAAAGCTGCTTTCACCTTTGAATCAGTCCTCTTCTCAATGAAACTGTCTTTCGATTCTTACTAAGAGTTGAACTCAACTCAATTTTAGTCACTTGTTATTCAGTTTGTGCTCGGCAAGCTGTGTAGAATCTAGTTCTAATTTTTCGATTCGGTTAGCTAAAATGCCAATTTCATCTACAGTGGTAGTGTTTGCTACCTGCAGATTATTTACTTGCGCAGTCAACTCCTGTATGTTTGTTTCATGTTTGCTATCTCAGATTCTAAGGGCTGTACTACTTATTGGTCACGCTCAACTTGCTGTGTGAGAAAACCTTGGATTTTTTCGTCCTTTTCCGCTTGCTGTTGCGCTAACTTCGCCTGATAATTCAGCATGCGCATGGCCTGAATCGAATATCCACCAGGCACATTACCAATATCTGGTTCCTGTTCTGCTCGTGGTTGGACTACTACTTTTTCTACGTCTGCTTGGGCACTCGTGGACGGTGGCACCACTACCTGTGCCCCCGCTATCACAGTTTCACAGGGTATTACCTCAAACAGATTGCTTGTGCTGTCTAAGGCACTCGCCTCTACATTTACAGCACTGGTTGGTGGCAGTTTTTCAGTATCCATGTTGCCTGTGCGTTTCCTAGTCAGTTTGACCATATTTATGGTTTACGAACTTGGATACAGTATCTATCAACTTACTCGTTGCAAAAAATATACGAACTTGAACAAATTCCACCACACAATGAAAAATTCTATCTACACTCAAACTCTGTCCTGTCACAAACAACTATCCTCAAACTACACACACACAGCTAGTGAAATGAGATGACTTCACTGGAACTCGTACTCTACTGACACGGCAACTACACTGTATTCTTACCTTTAATTTGTATGGTTCTGGGCTCGACTGCCCCAGGTCTATGTTGTTGTTACAATTTCTCTGTGGAATCGGGTTCCACTCGTTCGGTTTGCTCGCAGTGGTGTAGTTTTCATGAAAGAATTTTACATGCATTAATAAATGGCATTTATTACAATATATATATATATATATATATATATATATATATATATATATATATATATATATATATATATATATATAATCTGAAAGAAAAAACACAAAATTGTTAGTTCATTTTCGTGACCATTGATCATTCGGCCCACGTTTCTGGGCGCCAAGTTTTTGCGTTTCCCCGTGCATTTTGATTTTATATACGGTTTGTGTTGCATGTCACTTTAAGTAAACTATATGTTGATTACTGTTATGACACAAAATGTGGTTCTCACTACTGGTATCTGTAGTTGAAAATTTTAACACTAAAAGATTTCCTGCTGTGAATGTATGATCTTTAATTTGCAAAACTATGTTCTCATAATTTTGATCTGACTTTTTAGAAATGGAACACTGTACTATTACTGTAACTGATTACGAAATTAAACATATCTTTCTCTACTTGCGTCCCTGAAATGCACTGAAAATTACTCTTATTATACGCACAGATGTTACAGTATGCAGTGTTTGCCTAACATAAAAGCTGCAGTGGATTTTTTAAAGTTTGGACACCATTGATGGCCACGAGTAACACGAGAGCATGAAACAAAAAATTAAAATTGAATTTAATGTTACTAACCATACCAGATTTCAACACAGAAGTCTTTGATATCACACAGGTAAAATTTTAACACACCGATTTACGTAAATTATTTACGTCACGGATATTGTACTAGCAGTTGCCCATGTCCATATGAAAATAACATAATAAAATCTATACTACTCCTCTGAGGTCTTCGGGAAGCTGAAAGAAATAATTGTACTGTACCATTACCTGCCCGCTTAGTTGCGGGAAAACTGTTTTCATTCAATTACAGTTTGAATTTGCCGGCGTTCATGGTGCAGCACTGCGTCAAGGAAAATTCTAAATTCGCTGAAAACGGCTAAAAATGTGGAATGAAATACTCGGAAAGCTGGCTACAAATTATTACAAGCATTTTTAACAATTTCTATATTCAAAATTAACATAAAATTCAAAGTACACACCTTTCTTATACATCAGTATCCAATGGTGTCTTTCCCGATGAAAAAACAAAAGAATGCTAACTAAGCGTTACAGACAGCGTCACGAGCTTTTAAAACATTCATGGCTACAAGAACACAGAGAGAGTAACGTCCAAACCTCCACTACTTCACTACTTATAAGCAATTTAATATGCTAATGTATATTTTTGTTATATTTTTAATTATCATTGTTTCGGTTTCCTCACTCGCCGACCACAGACGTTATTTGCATAATGCGAATACGTGATATTACACAAACATAAAAATGAAAAATAAATATTTCTTTTTTACAGAATCCGCAGAACCGATAATTTTGTTTTTCACACATATTACACCGTTTTTACGAATGTCTTGCGAGGAGACGTCACAAAGACGGAGTATTCGGATTAAAAAGAGTGCAAGGCAGGGACGCAGTCTTTCACCCCAGCTCTTTAATCTCTACATCAAAGAAGCAATAACGGAAATAAAAGAAATGTTTGAGAGTGGAATTAAAATTTAACGTGAAAGGATATAAATAATAAGGTTTCCTCATGACATTGATAAAGTGAAGGTGAATTACATGTTTTGGTGAATGGAATGGACGATCTAATAGGCACATAGAATAGACTGAAAATAAATGGAAGGTTCAAAAAATGGTTCAAATGGCTCTGAGCACTATGGGACTTAACATCTATGGTCATCAGTCCCTTGGAACTTAGAACTACTTGCACAGAAATAAATGGAAGGAAGACGAAAGCAATAAGAAGTAGCAGAAATGAGAACCGCGGGAAATTTTACGTCATTATTGGTGATCACGAAATAGATGAAGTTAAGGAATTCTGTAACCTATGTAGCAAAGTAGCCCACGACGGATGGAGGATGGAAGACATAAAAAGCAGACCAGCAGTGGTAATAAGTGGTAATAACGGCCTTCCAGGCCAAGAGACGTCTACTGGTATCAAAGTCTATTTGTAGGAAATAAAGTTTTCACGAGGGGCGTTCAATAACTTAAGCAACACATTTTTTTCTCGTCCTTTTTCAGTTGAAGAAATGCGGAATTTGTTGTACGACAACAGGGAATATTCCCGATTCAATCCCTATTGTTTCATGAAGTTCAGAACGTTTCGAGCGGTTTAAGTAGCTTTCAAAATTACGTCTGTAAGGGAAGTGCGTTCGAAGCAAGGAGCTGTCATTGATTTTCTTTTGGCGGAAAACCGTATTCATAGGTGCTTCCAGAAGGTCTACGGAAACATGGCAGTGAACAAAACCACGATCAGTCATTGAGCGAGGCGTCTGTCATCATCACAACGAGCTTGTGCAAAACTGCTCGATCTCTCGCTTTCGGGCCAGCCGAAAACAGTTGTGCCTCGTGTAGCGTTGGTACTTGCGGACACTGTCATTCAGGGTGATCGACGGGTCACTTTCATCACCTCGCTGTACAACTAGCCGGCTTTGTTGGTTGTGCGGACACTTTCGTCAATCATCTGGTGTACTCAAAGGTTTGTGTCCGCTGGCTTTCTCACCGACTAACAGAAGACGATAAAGGGCAACGCAGAACCATCTGTGGGGAATTGCTTGCACGGTGCTAGGCGGATCGTGACCATTTTCTGACGATCATTGTCATAGGCGATGAACATGGGGGTCATCACTTCGAAACGGAAACAAAACGACAATCCAGTGAGTGGCGCCACACCACGTCTCCTCCGAACGGGAAGTTCAAAGCCGCATATTCAGCCGGTAAAGTCATGGCGACTGTCTACTGGGAGTCTGGAGGGCTTATTCTGTTTGATGTTCTGCCTAATGGTAGAACGACCAACTATGAAGTGTACTGTGCTAGCGTCAGAGAAGAAACGACTTCAGGGTGTTCGTAGCAACAAAAATGCAATCGATCTTCTCCTTCCCCTCGACACCGCAAGGCCTCATAGAAATCAGCGCACCCGAGACGAGCACACAAAACTGCATTGGACTGTTCTTCCTCATTCACCCTAGAGTCCGGATCTTAAACCTTTAGACTTGCATGTGTTTGACCCAATGAAGGATGCATTCAGTGCGAAGCAAGCAATACTTGGATGATGGGGAGGTTACTGTTGCAGCAAGACGTTGGCTCCTACGTCGACCAATAGAGTGGTACCGTGCGGGGACGGAGGCCCGTGCAATGACGCATTGAAGGACATTATACTGAAAAATAGATGTTTTAGCCAAAAGAGTTGAGAGTAATGTGGAGTTTTGGTATCCTGAATAAAACCAGCCTGCCTTCAGAAAAAGTATGTTGCATCACTTACTGAGCGACCCTCCTTATTAATATTAGCTCAAATTCACTAAATGAGGAATCGCGCTTTGGTGTGTCCGTTCGTTTAATATATAGAGCCCTGCAGCAAGGACGTTTAGGCCCTCCCCTATACACATATTATCCATACATGTTTATCGAGAACAATGAGATGTCACCGACAATCTACAATTGCCTGCGTCTCGCATCCGCTCCATCCGCGAGACACTTGTGACCAGGCAAGACAGTTGTTCAAGTGTACATTTGGCTCCACACTTCTGGGCAATAAAAACATTTGGTTACTGCAATCCGATTTGACCCAGATGTAAGGGGCACTCGAAGTCTGGGGTTGGCAATTTAAGTGACAGCAGGACGAGGCATTCCAAGGATGGATACAAGAGTGGACTCCTTGCGGGCTGCGCTGGGCGCCTTGGACGCTCCTGACTCTTGCAGTAGGTGTGTGCTGATCGCTCAGACACTTCCCCCAGGGTTCGACCCAGTGACAACGGACTCTCACAAGGGAACCTCCCCATCGCACCCCCCTCAGATTGAGTTATAAGTTGTCACAGTGGATAGGCCTTGAAAAACTGAACAAAGATCAATCGAGAACACAGGAAGAAGTTATGTGGAACTACGAAAAAATAAGCAAAATATAGAAACTAAGTAGTCCATGCGCAACATATATAACATCAAAGGGAGCGTTAGTCGAGTATCACCGTGGTCCCGTGGTTAGCGTTAGCAGCTACGGAGCGAGAGATCCTTGGTTCAAGTCTTCCCTCGAGTGAAAATTTTAATTTCTTTATTTTCGCGAATTTATGATCTGTCCGTTCGTTCATTGACGTCACTGTTTACTGTAATTAGTTTAGTGTCTGTTTTGCGACCGCATCGCAAAACCGTGCGATTTGTAGACGAAAGGACGTGCCTCTCCAATGGGAACCGAAAACATTTGATCGCAAGGTCATAGATCAACCGATTCCTCCACAGAAAAACATGTCTGATATATTCTATACGACACTGGTGACGGTATGTGCGTCACATGACAGGAATTTGTTGCCGACCCACCTAACTTGTACACTTGGCGAATGGGTAAAAAGATTCTTCTACCTTGCCCGATTTAGGTTTTCTTGTGGATGTGATAATGACTCCCAAAAAACTGATGAAAACATAGTTTGTCACATAAACTGAAAATAAAAAATTAAAGTTTTCACTCAAGGGAAGACTTGAACCAAGGACCTCTCGTTTCACAGCTGCTCACGCTAGCCAGAGGACCACGACGCTGCGTGGCGGGTATTATCCTTGATGTTGCATATCTTCCGCATGGAATACTCAGTTTATATATTTTGCTTATTTTTTCATAGTTCCACACAACTTCTTCCTGTTTTCTCTAATAATGTGTGTTCAGTTTCTCAAGGCCTATCCACTGTGCCAACTTATAACTAAATCTGAGGGGGGTGCGATGAGGAGGTTCCCTTGTCAGTAACAACACATTTGATGGTTGGTTGGTTGTGTTGGGGAAGGAGACCAGACAGCGAGGTCATCGGTCTCATCGGATTAGGGAAGGACAGGGAAGGAAGTCGGCCGTGCCCTTTGAAAGGAACCATCCCGGCATTTGCCTGGAGCGATTTAGGGATATCACGGAAAACCTAAATCAGGATGGCTGGACGCGGGATTGAACCGTCGTCCTCCCGAATGCGAGTCCAGTGTCTAACCACTGCGCCACCTCGCTCGGTAACAACACATTTGAAATCTAGGTACATACACATCATGGGAACCCTGACTTCCCCTCTGCGACAAATCAGCGCTCTCCCATTATCATCGAGACATTAGTTTAACAAGCCTACCTTATTTCATTTCATTTATTAGCAGCATATTTGGAACGTTTGTTTCGCTATTTACCTGGCTGTGTTCTACCAAATCATCTACATCCACAATGTCGCGTCGGAAACCAAAAGCTAATACGCCACTCAAACACACCGTCGTGATCATTCAACCAGCAGCGCTTATTAACTTGCGCCCTGTCCACGCTGGCGTGCGAGACTGTTCTCCATTGCGCTAGTCGGATTAGACTGGAGGTTGACCTTTAGGCTCGAGATCACCGTTGACTCTGTACAAGGTAATTAGCTACGTGGTGTCAACAGAGCCCCGCCCAAACCTGTGTGTCGATGATACGCTGCCGTAGGTGCTGCGACAACACGTTGAGGTTGGCCGCGGAGCTCGCTATAAACGAAGCGCTGCGTACACCGACCCGCACTGTGTGCGGGCGACACCGCACGCGAGCGCGCCTCACGGACAGCCAGCTTCAAAATTACATCCCATTTACACACACACACACACACACACACACACACACACACACACACACACACACAAACTACCGTGTGTGTCTACTAGTATATGCATAGATATTCAATGCAAACACCCATAATGTCACAGTTCAAAATTTATCGGCCAAGTAAACTAGAATGTCATACGAGGGCTAGTCAGACTTTTAAGGATCTCGTTGAAAACCTGCCGTTATTTATCATTTATTTGTTTGCAACTGCATGTCTGCATTACTAGTACACTACAGTGGTGCGGGGATTTCAATGTAAACCAGAGCTGTAAACACATGTCTCTAAATAAATATAAAATTATTTCGCCACCTTATTTTCCAAATGTCATAATTATAACGCTGCGGCTAACAACCCTTTTAATGAACTTGTAACGTTCCCTGGCAACATTCACACTATTAATAAACTAAAATTTAATTGTACTATATACGCCGCTATGAAGCAATTTGTATATACTGTAATTATTTAACAAAAAATATTATTTAATTTTGTGTAAAGGACATTCGTTATTATTGTAATATTTTCTGTAGTAATATTCTCGATGTATTAATGATTGTAATATTTCTATACTCATAATGTAATTGCGAAATGTGTCAATATGTGCGATAACAAAAATGTAAAATTCAGCCACAGAAGAGAATAATGTTGTAAGATTACAAAGAGATGTTAATGGTCAGCAGTAGTATAAAAAGCACCACGTAGTGTGTATTCTTTGTCGTCTTTCTGGAGAGCTGAAAGTGAGAGGAACCTGTGACTTAGCATTTTATGAATGGGTAGACTTCTTTTGCCTGTATCTAGATTTAGCCGCCATTAGAGGAGAAATTACAAACTAATGTAAGTTGAATTATTGTTGTGGTCTAAATACATTATAATTTATCAGAAGTGTGTATTACTAATATAAATTAGCTTGCCCATGTCACCTATAATATTTCTTTAAAGAATTTTCAGCATTTTTAGCAATTATCGCTATCGCTGGTGTTGCTGGGCTGTGCCGCGACCGAACGATTTGCAGCGGCGGCACATTTAAAAAATTGTTCCGCTAAGAAAAATTAACCAAACCCGTAAATCGGGAGCAGATAAAAATTAGCAGTGAATTAAGAAAATGTTTTTCTTTTATAGCGATCCTGAGACTGACGGAATTTACTACTAGTTTCACATTTGTGCATTCATAGGCGGATAGTTAACGTTGAAATTTAACAATTTGTTGGTTCTTTCAAATAACTTAAATGTATAGTGAAGTGTGTTTTATCAATGATAATTAAACGTCGGCTTGGCAATATTTAACCATTTTCTGCTAATAGAGACAGTCTTGTGTTCCATAGCTAACGCCGGGAAAGAATTCAGTAAATATTTAAAAATACCCACTGCATTTAGAAAATGTGTGCCAAGGCCGAATTATGTAAAGGATTTAATTCTCAACTAAATATTCTTAATGAGTTAATATGAATTCACGTAATTTTAAATGTACTTAAATCTGTCTAAATGAATTTTTATTACCACACGTAAATAAGAGGTTCTACAACAAAGTTCGTACGTACAGAAAGAAAGAAAAATAAAATAACAAAAACAATTTTTAAAAAAAGGTAAGTATTTTTTTTAATTTCTTTTTAATTTCATTAAAATCTCTACCCTATCTGGGGACTGAGCTACTTTCTTTGCTCCTCTATTGGCGTTCTGTGATACTGTGACGCCGGCATTTGAAATTCTACCAGCACTGCAGACATGTAGCTCCAAACAAACAAAATATTGATTACGTAAGTTTCTTTATTCAGCGATGCTTAAAATTATTGGTGTGGACCTTGTAATTATGCGATGAAATTGATATGGCAGTAATATAAATAATGGTAATGATGTGGTGAAATTGGCGCATCCCAAGCCGCTATCACTTCCATGTATGCCTCCCATCCATTGTAGTGGTGTTCGGCGAGGCATACATCGCGGCGAAGCCAGGAAATACGTGAACTTCAGCGATTATTCACAGAGGCTGTCCGTAGTGTCGGTACCACTTTACCATGCCCATCACCGACTCCCACCAGATTCAACGTTAACGTTATTCTGCTTGGAGAACCAATGGGCGAAGAGCATGTAATGTCCAGCAGTAGCAGGGGATCGCGCGGATTCGATGTAACAATCTACTTCGGTGACATTACCCATGGCCCGACGGTATACAAGACAGTCTTCGGCAAGCAGTCTTTGGTGAGCAACCTTCAATCTTCAGCCTTCAGCAGATTCTGTCTACAGCGAATAGTCAGGTGTCTTCGACGAAAACCTTCTGCTGACGGTTCTAGGCGCTTCAGTCTGGAACTGCGTGACCGCTACGGTCGCAGGTTCGAATCCTGCCTCGGGCATGGATGTGTGTGTTGTCCTTAGTTAGGTTTAAGTACTTCTGAGTTCTAGGGGACTGATGACCACAGATGTTAAGTCCCATAGTGCTCAGAGCCATTTGAACCATTTTGAACCTTCTTCTGAGTTCGTCTGGTGTTATCCACCATCATACTGAACACTTCGTTACCGAACACAGTCTATTAAGATTGGAATCGCCACAGCCTTTAGCGTTGTGCCTCAGCAACGGTCTCTGCACACATGTTTACTATTGGAAGTGATCACTAGTAATAGAATTTACGTCTCAGTCTGTACTGTTTATATGTGTCATACGAGTTTGATTGTAATGTATTGCTGAGATACAGAAAAGAAATTCTGTTATGCCTAGACTATTTTGTGTAACGATCACAGAACTCATTCATTGGCTCAGAGTTTGGAGACCAACCACATCCACAGTAGGATCCACACCTTGGCCATTACAACAGTGACGCAGTTAGTATTGTGGTGGGTAAAGTGCGAGCCCTTTTACAACTGTCTTAAGAAAAACATAGGCACGTTCCGATTGCAAGGCACTCTGATCCATATTAACAACATTGGCCAAAACAGAGTCCACTGCCGAAAACAACACCAAGGTATTGGTGAGAAGGGGAAACAAAATTCTGTAACAAGCGCACCAATCGTACCCAACAATTAACCGCACGACAGACCTAGTGCTCACTATTTATTTTGGCGTTACACCTTGCTCAATAAGAAATACTGGCAGTATTACATGTACCGATCAAGCAAGCAGAAATGGGAAATATGGTAAGTCAGAAGACGCAAATGGCGCACACGCAGGCAGAGGGAAGCGATGACTCTACAAATGACCCCGGTGCCCTTTTCACGTTAAACAATAGCAAACCACAACATGGCGAATGGTCCTCCAGACTTATTGAGCGACATTTCGGTTTACAATAAATATCAGTACAAATAAAAGTTGACATACAAAAAATGGTTCAAATGGCTGTGAGAACTATGGGACTTAACATCTAAGCTCATCAGGCCCCTAGCACTTAGAACTACTCAAACCTAACTACCCTAAGGACATCACACACATCCATGCTCGAGGCAGGATTCGAACCTGCGACCGAAGCGGTCGAGCGGTTCCAAACTGTAGCGCCTAGAACCGCTCGCCCACACCGGCCGGCATAAGTTGACATACAAAGACGGAAAAAAAATCATGACATAAACGGAAGTCTCTTCAAATTTCACGCCAGTCGCAGAAGAGTGGAACTAACAGCGCACTAGGAGTATGCAAATCAGGTTTGTTTTAAATACTCGCCGTAACGGTCGTGAGCTTTAGTTACCTCTGACTGTGGATGCGATGCGTTGATGATAGTGAAGAATGCCTTTAAGGAGACAATGACGCTATTATCAACGCCTCACTGAATTTGAACGATGTCGTGTACTATTGCTACGAGAAACTGGCTGTTCCTTCTGCGGTAAAGGTCTGTTATGTTTTATGATGAACGCTGGTTCTGCCTCGGTGTCAGCGATGACTGTGTGTGGATAGAAGGAGGCCAGTTGGGCGCCTGCAACCAACTTGTGTGCCAGACTCACTGGTCCTATACCTGCAATTACGGTATAGGGCTCTATTCTGTAAGACAGCAGGAGCACAGTTTTGGTTATCCCACACAATCAGACAGAAAATATGTACGCGAATCTGGTGATTCGACCTGTAGTTCATCAACAGCATTCCAAGAGTGTTTTCCTACAGGATAACTATTGCCCACATACCGGGGTGGTAGCCCAACATGCTCTACCGAGTGTCGACATGTTCCCTTGGCTTGCATGTTCAGCAGATCTGTCTCCAAATGAGTATATATGGGACATCATTGCGTAAACCAATACATTATCCGCAAACAGTATTAACCGTGCCTGTTTTGTCTGACCGGATGCCACTGGCATGGACCTCCATCCCATAAACTGACCCAGCACTAGTACATTTGCTATGTCTTATCTGTCTTTTATGTTATCCTGGTATCTTGCAGTGTCAACCCTGCCTGCCGGAGTGTCCGTGCGGTTCTAGGCGCAACGGTTAGGAACCGAGCGACCGCTACGGTCGCAGGCTCGAATCCTGTCTCGGGCATAGATGTGTGTGATGTCCTTAGATTAGATAGGTTCAATTAGTTCTAAGTTCTAGGTGACTGATGACCTCAGACGTTAAGTCGAGTAGTGCTCAGAGCCAGTGTCAACCCTTCATTACCCGATTATTTTCCTCAGTACCTATAATTTGATACACATTTAGGACGGGTTACAGAACATTGGAAAAATATTTTAAAATACCTTTCGCTTACTGTTTTTGAGAAAAGTTGATTTTTTCGACATTTTGCACATATGGAAAGCCTCGCATATATAGTCGAATTAAGTGATAAAGTTTAATTTTTGACACTTTGCACATATGCAGAGCAGCGCATTTATACTCGAACTAGGTGATAAAGTAAACTCAAAAGCAAAAAACTTAAAATTTCACAACTACAGCATTAACCAAAACAGTGAAAAAAAACTGAAATATTATCTTCAGTTTGAGTATATCTGAATGCAATGAGCCGGCCGGAGTGGCCGAGCGGTTCTAGGCGCTACAGTCTGGAATCGCGCGACCGCTACGTTCGCAGGTTCGAATCCTGTCTCAGGCATGGATGTGTGTGATGTCCTTAGGTTAGTTAGGTTTAAATAGTTCTAGGGACTGATGACCTCTGAAGTTAAGTCCCATAGTGCTCAGAGCCCAATGCAACTAAGTGACTTTACGTCCACGAAATGAGGTGAAACAATTATTTTCCTTATTCAATTTAACATTTATTTCATATTTTTCTTATAAAGTAAAATCTTCAAAGAAAACTATCAAAATTACAACAATGGAGATAAGACTTAAAAGCGTTGTAATCAAAACATGTATAAGTGATTTCATTCTTTGTTAAATGAGGTGAAACAGTTGTTTATCTTATTCAGACACAAATTTACTTTACATTTTTCACATGAAACAAATGTGAAGCCTTTGCACTCTGGATTTTCGGACGTTGTTCTTTTCTCGTTACCAATCTGCCTGAAGTTTACTGGATCCAGTCGTACATCTTTTAGTGGGAGCGAAGATCACTTGACTTTTATTCTCTTGTCCTCTATTGGGTCCAAGCTGCTTGGTCTTCCAAACATTCTTGGCTCCTGGCTTATCTTGCGTAGAGTTTGAGCTAACACAGTCCAAAACCTCTTTTGGTACATGGGCATGTCTGTTGATCCTATTTCAGGAACCATTCTGCGGTGCAGTATCCATCTTTTATTACCGTTCTATCAAGCAGGTGAAAAAATTGAACAAGATACAGTTGCCTTGATATTTCCTCGACGTTGTGTCTTCCTATATTGCTGTCAAGTAAATCAACATTTCCCTTGTGAGAACTGTATACGGAGACATTTGCTGGACAAGGCACTATTACATGCTCCTTTTTCCTCCTATGAAATCTTATCACTTCTCATTTAGGAAGTTCTACAAAAAAAGTGGCGAGGAAACTGACATTGTTGTTGTCCTTATACAAAACAGTAGAAATGTCAGCTGACTCAAAATTTGTTGTGAGTTCCTCTGAATAACTGCGTGATTCCTTTTCGAGCTCTTTTTCGTCACTGAACTTGCAGTTAGGAATTCTACTGCGCAGAACTGTACCAACACAGTGAATTCCTTTCTTGAACAACTACAATCAAAATCCAGAGAGGTATAATATCTGTCAAAATATAACTTGTAATTCTAGTGTCTTAGCACTTCTCTTGGCAGCCGAATAACAACATTTCCACTAGCTCTGATGTCAGGTTCCTCATCAGACCAGCATTTATGATCATTTTTTTGTCCGCTGTAAGTTTCGTATTTTTGAGCAAACTCCGAAGTGACCACAAAGCATAAAGAGTTTTTAACCCCATTTGTGTGGTTTATCTTTCATTATATATTTCATGTGGTGTCTTGCCTTGGTAGCGCACTTTGTTCATGAACTGAAAGACGTTCACCCATGGGTGCTGAGCGACGTATTTGGTTCAATTAGTCTAGTATTGACCTTATTTTGTATAGTGTGTCACTTTCAGGACCTTAAGGGTCTAGTAGCTTCAGGTTGTCATTTAAATGCAAGTACTATGCAATCTGTCGAAGTACTTCTCTGACAGTCTGTTTTAGCAACTTAATTCCAAATACATCATTCCATAGATCACGGATGTTGGCTGGTGAGGCCAAAGCACTGATTATACATATGCCAAAAAATTTATAAATGTCAATTTGTACAATCAGTTGGCTTGTTTGGCTTTCGTTGAACAGCATATGAGTTTGTTTCATCCACGATTTTTTATGTAATTTCAATAGTGAAGAAATATTTAAAAAATTGGCAGGGTGTAGATAGCTCAAGAACTGAGGATGTAATTTGTCTTTCCCGTGAATGGGAACTTGTCAGGAGAGGAAGGAAAATTTTCCTTTTTCCATAAATACTGATTTTCTATATATTTCTTTTACTGGCAACAGGAATTTTCTTCGAATTTCGGAAGAGATGGACACTTGGCTTGAACATTTCCCTTCGCTGTGCTAGATATATTTGAAATTGGTTCTGTTAGGATATCAGTTCCAGGATCACTATCGCTCTTTGTAGATTCAAGGTCTTGGATATTTATTGTTGTATCTTCGTCAGTATCGTCGAATTCCAGCCCATCTTCACACTCTCAAGTGCAAACCATCGCCATCAATTCATCTGATGTCGAGGCCTTACGTTTTCCACTATCCCAACATACATTGGAATCCATCACAGTAATATTTGGTCAACAAGTGTACAGGAAACTGAAAACAAAAAGCATGTAGTTGTTATTTGTAAAATGTAAAATTGAAAAGAACACTACAACGCACTTTTGCAGATGTATAAACAGAATTATATTAGTTATTACTTACTTGTTAATTAGCAGAAATATGAATGAACACCAAGACACATTCACCACTGTCGTTGAATCACGAAAATATATATATATATATATATATATATATATATATATATATATATATATATGTATGTGTATATTATCGTTTTCACTATGTATACAGTCTCTTACAAGATGGCGTTTCATGCGAAACTGAAGTGTCTGTGTTCGCGACCAATTTAGTCGTATAAGGTGGCAGTGGCGCGGACTATTAGTAAATTCTTGCACACAGTTTTAGATGTGCAGCGTTGCAGTTGTGTAAGGGGGACTTCAGCGTTAAACTAGCAAATATACCCGAGAAAATTTCGTTTAATTCCACTTGGCAGATACGCAAACCTGCGTAGTGAAGGGTTAAGCACTTAAATATGTTACCTAGAGAAATGCGTTCCCGAAATAGCTTTACTTTACTTTTATTAGTTTATGGTGCTGCAGCGATTTCTTTCCGTCAGAGTAAATGTCTCGTGTGGCAGTAGATCCAGCAACATCACGATCAAAAGAATAAAGCGCTGTGTGCCCATTATGGGACAACCCTGCCAAACGTATTGAAATATTTTCTACTTAAGGGTGCTCACAACATAAAATTTTCAAGCTCAGTTTCTTCGAGTTTTTTTTTTTAATGAGCTTCTATCTGCTTCAGGAAACTGATGTCCGCCACTGTCCTTCAAGTATAAATAAAGTCGAAGAGCGTCACCTAGTAGGGCCTCATAGTGTGATGGTGAGATAGTGCAGGAAACGAAATCGTCAGAAGGCTGACATCGTAAGAAACAGTGTGGAAATTGTAAACAGAGGTAGTATCAAGGGTTTTCTGATTATAAGTCTATCGTTTAGTGCCTAAGGTTATCTCTAGAATTTCGTTATGTTTTTTAAGAAGTGGGATTACGCTACGCTGCTGATGTAAATTGTAAACGCCGTGTTGCTAGAGCCTCCCGTCGGGTATACCGTTCACCTGGTGCAAGTCTTTCGAGTTGACGCCACTTCGGTGACTTTCGTGTCGATGGGGATGAAATGATGATGATTAAGACAACACCACAAAAATCAGTCCCTGAGTGGAGTAAATCGAACCCGGGGCGGGAAGTGTGTCATTCCTTCGCGCTGATCACTCAGCTACCAGGGGTGGACACGCTGCTGGTTAAGATCCGTCCCTTGGGTTGGAATGTTTGATGATACCTTGGTACCATTCGAAATAAATGGGTATGTCATATCCAGAAGTTCATCTATTGCTTTTTGCAGCCTCCCCCTTATGCTTCGTTTTGTAAGAGTGCTGTCCGTACGTCAAATTATTGTTAGTGCTACTCCGAGATGCATTGTTGTGTCACGACATTCTTAATGTGTTCCGTTCCAGGATATTTTCAAAGTTATTTATGGTTCAAATGGCTCTGAGCACTATGGGACTTAACATCTGTGGTCATCAGTCCCCTAGAACTTAGAACTACTAAAACCTAACTAACCTAAGGACATCACACACACCCATGCCTGAGGCAGGATTCGAACCTCAAGCGCCTAGAACCGCTCGGCCACAACAGCCGGCCTGGAAGTACATTATCCGATCAAAAGTATCCAGACAGCCATACGTTATGCAGAACTGACCACCAGGTGTCACGAGATTCGGAAGCGCCGGTAGAAAATGAGGCTGGCTGTAGTGAAGCACTAACAGCTAAATTGGTCTGTCCAATATGTTCATTGACTTCGAATGTAAGACTAATTGTTGGGTCACACATGTGCATCATATGTTTCAGGAACATTTCAACCTTTCTAAAGCTGCGCAAGTCGTCAGTTTGAAACGTGACTATGAACGCTGAACCGTTCGAACACAGCTAAGCCAAGACCACGCAGACATCCTGTACTGACGGTCAGGGAAGTTGTAGACTTGGGAGGGTGATTGTAAACAGTCACATGAAATGAGCAGCAGAAATCACTTGTAAATTTCAAAGTGGCATCAGATGTCCAATTACCGGAATAAGTAAGCCGATGAATTTAAAAAGAATGGCGTACAATGATGGAACATCTCCTTGTAAAGCCAAATAGTCAACAACTATGCTGAACGTGGTGTAAGGATCGAACACTGGGAAATGAATGACTGGACACGAGTGACTTGGACTGATGAATTATGCCATATACTGTGGTAATCCGATGGAAGGGTTTCGGCTGAGCGGAACGCTATATAGTACCAACAGTGAAGTACGGACGAGGCAACGCTAAGATATGAGAGTGTTTTATGTTGTTTGGGTGTGGTCCCATTACTATGCCTAACAAAACGCTAAATACGGAAGGGTATGGACACACATTATAATATTGTGTTCTGCATAAAGTAGAGGATACTTCGGAAATGGTGATTCTTTGAATCAGCATGAAGATGCATCCCGTCATAAATAAGCTTCTGTTAGGCAGTGGTTTGTGAATAGAATTCTTCTCCAGAGCCTCGACCTGAATCCAGTGACATTTTTGGGATGAGTGGGAACGTCGACCTCGTTCCAGACCCCAGCGCCCAAGATCATTGCTTTCTTTGACTTCGGCTCCTGAGGAGGAATGTGCCGATATTTCTCCACAGACATTCAAGCACTTAATCGAAAGTGCCCCCGTCAGAGTTTAAGCCATCAAAAAGTATGGACACACCACATATGAATGTTCACAAATTGCTGTCTGCCTTCATTTGATCAAACAGTGTAGTTTGTCAGGTTTTCAGGGGTTTTGCACATCTTTTCTTCTACAATTTCGAAATTTTGTTTCCGTAATATAATAGCATGATCAACAGCATCAATAAAGCCGTCTCAGACATATGGCAAAAACTGGTTATGTCGGAGCCTGGACAGCTCCCTTAGGTAGACCTTTTATTTTTTTCTGACTGATTGATATCTGTCCTTGATAATCTGAAAATTATGTTCAATGTAGAAGAACTTTTTCGATTATGTAGAAAAAATCAAATCATTAGTAATTTCTTTTACTTTTTAAACAATAGTTTGTGGTTGGTGATCTCATAGGCAGCAATCAGCACTATAAATACCACCCCAGTAATTACTCAAAACCATTTACCACAGAAAATCTCAACAACACAACAAAGAAACGTAAAAAATTGTGAAGCAGCAACCTTAGGCAACATCCGAGTAGATTAAATCAACAGCATGAGAAGAAAATGGACAACGGTATTCTTGAACAGGATGACAAATTAAATTACAAAAAATCTGTAGGACAGCTCTAATGATAAAGTTTTTGAAAATGTTAACAGATATCACACAGGTAAATGTCTTGAGAATACTGCATCCAATTCGATCATATTACAATATTAGCGGTTAACATCTTCAGTTTGCCACGTCATTTAAATTCCAAGGGGTAACGCTACAAAAAACAGGTTAAATAAATAGTAGGAGAGACTAATATTTGGGAGAGTTCTTGAGAACCACAGAGCGTTGCTCGAGATTAGTGCGCGAGACAATACAGAGCTACTCTGCACGATAGTCAGGACCTCTGGCCTCTTAGTATACTTACTAAGAGCCATCAGACCAGTCTATCTTGCATTTATAAAATCTGAATTTGCATACATGCAAATTAATGTCATTTTGCTCCCGTATTACACTTTCATGCAAAGTAAGTAAGCGGATGCCGTTCACCGGAATGTAAATGATTGGGAGTAGGATGCTTGCATATCGTAATTCTTTTCATTTCACGTAGGACACAAGACGGAACTTTTGAGGAGGCTAGCTGCTCACAGTAGTGGCAAACTATCAGAAAAGAGGATGAGTGGAGGTAGGGGAAAGGGCCCATTCGGTCACTGGCAGCTGTGAACAGAGTCCCAGTCGTCTTCCTCTTTTGATGTCTGGTCTCAGGGGCCAGAGCGATGGACGCTCGCTATTTGTACAATGCCTTGGGGCTGTGTTGTCACGAGAGCCCCATGTTTTGATTAGGAACGCGCCACTTCGGCACCACAGCTGTGACATAGTTTGGGGTGTTCTGGAGAAGTGGTCGAATAACTCCACGGGATAGCCGACAGAACGGCGCCGCACGTACCTACCTTGTTATCATATTTAATTGGCGCCCGTCGTCAGAAAGCTACCCGCTCAAAGTCCTGGCGGAGGCTATGATAGGCTGATCGACTGTTACGTCAGCACACATTTGAAGTCACCATCGGGAATTGGCGGGAAAGAATGGATCTGGCACCTAGTTTGAAGGTGTACGGAAGTGGCACTCTAGACTAATTTGTTGTAAGTCCATAACTGGCGTCAGTTTTGTTTATCGGCGACGAATGGTCCACATCTGGCGTTAGTTGAGTGGTCGCTCTCAGGACACGGGGCGGAAGAGATTTTGGGGAGTTGTTGGATCCTGGCCGCCACAGGAGTCGATCGCGCACTTTGCCGCCCTTTCTGCAGAGTATTTTCATTCGCCGTTTCACATCCAGTTTTATGTTCCCTTTTATTTATTTTTTATCGATCTTACACGTTTCACCTCTTCTTTTTGCTTCCCCTTCTCGTAGTTGAGAAGAACAATGGATTCCATGCAGTATCGTTTGTAGTAGGTTCTTGTTGACAACATTTCTGTCACTTGGCTATTTACATGTTCGGTTTAATATCAATATACATGATCGTTCCATGTATGAATTAATGAAATTTGTTTTCCATTCAAAGAAACTAAATGTAAGTATAAATTTTTAGGACGGCATTTAGGTGTTAAATAGTCTCACCACAATCCTTTCCCATCATTTTTGGTGGGGAACACTGATCATTTAATTTAATGAATAAATTTTGTGAGAGGCTAGCCCCCTCATTGTACTATTGCGTCACATACCCAATTAGGTGGGATTCGCGTGACAGTGATTGTGTCCCCGAACTTGCTTATCAGTTAAGAATCCTACGACAGCAAACAGGCGCCTAAATTCCAACCTATTATGTACTACTGGTCCGGTTTTACGAGTGTTTGTACACTTGGGCCAACACTAAGACTACAGGAAGAATTCTGCTGTCAAACGTCGACGAAAGAAAGAGTAGTTGGAAAGAAATACTGAACGCCACCAAGATGGAAAGAACCGTTGGATGAAGTGACAGAAATAGAGATTAAATTCTATTTGGAAAACATGCCTGGTCCAATATTACATCTGATTTTGGCAGTGCTTTGGGACACTTGCGATAAATTATGATAGAAGGTATAGGAAACACTCCTTCAGAATTTGGACGATCGCTGGGGGAAACGAGAATCAACCAACCGATAAATCAATGAGGTAGGAGACATACCCTCAGATATACGGAAAAATAACGTCATCCCCAAAATCCTAAAGATACGACGGACAGATAAATGAGAGCATTATGCCACAGTCAACATAAAAACTGATGCATTGAGATCGCTGATACGAATAATACACAAAAAAAACGAACAAGTGCAAGTAGGACTCGCTCTTTGAGAGTGATGTACAAATTTAGTTATGCATGTCCGTAGTGAGTTCGTGGGTATCAAACTAGGTGAAATAAACGGCCATATCTTTTGACTGAATTGGCTTACTTGGTTTATGCTTTTACATCTGCAAGGGAACGTAGACTTTAGTATCTGATATAAATTTCAATTTTATACCTATACACGTTTGTGAGAAAAGGTGTCTTAAAAGGAGGACAGACAGACGGAGGAACAATAAATGGAAAACAATATTTTTTATCTGCTATAGTTACAAATCAAGAATTTTCGAATGTTTCTTTTACTTGTACTGTGAGATCTTGCTTCTTGCTAAATTTCACGATTCTGAGTCAACGGGAATTACCGTGCAAGCTTTGATGACTGAGTTTGCGAGTACCAAAATTATTACAAAAAAGCTATACTTTGATCGCATTTACTTAGAAGCTTAAATCTTTTACAACCCCAAGAGCCTGTAGATCTTAGCACTAGATATACACTTCACCCTCATATCTCTTTTCGTTTCTGAGGGAAAGGGATCTAAAGAGACGAAAAGACAGACGGACAACAAAATTATCTTATGAGGATTCCGTTTTTACCGTGATGTCGAGATTGATAGTGGAAGTAACACTTAAGGAAAATCAAAACATTTACATAGAATCTGTCGTCCTGATAAAAGCGTTCGACACTGTAAAGTGGACTAAGATGTCGGAAATTCTCAGAAACTTAGGTGTTAGCTATAGGGAAAGAAGTGTAATACACATACATCAAATAAGGATGAAATGATCTGATGTATGATTAATGAGAATTTTCATTAGATATGATGCAATACTGCGGCAACGGGAGATATTGTCTATTAACAAGATGTCGAAGCAATAAGAGAACGGGGAACACCATATTGACAGCAGATTTGAAATGCTGCTATAAAAATGTGTCAGATACAGCAGAGACGTTCTTGGAAAATATAGCATCATCAATAAACGGAATTTCTCATAAAGCCGGAACAGGTCTCTTGCGTTAGCGCTGGAATAAAGTAGAATTTATATATTTTAGTCCGTTTATTCGTATCGATGTTATGGAAACAATACATATGTCGCGGAGTGACAGTAAGGTGCTTGCATCCATATGAGATTCTCAGAAGATTTTTCAGTAAAAGTATCAGAGGTCTTGAGCAGTTATGGAGTTTAAATTCCCTAATAAAAAACACAATAAACACTCTGGTTAGCAATTGTGTGTCATCCTCGATAGTTGGACACGTGTCATATTATAATATTTAGCATCTTTAAAGCTTACTGTTTAGCTTTGAGGGATGCTGAACATCGATAGCCATACAGCAACAGCTGCTTATGCTGTGCCCATCAGTAACAAATAATTTCCGCCCACTGATAAAGGTTTGTGAATTATCCTTGCTGTTACGTAGGGCACGTGCTGGGCGTAATATTTGAGTTATCGCAGTCGGTCGACAGCGTACCTGAGACACAGACGCGTTTAGACATGTATGCCTCAATACAGCCGGGATAAAAACGCAGCCACCTCGGGAATGTATCCAGTCTAACTCTTCGCTTTCCATTTCCATCATATCTGAAGTTTCAGCTACATACAGGCTTTTTCTTAATCGAAGTGTATAAGAGGTGTTCAAAAAGAAACGAGCCGGAGGCATTATTACAGAAACCAGTACGAGTATGTTAGAAGTACTGACCCGAGCTGTTGAGAATCGTTTGTCCCTATGCTGACGTTATTCTTTGACCAAGGGGCCCCTTCTGATTCACTTCCTGCAGCACGGGACAATAGTGAACGCCAAGCGTTACTCGCAAACCTTGACCACCCTTCGCCAAGCGATCAAATCAAAACGACCAGGCAATCTCACGTGCGGGGTCATTCTGCTCCACGACAGTGAGAAGCCTCATACGGCTAACACAGCCGCGGCACACTTGCATAAAATCAAATGGCAGGTTCTCGGCCTCCCTCCATATAGTCCGGACTTCTCTCCCTGTGATTACGCCATTTTTGGTCCCCTTATAAAGTCTCTGAAGGGCCAACGATTCACCTTGGATGACGACGTCAAGCTGTACGTGCGGAACTGATTAACGTCACAATCCCGGGAATTTTATGAGACAGCCATTCACTGCATTGCGTCAAAGGTGCGACAAGTGTCTCAACAGCCAGGGTCGATACTTCTAACATACAGGTACTGGTTTCTGTAATTATGCTTCCTGCTCGTTTCTTTTTGAACGCCTCTTATACACTTCGATTTCGAAAAATCCCGTATGTCGATGATACTTCAGACATAATGGAAATGGTACGCGAATAGTTAGACTTGACATATTCCCGAGGTAGCTGAATGGAGAAACTGATGTGGAAAGGAGTAACTTAGCACTGTCGCTAATATCTCCGTGTCATTATTACAAACTGGTTCCTTCTGCCCATTCCATTTGAAACCAGAAGCGTACACGGACGAGAAGATTAATTTCGGAAATGCAGCTCTGTCTTCAGACAAATGAGGGAAATAGAAAAGTAACGATCTGACGAATTTAGGAGATTGCAACCAGCAACCTTTGTCTCTCTCTTTCTCGCTCTCTTATTTTTTGTTTAAGATCTAATTACTAGAGAGTGCAAACAAGTCGCGACACGGGGTAAAGGACACACACTCCAATTCCACTGTGTGAATTGCATGTCGGAGCCAGGGGAGTGCAGTCGCCTGTTTTAAAGCTACGCCGGTGAACGAGCTCCGACAGCTGAATGAAACGCACGGCTGCTCTCCGTGCAATTGGGAGATATCGCCGCAGCTGACCTGGAAGCGGCGACTCCTGCACAGCAAACTGGTGGCTGCCTGTGGTACTTGCTGGACATGCAGACACCACTTGACAGAATTATGCATACAGTACACCACTCGAATTTCGTAATTTACTATCGGTTAATTCATCAACGGAAACATTCACTCAACAGAGAGAATGTGAAGCTTTCTCGCTTCATTGTCGGTAATGGGTAGGTTTTGTCCAAATGTTGCGTCCTGACTAGGACAAGAGATGAAAATATAAATTCCACTTCCAAAGAAGGTAGATGCTGGCAGATGCGAATATTAGGGGCGAAACACTCAGTGGAAGAGATCGTGGTAGCAAGGTACTGTTACGATTTTTTTACGAAAGAATGGAATGCCTTATGGAAGTCTATTTGGGTTCTGGAGAAATGTAGGAATATGGGAGGCTATAGTGACACATCTTAGAAGATAGGTTAAAGAAATGCAGGCCTACGCTTACAGAATTCGCGGATACAGGTGGAAATCTCTGTAAAGGCTTGGGAATTTACACCAAAATTAACATTGTCTGCTGGAACAGTTGTTTAAAGTGTATATGGAATAGTAAGAGATCCAGTACACTGCCAATGGCGGTCAAATGGTATCATATTTCATATCAGTAGCACAATACATAACGAGACAACTATTCAGGTGGTAGATGGTTCAAATGGCTATGAGCACTATGGGACTTAACATCTGTGGTCATCAGTCCCCGAGAACTTACAACTAATTAAACCTAACCAACGTAAGGACATCACACACATCCATGACCGAGGCAGGAATCGAACCTGCGACCGTAGCAGCAGCGCGGTTCCGGACTGAAGCACCTAGAAGCGCTCGGCCACAGCGACCGGGTCAAGGGGTGCAGGCAGAGCTCACGATTCGCAGTTTCGTGCTCACTGTCGATGGGGCTGTTTGTTTTGGAGCCAAGTGAAAGGCGTCTGCCAGAGGCTCTGTCGATTACCACATATTTCTGAGGCTGTATTATAGGGTGCAGAATTGTAAGATTTCCTTTTGTAAGTCACGACTGCACCACACAGAGGAATCAACTACGCTGATACCACAGTACATGCTGACTGCACGCCATACAAAGAGACCGAAATTTGATCTTCTAAAGGCAGAAACATTGCCAATGTAAAAATTTCAACTAAAAACTGCCGAAGAATTGGCAACAAAGTTTCTGATTTGCCTCCCACTGGAAATCAACAATATTAGTTGATGTAGACTTTAACCTACTGAGGCGGCCGGAGTGGCCAAGTGGTTCTAGGCGCTTCAGTCTGGAACCGCGCGACCGCTGCGGTCGTAGTTTCGGATCCCGCCTCGGGCGTGGATGTGTGTGATGTCCTTAGGTTAGTTAGGTTTAAGTAGTTCTAAGTTCAAGGGGACTGATGACCTCAGAGGTTAAGTCACATACTGCTCAGAGCCATTGGAACCATTTTTAACCTACTGAATGTACACTGGGATGTCTACGAATACATTCCAGTTGGTACGGACATAGTCAAACAAAGAATATCCTAATGCTTTCTTCGAAAATTGTCTTGCGCAGCTAGTACGACAACCCATGAGCAATGGGAATATTTTAGACCTTGTAACTGAAAATATCCTGACCCCATCCACAATTCCAGTATAAAGATAGTGGTCAGTGATCATTACGTAATTATAGCGACAATGGATGCTTAAGTCAATAGATTCATCAAGAAGATATACTTTGTGCTATAAAGAATGCATAAGCAGTTGTTAGCATCCTACTTAGACAATGAATGGACGTCATTGAAATCAGGATCAGAATAGTAAACTGATGGACGTACAGCTGTTCACAGGTCTACTACCATTGCAATAGAATCAGAGAACACGCTCGGTTGCCCCTTCTGTTCCATTCATCGCCAGCAGATCCCTCTTCTACAGCTACCGTGTTGGACACAGTGCTACAACATGCTACTTGTCGCCAAATGTATTCTGGATATTATAAGACAGAACAACATCAAGCTATGAAAAATAGGGCCATATTTTTCGCGAGGCAGAATTAATCAGTACAGCAAGAATCGTTTCTTAACTTTTGGCAGGACCCTCGGTTTTCGTTAAACGAAAAGAGAAAGAAAGACTTAAAAGTATAATGGGGAGAAGTGATATCGTTGCGTGGCTTTACCGATTTTTAAGAGACATTGTTGAAGTACCCTTTGAAGACATTGTGTGATTCGAAGAAACATAGATTCCGTTAGAAAAGATTGGACAGGTGAGAGTATAATGCGGAAGTGCTCCCGTGGGAAAGGGCGCAAGAATTATGGTTTTGCCTGCTGGAATTTCATCTGGTTTCGTACCGAAGTGTCCCCTTGTTTACAAATCGAGAAAACGCGTGACTACCACGAGGAGATGAACCACTATAGTTTTCCGAAATGGTTCGAGGCGCAGTTATTGGAAAACTCAAGAACTGCGCCCACTCATCGACGAAACGGCATTGTTCTCTTCGGCGCTCCACAGTGCTTCGCTGTCAGATACTTCGGTATCCTAGTAAAGGTATTGTTCCAATACGATGGACGTAGAAGAACTACGGGCAAAGATTCAGCTCACTGAAAATAGTGCTTTGAACAAGCATATTCCGAGTAAGTGGATTAATTGTGGAAGAGACCCCTGTGGTTTGTTAACAACATTCCGAAATTGCTGAAAATGCGTGGACAGTTGCTCTCCCGGTTCAAAAAAGAGCACCGCAATGTCGGCAGCCGAAAGTTAGCAGAAATTCAAGTGCCTAAAAGAAGATCGATCCGTGAAGCATGCAACAACTTCTGCCGTCATACATTAGCAGAAGATCTTCCAGAGAAATGTAGAAAATTCTGATCCTACTTAGAATAACTAAATAACTAGAAAATTCTGATCCTACGTAGAATAGCTAAATAACTATGCATTTCGAGGGCTTCTGTTCAGGCACACGTAGTCTGATGTGGCAATAGACGACACCAAAAGGTAAACTGAAGTTTTAAATCTCGCATTTAAATAATTATTTGAGTAGGGGGATCATACAAATGCACCATCCTTTGACCACCGCACAAACGCCCGTTAGTAGCACCATAGGTGTACCTGGTGTTAAAATGCAGCTGGAAGAGCTGATAACAGGTAAATCGCCAGGTCCACATGGAATCCCAATTCGGTTCTTCGACACTGGTCCCATTTATTGTAAATCTCTCGCCCAGCGGTAAGCTGTAAGCGACTGGAGAAGAAGGTGCAGGTGGCGGCCCCGCAGAATTATAGATCCGTATCCACAACGTCTGATGTGTAAATCTTGAGTGCGAAATAATGAAATTACTTGAGAAATAGAAAATCTTACATGCACAAACGTACACAGATTTCGGAAGTGTCGAGTGTGCGAAACTCTTTATGTCCTTTTCTCACATGATATCCTGCGAACCATGAATGACACAGCGCCACACTGCAGACAATAAACGATGGTCGGAGAACATGGAATAGGTTTTCAGGTTTGTGAATGACTCCAAGAAATCTTAAGTAATAGATACAGGTATGCTGTCCTGGCTGACCTGTGTTCATAGGAGACAAACGTAATTCCAGGAGAACTCCAGAGAAGTATAATATCAGCGCTGCTGTTCCATAGACACATAAATCATCTGACGCACCGGGTGAACTGCAATCCGCGACTGCTTGCTAATGCTTTAGTGAGCGGGAAATTGTCTTTGAGTGACTGTAGGAGGATACGAGATGAATTGAATATACTTTCTATTTTATACTCAAGAAGTAAGTTAATGAAGGTGAGTAAGGAAAACCATTGTACAGTTTTATCAAGTGTATTAAATTCCTGGGCTAAAGTTGCAAAGCCACACTGAATGGAACGAGCACACATGTTCGATAGCACGGAAGGCGAATATTAGACTTAGCTGTTGCGAAGTTAGTAGAAATGCGTAACTCTTCTGTGTAGGAGATCGCATAAACACGTGCGTTACCCATTCCTGGGTACTGCTGGAGTATTTGGGATTCAAACCAGGTCGAATTAAAGTAGCACATCGAAACAACTCGTAATCGTGCTGTTGTATTTGTTAGCGGTAGGTTCCATCAATACGCGAGTGTCACAGAAATGCTCCATGAACTCAAATGGGAATCCTTGGAGGGAAGAAGACGCTCTTTTTGTGAAACATCGTTTGAGAAAGTTTAGACAACTGGCATTTTCGACAGATTGCAGAATGATCCTAATTCGGTCATCATACATCTTACGGAACGCTCGCGAAGACAGCATAAGAGAAATGAGGGCTCGTGGGGAAGCATATTTCGAGTGGAACAGGAGAGGGAATGACTGATAGTGGTAAGAGAACACTCCATCACGCATCGCTTGCTGGTTTACGTAGCACATATGTAGATGTAAATATAGGATGGAGTGAGACATGGTTTTAACCAATCCAGATGTTATTCAGGCTTTAACCTCCTGGGATCCCTAGTACAGTATATTGTACTTCAATTTTAAAAACTTCTCCGCCAGATGACAGCATGATATCGTCTTTCTCTCCTTGCTCAACAGTTGCTGCTGACATCTGGGAAGCATTTTTGAGCTTTTCTTTGGTTCAGAGTGTTTCTTTAAAGCATCAGTTCAGAAAATGGCAGCAACGACTCCACACCATGAAAGAAACATCCTTCGAGGTAAGTGTCAAAAGTTCTCGCCTTAGTTTTAGCAGATATAACAAAGCAAGACTTAATTGTTGAGGCTTTCGTGGCCACTTGTTGACAAACTGCCTATTGGCTTCTGTCTCGGGTTCTTCGGCCGACGTTCATCTAATGATTTTTCTGACGTTTCGCCATGGGTAGTCCTCTCAGTCCAGTGGTGGCCAACTTCTTCATGGAACAATTCGAAGCACAGGCACTGGACTCGGCGACTTGCAAACCTAAGGTGTGGTACAGGTACGTCGATGATACTTTCGTGGTGTGGAGCCATGGTGAAGAACAGCTCAGTGACTTCCTAAGACACTTGAACAGCCTCCATGCCAACATAACATTTACCATGGAAGTAGAAAAGGACAAGAAACTGCCATTTCTAGATGTTCTGGTCACAAGGGACGGCGAAGATCTGGGACACAGCGTGTATCGAAAACCGACTCACACGGACCGATACCTGCACAAACTGTCAAACCACCACCCGAGCCAGAAAAGAGGCATGATTAGTACGCTCGTAACGAGAGCAGGACGAATATGTGAGCCGCAACACCTCAAACGAGAAATGCAACACCTGGAAACTGTCCTGAGGAGCAATGGTTACTCCACAAATTATATTAGAAGTGTAACAGAGCCCAACCCTCGGCGAAGTAAGGAACCGGAAAAAGAATTGTCGCGTACGGCCTTTCTGCCATACATTCCCAGAGTGACGGACAGAATCGGCCGTATATTACGCAAACATGGCGTAAAGACGATTTTCAAACCGACAAGGAAGATCAAAGAGTGTCTTAGATCGGCGAAGGAGAAAAGAGACCCACTTGCAATGTCGGTGAATATACCGCATACCATGCACATGCGGAAAAGTTTATGTCGGAATGACTGGACGATCCATTAACACCAGGATCAAAGAGCATAAGCGACATTGCAGGTTGGGGCAGGTGGAGAAATCGGCCGTGGCAGAGCACGCACTGAATGAGACCGACCATGTAATTAAATTCGCCGACACGGAAGTTCTGGCTGTAGAGAAGCACTATCACACGCGCTTGTTCAGAGAAGCTGTAGAAATACAAAAACACGCGAACAGTTTGAACAAGAAAGAGGAAAGCCTTAAGGTCAACGGATCCTGGCTTTCCGTACTGCAGCGAACGACCGTCGCAGGTAGCAAGAGGAGAACCGCACCGGAAATGACCGCGGAGAAGCCCTCGGACGTTGGCGCGCCAGGTACATATAGCCTGCGCCCGCGAGCTCGGCTCCAGTTCACCACCGGCAATGGAGGGTGAAGCTTTGACAATGCCAGCCACTCGTGCTGGCGAAACGTCAGAAAAATCATTAGATGAACGTCGGCCGAAGAACCCGAGACAGAAGCCAATAGGCAGTTTGTCAAAGCAAGACTTTGTTATATATGTCTGAGGATTATTTTAAGAAGAAAATAATAATTTTTGTGTTCAGTTTTACTGGAGGTAATAACATTAACAATCTAGTGGTTCTGTATCCTGTATTTTGGGACTCAGCTCAACTGATCTCATTAATTAAATTTTACATTACTGTTTCATATGCGAAAATTGATTAATTGATGAAAGAGTATATTAATTAGTAACATGTTACTAATATTGTTAATAATCGTAATAGTGACCATTACATTAAAATATGTAAATATAATAGTGGTAATTACTTTTATTTCCGATTATGAAATTTTACCACATCAGGAATTCCTAGACCGCTGTGATGATTTTGAAGGAGATGCTTCTGATGGTGGTGATGTTTCAGAAAATGGTAACACCAGCGCAATAGTGACTCCGCCACTACAACAGAATATAAAGGAAAACCAATCTGAGAGTGAAGAATCAGAGGGGGGAATCTGATATAACATTTGTAGAACAGCAATTACACAATAGTTTTACTGTCCCAAAATTCTGCTAAGATTACCAAAGATTTTTCCCATTTTGTAGTAAGTGCTAATGTATGGACAGATAACATGCATTCAAATAAATGAAATTGTAAGTTCCTCTTCCGACTGCGCCGAGGTGTCACTGGTGAAGAAAATCTTTCAGCCCAGCTTCAGTAACAATTTTTCAACCAACACTGCCTCCAACAGGCACTAGGAATTACAAATTGATTATTTTGGACATATTGCCACTAATAGTTGAGGAAACCTGTCAAACGTACACTAAAGTGAATGGAAGGTCTTTAGGTTTAGATTTGACTGAACTGAAGATGTTTATTGACAGATGCCTGATCATGAGCTGCTTACAGTATCCTATTATCAGTATGTATTGGGATAACAGATGGAGAATACGCTACCATTTTCCGATACTAGTAGTCTGAAGCAGTGCTGCCAAACGAACCAAATCCTGTTAGTCTTAAAGTGTTTGTTCTTGCAAATACCAACGGACTTGTGATAGATTTTACATTTTAACAAGGGAAGACCACATACCCTGATTTTACTAATCAAGGATTTGGCTTAGGTGAATCATCTTTAAACCAGTTGAATAAAAGTCTTAGCCCTTGACATTCAGTATATCATGACATATTTTTCACCAGTCTGAAGCTGATACATGAGCTTCAACTGGCACTATCCACCAAGACAGGATACCCAAGGAATCAAAACTGAAAGCTGACTGGTAGCTTACTAAGGAAGACAGAGGGTCGTCAGATATGCTTTCCCATTATGATGGAAATATATGTTCAGTTAAATATATGGATAGATAAAGTGTAATGCTAATGTCTTCTGCCCATGGTGTGCACCCAACAGACAAGTGCTTACAGTACAGCAAACAGAATAAGTCTCAGCTTGAAGTCACCAGACCAATGGCCATCCAAGCATACAGTGCTTAAATGGGTGGAACTGAGCTCTTCGACAGAATGATCTCACACTGTTCCACGAGAGCCAGAACCAAGAAATGGACTATCAGAACTATATTTCATTTGATTGGCACGTCAATATTTAATTCTTGGATACAATTCAGAACGTACCAAATTCAAAAGAAGGTAACTTCTGAAAGTATTCATCAACTTAGGAAGTACAAACTTATGCTCGGAGAAACACTTCTGCACAGTGATATCGAGGAAGCTACAAATAATGCAGAAGACAGTGAAAAGTCGAATAAGGACAGCCAAGTACAAAATGAAGAAAAGTGCCTGTTCAACTTCCTCACGAAAATGTTAGAAGATCAAAATCTGTACACATGCCAGCAATTTCTGATGTTAAAGACTGGCAAAAATGTAGAATACCAGATTGCAGGGAAATAACAAGAACACAATGTGCAACTTGTAACATTTTCTTGTGCCTGACAGCGAAAAGAAACTGTTTTAAAATGATTTACGAAAAATAAACTCCCATGAGTGTGTTATACGTTTTGTTTAATGTGTATGTTACTTTTTTGAATTATACTAAAATGTGTGTTTCAACATACGTTGGGCCATTTTATTACTTTCAATAAATATCTCTGAATAATATTACAGTTGTTTACTACTGATGTCATTAGTGAATTTTGTCTATCTTTCTTTGTACAGAGTCCCGAAGTACAGCACACTATACTCATTTCATGAGCATTGTAAATAAAAGATTTTTCAGCATTTTCCTACTAGTTTTAGGCCTAAAGGAACACAAATATAACAATTTCGCTTACAATGTGTACAAAAATGTGTCTGGGTACCAGGTGGGTATAATGGGCAAGCTGTGAAGGAAACCAAGAGAAATTTGGAAAGGCAGAAGAATCTGAAACACTGATGGAACCGTAAATCTGTCAGCGACAATAGGAATGGTTCAAGTGGCTCTGAGCACTATGGGACTTAACTTCTGAGATCATCAATCCCCTATAACTTAGAACTACTTAAACCTAACTAACCTAAGGACATCACACACATCCATGCCCGAGGCAGGATTCGAACCTGCGACCGTAGTGGTCGCGCGGTTCCAGACTGTAGCGCCTAGAACCGCTCGGCCACCCCGGCCGGCTGTCAGAAACAGGAAAGGACTTTAAGCAGTTGTTGGACCGTATGGAAAGTGTCTTAGAAAGAGGTTATCAGATCATTATTAACAAAAATAAAACAAGGTAAAGGGAATGCAGTGGAAATAAATCAGGCGATGCTTAGAGAAATACATTAAAAATTCTGCCATTCAGTAGTAGATGAGTTTTCCTTTCATGTTAACAGCAAAATAACTAACAATGGTCAAAACCAAGAGGATGTAAAATCCCCACTGGAAACACCACGATAAGCATCTGACAAAAACGGATATTCGACACCGACGTACGTTAAGTCCGAATATGTGATATGTGTTTTTTTTACAGAGATAAACAGTTAAGACTAGACGAGTTGATATTGATCTGTGGTAATATGGAAGAATGTTGAAGATTAGGTGGGTAGCTAAAATAGGTAATGAAGATGAATTGAATCGAAAGAGAAAATAAGTTTATTGCACATTGGGACTAAAGCAGTGGATTCGGACAGGACGAACTTCCGTGGAGAGCTGCGTGAAATTGGCATTGGGAACGAAGATCGCAACAGAAACAATTAGTTAAATCACAAACTAAATTCAAGGACGACACTAAATTTCGCAACATGTATTACATCATAGTAATGTAAGCTCAGTGAAATGTGGAACATTTGTCAGGTTACCTTCCATTCAGAAGGCTGTAGCACTCAGCGACTGTTATATTGATATGTAAATAATAGATTTCAGCACTCGGTCGTCCTCTTTAAATTTTGTTGGCAGATCTAGATTTCGGCTAGAAACTAGCAATTCTCAATGCACTATATTTTTTTTCAATGAACTGGGGATGAAGCCAGACTAACAGGCATTACATACATTGATCAAAAATGATAGTGCATTGAGAATGGCTAGTTTCAAGCTGAAATCGAGATCTGCCAATAAAATTTAAAAAGGACGACTGATAGCTGAAATCTATTAGTTACATGTGGAACATTTATAGGGAGAACTGCTAGATTATAGTACCGAAAGTAATAAAATAATGTGCAATGAGATGAACAAAAATGACACTTCTATTCAAAGACTAATTACACTAAAGTCGCTGCTATTCATGATGAGCCACTGGATATTATAAAAGGCCGGACATAGTCCTTAATCGGGTCTGTGATCACCATGGACGGCAACGAATCCTCAGCCAATGTGCTCCTCACTGACCACAAGGTTAGTAAAGAGTTCTTATGGTAGGGTATACCATTTCTGCAGCAACACGATTGACAGCCACTGGTGAATTGTTGGTGGATTTGGGTGTGCTGCAGTACAGTATCTCTCGCTAACTCTTCCCATCCTACGGGATATTAGTCGGAGATACGGGCAGGCCAATTCGTTTGCCGAATATCCTCTCGTTGACCGGTGAGTATTCCGTGTTCACAGATGGAGAGATCAACATTGCCATGCTACATAATGCCTCACCACTCCATAACACCTTGAGCACCAGAACGATCATGTTTGATAAATGCTGGACGTACCTTCACATGGCGATAGGTAGCAATAAGTAATGCTCCCAGAAACATTGTTCAACATGATCATTTTGCTAGTTCGGTGTAAGGTGGCATGATATTGCAGATCCTTGCGAACGGTACCTTCATCGGTAAACGAAAATGTGACACTGTTCTCCATGCGCGTCTTTTCAGACGTGCTTTCGGCCCCGACTTCATTCTGATGGGTTAAAATGCGCAACCGCTTCGAACGGTGCAGGTGGAGGAGTTCTTGGAACATGAAGATTCGCGGCAAATGGACTGACATGCCGGTTCCGCCGACATAGTCACAAACGAGCACGTGTGGGGTGCGTTGGGGAGACGTACCGTAGCACATCGATATGCACGAACGAGCATGCAGCAGTTGGCAGTTGCGCTGGTGAGGGAGAGCCGTGATTTTACTTTCAAAACCATTTCTTAAGAATTCACTGTATTTACTAGCGATTAATCAAGAACATTAACACATTTAATCACACTACGTGAGCGTGGAAGTAGTTGCGAGTGGGCAAGTGATGAAAACAAATTAAATTTCTTTCAACAATTGGAAATTTTATTCCTAAAAGCCCCTTTTTTTAAAACTGATTTAAAATTATAATCGGAAAGCACCCTCAAAGTATCAAGTTACAATTTTATTCAGAGGCAGGAAGAACAAATATTGACAGTATGAGCTTTCGGGCTGAGAACCTTGCCGCTGCCTTTTGACATGGCCGTAGTCAGGACCTCTGAAAGATTACACTGGTGCTAATCTGCAACACACCAGATTACTTTAAACTAAAAATTTCAATAACCCACACAAGCACATGAACTATGCACCCTGAAGGAGCATGGAAATGGTACAAAACACTAGCATTAAAAAAATTAACTTGCCACCGAATGTGCAATTCGATTTATAAAAATACTTTCACTGAGGAAGGGTGGCAACGTTATATACTAAAATGACCATTAAAATAAAAACCCATGAAATGCAGTCTTACAAAAAATAAACAAACATGCTCTACATTACGCATATTCCGCCTCTCAAGATGATAGGCAGGATAAAAACATATTTCAGGAATTCGGCCATTACACTTCAAGCAATAAATTCGTTAACACCGAGTCCGACAAACCTGACAGAGGCAGCTATTAACATACTAAGACAGACAAACAGACACTAACTGCCTAACAAATGCGGACGAGAGACAGACGAGCAAGCTGAGGACGAGAGACTGACCACGAAAACAAGTAGAATTTAACAAGTAAATGAAACAACATATCACGAATCACTTAACTTTTAATAAACTGAGATGTCTGATGAAGACCTGGCGCAGGACCCCCAAAACTCTCTCCCGAACCTTCCGCTGCCAGCCGCTTCAACGGACGCATGAAGGGGCGCCGATATCCCGTCACAAGGCGTCGCAGCTCGCACCGGCCAGACCGATGTCGTTGGTTGACTCCTGTTGCTCTCGTGTCGGCCGCGAAGCCACTACCCCTTGCTTTACGGCGCGTCCCAATGGACTGACGTGGCGACCTCACATGCGCCGACGCTCAAGACGTACAAGACATCTTGTGTCTCAGTGCGCGACCGAGCAACCGATCGATCGATCGATCGATCCAACCGCCAATGACCATTGCCTGAACAAACTCGAGCAGACTGGCGGCCTACCACATACTAGCACTCCGGACGACAGACAGACACTGACTGCCCCACACTGACCCGGCTGACCAACTGACCACACTCGCGAGCTCATAGCGCCCCTTAAATGCACGTGAACAGGCAACCTTTCCCCTTTCCCACCAGAGGGAGCACCAAAGCTGCGATTGCCACAGCGGCGCCACCGCCAGAAACGGAGGGTGACTGCTTCACACTACGCGCTGCGGTGCTCTCTTCAAAACAGCAATTTTTACCACGGCTCAGAGGGTAACGAACGCCTTTACTGATCTCGTTGCCAGCATGGGAGCGCGCAGCGGAGGACCCATTGTTGTTTGTGGTGTTCACACACGCTATTAAGATCCGGTTTGTAGTGTTCACGGGTCCATCGCGAACCACGGCTGATTTTAGTACAATTATTATCGTCTGTCCACATCACTGCGTATTTTTTCCAGTACCTACTGTATTGGAATGTAGGGGTCCTTTCCATGTACTATCAACTTTCATCGAGCTATGTTACTTGGCTGGGACACATCACCAAATTTTCAAATGTGTGTGAAATCTTATGGGACTTAACTGCTAAGGTCATCAGTCCCTAAGCTTACATACTACTTAACCTAAAGTATCCTAAGAACAAACACACACACACCCATGCCCGAGGGAGGACTTGAACCTCTGCCGGGACCAGCCGCACAGTCCATGACTGCAGCGCCCGAGACCGCTCGGCTAATCCCGCGCGGCACATCACCAAAAGTCATTAAGTTTTGCATACCATTATATAACTTCAGGCACTTTATCATTGTGTCCGTTTATGCTAATTCCACGCAGTGTTAATAATTTTGGTGCATTTGAATCGCACAGTATTATTAAATCCCAGTAATTAGGAAGCTCGATCCATGTACGCCCAATTACTTGTTCCAGACATGCTTCTTGCTTTCTATCAACGAAAGATTCATATTCACAATCAGTAAAATATTCCGGTCTATTACGCCCTGGCCGAATGGATTTCACATTAAAATCCAATGTTTCGTCCCGATCTGCGGAGGACATTTTCAGTGGGTATCGTAGGTTCTTTGAGTGTCCGATTCACACCCTGGGTCTCTACTGAAAATATCATGTCTTACCATTATATAATGTAACTGGAAGTAACCATTTCACTGTTACTAGTTGCTGGTTTCATCGTCTTCCCTAACAAATGCGTGACAGCTATTATCGCTTCCGAGAGTGCCTTAGGAAACCTAGCCTGAACGCTCCTCAAGTTACAACAGGTAAATTTTTTTCTAGGTTTTAGCAACTATATACACGTGTGAGGCGTTTACCAAACAAGAGAGTACATGGGAGTAAAATACTACAATTCTGGCCTCACTGTCATTCTAACCAACCACTGTGGAGGAATGAAAAACTATCCTAAGGGATAAGAGCCTCCACATTCTCAATCCTCCTGTGTAAATAATAATAGAGTTCCATGGTGTCCTTGCCTTGACGGCTCTACAGCAGGATAATATTGCAGCATGTAAGATGAGAGTGCGGTGCTACACTGGTAGTGAATACACCACCCTGACGAAGAGAAATTGTAATTACTATAGCCGACGTTGGTGCATCCGTGATCAAGGGGTAGTTTCTTTGATTGGCATTTGAAAAGCCCTCGTCCCAGGTTCGAACCCCAACATCACCTAAATTCTGAATAAAAATCATAAGAAAAACCAACAGAAGACTTCAAGCATAAGTAGACACCCTCAGTCAGCCAACGAAATTGTCAAAGGCGCTTGAGGGGTGGACTGAGGTTCAGGGCATTCTCTTGCCCTTGGAAACTGTCCCTAAGGCAAAAGAATCAGCAATGATCAATGGCAAGAGCATGCACAAGGCAATGAAAACCACTGCAATGAGGACACATTATGCTTCTCAATAGGAATTGTAGCCCTTAGTGGAAAAAAATATCGTTGGCTAAAGATTCCGAACTAGACAGACATTGGGATCTCTGGGAGCGAACAGTCAAGGAACAGGTGACCATGAGAAAAAGAGGGATTTATCTACGAATGAATAACGTTCCACGAGTCGGGGGTGGAATGCCAGAAGACTGAAAGTACAGGGAAGGTAGAGAATCAGAAAAAGGAAATGCAAAGGCTCAATCTAGATGAAGGGGGGGGGGGGTCAGTGATGTAAATGGAAAGATGACATGGATTTCAGATCAGGTGAGTATGGGATAATATTAACAGCAGCAGAAAATAGTTCAACAAGAGTAGGATTCATTATGAATAGTAAATCAGGGCAGCATCTGAGCTACTGTGAACAGTTCAGTGGTTCGAAAGAATCACCAGCAACACCGACAACGATAGTTCAGGTATACATGCTAACGTAGCAAGCTCATAATGGAGAGACAGAGAAAGTACGTGACGGTACGAATTCATTTCGTAAAGGAATATGAAAATCTAATTGTCATGGGGATTGGAATGCGGTTCCTGGGGAAGGGGTAGAAGAAAGGGTTATGGGAAAATATGTTCTTCGTACTAGGAGTGAGAGAGGAGAAAGGTTATTGAGTTCTGATATAAGTTTCAACTAGCAGCAGCGAATACACTGTTCCAGAATCACAGGAGTAGAAGGCATACTTCCATAAACTTGGGAGATATTAAAAGACTTAAGATTATGTCAAGTTCAGGCAGAGATTTCGAAATCAATAACTGGATTGTAAGGCGTACGTAGGAGAAGACAGACTCAGATCACAATTTAGTAGCGATGAACAGTGAGTTTAAGAGACTAGTCAGGAAAAATAAATGCGCAAAGAAGTGGGATACGCTAGTACTAAGGAATGAAGAGATACGCGTGAAGTTACCTGAGGGTATAGACACTCCAAGAGGGAATAGAATAGTAGGCAGTTCAGCTGAAGAGAAATGGACGTATCTAAAAAGGGCAATCGTAGAAGCTGGAAAGAAAAACGTAGGTACAAAGGAGATAACAGCGTAGAAACCATTCGTGAAAGAAGAAAAGCTTCAGTTGATCGGTGAAAGAAGAAAGCACAAAATTGTTCAGGGAGATTCAGCAATACTGAAATACAAGTCACATGGTAATGAAATAAATGGAAAGTATGGGGAAGCTAAGAAGGCTGCGAAGAAATCGAAAAAGAAATGAATGTTGAAAGGACTTTCTCATCTTATAGAAAAGACAAATCAACCTTCGGTGAAATTAAAGGCAAGGGTGGTCACATTGAGAGCGCAGTGGGAATTCCACTGTTAAATGCAGCGGAAAGAGCGGATAGATGGAAACAGTACTTTGACGGCCTGTATCAGGGGGAAGACTTGTATGATGTGACACAAAACCGAGCAGGAGCCGATATAGTGGACATAGGGCATCTAATACTAGAATCAGAATATAAAAGAGCTCTGGAAGACTCAAGATCGAATTAGGGAGGAGGGATGGGTAACATTCTGCCAGAATTCCTAAAATCATTGGTGGAAGCGGCAACAAAGCACCTATTCACATTGGTGTGCCAGGATGTATGAGTCTGCTGACATATCACCTGACATTCCCAAAACATCATCTACAATTCCGAGGAATGCAAGAGCCGACAAGTGAGAGAATTATCGCACTATTAGCTTAACAGTTCATGAATCCAAGTTGTTGACAAGTATAGTATACAGAAGAATGAAGAATAAATCTGAGGCTCTGTTAGAGGACGATCAGTTTGGCTTTCGCAAAGATAAATTCGTTAGAGAGGCAATTCGGACGTTGTAGTGGATAATGGAAGAAAGGTTAAAGAAAAGTAAAGAGACGTTCAAAGCATATATCGACTAGAAAGGCGTTGGACAATGTCACATTCCCAAGATGTTCGAATTTCTGAGGAAACTAGGGGTAAGCTACATGGAAAGATTAATAATGTACATTACCTGCAAGAGCCAAGAGAGGACAATAAGAGTGGACGATCAAGAACGAAGTGTTCGGATTAAAAAGTGAGTAAGGTAATCTATATATCGAAGAAACGTGTTGTAAATAAAAGAAAGGTTCAAGAATGGAATTGAAATTCAAGGTGAAAGGGTATCAATGATAAGATTTGCTGATGATGTTGCTATCGTTTGTGAAAGTAAAGAAGAATTACAGGGTTTTCTGAATTGAATGAACCGTCCAATGAGTATAGAAAATGGCTTGCTACTAAATCTCAGAAAGGGGAAAATAACGAGAAGAAGCAGAAATGTGAGCAGCAATAAACTTAACATCGAAGTTGGTTATCAGGAAGCAGATGATGAAAGGGACTTTTGCTATATACGCAGCAAAATCATCCATGAAGGTATGTGCAAGAACCACTTACAAAGCAGACTAGCACTGACATAAAGGGCATTCTTGACCAGACAAAGTCTGCTAGCATCAAATATGGTCCTTAGTTTGAGGAAGAAGTTTCTGAGAATGTATGTTTCGAGCACAGCATTGTATGATAGTGAGACATGGACTGTTGCGAAAGGCGGAACGGGTGACAATAAAAGCCTCTGAGACGTGTTACTACAGAATAATATTGAAACTTGGGTGTATTGATAAGGTAAGAAATGCGGAGGTTCTCCGGAGAATTTTCGAGGAAAGGAATTCTTTGGATACATCGACATGAAGGAGGGACAGCGGGTCTGTTATGACAGCAAGCAATAACTACCATGGTACTAGGGGAAGCTGAAGTGGGTATTAGCTGTAGAGCTGTACAGGAAAACAGAGATTGGACTATTTCCAGCAAATAATTCACGATGTAGGTACTAATTACAGCTATTTCTAGGTAAGTACTGGTGAAGAATTTGTGGTGGGCCGCGTTTATTCGTCTCGTGCGAAAAGGAAACTGAATGCTTGGGAAAAGGAAACTGTATTGATGTCAGTGAATAGGGATTCTGCTAGAAATTTTGATAATTACAGAGACGTTGCCCTAAAAGACAACATGATGACGCCACCGCATAGCAGGAGAAGTTTTTATGAAGGTGACAGCGACTGTGTAAGACCACGTACACGACTCTCTTGTAGCACAAATACCACAAACTGTGTTTCCCTTAAATCAATGTAATAACCCCAGCAGTATACTTGTTACGCACATGATCTCACATCGACTAATTGAACCAAACGAGATTGTGTATTGATTGCAGTGACAATAATATAGTAGCCTTTCAAATGCTTTTTATTCCAGTCTTTGATCACAATATAAAGATCAAAGACTGGAATAAAAAACATTTGACAGCACTGTTTGTACTCGCGACTACGTCGCAGATGGTAATAGTAGTCTTATTCACTGTTCCTCTACATTATGTGAGACGATTTTCAAATCAGTTGCGTCAAAGGAGTATGTTCGCCTAAAGTATTTGTAACCTCTGTTAAGCATGACGTCAAAGAAAAAAAAAGATTTAATCTTCATTAATTTTTATTTTATAAGATTAAATTTCAGTTCTGAGTAAAGGGATGGAGAGGAATAATATCTTCAGTAACTGTGACAGCAAACGTTCGTACGTGCATTCGCATATTTACCATCCATGTTCAGAATTCGTGAGGGTTTCCGATCAGCATTCGTCGCTGCACCCCGTATAGCAGACGCCATTTCCGAATGGTTCGTCTCGCAAGTCACCCGCTGCCCATAAGAGCGCCGAATAAATTAAGGGCTTTCCCGTCCGCAAACACAATTTGCGCTGTTTGCCGCGGATATTTCTGCCGCCTGCTGCGAAATCCTCAAATTCACATGAGCGTCCACTGACGGGATCGATGTAAGAGCACTATTTAAGATGTTCATACATTCAAAGCCCACCGCTACTTTGCGGTAATGTAATGACAATAAAGATATTAATTAAAAATCTTGGATGTGTGACACGCGATAAAATTACTGTAGTAACACATGATTGTTCTTCGATAGCTGTAGATGTGTAAATGCGACAGTTAATTGTGGATATGTGTAGGAGGATTGAGAAAATATCGGAAATCGGCTTGTGCGGGACACTTCCATGAGCACTAAGGATGAAACTCTTAAGGTACCACATGAAAAAGGCATGTTTAAAAAGAAATTTGAATAGAGTATGTAAGAGTTTTATTTCTTAAGTAAAGCTAATCATTAACCCAGTTTTGTCAGAAACCCATGTTTCTTTACTAGCCATGATCTCAGAGAGATAGACATTCATCGGATTTGATAACAGGATAACTCCGTCCGCTTTTACGGGGTTTACAATTTAAAATGGTTAACAAACGGCGGTGTAGATTAGATTAGATTAGTTTTACCTTCCATAGATCCGCGCTGAGGAGATCCTCGTGGATGTGGAACATGTCAATATTTTTTTAAGCTGAAATAATAATACTAATAGAATGAATATATATAATAAATCATTTGTTTCTATTAAAACATTCGTCAATGGAGTAGAAGGAGTTGGCCTCTAGTAAGTCTTTCAGGCTCCTTTTAAACTGATCTTTATTTGTAATTAAATTTTTTATGTTCCCTGGCAAATTATTGAAGATAAGTGTTCCTGAGTAGTGAACCCCTTTTTGAACTGAAGTAAGTGTTTTTAAGTCCATGTGCTGATCATTTTTCTTCCTGGTAGTGTATGTATGAACTGAGTTGTTTGTTGGAAAAAGAACATTTCTGACATGGTGTTATGACGGGTGAAGGTCACCTGGAAGAACTAGCTCAGACCCACACATCTATGAGTTTGTTGTATTACGTTGACGTATTATTCTAGAGAAAGTCTTTTCATTCATCAAAGTGGATATTGAGAAACAAGTCTAAGATACTAAAACTGATCATATCTGAAAGAGAGTGGTTAGTAAGTGTCTGTGTCTACGCTCAGAAAGTGCAGTATACCCCTAAGATCCTCTACTGACTTAAAAAGTTACGTTTTTTAAGTGTTATCTTAAGCTCTGTAGGAGAAAGTTGTAAAGAGAACCAAAGAGTTAATTCCTTTCTTCGTAATCAAAATAAATGTTTGTCAATGAAGCGAAGCTTCTGGAGTTTTGTAGAATTAATATTTTATATTGTTTTTCGTAAAAGAGTGAGTAAGATTATTTGTCTGATCAGTCTGCAACATTCAATTAGGTCATCCAGTGATGCGCTCCCATCTTTTTTCATTGACCTTGTACGAGTATATTCAAATGCTAATAACATTCATTTTCCAGAATTATTATTTTACTCGCATTTCACGGTGCTTCCATTAGAAATAAATTTTCCCATCGTCAATGGAACATGCTTTCTTGTCTCGATAATTAACTTAAGCGAAATCTCATGTCATTCGCAATATTTTACATCCTCTCACACAGAGAACTTTACACTGAAATGTTTCATCACTCAAGAAATGTGCATTCCAGACTGTACATTCCTTTTTTCGTACCTATAGATCACACTCTTGCTTTTTGTCTTTCATTGCGAATATTCCACCAACTGAATCATTCAGACATGTATAATTCCTTTCATCATTAGATATTTCATTTTTGAATCAAAATCATATTTCCTGAAATATCAAGATTATGTCCCTATCGGATACCTGCTTTCCATACTATTATTTTAATTTCATCTGCGTCGCTGGGTTAAAAATATCCAAAAGATCGTCCTGTTTGCATGGTCATATGAGCAAAAGAGGATGTTATGGGTCAAACCCACAATAAATCTAGCAAGGGAACCTCCCCATCGCACCCCCCTCAGATTTAGTTATAAGTTGTTACAGTGGATAGGCTTTGAAAAACTGAACACAGATCAATCGAGAAAACAGGAAGAAGTTGTATGGAACTATGAAAAAAATAAGCGAAATATACAAACTGAGCAGTCCATGCGCAAGATAGGCAACATCAATAACAATTTGAAATCACGTGCGTCGTGGTCCCGTGGTTAGCGTGAGCAACTACGGAAAGAGAGGTCCTTGGTTCTAGTCTTCCCTCGAGTGAAAATTTTACTTTCTTTTTTTTCGCAAAGTTATGATCTGTCTGTTCGTTCATTGACGTCTGTGTTCACTGTAATAAGTTTGGTGTCTGTGTTTTCCGACCGCACCGCTAAACCATGCGTATAGTAGACGAAAGGACGTGCCTCTCCAATGCCTCTCTACTAATTGCACGGTATTGCGGTGCGGTTGCAAAACACAGACACTAAACTTATTACAGTGAACACAGACGTCAGTGAACGAACGGACAGATCATAACTTTGCGAAAATAAAGAAAATATAATTTTCACTCAAGGGAAGACTTCAACCAAGAACCTCTCGTTCCGCAGCTGCTCACGCTAACCACGGGACCACGGCGCTCCTGCGCGCACAGTCTCCATAATGTTGGCTATCTACAACATGAACTACTCAGTTTGTATATTTCGCTTATTTTTTTTTCATAGTTCGACACAACTTCTTCCTGTTTTCTCGATTGATCTGTGTTCAGTTTTTCAAGGCCTATCCACTGTGCCAACTTATAACTAAATCTGAGGGGGGTGCGATGGGGAGGTTCCCTTGTAAGAAGTGTAAAACAGACACAAGAAATTGTGCTGCGATTTGCTTTTGATCCAAATGCCCCTAATTAGGAATGATTTTAGCTGTCATACGTCTGCTTTGAAATCTCTACTTTGCTAGCTACTTCGATCCTCAAACGACTGTGAACCTCTTGGTATATGGTACCTATAGATGTACCAGTTATTAGGGAGCCTTCCTGTTCCATTCGAATATGGAGCGCGGTTAGAATAAATGAGTATATGTTCACTATAATTTATCTAAGTTTCGTGTCCATTCAGAAGAGATACGTTGCTCGATTTGTATCTTATTACTGATTCTTCGGACTTTGTAAATAGGCATTCGTGGGATGGTTGCCATCTGTTTTCAAGTTTCTGCCAGTTCTCAATTTTTTCTGCGTCTCATTGACTAACAACAGTGGGCCCAACAAACCTGTGACCATCCGTGTTGTGCTGCCTTCTGTACGTTCAGTATTTCCGGTTAGCACTGTTTCGTATCGGTCCTATACATCTGCGCAAATTTCTAGGACTGCGCTAGGAGTGTATAGTAAGCAGTTTTATTTTCACACTCATTGTATTTGCACATTAAACCTAAGTCTGCCACCTGCTTTTCCTACGAATCACCCAGAGTGATATTCCCACTTCATATCCCTACAAATTGTTAGAAACGAGTATTTCTATTAGTATATTTATTTATTCTTTTCACCAGCATCTCAACTGTGACACATTCCACAAGAAAAGGATCGAAATATGTATGTGTTACTGCTTTAGGTTATATTGTCCTGGACAAAAGGCTGGCTAAGTTCAATGCTTTTGGGTTAGACTTGAATAAACATTCCTTAGTACAGGTGACTGGTAGTCTGCAGAGTCTAGTGACAGGAGAGTGTTTCTCCACGAGATCCCACCTCCACTTTTGTTTTCTGGACTTATCAACTTAAAAGAGAGACTTCCAGGTCGTCCACTGTTCGGTGTGGCAGAAAGAGAGATTATATCGGAACCGTGTTAATGTCCATTTGTTTCCAAAGTGTTTCCGAGATCTGATGCACTTATTTGGTATAATTACTATTAAAAACAGTCTTGATCACGATTTACCAAGACTGTTTTTAATAGTAATTATTTATAAGACATTGATCACTGCTGTTCCCGTAATGCATTCAAAAGTAACTTATTTGGTAGTTTTTGTTAATATAGAGTGGGAACTGTGTAGTTATTTTATTATAACAGCCGGGGAAACTGGCTTCCCTCAGTGAGTTGATATGAGATTGTGTTGTAGTTGTAACGAAGGATAAAATTTGAAGTAAAAGTTGTAAATTTTTTTTATTGAAAACATATTATGTTTATTTACAATACTTGTTAACGTATAAGAGGCAAAAAGAATATTAAAAATATGTTGTGACTATTTACAATACTTGTTTATAAACAACACCTTTCATTTTGTTATCCGCGGTACACATGTACAAATTTTTCGAATTTACAGAAAGCCACTTATAGTTGATCGCGAGAGAAGCGGGAGTCTTTGCGGTTGACGACGCAATATATTAAAGTCTGTCCTTGGGCTTTGCCAGTTGCAAAACTGTAGGCTCATTCGATTGAAAATTGCAGTCTTTTAAATAGGAATGGCAGTTCAGTAGAGACCAGTGGTATCCCGGGGATAAATAGTGTGTGTACTTTGTACTTTCCGGACTTAAGATCGGCTTCGATAGCTGTTTGACGATCACCCTTGTTCCAGCGCACAATTCTGGTGAGTTGAGATTTCTGAGTAGTGTGATGGGACGACAGTGTAATGGCATTCCTGGTACTTACAAAAAGTTTAGAAATTCTGTATGGAAGTTAACAGTTTCTTCAATCTTTAACAATCGTGTCGATTTATTTGCATATTCTCTCTTCACCGGGAGTTTTCTGTCGAATATTAAAGTTGATATCGTCGACAGCATTATTTTTAGATGCCAAAATTGTCTTTCACATAGTCAGTCCGGATTGGTATAGTTGTGAACAATGTTAGGATTTATTTGGTAGATGAGTTCGTTTTCAGAAGTTCAGAAATCATTGTTATTAGTCTTGTCGTCTGGTCAGTAGGATATGTGCTTTCAGTTGTTCAGTCAAATGTACTATTGTTTCGTCTTTCAATAGTTCAACTCTCGTATTTTTTGTTAGCTGCAGTATTTGAGTGTGCAGACAGAGATGTGATTTTGTAAGCATGCTTTGATCTTGTCTGCTGGTGATGACTTTAGGATAACAGGAAGTTTGTCGAAAGTCTCTTGAGATTCCTCGCAACCCTTGTAGTGTTCTGTCTACGGCTTCGAGGAATTTTTCATGTGCCATTGTGCGTTCGTCAAGAAGATGATTTTAGCAGTTGTTAGAATTTCACCCGTCCAGATGCTCTTGAGACTTTACATACAGGTACTTGTTCTTCGGCAATATTAAACGACAGTTGTAGGTCCTCCGTCCGTAAGTGTGGCGGCAGTGCTAGATGAAGCGGATGCAAGTACGCGTTGTTTAGCATGTATTTCTGCCAACAATAGACTTCTTAGAAACGTTTTCCCGGTGCCGCCTGGTGGACCCAAGTAAATAATTCCGACAATATTGTTGTCGGTCCGGTCTATGATAACGTTGTAAATATCCTTTTGATTTTCGTTGAGGAGAGGTTTGTTGTGAGCAATGTATTGAAGTAGTTCTTTGACGTTGTAGCTTTACTCTTTTGTAATTTCGAAGTTTAGCACACCGATAGCATGAGCATTTCATTGAAAATGTCGCTGAATCCGATGGTCAGTTCAGGATGATCTTGTCGGATTTGCTACCGTATGTCATCACTCATACTCTCTGTTAAAGAGTCCCATAGCGGTTTTGGATTCGATGGGTTACTTGTGATTAGAGCTATGGAGAATAAGACTCTCATTTGTTCAGCTGAGGCTGTGTGAGGGTGAGGCTTCTTGTAGTGTTAATTCCCGGTGGTTGTCGTTTTCCAGTAGTCCTCAGCGTTAGGATGCTTCTCTGAACGTCTGGCACAGGTAACGGTCAACGGTCTTCAGATCAGTGACACCGTATTTCATGTAGCAACATCCGGAAATACAAACATCTGGTGTCGTTCGGATGTACGGTGAATGCTTTTCGTGCTTCCTGGATGAGCTTATACTGGAATTCCTTGTTTTCGTCCTTCAAAGACTTTTCTTGTTGTGTTCCTAATCTAATAGGTAGGGATGTCGACATATAGTACTGTTTTCGCTAGTGGATCCCTTTGGCACAGTTGGTAAAAAACTGTTAAGGTTGTGTTCTGAGGTGGTGCGCTTGCAATTTTTCTTTCGGTGTCTTTTGTGAAGTTAACTCTCTATCCGTTCTCTAAATGTACTACCTAGTGAAGCACATTTGGTTCGCGTTCGTGTATGGGAAAAACCAAAAATCCACCACACGGCTTCATTAGTGTTGAAGTATGTTTCCATTTGGTACATGAGGATCTCGTCGTTTCTGTTTTGTTGTTCCCTGTCTTTGCTTATTTGAAATACTGCCAAGTCAGTGCCTTTGGTCACATACTTACAGACATATGTCGTGGATTCTACTGAATTGTAATATTATATGTTTATGTGTGCTTGGAACATTTTGGAAAGTAGTGTGTTTTATAGTACCACCCATTCATCATCTATTTTCAATTCGTTGCTGTCTCGTATTTTGCTGTGAAACCACCGTTTTTTGGTGACCGTCTTCTCTATTTGGGGTAGCCATCAACTTCGGTTTGTGTTTCGTCCAAGTAGTATTTTAGGTATTTTTTTTGTAGATTTTCCGCCACCCATACACAGCGAATCGGGATTTAATGGCCCGCATGGTCCGTGAACCATATGTTTCACTACTATGTGGTGCAGTTCCGGGTCTTCTTGTAAATTGGGAAATTCAGCTTTGATGATATTGTACATATCTGTTAATGAATACCTGTCGTGTAGCAGTATGAGATTGTGTGAGTGAGGCAATCTTCGTTTCTGCCATTAAATTGTGTAGATCTAGCATCTAACGGTTCCAAGGATATGGTATTTTATGATGAATTAGATAATTCTCATTTGTTTTTGTCGCAAAACTCGGGCTTTTATGTCGTATCGATGCATGGGGACCTGTCCATATAACAGTTGTTCTTTAATTTCTGGTCACAACGAGTTGCATGTGAATGTTATGAAGAGGTCAGGTCGTCCCCATTTTCTTGTGTACTTCATGGCGTCTTCAGTGTATTCAAGTATCCTATGTAGGATGAAGGTAAGCTTACCATTGATCCAATTCGTCACTGCATCTGTCAGCTATGATTGTGACGGGAAAATGGATGTAATCTTCCGTGCGTAGATTAAGTCTTACGTAAAGCATCTGTTCCGCTTCTGTTTCTGCATACACGTCAGGAACTGTTGAAATAAACGGTGAGTGTTGAAAATGTGATTGTATGTCCCGTTGTGTCTGATTATTAGGCGGTAAGCACAGAACTTCTTGGAAGAGACTATTCTTGTTTGTTTCTACGCCTGTTCCAGGTTGAATTTGTTTCACATTAAAATGATATCCGTCCTCTCCGAGTAGAAATACAACTGGATACTGGAGGGAATCATATGAACGATTTGTCTCTGTAATCCGTTGAAGTCCTTCTTTTCTTCATTGTTTAATTATGTCACGGCTTGTGTTTTCACTTCCACACTTACGTTGGCTACTTCGTTTATCTGAGGTGAAGTAAATCGACGTTCGTGTTCTCTATGTGGTCTTTTGTCGGCTCAAATCTTTTCTCTATAATCATCAGAAATCTATTTCTGTTTTGAATATGAGAATCAGTTGCCTGTATTCGTGTAAGATACTCTGTACATCTTGGACTGCTTATCAACTCAATCCACCGATATTTTTGCATCGCTGATCGATTTCTGTTACTTCATTTTCGACGAAGTATACTTGCAGAAATGTATCACCTTCGTTGGGTAGCGGTAGTAATAATCCCATGTTGTGATAGATTTGTCGTCTGATAGAGAAAACGTAATCTATCTCTGTTAGTGTTGATCGAAATGACACCGAAAGAAGTCATTTGTAAGCGGAAGTAGTACGCTTTTATATTTTGAGGAAAGTGTTTTGTATCTCTGTTAATGTTGATCGAAATGACACCGAAAGAAGTCATTTGTAAGCAGGAGTAGTACGCTTTTATATTTTGAGGAAAGTGTTTTGATTCTGGAGTCTCCACAGCCATGCAATGTAAAAATTCCTGTGGAGGTGCTTCCAAAGATGGTAATCAAATTTTTACATTCATGCAAAAGGATCCTGGCGTTTCTATACCGAATCTTTTCTGGTCGCAGAAATAGCAGATAGAATCAATTTTTCCGATTACGACGTGTTTGCATTTGCTATATTTTTTCGTCGGGTCGTAGTTGAATGCTTCATTTGTTAGGTTGTCCTGTTTACTTGTCCTCGTCCGCGCTTCTCGTAGGATAACATTGTCATGGCTGGCTTGAGATCTCAATCTTTTATTATTATTGTGTCGAAATTCTAGATTTTTCAATCCGCTCATTTCGTTGTTCCGGTTTCTCTGCTTCTCACGGTGATCATTGTAGTTTTTTGGGAACTGAAACGTGTTTTGTGCTATTCATCTGTTTCGTTTTTTCGCCGTTCTTTTTGTTCTTGCCGTTTTTCTTCAGAACTAGCAAGATCTACTACTCTTTGACGTTTTGGCACGGTGTAATATATATATCAACTTTTCACTAAGAAATGCACTGAGTACAATTTCCACCCTTTTAACACTTTATTTTCAATTTGTATTTAGTCGCTGTTACTCTTTGACTATTCAAACTTCATTGTTGCCTTTTATTCACTCCCTGCACTACTTATTCGGTTCCTCCCTTCGTCACTGATAAAAAACTGAGGTTCGAACCTACGACGGGTCTTGCTTCATATATCGCTGCCAATGAGTGGTCCCCACCAGTGGCGATTTCCAGTACATAACGTAAACGCTTTGAATGGTCCACAATGTCCCAGAACATTCCACAACATTCAATAGTTTTCTGGATTGTTCCGCAATGATCTGGAATTCCGCGATGTTATCGAATATTCTGTCATCTTCCCGAAGTTCCAGACTGCTCCGAAACAATCCAGAACATCCCGGATCATTGTGGAACATACTAGAATCTTATATGGATATGATGTCTGTTCATTCGGACATGTCCGAAAGAACAGACACCATATCCATATAAGTATACAGTTCTGGCGATACCGGCTATGATCTTTTTCTTCTGTGTGGATGCACACATATTCCCCGAACTCTTACGGACTTGACAGAATGTCTTCCACGAGTAACAGCGTGTTGGGGTGGGACACTACGAATGTAATGTGTGGACATACAAGGTGAGAATGTGAGTGTCGCGGGAGGCGTGCGCGAGATGGTCCCTGCAGTCGCACTATCATCTGTGCCCTCGGTGGCTCAGATGGATAGAGCGCCTGCAATGTAAGCAGGAGATCCCAGGTTTGAGTCCCGGTCAGGGCACACATTTTCACCTTTTCCCGTTGATCTATATCAACGCCCGTGCGCAGCTGACGGTATTAATATAATTCTAATTTCATACTGGAATATTGTGGAATACACTCGAATACTCTTGAATGTTCTGGAACGGTCTAGAAATGTTAGGGGGCGAAAGTTTCTACCCCTTATATCTTCAAAAGCACGCCTTTCAGTTAAAAACGGGAACTTTCTTCATGGATAGGCTACAGAGGGCTTCCACACCATACAACTCTCTTGATATTATCGGGACCCATTTCTGAGTTCTAGCGGCACCCACAATGTTCACATACCTTTATAATATACACTCCTGGAAATTGAAATAAGAACACCGTGAATTCATTGTCCCAGGAAGGGGAAACTTTATTGACACATTCCTGGGGTCAGATACATCACATGATCACACTGACAGAACCACAGGCACATAGACACAGGCAACAGAGCATGCACAATGTCGGCACTAGTACAGTGTATATCCACCTTTCGCAGCAATGCAGGCTGCTATTCTCCCATGGAGACGATCGTAGAGATGCTGGATGTAGTCCTGTGGAACGGCTTGCCATGCCATTTCCACCTGGCGCCTCAGTTGGACCAGCGTTCGTGCTGGACGTGCAGACTGCGTGAGACGACGCTTCATCCAGTCCCAAACATGCTCAATGGGGGACAGATCCGGAGATCTTGCTGGCCAGGGTAGTTGACTTACACCTTCTAGAGCACGTTGGGTGGCACGGGAGACATGCGGACGTGCATTGTCCTGTTGGAACAGCAAGTTCCCTTGCCGGTCTAGGAATGGTAGAACGATGGGTTCGATGACGGTTTGGATCTACCGTGCACTATTCAGTGTCCCCTCGACGATCACCAGTGGTGTACGGCCATTGTAGGAGATCGCTCCCCACACCATGATGCCGGGTGTTGGCCCTGTGTGCCTCGGTCGTATGCAGTCCTGATTGTGGCGCTGACCTGCACGGCGCCAAACACGCATACGACCATCATTGGCACCAAGGCAGAAGCGACTCTCATCGCTGAAGACGACACGTCTCCATTCGTCCCTCCATTCACGCCTGTCGCGACACCACTGGAGGCGGGCTGCACGATGTTGGGGCGTGAGCGGAAGACGGCCTAACGGTGTGCGGGACCGTAGCACAGCTTCATGGAGACGGTTGCGAATGGTCCTCGCCGATACCCCAGGAGCAACAGTGTCCCTAATTTGCTGGGAAGTGGCGGTGCGGTCCCCTACGGCACTGCGTAGGATCCTACGGTCTTGGCGTGCATCCGTGCGTCGCTGCGGTCCGGTCCCAGGTCGACGGGCACGTGCACCTTCCGCCGACCACTGGCGACAACATCGATGTACTGTGGAGACCTCACGCCCCACGTGTTGAGCAATTCGGCGGTACGTCCACCCGGCCTCCCGCATGCCCACTATACGCCCTCGCTCAAAGTCCGTCAACTGCACATACGGTTCACGTCCACGCTGTCGCGGCATGCTACCAGTGTTAAAGACTGCGATGGAGCTCCGTATGCCACGGCAAACTGGCTGACACTGACGGCGGCGGTGCACAAATGCTGCGCAGCTAGCGCCATTCGACGGCCAACACCGCGGTTCCTGGTGTGTCCGCTGTGCCGTGCGTGTGATCATTGCTTGTACAGCCCTCTCGCAGCGTCCGGAGCAAGTATGGTGGGTCTGACACACCGGTGTCAATGTGTTCTTTTTTCCATTTCCAGGAGTGTATATTGATTACGCCATATATAATTATAATCATATAAAACAAAAAAGAAGCCATTAGTTCTGAGAACGCCAAACTTCTGCCTTTGTCGATTGCGTTTGGTGAACATCTTTTCTGCAAGGGAAAAGTAGGAGAAGGCAGACTGATGTACAGTGCTAAGATATAGATAACACGTGGCGTCGTCGTGTTTCATTTTGGGGAGCACCTTTTACGTGAAAGAAAGTGCAACGTAGACAGGACAGACTGAGCTGTGGGAAGCAGCCAGTCACCTGTAACAGTGAGAAGTCGTGTTTTGGTGTATTCCGCAAGACATTACTATTCGTGCTAACGTATGCAAGTATTATTGGAAGAATACGTTTATTAATACTCCTGCATTAAGGTGTCGTCTCTGGTAATCGTTAGCCCTTGTTGGATGACTTTTCAGGCTAAATGATGGTGTTGCTTCAAGTAGCCATGATAAGAGCAGGCATTACATCCTCGTCACATCATTTTAACCAGAGTGGTGAAGAATTTACAGAAGTGTTTTTGGCACCATATCCTCAACTGCACTGTTCACACAAGTTCAAGCTACTATTTATTTGTTATTCTTTTAATAGGAAAGCCTGACTTAAATCATCACGCACTGTGATGAAGAGTGTCTTTGGGCACTATAGTGAAATTTATATCTAAAGCTTTTGACGGTGTAACTTCAAGTATCCTTCCCATTTTACTTAAGTCCCACATATATTTTATCAAGCCTGGGTGTAACTGTAGTAGCAACAACTGCAATGTAATAGTCAGTTTAATGAGACCGGGTATTACACATTTTGGTGCGGCACTTCGTAGCGGTACTTGAGTAAACTCTATTACCAGAAAGTTAATTTCTCAAAGTTTAAAGAGTATATCACTTTACTGACATGACAAATATTATCGTTCATTGGTTGTTCTTTTTTTTTAAAATGATTAAAGTAAAGAGAGGAAACTCGACAAATAACTTGTTCGTTTTATTCTGGTTCCAAATATCAAATTTGAAAATTATCAAAACATTGTTCAAAAATCTGTTTCAAGTTAAATGTACAGATTTAACTTACAAATTTGTTTCCGTCGAAATGTGGCGACCGTAAATATCAAATAATAGAGTTGAATTTCGGGAGTAATTTCTCAAGGTGCGTCTAGTCACGGTTCCTTTTCTAGTGGCGAATGAAGTTACTGTATTTAGTGGAAAACACAAATTATTCGAAAGATATTGGAATGTAAACAGTGAAGTGGAGCGAATACTTTGTTGCTAAATACAACTACCCACTACTTTGTGTACTAAACGCTTAAGATGAAGTCCGATGGCCAAATTAAAATTCTGTCACGTAAACACGCGGTCGAGGTTAATCAGAAGATGCGATGTAGTATAACGTAAAAGCTGAATGCGTTAATATTGTTTCTTGAAACCACGTGTCAGAATTTTGACGTTACAGTAGACAGACAAAGACGTATCATGGTCACGTTGTTTCGCAGACGAGACCAGACTTCGCTAAAACCGACTAAAAGAGAACGGTATATTTCAGTAATTGAAAGAGGGCGATAGGGTCATCACAAGTTAATCAGTGGATGTCGGCCAGTCATTAAGGTGCTCAGATCTTTGTTTCCACAGGTGCAGTAAATTGCTTTGGATGCGCCAGTGACGCCCTTTGTGGTACACAGAAAGCTTTTTCTGGAGTTACGCCGTTGATGGGCTGGTGAGTGGTCATAGAGCGAGTTTATCGCGGGGGTTAATGTCTTTGTTTCCTCCTTCCCTCCCCCCCTTTCCCCCGCTTCCTGTCAGATATGCGGTGGTGCAGTACCACTCATGTAATACTGCTTGTCTTCGGCTGTTGACCTCAGACATCCTGCCGTGGTAGGGCATAATTCATTAACGGTATGACGACCTGCTTGACATGACATACCTTACGCTGTTTCGTTCAGGTAAATTCTGCTGATGAATAGTGCTATAGTTGTTGTTGCAGAGGTATGTGCATCTCACGCTCTTGTCGCGCCGCGGATGATTGTAGTTGTCGCTGCAACTTTCTGTATACTTTTAGTACAGTGTTTTCTGTAGGTGAGTGTTCTGTGCGAGGTGACACAAACGTATTTTGGGTTGGTGCTGTGTACCAAGGAGAGCCCTCTCAGATCAGCAGCAGGGCTGTTATAGGCTGTCTGTTCTGAAGGTGGAACGTTCATGTATGACTTTTGGCCGAATATGATGTGGTTTGATTTGTTTTAGTTGGCTGATACCAGTTGTGATCGTTTATATTTTAGTCATTCGATACCACATTTCGTGAAATACACGCTTCTTACTGTTAAAACTGGTTGCCAAGTCAATGTCTGCAGCATGGCTCACTGAATATCTCCTTTGAACACGCCTCAGACTACTTCTGTCGATGAATCTCAGTCCCAAAAACCATGCTACGTCCTCCCTGCCAAGAAATACTCTATCCGGTCCCAAATATTATGTGGTAACAAGTGTTATCGTTCTTACATTAGTAAGTACTGATGTGGTGCTGAGTAAAATTATTTCCGAGAGTAAATAAATACTGTATCCAACTGGCTGCCTCCGTCCATGGGTTTCGGGATTTCATGGGAGAAAAGCACGAGTTGGGCTATGCATAACCGACGATTTTATAATCCTGTTTCCTAGGCATGGAGTAGGTCGTTATGTACGATACATCTCATTATAAAGTTACCAGGAACTCATGAACTTATATTTTACGAGAAACAGTTTCGGTCCTGCAATCCCGAATTAACATAAGTAAATTTGTAAGCAGCTTATCTTTAATGGTCGCTTTTGTAAGGCCACAAAAAATTTGCAGTCATGACAACTAATACCTACAGAAAGTATGTGGAGGTAATAGAAGCGGAAGGTCATGAAGGACAAGTTCGTCTTATAGTAAGGGTCACATCCAAGGTCGCAGTATACTGCCGCTCCGGTTACTAGAAGCGCTGAAAGTACTTATGAGATTGAAAGAACGTTTCCGAAGTGGAATGAAAGCGCAAGAGGAACATATACTTATCCTAAAATAGATATAAGACACATTCCTCTTGGGTAAAAGTAATCAGGACTTTGGTTTGTTAAATGTAGTGTACAATGCACGACATGATATCGAGAAACAGAAAGGAAAACAGCCACTTATTTTACAACAAAATTCGGAACGTCACAATTACGGAAGAAGTAAATTTTTCGGTCTAGGATATAGGATTCTACAGACTGGTTTAAGCAAATCTGACATCAGAAGTCTGTTGGTGCAGGCGAAGGGAAGTTTACTCGGTGAAAAGTATAAAACATTCATGTGCAGTTGATGAAGCTCTTCGTGAAAGTGTATACCTTACTTATGCAGACTGTGGTAAAAGTGAAGGTTTTCCTTTTAGCGTAAAGTCAAGGAATTTGTAGTTACGTTTCTCATTTGCAGAAATAGGTCTCTGTACTTACAAAAGTATAACCTCCAAAGCTTAGAGTTTCCAATACTATTTTTATACATTTTGCTTTTTGCTTTATTGTTTAGTATTTTGCCGTATATGGTCAACATCAATATTCAAATTAGTAGTATTCTCCCTCCCATGGGCCAGATACAATTTTCTTAAATTACTATGCTCCATTGAAAGACAATAATATAATTCGAGTTATGGAGTCTTATTGTCAGGGATGCATGCAGAGTACATACATTAGTAATTTATGTGTAAGTCATTGTACTCGTTCGTGCGCTTAAATCGGGATGTAGGAATCTGGTAACACTTTAACCTCAACTTGAAACATATTATCCATCAATATACACTACAAGCGAAAGTCTGGAGACATATTATTGGCAATGGATTGGTATTCTATCGAGGCTCTTGTAAAGCAGTTTGACACTAATACGTAAACGACAGATGTTGATTTACTTAACCCTAACGCAACATGACAACTGACATAAGCGGATGAAGAATACATGCATCCATTGGCGTTAAAATTGTGGCCTTGAATACAGTCTCCATGCATTATACTTTCACCTCTTACTCGTTTCTGAAGCCGAAACCGCTATAATGTACTGAGAAGAAAATTGCAGTGAAATGCTGAAAACATAATCATTTACACAAGTTTGCTTGATCTTCACTCCTGATAATAAGAAAATCATCAGGCAATAACCTTATTTTGTCTAGTACGAAAATTTTCTCTGCTGAGATACGGTGCCCTATCTCTCTGCCCATTCTTCCGTGTTTTCTGAAGGCTGCGGTTGCCGCTACAGAACTGTCAGAAGAAACCACACAGCGAATTACAAACAGCTGTGTAGCAGCGCAAGCGGCATCCGCATTTAAATTCAAGCATAACTTAATCTTTTACTCCTTTCGAATTTAAAATTCCGACACTGATGAAGTAAAAAATTGCTTCTGCTGTTTCAAAGTTATTTAGGGAAATTTATTCCACCCAACAAAATCAGAAAAGAAATAAGAAAGAAGACTTAGGCATTAGTCGCAGTGTTTCAACGATGAAACGTCTCTCACCGAGAGCCACTCTCTTTGAATTGTTGCTGGTTACCGTTTACCTCATACGGAACACTCGAACATAAATCTGGGCAGTAATTCAGTTTGTCACGCAAATTACGTTCAGTCATTGGTTTATTCTTAGTAACTTACCCTGTTTGTAGTAAATGCTTAAAATAATAAAACCCAATTTTCTGAAGTTCCTTATTCCATCCGGCAGTTATTCGTAACAAAAGCTGGTACTTTATCCTGCTCTTCCGCAAACGAATCTCAACCTGCTAGTACAGCAAACTAAGTTCCATGGTATTTTTAGTACACTTTTAGTCATTCTCTTCTGTACCAAACAATTTGTACAAACTTGCTATGAAGAATAGATGCCATTTCCGATAAGTCTTGTATGTTGACATTCCAAAATCCGAAATATGGCGTTATAGAAAAATTCCACTCCTGTTTAGATCGTCTGACGTAGAATTGCTATAGAAAGTCTAAATTGGTGTTTATGTCACCGTCTCGGAAATTTACGTACGAAAATCGATAAACCAATCGATCACCAAGAGTGCACCACTTTGCTTGGATTCAGGTGTACGTGGTAAGAATGACGCTCTCTCATAAAAGTACAAAATAAGCAACGCCATTTTCTTTCTATGCTAGAAGTGTATATCATGGTGTGTTAGCAGAAACAAGATTTTTCTTCACACCTAAAGGGCCATTTTATTTTTTCACTGTTAATTTTTTGTTCTTTTTACTTTTTTATTTTCTAGAAGTACACTGCTTTCCAGAATAAATCTTTCACTCTGCTACCAAGTTCTCCTATCATGATACTACTTGGTGGATTAGAACTGCCCGACACATCGGGAACTGAACCTGAATTCTTTTTGTTATACGTTCGAAATATCTTTACGGGTTGATAAAGACCCACGGGAAGTTTTAAGCTTCTGTGGCCGAGCGGTTCTAGGCGCTTCAGTCCGGAACTGCGCATCTGCTACGGACGCAGATTCGAATCATGCCTCGGGCATCGATGTGTGTGATGTCCTTAGGTTAGTTAGATGTAAGTAGTACTAAGTCTAGACCACTGATGACCTCAGATGTTAAGTCCCATAGTGCTTAGATCCGTTTTTGAAATTTTAAACGGCCAGAGAGGCACATAACCACACACACCCCACTACAGAAAAAAGGCTTCCACTGTGAAAAGCATCCCCAAGCGTTGGTAAGCCAATGCTCTTCTACATACATTCTTTCAGCTGTGATAGTTCAGTATGTTATGTAGGAAACCTTAATAGTTTAGTGCGTAGGAAAGCAATACTGCTGAATGAACTATGAAGACAGACCATGTAAGGGATGTTTGGAACATTCAGTGAGCAAAAATGTTTGGTCTGAATTGCAACGGTACAGATGAGGGTGTTTGGGGCGACACTGACTTTTAATACATTATGAACGTTTACCTATGATGTAACATCACTTTGTGAGGGACTGTAAGACGTGCTTATTATTGTCGACTCCGTAAAAAACATTTTCACTAAAACTACATATAAAAAATATAGAAAGGTACGTAAATGTTCATCGCATTTAATGTTTATTTATTAGAAAGACGTAAAAAGCACAGTCTCCTCAAGTGAGAAAAAAGCTTCCAAATTAATTCACAACGCTCACCCTCAGGTGTCACAAAATCAAAATTAAAATGAACAATCTTTTCATATTTGCTGCATTGTTCGCTATACGGGAATCATTCCCAGCCGCCACTTCAGCTATCTGTGTTTCACAACTGATGTAACTCCTAAAGTTCACCCAGCCACAAACGTCTGAATTGTCAAGAAATTGTGGAAAGGGAATTAAGTACACTGGGTGATCAGTATTCTGATTAATTTGATGCGTGTGAAAACCTCCTCATATTAGAGAAGCACTTGCAACATACTTTCTTAATTATTTTATGGATGTATTCCAACCTCTGTCATCCTCTACAGTTTTTGCCCCCTTCAGCTCCCTCTAGTACTAGGGAAGTCATGCCCTGATGTTTTAACAGATGTCCTATCATCCTGTCCCTTCTCCTTGTCAGTGTTTTCCACACATTCCTTTCCTCTCAGATTCTGCACAGAACCGCCTCATACCTTACCTTATCAGTCCATCAAAATTTCAACATTCACTTGTGGCACCAGATTTCAAGTGTTTCGATTCTTTTTGTTCCGGTTTTCCCATTGTCCATTGCACTGTCATGTAATACTGTATTTCAGACGTACATTGTCTCAAATTTCTTCCTCAAATTAAGGCCTATGTTCGATACTACTAGTCTTTTCTTGACTAGGAATGCCCTTTCTGCCAGTGCTAGTCTGCTTTTGATGTCCCCCTGGCTCCGTCCGTCACTGGTTACCTTGGTACCTAGGTAGCAGAATTCCTTAACTTTATCTCCTTCGTGAGCATCAATCCTGATGTAAAGTTTCTGCTGTTCTCATTTCAGCTTGTTCTTATTACTTTTGTCTCTTTTTCGATTTACTCTCAGTCCATATCTCTACTCATTAGATTCTTCATTTCATTCAGCATACCATGTAATTCTTTTTCACTTTCACTCAGGATAGCAATGCCATCAGCAAATCTTATCATTGATATTCTTTTACATTGAATTTTAATTCCAACCTTGAACGTTTCATTTATTTCTGTAATTGTTTCTTGAATGTACAGATTGACCAGTAGGGGGAAAGTCTACAACCCTGTCTTACTCCCTTTTAAATCAGAGCGCTTCGTTCCTTGTCGTCCACTCTTGGCTCTTGTACATATTTTAATTCAGAATTTCGATCATCTTGCATCGTTTTACTTTATCGAACGCTTTTTCCAGGTCGACTGATCTTATTAACGTGTCTTGATTTTTCATTAATTTTGTTTCCATTATCAACAGCAACGTCAGATTTGCCTCTCTGGTGCCTTTTTCTTTCCTAAAGCCAAACTGATCGTCATTAGCACGTCCTCAATTTTCTTTTCAATTGTTTTCTATGTTATTCTTGTCAGCAACTTGAATGCATGAGCTGTTAAGCTGAATGTGCTGTCATTGTAGCACTTGTCAGCTCTTGCAGTCTTCGGTATTGTGTAGATAATATTGTTACGAAAGTCATATTAGATGTCTCCAGATTCATATATTCTACACACAAACGTGGATAGTCGTCTTATTACCACCTCCCCCAATGTCTTTAGAAATTCTAATGCATTGTTAACTATCCCTTCTGCCTTATTTCATCTTAAGTCGTCCATAGCTCACTCAAATTCTGATTCTAGTCCTGGAGCCCCGATCTCTTCTATATCGACTCCTCTTTCTTCTTCTATCACATCAGACAACTCTTCCCCGTAATAGAGGCCTTCAATGTACTCTTTCCACTTATTCGCCCTCTTCTCCTCATTTAACAGTGAAATTTCCGTTGCACTCTTAATGTTACCACCTGGAGGTTGTTTTGACTTTCCTGCATGTTGACTCAGTCCTTCCAACAGTAATTTTTTTTTTTCGATTCCTTCACATTTTTCATGCAGCCGTTTTTTCTTGGCTTCCTGTATTTCCTATTTATTTCATTCCTTAGCGACTCGTATTTCTGTATTCCTGAGTTTCCTTGAACACTCTTGTACTTTCTTCCTTCATCGATCAACTGAAGTATTTCTTTTATTACCCAATGTTTCTTCATAGTTGCCTTCTTTCTAGCTATGTTTTTCTTTATAGCTTCTTTAATTGCCCTTTTTAGAGATGTTCGTTCCCCTCACCTGTACTTCCTACTCAGCTATTCCTTCATTCTGTACCTATAGCCTCAGAGAACATCAAGCGTGTCCCGTCATCCCTTAGTACTTCTGTGTTCCACTTCTTGCGTATTGGTTCTTCCTGACTAATATCTTGAACTTCATCCTACTCTTCATCACTACTACACTGTGATCTGAGTCTATATCTGCTGTTGGGTCTTACAATCTGATTTCGGAATCTCTGTCTGACCATGATGTAATACCTTGTGATTCTTGAACAGAGTATTCGCTATTACTAACTGAAATTTATTACAGAACTCAGTTAGTCTTTCTCCTCTCTCATTCCTCGTCACAAGCCTATATTCGCCTCTAACCTTTTCTTCTACTCCTTCGCCTATAACTGCATTCCAGTCCCCTAATAATATTATATTTCCATCTCCGTTTATGTACTGTATTACCCTTTCAATATCCTCATATACTTTCTCTATATCTTCATCTTCAGCATGCGACGTCTGCATGTGTACCTGAACTATCGTTGTCGTTGTTGGTTTGCTCTCCATTCTGACAAGAATAACCCTATCACGGAACTGTTTCCTATAACACACTCTTTGCCCTACCTTTCTGTTCATAATGTATCCTACTACCGTAATACCTTTTTCTGCTGCAGTTGATATTACCTTATACTCATCTGCCCAGAAATCCTTATGGTCTTTCCACTTCATGTCACTGATCCCTACTATGTGTAGACTGGGCCTTTGCATTTACCCTTTTCAGATTTTCTAGTTTCCCTACCACATTCAAGCTTCTGACATTCCGCACTCCGACTCGTAGACCGTTATTCTTTCGTTGATTATTCAGTCTTTTTCTCACAGTAACCTCCCCCTTGACAGTCTCCTCCCGGAGATCCTAATGGGAGACTGTTACGGAATGATTTTCCTATGGAGGGATCATCATGACACTTTTTCTATTACAGGCCACATGTCCTGTGGATGTACGCTATGTGTCTTTAATGCATTCCATTGCCTTCCGTATCCTCATGCCGTGGATCGTAGGTCATCCTTCTGCTTTCAGGTCAGTTTTCCACAAGAGGGTGCCCTGATACAAAACAGATTCTGAAATTTGGGAGGATGTTGTCTCTAATTTTATTGGTGTTTCTAGACTAGCAGTGGCCTCGGCAGGAAAAGTGTCTTTGCTAAACCACTGAATCAAGAACCACGTTTCCTGAACCCGGTTCACTTGTACTGTCAAAAATTTTATTTTAATGTAGATGAAAGGGTTCTTTACATCAGTTTGAAATTGTCTATAGGATTATAATCTTGCTGACCGGTTTTGGTTTGCGATGAGCATACTCATATATGTGCTGTCAACCATAATTCCTCTCTTTGCTTTACCCCTTTACTTTCTGCCTAGCTCAGGATCCTGAACAGATGGCACATAGAATATCGTACCGGTAGCTACCGAACTGGCCTGAACATTGAACAATATCACCGTTTCGCTCTGTTTGCTTACAACTGTGTGACTTTAAAACGACCTCTGTTCTGCAGGTTTCATATCTGCTGCAGAGTAACTTCAGACGGACCCATGAGAAGTGTATCGGGATCCTCGCTGTTCATGTTGTGTATTAATGACCCAGCAGACAGTATTAATAGTGACATCAGAATTTTTGGAATACTGTACAGCTTGATATTGACCTTTGGTTTCAACTTAACCTTTAGCAGCAATCGATGATTTTGTACAATAATTTACTTTACATTGATCGATGTTGTTAGAGAGAAGACTTTACGAATGTGGCATGTTAATGTGACATGTGACTGTGTATGCACATGGAGTGGAAAGAGATTCAAAAAAATCTCAGCTTGTAACGAATTATTTTTTGAGGCCACCGTCTTATCAACAGGTCTTGTGGTGCCACGTAAACTGTCTTCATCCCTGCATAATGACGACGGTATGTAGTTTCTAATAGTTGCAGCTCTCGCTTCTCGATGTAAACTCGATAGTTGCTCATCCACACTTGATGGTTTCGCTCAACACTTAAGGTAACGTACAGTGATGTTTCTGGAAATACTAGTATCCATATGCTTTTGGTCTCCTGAAACAGACCAGTAGTTTTTCCTGAAACTCCATTGATAGTTGTAACTATCCTGCACTGTTAATGTAGTTTTTCTAATTGATCACTGAAAACATGTAAAGACAAGTAAAAATTAGCCATTTTGGGGTTGACGCTCTTCTTTTTTTTTTTTTTTTGGAGAGAGTCCATATTGAACAAAAAAATTGTGAAAAATAAAAATATTGTCTCGCTCAAGGTGGACTCTCTCCAAAAACAAAGGATAACACTTAGCTGGAAAACGGCTGGGTCAACAATTGCCTTTGAGCCCAAACTTTGAAGAAGGCGGAATGGAGTAATTATAGTTGGGAAACTCTTCGATTCTGCAGCTCATTGTTGTTATTTCTATCTTAGTACTACCCAGAGTGTGGGGTGTATCTAAGTGTATTCCATTCCTGGTTAGGTGAGCAAAGCTTTGGCATTATATGCTAGCCGAAGTTATGTTCTGTTTGGTCGAATTCTAAACATGAACTCCAAGAAATGCAGTCTAAAACAGGTTGTTACGACCTAGAGGCTAGGAGATGAATGCTATATACAGCGTGTTCCAGAGCCTTCGTATTGAAATTATTCAGCACCTAGTGTTCCATTGTTCAAATGGTTCAAATGGCTCTGAGCACCATGGGACTTAACATCTGAGGTCATCAGTCTCCTAGAACCTAGAACTACTTAAACCTAACTAACCTAAGGACATCACACACATCCATGCCCGAGGCAGGATTCGAACCTGCGACCGTAGCAGTCGCGCGGTTCCAGACTGAGCGCCTAGAACCGCTAGACCACCGCGGCCGGCAGTACCGAATTGTCTATTCATTAACTATCCCTTGATGCCATGTGACGTGTTCTATGAGTCGATCCTTTTGCTTGAGTCAGGTTGATCCATAAATTTGTTTCCTCCCCATATCGCCTCAGTGTCTCCTCATCTATTATGAAACGTACCCAGCACTCTTTTATAAGATAATTTCGAAAGTTTGTATTCTCTTCTTGTCTGAGCTTCTTTTCATCCACATCTCACTTCCGCACTAGAATAATACCTTCAGAAACGACTTTCTGTCATTTAAATTGATGATCAGTGTTAACAAATTTCTCTTTCCCAGAAATATTTTCCTTGCTATTGCCAGTCTGTATTTTATATCGCCCTTCATTTCGACCATCATTTATTTTACTGGTCAAATAGCGAAACTCCTCTACTACTTTTAATTACTCATTTCTTAACCTAATTCCTTCATCATCACCTGATTTAATTAGATTACGCTCTGTTACCCTTGGATTACACTTCTTGATGTTCATCATACAGTCTGTTTGCAAGACACTATCCATTCCGTTAATCTGTTCTTCTTTTATCCTCTCTAACAGGATTACATTGTCGTTTTCAATACTCTAAGTTCTTACTTCTTCTCCATGAATTTTATCTCCATTTCCAAATTTATACTTTGTTTTCTTCACATCCTGCTCGATATACAGACTGAATACCATTGTGGATAGGTTACAACCCTTCTCAACTACTGCCTCCGTTTCGTGTCTTTCGATACTTATGACAGTGTTTTGATATAAGCAAACGATGTATCAAAATGTATAGTTTACGCGATACCAAGTTTTCATTTATCATGTAAGAGATCTTTTGCAGCCGTGAGACACGATTTTGTATGATTACCTTTCAAAACAAACAACTGCTTCGCACAGAAATTTCGGTACATTCCATTTTACAACTGGCCGCAATCGTCTGTGGCGTGTCCGCTTCAACGTTGAACTTTGCCGTTGTTTTTACAAGTCGTGACTGTTTACTGATCATTGAGGGTCCTTTTTAAGGGAATTTGCAGACAAGTATTTAGATTTCGCTGCAACTGATGTAGTTGCTAGAAAGCCGAGAGAAGGTACAGGGAAAATTTCACAGCCAACTAAACTTAAGAGCGACGGTATCGTACAAGTCAAAGAGAGCTCTGGCCATTGTCAACGGCACAGAAGTATTTGCACTCAGATGATGGTTTTGCCTTATTTGAGAGAAGATTCATCGTTAAAAACCCGTAAAATATCCTGTGATATATGGTTTGGAAATACCAATACGAAGACTGGTGGAGAAGCTATTAAATTTTATGATAAGAATGTGGGCTAGCATTGGTGTCAAATGAATTTGAAGCATGAGTTCAGTTCTGCGAATGGATTATCGGGGCCAGTAATGTAACACCGAACTTCTATATATCATATACGAGACCTTTTTCAGCCGTGATCATCTAAGATCACGATTCTCTATCGACTTACGGGAAAGATAGGTGCTATAGTTTACTGGAGATATCTTGTCACAGTTATGGGAAGCTATGTGTCTTGCTCACCACTAGAGGATGTGGTTTGAAGACGATGGTGCAACATGTCAGTTTTGTATTAATGGCCATCGGCAAGTCGTTGTACTGGGAGTTTCTGTCCCCATGTCATTAATTCTTTGGGGTTACATGTCGTCGGTGTAAGAAACATTACAAGGAATTGCTAAGGAACTGATTGGTGGGGAAATACACTCCTGGAAATTGAAATAAGAACACCGTGAATTCATTGTCCCGGGAAGGGGAAACTTTATTGACACATTCCTGGGGTCAGATACATCACATGATCACACTGACAGAACCACAGGCACATAGACACAGGCAACAGAGCATGCACAATGTCGGCACTAGTACAGTGTATATCCACCTTTCGCAGCAATGCAGGCTGCTATTCTCCCATGGAGACGATCGTAGAGATGCTGGATGTAGTCCTGTGGAACGGCTTGCCATGCCATTACCACCTGGCGCCTCAGTTGGACCAGCGTTCGTGCTGGACGTGCAGACCGCGTGAGACGACGCTTCATCCAGTCCCAAACATGCTCAATGGGGGACAGATCCGGAGATCTTGCTGGCCAGGGTAGTTGACTTACACCTTCTAGAGCACGTTGGGTGGCACAGGATACATGCGGACGTGCATTGTCCTGTTGGAACAGCAAGTTCCCTTGCCGGTCTAGGAATGGTAGAACGATGGGTTCGATGACGGTTTGGATGTACCGTGCACTATTTAGTGTCCCCTCGACGATCACCAGTGGTGTACGGCCAGTGTAGGAGATCGCTCCCCACACCATGATGCCGGGTGTTGGCCCTGTGTGCCTCGGTCGTATGCAGTCCTGATTGTGGCGCTCACCTGCACGGCGCCAAACACGCATACGACCATCATTGGCACCAAGGCAGAAGCGACTCTCATCGCTGAAGACAACACGTCCCCATTCGTCCCTCCATTCACGCCTGTCGCGACACCACTGGAGGCGGGCTGCACGATGTTGGGGCGTGAGCGGAAGACGGCCTAACGGTGTGCGGGACCGTAGCCCAGCTTCATGGAGACGGTTGCGAATGGTCCTCGCCGATACCCCAGGAGCAACAGTGTCCCTAATTTGCTGGGAAGTGGCGGTGCGGTCCCCTACGGCACTGCGTAGGATCCTACGGTCTTGGCGTGCATCCGTGCGTCGCTGCGGTCCGGTCCCAGGTCGACGGGCACGTGCACCTTCCGCCGACCAGTGGCGACAACATCGATGTACTGTGGAGACCTCACGCCCCACGTGTTGAGCAATTCGGCGGTACGTCCACCCGGCCTCCCGCATGCCCACTATACACCCTCGCTCAAAGTCCGTCAACTGCTCATACGGTTCACGTCCACGCTGTCGCGGCATGCTACCAGTGTTAAAGACTGCGATGGAGCTCCGTATGCCACGGCAAACTGGCTGACACTGACGGCGGCGGTGCACAAATGCTGCGCAGCTAGCGCCATTCGACGGCCAACACCGCGGTTCCTGGTGTGTCCGCTGTGCCGTGCGTGTGATCATTGCTTGTACAGCCCTCTCGCAGTGTCCGGAGCAAGTATGGTGGGTCTGACACACCGGTGTCAATGTGTTCTTTTTTCCATTTCCAGGAGTGTATTTTTCTCTCTCACCAGACATCAGTTACTCTTAAAAGCTTACAACACGATTTTTTTCCGCTGTAACGGTCGCATTGTGGATAGTGGCTATCACTTCTTGTTCAACAATTGCTATGACTTTCATGAACTGCTAAGTAGGTGTACGTTGGTTATTCCAATAAAAGACTAAATATTCATTGACTTATCTCAAAATCTTCACCTCGCTGGATCTTTCTCCAGCTGAGAATGTTTAGAGCATTTGAGCACAGCCCTCCAGTCACCTCGGGAGTTTGGAGGTCTAACTCCTCAGCTGGACAGAATCTTTTACAGTATTCCTCACTAGGACATCCCACAACTCTGTCAACCAATGCCAAGCCGAATGACTGCTTCAGCAAGCAGGGCGAGAGGTGAACCATGCTTTATTCATTTGCTCAATTTGTGAAGCTCTTTCTCTTGTATAAATCATCCAGTTTTTCTAAAACTGTAATTATTTGTATGTCTGTACATGTACATCACATTTACCGTTATCCATAGAATTCGGATAATTCCTTCGTGGTGCGTATTTCTTTTCTTATTTTGAAGCTCGTTGTAGGTATATCTTGCAAGAAATTGTATAGATAAAGTGAGATATCAGTAACCTGTTGGATTGCCTCAGTGTTGGAAACAAGATACAATCCAACCAAGTTTGATGAGATTTTGTATTCAAATTCTGCACAGTGCTATGTCGTTGCAGTTGGCGTCCCTGATGAAAGACTGGATGATCTGGAAAGGAACGACAATATCACCAATGTTGCGGAGGCGTCCCCAGGAGCATCACATAATAATGTACTTTCCTCCTTGGGAACGCATCCTTGCAGTATGTCTTACCATGACATACCACACGTATCGCGAGTACGGGATTTAACTCCTAACTGCTGAGACATCTCCTAGCGGAGAAAGGTCTGACTGCGTCTCTTATGTTACTACAGCAAAATGAAACTTACTGCCCTGGTACGAAAATGCTTTTAATCTAATCAAATTTAGATTTTTTTGTATTTACATGATCAGGACAATACTTTTGATGGAATGTGCCATTTGTCTAGCCATTCACCAGTAACAAAATTCATCTAAACTCGTAATCAATGTTGCCTTTTACAAAAGTTAAGGAACGGCGCGATGTGGTATTTGAATTGAGGATATCACTAAAGCAAAAATAACTATGAATATTGACTCTGGATCATTGGAATTTAAAACATTATTACCGCAAACGTACCGCACCAAATATTGTATCGTGAATAAATAAAATCACTAGACTTCCGTAGTTTTACGTGAAATGCCACTGATGCTGCAAGTCATGTGTGTATCAGATGCATTTATGAATATCATTCGACTCTTAAAACAGCAATGTCGTGTGCATTTAGATATGAAATGGCATCCAGTCGCTACAAGTAAGGTATGCAAAAGAAAACAAAAATTAATATGAACATTAGGCGGCCGCTGTGGCCGAGCGGTACTAGGCGCTTCAGTCCGGAACCGCTCTGCTGCTACGGTCGAAGGTTCGAATCCAGCCTCGGGCATGGATGTGTGTGACGTCCTTAGGTTGGTTAGGTTTAAATTGTTTAGGGGACTGATGACCTCAGATGTTAAGTCCCATAGTGCTCAGAGCCATTTGAACCATTTGAACTATGAACATTCAGAAGGGCTACAACTATAAAACTCACTGACGGTCCTTCTGCAGTGATCAGCTCTTTTTGGAACATACATGTTCAACATAATTATTTTAGGCCATCGCAATTTCGTAAGATTTAAGTCCCTAATAAAATTTGCGGCAGGTATTATAGGAACCAGCAGTACTGAAACTGGTAACATTTTCATAGGCTGAAAATTATTATGTATTGTGTTCCATTGTCATATGATACTTTAAAAACTTCAGTTCTATTAAATTAATCAGTGTACGTAGATTAAATACTCCAAAATCATGGGTTACGAAGGGTATTAAACACTCATCCAAAATTATAGGAAAAAATAATGAACACGAACGGACACATATGTTAACAGGGTTATGTACCAGTACAAATCGTGCTGTAGCACATCTTGCAAAGTTATCTTAACATCAGTATGTATGAACTTCTAAGAAAATTTTATTAGTGGTAAACAATGCATTTATATGCGCTAAGCCTGCGCTCGGAGGCACTTTTAATCAATTTCTACTACAAGCAGCAGATAATTTGGGGCAGGACACGTTGTTAATGGGGAGCTCGCCATTGGTAAGGTATTTTTAAAAGGATAAAGTTCAATAAAATGCAATTACATTCCATATCTGAGAAAGGTAATTAAAATATTATGAACTCCTGTAAATATATCCAAGTGGTTATACTGAAATTCATGCCGCAAATCGTATTTCAGTATTCAGATGTGACTCGGTCGGTGCACGGTGCTTCATAAACAAGATTCTTCGTAGGATTTAATAACTTTTTCCTAATTCAACGTAGTACATTTTTATTACGGAGTGAAAACAGGTAAGTTTCGGTAGAACTGTCACCTTCTCGAGTTTATTTGTGTCAGATTGTTTCATAATTATACCACTGCCGCTGATAACACTTTCGACTGTTACAAATATTAGACACGGGAAGTTTTATGGCAACATGAATCTGCGGAAACAATGCTGAATCTCGAAGTAGCTGGTAATGGGGTAATAGTATTTTCTATATACAAGTTAACTTTCAATAGTATACTCTCTGCAAAGCGTTGTTATGAGATATGAGAATGCCGAAGGTTCTCACCATATGAACTCCTGTCATCACTGATAAACAAGTCTTGGAATACTGGCTCCCTAAATGTGTGCTATACAATAATTTTATACCATCTGATAGTGGAAGCTACTACTTGACAGTCCGTGCTTGCGTACTGCAACCACTGAACAGAATTCCTTGTCAAATCCTCGCACAGAACATGCTATGAATTCCCCGAATCTGGCTTCTGCTGATTCCTTTGTCTTTCCGCGCCTCAAGGTAACATAAAAAGTCACATAGTTTGCAGCCGTACTGAAAATCTTACAATGAGTTGTCTGAATATCTCTGGTGAAATGGCAGCCCATTATTTCTAATGAAGCGAAACCGGAGATGACGCAGGGCGCTGGTGTCTTGAGGTTACTCGACGTTCTAACTTATAAAAAACGTGTTCCATTCTGTTTAGTCCGGAACTTGAATCCCAAGTGCTGTCTCGTGACAGTGTGCATTATGATCCTCATATAACAATCTTCGTCTCCGAACTTTCGCTCTACTGTACTCAGCACACAGTATTGTATAATGTATTCTTTTCATTCATTACTTAGCATTTCCTAGGTGGAATAGTGGGACAATACAACAATCACGAAAGACTCCCCTGTGCCCTAACATCATCTACTCTGTATTCCACTGTTGGCACTGCACGTGATGAGCGGTAGTGTTCTCCAGCCATTCGCCAAACACAAACCCATCCATCAGACTGGAGGGACTGTAGCGTGATACAGCAGATCTCATGTCTCCAGTCACCTAGTGGTCCGAGGCGTCGCTGTTTACACCTCAAGCGTCGCTTAGAGAGACTGCAGAAGTGTATGGCTTATCAGGAGCTGCTCGACCATTGCCCCCATAATTTGTAAGCTCCTGCGCCACAGTCGTTGTGCTAACTAGACTGTTGACAACACTTTGCAGCTAATGACTGTTTCACTCCGCTATTTTCGTGTGATTTTTGCAGCAACCAGTCGGCCGTTGTGACCGAGCGGTCTAGGCGCTTCATTCCGGAACCGCGCTACTGCTACGGTCGCAGGTTAGAATCCTGCTTCGGGCAAGGATGTGTGTGATGTCCTTAGGTTAGTCAGGTTTAAGTAGTTCTAAGTCTAGGGGACTGATGACCTCAGATGTTAAGTCCCATAGTGCTTAGAGCCATTTGAACCATTTTTTGCAGCAACCATCCAGTCCATGTCCGTCAATATATGTAATCTGCCTGGTCTCGGTTTAACTGTGGTTGTTGCTTCACGCTCTGCTTCCCAGTCACATCATCAGCAGACGAATTGGGCAGATGTAAGAGAATCAAAACATTCCATATGGAGTTGTTATTCACGATGGAAACTCCCCATAGCACCCCCCCCTCCGCCCTCCCCTCCATCAGATTATGTGTTAAGATGGCCCAGTTGATAGACTGTCAGAAGCTGAACACGGATCAACCACGAAAATAAGAAGAAAGTGTAATGAACTGTAAAAGAAGCTAAGTAGAAACACTCAACGGTCCAAGAACAAGAAATGCAAGAAAGAGCAGCCTGAAGCAGCTATGGCGCCATGTGTTAGTGGTCCTGGTGTCGGACTGCTAAGCGGTCGAACAGTGTTCAAAACTCCCTCGTGCCATTTACTTTGTTTTACGTTTTTTTTCCCCACAACATTGTGAACTGCCCGTCCGCTCATTGAAATATTAGCTCTCTTTCTATAGTCTTGGCAGTTGTCATTTTATACATTCGTTATACAGCAGAATATGAGTCATACGGTAAGAATACGTTACCGTCAGAAGTAAATGTAACGAACAGTGAGAGCAGGCGAGATACCACGTACCCAGGGACTGCCAACAGGGTCTCCTAAATGGAAATAAGCGAACATTGCTGAGTACGAGGCTCCGGAGCAGGCTCCTGGCTCATGCACCCGACGCACCAATGCTGACTGCTGTTCAACAGCGACGAAAGGTGAAGTTAGTAGACTCCAATACCTAAACTGAGTGTCCATTGAGTGGTGACTGGTTTTATGATCCATCGAGAGTGAAACGTGTGAAAGCTTCATTTGATGCAGATGATATCAATAATTCCTTCCCTTTCCATTCCTTTGTCCCGCTCCACCTCCAGTTTCCATAATATGTTCCACAGCTGCGGATTCCGCATGGTGTCTGTTCTTTCAGACATGATAGAGTTCCAGACAGTGCTCGGCAATGGCAGATTTAATTATTTATCTTAGTCAGGTGTGCTTCTGACGTTCCTTGCATCTGATGCCCACTGTCTTACGTGTTTGGTCAATGCACAATATGTAAATTTGGCAAGGCATATAATAAATGACTGGTTTACGTAGTGACAGGTCCTATTTCACATTTTCTAGTAATCCTCTTATTTTGGTAGGTGGACAGAATACAAACTTAAAGTTACAATTCCTGATAATCATGGTGATATTGGTAGAAATTGATCCCACATAAGCCGGCCGCTGTGGCAGAGCGAATGTAGGCACTTCATTCCGTAGCCGTGCTGCTGCTATGGTCGCAGGTTCGAATCCTGCCTCGGGCACCGATGTGTGTGATGTCCTTAAGTTAGTGGGTTTAAGTAGTTCTAAGTCTGGGGGCTGATGACCTAAGACGCTAAGTCCCATAGTGCTAAGAGCCATTTGAACCATTTGATCCCTCATGTGGAAGGTACACCACAGTCTTTGCCCTATCTTGCTCTTATTCTAGATCGTTCGGTGGAGCGGCAGGTTGGAGGGCCCTGTAAATCTGTTTGCCCATGTATCCATTATTGCTGAACAGTGATTGTAGATGCTGTATTTCTACTGCCAAACTATCTGGGTCCGACAAGATGCGTGAGAACTATATGGTTTGGCAGTAGAAATAGCGCATCTTCAGCAAGAATGACTATTCGACCAAAGAAATTCGTAACGACCTTCAGCCAGCCGCTCCTCCGCACGAACTGATGAAGGACCAGATGAGGCAAGGATTGTGGCGTACATGCCCTATACATGGACTATTTTTGCCAACATTGCTGGGATTCTCAGGAAACATAACATCAAGTTCGTGCTCTGTCCACCAACCAAAATAAGAGGACGGCTTGGATATATGAGAGATGACCTGGTATTGCTTTATCAGTTTGACAGATCACATATTTCCCAAACAACTAGGACAGTGGACATCTACATAAAGAACATCAGAGGCGCAGTTGTATCTTTCGATGAATTATGATGAATCGAGACGCACTGGACCGAAGGGAAATATCACAGGACGCTTCTGGCATTAACAAACTGCAAAAAGAACACCTAAAACGCCCACCGTACCGGAAATGGAACGCGAGTGCACAGGTGGGTGCACTGGACCAATGACGAAACAGCAACGCTTGGGCTGGCTCACTGGTCTGAAGACCAGGGGCATCCTGCAGAGGAAATGCCTGGAACCATACTGGCCTGAAATCTGAGTGCCCGCATGGAGAAAGACACAGTGGATCAAAGAGGGGACTCACAAGGGTTCTGCAAGTGAGAGCAGATGGCAGACAGAATGCATGGATGGGGAAGACTGTAGTTATAAATGCTTTACCAATTCTGCTCAGCAGGTAGTCTGATGAAGATAACGAATCACGTTGTTGAAATATAATTCAAGAACGGTGCTGATGTCTGGCGTATACCTGACAACAGATAACTGACAAAAATTACAATTAAGTTCTGTAAGCAAAATCTCTGGAACAACAAACAGCAACAAACCATTGTACATTACCAAGGCCTTAACCGCTATGCCAGCTTGCTGTAATTGAATGGCTGCCATTCCTCTGTAGTATGAAAAGTGATCTGTTATTGTTAAAACAAATTGATTCCCTGCTGGAGTTGGCATAAAAGGGTCTATGTTATCAAATCTATCCTTTTAAATGGTTTTCTGCACATCTGCTAGTCTCTGCAGTGGAATATGCTTATGAGACAGTTCAGCTCACTGTACATATCGTACACAGTTCTTTACATTGAATTGTATGTCCTCCTTATGTATTTACAACTAAAGTTGCTCAGTTATAGGTGAAATCCATCTACTACAATTTATTTACCTTCTGTCTTGGGCCATTAACATAATCATACGTTCTGATTGGTCTGTGCACTGCCACGAAATCAAGCTCGTTGGGTCTTAGTAGCAAATACATCAACCTGATCAATGGATCTTTTAAAACAACCATCTGATATACTAAAATGTAACTATATGGTTCCAGGGACATGTTCAAGTCTCAAACATCACGTAAGTGTGTAAACTGAAGCATAGAATGACAATTTGTATAGAGTCTGGGATTTACCCTAGATGTCCTGCACGCTAGACAGATGCGCTAACCGCAATCACACACTGGAACGGCGGCTTCTGCACAGCTGCATGGACTGCCCTAGCATGCCTCCCTCCTGAATCCAAATTCCCATTCACGCCTCAGCCCATTTGGTGTTCCCTCTAAACTCAGGCAGCATTTCAGACGCTCTCCAACGGTATTGGAATACTACCTCAGTATCGGACGTGCAACTATGCAAAGCCACTGTACCAGGGTGGCATGGCGGTTAGTGCATCTGCTTAGTGAGTACGAGACCCAGGTTCGAATCGCGGACTTGGTACGAATTCTCATTGGTCACTTTAGTCTGCAAACACACCAATACTTTCTGGGGCATGATCATCACTTCACATTTTCTCCCCCACAAATAAACGCAACTGTACATTGAGCCATATACGTACAAGGTTCAGCATTTCCTTGTCCATTGTAGAGCTATTCTTTTCCATTATCTTTAATTTATGTGATGCTTAAGAAACCGAATGCACCCTTCTGTCCACTTTTTGACTCAGTACACAGCCCAATGCATGATTTAATGTGTTACATGACAAATTACTTCGCATAATGGGGAAACACCAACACCAGCTTAACTGTCAACAATTCTTTCAGTTTACTGAATGCATCTTTCCCTTTCTTATCCAATGGAACTTCACTCCTTTCTACAATAGGTGACAGAAGCCATGCTGTTTCTCCAAATTTCGGTACAACCTAATACTTGGCTGACCTAAGAAAGACAACTCTTTCTCATTATGTGGTCGCAGAAAATACTTTTTAGGTTTTAGTAATATAAGGTCTGTTCAGTCTTCTTCGTGGCTAATCAGGTGCTCTAATTTTTTTTTACTTCCTGCGGTTTGAAGTTAAATTAGTCTATACTGAGTATTAATTGATACGCATAACATCTTAAACACGTCCCACAGACATAGCACGTGCTCATCCATGTACTTTGCAAAGACAATTATGTCATCGAAATTAACCATACAATGCCTAGTGTCAATCCTCACCAAACTCTAACAGTCGTTCAAATTTGGCTGGTATGTTCTTGAATCCGAATGGCCAGCACATTATGACGACTTATCTAATAGCCGCTATGTCCACCTTTGGCATAGATAGCAGTGGCAACACATAGTGGCGTGGTAAGTTAACTGGAGGGAACTGGCACCACATAAAGCCCAATAAATCTGTTAAATTCTGGGGCAGAGGCAATAAGCTCTGACATCACGTTCAATCACATTCCAGACATGTTTGATCGGGTTTAAGACCTCCGAGTTGGAAGGCCAGCAGATCAATTGGAACTTGCCGCTGTGTTCCTCGAACCATTCCGTCTACTTGTGGCCTTGTGATATGGTGCATTATCTTGATGAAAAATGCCACTGCCATTGGGAAACATGATCGTCATGATGAGGTGTACATGGTACAATGTATGATACTCCTTGACCGTCATGGTGCCTTGCGTGATAACGACTGTACCCATGGATGCCCACGTGAATGTTCCCCAGAGAGTAATGAAACCGCCACCGGCTTGTCTCTGCTCCACAGTGCAGGCGACGAGGAGTTGTTCCCCTGGAAGATAGCGAATTCGCCCCCCCTCCCCTCACCATTCGCATGATGAAGAAGGTCTCAGGATTCATCAGACCACGCATCGCCCTGCCACTGCGCCAATGTCCAGTGTCAGTGGTGACATTAGCCACGACAGTTGTCGCTTTTTTGGTGTTAACATTGGTACATGCATTGGTCGTCTGCTGTGGACGCCCATCATTAGCAGTGTTCGGTTTTGAGACACACTTGTAATCTGCCGTGCATTGCAGTCTGATGTTGGTTCCGCCACAGTTCGCCACCCGTCCTGCTTTACCAATCTGCCCAGCCTATGACATCTGACATCTGTAATGAGGGGTGACCACCCAACTCCATGACGTCTAGATGTGATTTCACCTTGGTTTCACCGCGTGTTGAAGACGCTCACCGCACTACTCCTCGAACACCTGATAAGTCATGCAGTTTCCACAAGACTCTTGTCAAGTCTGGGCCATCACAATCTGCCCTCATTCAGACTATGACAGAGCGCGCACCTTCCCCATTCTACACACGGACAGCACGCTCACTGATACTACATGCAATGTGCGTGTGACTGGCTGGCAGTCATTCTTCTCCAAGTGGCGCTGCTGTCGCCTGGATAGGTTTACAACGACAGTAATTTGTTGGCCGTAATGTTCTGGTTGATCAGTGTATCCTGGTATTGCTTATGTGCTGAAATAACCATAAATGCTACTTTTATCTAACCTCCAGGACTGCCGGCCGGAGTAACCGTGCGGTTCTAGGCGCTACAGTCTTGAGCCGAGCGACCACTACGGTCGTAGGTTCGAATCCTGCCTCGGGCATGGATCTTTGCGATGTCCTTAGGTTTGTTAGGTTTAATTAGTTCTAAGTTCTAGGCGACTGATGACCTCAGAAGTTAAGTCGCATAGTGCTCAAAGCCATTGATCCTCCAGGACTACTGCCTGCACTCTGTGAGCGTACGTTCCTATAAGAATGAACGCAAACTTTAAAGAAACACAAGAGGTCATATGCACAGGTCTTGTTGTGACGAGAGAATCAGGGCGGCTGGGCTAGAACGTTTTTTCACAGCTGTGGAGGCATGGACACCGTTGTGGGCTGAAATCATTGAGCCCCGCATGAGCGCTGCTGTGTTGTCAATAGATGACGAAACCTTTGAGTCTCAGTGACAGGCAGACACCCTGAGTCTGAAAAATATCACGTGCATGGAAGAGAGAGCAGGCACATGATCGGGAAATAACACCGCCTCTTTGGTGGAACCTACCTACCTCTCTTTCAGCACTTGCAACGCCTGTTTCCACAATTAAAGGAGAAATACGTCTCGTTTTACGACACAGAGCCTTAATTCCTGCATTTGATTGCCAATCATGAACATTCCTTACCTTCCCTAGTGTAATTCTCAGGCGCCACATACCAAAAATCATTACTGCAGATGTATGGCTGCATAGAGAACTGTACTCCAACAAGTCACACTGCTTACACCTAACTGTGTGCAAACCACCATCTGTTTCCCTATTGTGCGCTCTAAAATGAATTATAACACTGACTTATTCTTGTTCCAACAGCTGAACTTACCATCCAGCCTTCAAATCCGAGCGATTTGACACAATGTGACCAATGCAGTCACTTGGGAAAACGTCCAAAATAGTTGATATCCATTAACTATGTTGAAATTATGCTGGCAGTTGCTCCCCGTGATGTTGCTCATTGTTACTGGCTCTTCTTCTGATAATAAATGTAATGATGTTGGCCAGGCAGAAACCATTGCTAGCCAAGGACGTTGCTTACACGCCAGAGTGGAGTGTGTGGAAACTGTCGGTTGCTTTCTATCAGTATCCTTGAGAGTCAGGACATCTCTTTCGGTACAAAAAGCAGTAATCTGGCACCTAGCGGTGGGATTGCTCAGATGACTCGGCCGCACATGCTTGGATGGTTTGTGAAATCTGGTCTGTAGTAGATACCTCAACACATTTGTTTGTGACGTCCATAAGTGAACACATACAACACATGTTTATTCATAACTATGTGGAAAACAGAAAACGTAGAGAATCAAGCAAACAACAATCCTCTCAATCTACTCAAAGTATAGTGTTTAACCTCTTTAGTCCCCCTATGGTATAGAAACCAGTTACAATACAGGATGGCGAAAATATGTTCGGCACCATGGAAAAATTCTGTAGTTGTCATCACTACTAGAATCTCCTGATATTATGCCTACCCATCCTTGATACAGAACGCTCTCAGATTGTCCTATCGTCCTATTTCGAGGAAAGGCACGGGAAGGAGTAGAAACACGCAATCTTATCGGGTGGTATTACAGTAAATTAGTGAGCTGTGAATAGGAGATGTAAATATATGTTTCCTGTAGTGTATTTGGCTTGAAAGCTGTTGGCTTGGCTATTTCCAAAGAAGGAGTGGATATAGGAAGGAGGATGGATGAGCGCGGAGTCTGGCTTAAGAATGGGCGTTGCTTAGGAGGGGCTGTGGCTTAAGAGAAAGCATGATCACATCAGGCGTTTGCCCCTACCCCTACATACAGGAAGACCGGAAGTCAAATAGCTCCAGAATGACTTTTGTGTTTCTACTAATACTGCAGGAAGTGACTTTGTGCGATAAATAAACAAGAAGAAAGTTTGACTCTAGTATACAGTTCATCACAGCGTAGTGCAGTCAATCTCTATGTTTACTGAGTGAGATTTTGGAACAAAAATTATCTCGGACAGATGTTTTATTTCTGGCCTAGTGTCGACCAGTCGACCATTTTGCAAAAGACAGACAACCAACTACCTAGAGGAGTCGTTCACGTATTGGTTCTTATTTAACTGTGGTATGGTGAAATACTGAAGTGTTCAATATATATCCCGTACATCAGTGTTGTACAAATGCTTCTTCCCCTTTGAAGCTGGTACAGTACATATATCAAATGCATATAGCAAAAGTCAGAAAGTACAAAAGTCTCTCTACAACGCTAATGGACCGGCTGGAAGAGCGCCTGAACCTCCAGTTTTTGACAGTGCTGTAAGCACTGTAAAAATCCTTACGTGAAAAGTTACCATTTTTAGATGTTTGTTTTCTTGAAGATGATCAATTGAGCCAAGCCACTCATAAATGAAAGACTGTTCTAAGATTGCAGTCGTTAACGCTTTTGGCTGTAAGATGTCATTCATTTATTGTGTAAAGGCTTCGAAGTTCAAAGTTTCCTTCAGCGAGCACAGTTTCAATGAGTAAGCTGATAAAATACAGTAGGACTGCTCACATTGCATATCACGAGTAAATCATTATAAGAAGACAATAACCATTCATTCAGAATACTTAAAATTGCCTTTAGTATATGTTACAACAAAAGAACGATAAAATCTAACTGAATCGTACAATATTGTATAAATATCATTATCTCATTAAGAGAAACCGTAAGTGAACCGCATTCTATATTTATTCAAATCTTAGACTTTATTCTAGCCGACGAAAATATGTTGATCTAAACAGAACAACACTGAAGCCCTGCGAAGTGAAGTCAGTAACTTACAGTCACTAACGGGTCTAGATAAGCTAATATATTATAAAGTAATGAAAAAAACTCGTGGTGTACACAACTTGTACACGGTAGCCGGACGTAGAACACCATACTATAGCGATAAAAAGTAACCATCAATACATTGTAGTAAAGGTGTAGGACTGGTAAAGTCATCTCTTGTTCATTGCTATTGCCATGTCATGAATACACGTTTTACAGTTTACGATGGACGGCGTGATCAAACGCGGTCGTGATAACAGCTCATGAAAATGCAAAACGAATTCAGCTCGTAAACAAAAGGCGGCCACACGTAATTTCCCACAGGTAATAAAACTACAAGCCACAGAATACGTTGTTATCAGCAGCTGAAAGAGTAACGACATCCAATAGACGAGCGGCATGTTCGGAAACTAAAAGACCGGGAAAATACTTATTTAGTGATAAAATAATAATTCCTAAGCCTGCTACGACAGTTTAAAATGAAATTAAAAACTAACCGTAGCAGTTATCATGCCAAGAGACGGAGTAAATTAAGGAAAGAGGAAAATGTATTTTTTTGTAATTGGTTCGCACAAGCAAACGTATTTTATACTAAATATTGTGTAGCGGCAATCTCAGTCATTTGGTATCCAGATGGGTAGAAAACGTTGACACTGGATTTCAGCAGAACTCCAAAAGCATATGTTATCCTCAAAGGGAAAAATAGTAAAAGCTCCGCTCTGCAGCACACTACACAGGTTTTTCGGTGTGCTGAGTTCTGTCAGTCACTTTAGCCACTCCTAGTACCATCTACAATGAAGTGCAAAGAAAATGATATAGGCATGCGTGCGTATTCAAATACAGAGATATGTAAAGAGGTGGAATACGACGCTGCGGTCGGCAACGGCTGTGTAAGAGAAAAAGTGTCTGGCGCAGTTATTAGATCGGTTACTGCAGCTATAATGGCAATTATAAGGATATGAGTGAATCTGATCGTGGTGTTATAGTCGGCACACTAGCGATGGGACACAACATGTACGAGGTAGCGATGAAGTTGGGAATGTACCGTGAATATCATGAATCCGGTAAAACATCAAATCTCCGACATCCCTGCAGCCAGAAGAAGATCCTGCAAGAACGGGGCCAACGACGACTGAAGAGATTCTTTCAATGTGATAGAAGTGCAACCCTTTCGCAAATTGCTGCAGATATCAGTGCTGGGCCATAAACAAGTGTCAGCGTGCGAACCATTCAATTGAAAATTATCGATATGGGCTTTTGGAGCCGACGGCACACTCTTGCACCGTACATGACTGCACGACACAAGGCCTTACAGTACGCCTCACCTGGGCCCGTCAACACCGACATTGGACTATTGATGATTGGAAATATGTTGCCTGGTCGGACGAGTCTCGTTTAAAATTGTATCGTGATGGACATGTGCGTTTGTGGAGACAACTTCATGAATCCATGGACCCTGCATGTCAGAAAGGAACTTTTCAAGTTGGTGGATGCTCTGCAATGGTGTGGGGCGGGTGCAGTTGGAGTAACATCGGATCCCAGATACGGCTCAGACTGGTGCCACGTACGTAAGCATCGTGGCTGATCACCTGCTTCGATTCATGTCCATTGTGCATTCCGACGGACGTTGGCAATTCCAGCTGGACAAAGCTACAGCCCACACATCCAGAATTCCTTCAGAGTTGCTCCAGGAACACTCTTCTAAGTTTAAACACCTCCGCTGTCCACCTAGCTCCTCAGACATTAGTATTATTGAGCATATCTGCGACGCCTTGCAACATGCTGTTCAAAAGAGATCTCCACCCCCTCATACCCTTACAGTTTTATGGATCGCCCTGCAGGATTCACGGTGTCAGTTCCCCCTAGCACTATTTCAGACATTAGTCGAATCCATGCTACGTCGTACAGCGGCACTTCTCCGAGCTCGCTTGGGCCCTACACGACGTTACACAGGTGTACCTGTTTCTTTGGCTATTCAGTGTAGTTATGTATATTATCAGGTCCACTTGTCCAGTACAACTTGTTGCCTTTTCGAGGCACAGCGCGGTTTTTTTTTGTGTGTGCCTGCATGAAGCAACTTGTCCTTTCGTTCAGGGCAGACAGGTGGTTTGCAGCCGTCATGTGTCTCAGTGGAGGTGTTACGGAAGTGTAGCACAGAGAGTATGCATTTTGTAGCTTCTCGTAAGGCATTTATGATAAAAGAAAAAAATTATTTTACATAAATTAACTTGTTTCCTGTTACTATTGGAGTGGAAGTTAGGTAATGGTAGCGACTCCTCTCGCATTACACACTGAGAAATTAAATGTTCGATGGCAGGAGCTAGAGACTTGCAGGTGAATAGTTTGAGCAAACTCTGGCTACTTAATCTCTTAAAAATGAACTATCAATTTCATATTTCGGGGTTCTTAATCCTCTCACTACGCCACCAAGCAGTACTTTTAAAAGTGTTTATTCACGCTCCATTAAGTCAAAACGCATTAAAATGAGTATGCTTATGAGACAATCGAAACAGTACCAATAACATAATTTTTTCAAGATAAAGAATTCCTGTGTAGTCCTGAAGATGAATTTTCAGTTACAGTGATTTTTGTTTTAACCTATTTAGAGCTAATGACAGACTGGCACAAGTACGATTTTATGTGAGGAACTGTGGCGCTGCAGTTAAGACAGTTTCATAACATGTGGTAGTCTTTCCGGTTTGATGCATCTGCTCTTGCTATTCCACATCTTTTCATTTCAGAAAAAATTCTACAGACTGCTTACTTTATTCATCCCTTGGCCTTCTACTACAATTGCTGCACCACTACATCTCCCCCTTCTCCCACATACACACACACACAAACACACACACACACACACACACACACACACTTCCTCCAATACCAAGGTGACGAATCTTCCATGCTTCAGGACGTGTCCTATAAACTTGTCCCTTCTTTTAGTAAAACTGTGCCATGAAATGAATTCTTTTCTTTCCTCAGTTTGATTCGATACCTACTCATTAGCTTCTCGATCTGCTTATCTTAACTTAAGCATTCTTCTGTCGGCTCACGTTTTAAAAGCACCTAATCTCTCGTTCCTTGAACAATTTATCGTCCATGTTTCACTTCTGTGCAGCGCAACATCCCAGACATATGTCTTCAGAAAAGATTTCCTAACACATACCAGTATATTAGATACCAAAAATTTTCATGCTATACGCGGTCGGAATGTAATTCGACCGTCACCAGCTATATTTCTGCTAATCTATTTCCTAAACTCATACCTTCAATATTCTGTGGTTTAACCTCGGCTAGACTTCAGTTATCATTGACGTTGAAGATCATCTTATAAGTTCTTTTCGAGACACTATCCACTCCACTCAACTGCTCATCCATGTACTTTGCTGCCCCTGATATAATTATAATATCATAGTCTTCATTTCTTGTCCCTCAACTTTAATTCTCTATTCCAATTTCCCCTTTGTTTCCTTTACTGCTTGCTCAGTGTCCAGACTGAATAACATGAGGGGTATGCTACAACCCTGTATCATCCCTTCTCAATCACTGCTTCCCTTTCATGTCTTTTGACTCTTAAATTGCAGTCTGGCTTTGTTTTAGCTGTAAATAGCCTTCGGCTCACTGCATTTTATCAGAATTTCAAAAAGTATGTTGCTGTCAATTTTCTCAGAAACTTCCTCTAAATCTAGAAATGATAAGTAGATTTGTATCTATTTAACCTATCTTCTAGCGTAAGTCCAAGGGTGACTAGTGCCTTGTGTTTTCCTACATTTCTCCGTCTCCAGGTCGGTGAGTACAATAATTTCCGTTCTTCTGCAAATACTTCGTGTCAGCTTTTTGCCAGCATAACTTCTTGAGCTGATAGTTCTCTAGCGGCCCGAACTGTTCTGGGCCACTGTGTGTCAGAATGGAGAAGAGAAATGGTGTACGAGAAGGTTTTTTTACGCCTGAGTGTACAGTGAAACGATCGTAGCATTAACAAGCGTTTATTTCCTGCAGCATTGCACAGCGCGACGGCTATCCTCTATGCTGCTGAGCAAGTGTGCAAGTAGAGCCTATTCGAAATGCGCTGATGCCGACGTCGATTGTTGCCTTGGATCGTGAGCGGCTGTTACCTCGGTGCTGTGTGTCCCACAAGCAGGGCAACAAACGGACCCGCTCTGGACCATCAGAGTTTTGCCAGCTCAGCACACACATGCTTACTTGCGGTCTCCATGTCGTGCGCCTGGCTGCTATAGCCGACACATAGTGTCCAGTGTAGAGCAACAATGGTCCCGGTCATCCACCCGGAGTGGACCAAGGCGGCCTGATGAGGTCGAGGTGGCTACGAGGTTGTGGGGGCGCATCTTCCCGAGCCGGATTGCAGTCGAAATCCCTCAGGAGCGGAGGCCAACCAGTGAAGTTTTCCAAGTCCAGCAGCTGCTACGCAACGGGTGTGGCATATCTCGGCCCAGAATTTGACAAGTTGATTAATAGGCAGGCAGCGAGCAGATCTTCACTGCCAAAGTGTTACTCGCAGTTTCTCTGAAACTCAACAGATCATAACTCTCTCGGGTTCAAGTCACAGGCGGGAAGGTAGGATGATTGAATACCCCTGAGCCCCTGTGCTCGATTATTTATATGTTTTTTTTTCTACGCTTCTCACGTAGTCTTATTTGCCTGGGCGGGGTGGGGGAGGGGTGAGGAGCGGACTTGTGCCACAATGCTCGTCCTGTCAGCTTTATCTGGCTCGCTTCTTGGCTTCGCGCATCGAGTACATGTTACCAAGTGTGGTGCGCTTAAGGTAGCCCAAAAGCGCTTCTAGTTACAATATGTTACTTCATTCATGGTCACACTGTGTTGGAGCGTTACCGTGCTATGCATCTGGCCACGAGTTTGACGTAATATCAGCAGCACTGCCCAGTGGCCTACTTGATTTGGGCTTAGCAGCAAGCTGACGTTCATTGCCACTTAGCAGCCAAAATTAAATTTAAAAAAATCACAAATCACGCACTGAAGTTTTTGGCGTGAAGCACTTCAGTTAAACACGTCATTACGCTCTTCAATGGAATAAATGTATGGTGTTCTTATTTATACGAAACATTTATGAGATTGCAAGTATGAAACCGTACTGCTATTTCTATGTGCCAACAGCAGTGCACTGATTTTGCGCGTGCCTATGTCTCTGTTTTCAATTACCTGAAAACTAGTGGCTAAATATCATTACTAGTGAATCACATGTGATGGATAATGCAGTCAGAATTCCTAAGGTAGTTCCACATTATTCGAGATATGTCATCCATGTACAAGTCGTTGGTCACCCTATTAATTCTTGTAAGCTATATATTATTTTGCTAAGTACGTTTCTTAAAAATTTGTCCTAAATATCTTCATACGATATATTCTCTGTGAGCAACGGGCATACTGTTTGGGATTTTCTTATTGCTTATTTGGTTATAGCGTATCTCAAGTGGTGCCAATAATTGTCACTTACAAAAAATTGCCCATAGTGCAAAACTGATACCGTTTTCTCAGTGTCTAACTTCAATTGTCAGTGAGATTGCAGCTGTACCTCTGAAATGTAGGGTCTTCGTGTGGCTGGTTATTCAAGAAACAGATAGATGGTCCCCTTGCAGCTCGCTGTCGTCTTGTCATCTCGCTCAAGTGTTAGCTCAGTCAGAAATTATACTGACAGCGAGCTGACAGCAAATTTGTCTACGTCGCCTCTCTCAGCTTGGTGTATTATGTCTCAGCCTCCTCTTTTCAAGGCAGTAACGAGACCCATATACTACAGAGGCATGTGATATGAATGTACATACAACACTACAGTAAATGTGGTTCAGAGAGGTCTAAGAAAGTGCCGAAGTTGTAAAGGAATGAGCTTGTAGCAGGAAAGTCGTGCAACCCGGTAGATCGAAATTTCGCAGCGTGCTAGTCTCGTTTGGACAGCACTGGGAGAAAGTTGACGCTCCGAGCTGAAGTGATCGGGACGACGGTTGGCCGATTATGCTTAAGTGACCAAAGGCTCCGTTCCGCGAGAGGCTCATGGCAATTGGTTTTTCATCGAAAGTGTGTTTCTCCCGCCGCCCATTATGTTGCCATCCATTGAAGTGGCCTCTTGGAAACAATGTGTCAGTTGGCCGTTCACTTGTATCCTTTTCGCTTGCCTGTGATTTCATTAAAAAATTTGTTCAAATGGCTCTGAGCACTATCGGACTTAACATCTGAGGTCAACAGTCCTCTAGACTTAGAACTACTTAAACCTAACCAACCTAAGGACATGACACACATCCATGTCAGATGCAGGATTCGAACCGGCGACCGTAGCAGCAGCGCGGTCCCAGATTGAAGTGCCTAGAACCGCTCAGTCACAGGGATCGGCTATGATTTCATCAGCAACGACTGTTCGTTGGTCGGTCGGTCGCCTCAGCGGACGACGCGTATAAGGTATTTTGGCCGCTTCTATGTTCGGTGTGTCCGTGATTACTTGCAATTCATTCCTGTTTCTGTACAGTAATTGGTTTTATTATTGTTTGAGTGGCTTGTGGTATTGTGTTTTGGTGGATCTGTGAAAAGATCCAAGTAACAGGAGTCCTACTGGGATAGACGGGTCAACTATTTCTGCGAGTTGTTAAAGTTTTCTTTTAAAGCCACAAAAGTTATTATGCCCATTGCGACCCTCTGTTCCGGGAATCTTATTTATTTTTCATTCCTCGTTAATTTGCACTTCCCTGCCTTCCCCTCCCAGAATAAAGCCTCAAAATTGTGCAAATAGGGAGATTTGAAGCCATCAGACATTTACTAATTTTCACCAAGTTAAACTCAATTGATGCCAATTTACATTACGTTTAAGCCCTACAGGCCAGCTTTCAGCCACTGCATGTATATTTGTTATACTCCTGGTAGACATCACCACGTTCTACTTGTTTTGAAGAGGATCATTTAGTTTCTTAAACTGTTTTGGAAGAATTGTAAAATATCTTTATTTTTTTCATTTATAACCTCTAAGTCTATATTATCGATTTTGATCACGTGGAATTTTTTTAAGAAAGTTTTGAAGCAAAATATAAGCCTTCTGGTGCTCTGTGTATATTCATATTGAACTTGTTGTAATGTTTTTTAAATACATGGGACAAATTGCGACGCAAATTTTTAAGCCCTTCTGGGTCTGTGATTATACGTTGTCGTTAACTGTCTTTTCGCTTCATTCCATTGCAAAGGAAAATCTTAAATGTGTTCACGACATAAATCTAGATGCTGTCAAACACAGGTGATGTCAAGCCTGGGGCTTGGCCCGTCCATGACTTCCTACAGCCACCAATGACAGAACATTTCGCACCCACACATACTTTCACTGCGGCTTCCGCTGCAGATCTTGGCCTCAGTTCACGAAAAGATTATCTACGTTTCGCTGAACAGAGAACACAAAATAATGGCAGTGAATGAATTTTTCGGTAAATCATCTCCATTACTTAAAGAGAGTATTATCGTAAAAATGATCAAATGCTTTAAGATGATTCAGAGAGGTGTGGAAGATATCTTCTCACATATTGTATCTTTTACTCCAATGAAATGATGAAAAGTACGAAACGTTGTGTATCTCTCTGGCTATCACAGTTACCGGCGAAAAATATTACAGTATTGCAACAATTAAAAAAACGCAACAAAAGTAGCAACGCATACGTAAAAATGTTAAGTCTTGAAGTCTCCACCTATTTCATTTTCAGAAATGGAACGATGGTCTTTTTCTTCCTAGTCGTAAAGCCAACGCAACTTAAGGAAAATGTCACTGCTAATTCCAATGTCAAACAGTGCCTGTATGAGATTGCAGAAATACTTACAATGTGGCAAAAGAATCGTATAACTCTGTTGGTCCTTTTATGGAAGAACCTTACATCCAGGCGCGTGGAGTAGCCACATGGTTAGAGGCGCTATGGCAAGGATTGGACGGACCCTCACGCCGGAAGTTCGTGTTCTCCCTCGGGCATGGGTGTGTGTGTTGTTCTTAGCATTAGTTAATTCAAGTTAGTTTAAGTTGTATGTAAATCTAGGAACCGCTGGCCACAGCAGTTTGGGCACACACACACACACACACACACACACACCTTACATCCAGCGATAAGAAGTCTTCATACGGTTACACGTTATCTCGACAATGAATCTTTGTCATTTCAACAGGTGAAGAGTAATTTGGAAGGACAGTGATATTTTGAGTATGTGGAGCTCTAGCATACAATCCATGGTAAATATGATCAACTGACAAAAGGCGAGTGGTTTTGAAGGATAAATTGAGCTTCATGTTACTTAAACTTATTTCAACACCTAGTATGTACTTTAAAACATTCTTGAAGAAGGAGCATTAAGCATAGACCTGGACTGAAATTATGAAATAACCAAAGACAAAAATTATTGCGTCAGATCCGTTCAAGGCATCATTGTGCACCCCTTCCAGATTTATTTTCTCCGTTAAGAAATTCGAAGATAAGTAGTATCTATAAAAAGAAATACATAAGCTTCCTTTGAATTAGTTTCATGCTTTAAGATATTTGTATAATTTGGTGACATCACACACACACACACACACACACACACACAAAGATATCTGTATACGGTGGGCAACGATAGCCAGTCTACAGGGTGACCATCACCCCCTTGGTTGACCAAAATTCCCCCTTGGGATGACAATGGTGGCAACTTTACCGGTTGAATATCATTTCTCCTGAGCGAGCGCAATAGCGGTCATTTGAGTACTGACAGTTACAGTAATCCATGGCTTTATTCCCTTTTAACTTAATTTCGTTTATCGTACTGTAATTAGAAGATTCAGGGGAGCATGCAGCTGTGTCATTCATAATTTAATAATGAAAACCGGCGCCAGTTAATTATTTTTTGATGCTTAGCACAACACACTTAGAGAATTTATTCTCATTTTCAATTTCATTTGAAAATGAGAGTGAATTCACACATACACGTACCCACCCACCCACACACCCACCCACCCACACACACACACACACACACACACACACACGCACACACACACGCACATATGCACTGCTTAGAATTCGACTGCTGTAAATACTGTACTGTCTCGTTGTCAACTTTCAACTGAAATGGGAGAGCACAAAATATATTACGTGATTTATAATCATCATCATCATCATTCTCTCTGTCTGTCTGTCTGTCTATCTAATGCTTATCGTAATAAGGCTGGTATGGAGATGTCAGATACTGGGGAAACGTATTCCTTTTATCCATCTCTAAGAGTTGGATGAAAGGAATTCGTTCCCCCAGTTGGTTACATCTCCCTACCAGCTGACATGAATTATTGTGCTGTGTGAACAAAATTCAGCCTTCTGCGTCACATTCGAAAGAAGTTTAAATACTTGAGCTTTGCCGTTATTGGAACTCACATGGGCACACACACACACACACACACACACACACACACACACACACACACACAACAAACACACACACACAAGCACACATACATACACACACATCTGAGAAACATGCTATGGGCGTCAGTAGGGCCACTTGCTGGCAGAGAGAGATTTTGTGGAGACCGTTGTAGGTGAAAGAGTTAGCAGTTCACATCTCAGTGGGCAGAGTTCTCCCATAACGTGGCCCATCGGGCCTCCTAATAGCTCCTAAGAGTTCAACTCTCTAATGTTTGTGTACCTCTCTTGCCAGAAGCACACGCAATATCTTACAAAGTGAATGGGAGGAAAAGTACTAAAAAAAAAATACTCTTAGTACATTTATTTTATATTACGTTATTTCATACACTGTCATAATCAAGTACTTTCCTTTTTCACGCAATACTTTTATATTCATTATTTTTACTTTTAATTATTGACTATTTCAAGCACTTTAGCTACAACTTAGATATTCAGTGTTCAAATTTGCGCAACATTTTGACAACTGTAATATCTCAGCAATTGTGATGGAGATTTCTCGATCACAAGCAAACTAAATTTTGTTAAACTCCACGGAAAATTAAACATCATTTTGGAAATCAGACTCAAGACAATGAGAACATATATCTTCTGGCGTTTAGTCAATCAGATCAGTTGCAGAGGTGGTTGTGATCTCAAGTTACGATCCGCAATTACAATTACAATCAACAATTTACATTTTTCACACACATATATTTTACATTATTGGTATTTTTCGGGTGTTTACAATATAATCAGTCAACATTTATTTTCATGCACTAATGGCCTCGAGCGAATGCATTTGTCTTGTGCGGTTGTACCTAACGTTTATCTTCCTGTGCAGATAAACCATATTTGTGTCGCCTAATAGAAACTACACGTTGCTTTGACTGAGTCATACATTGGCTGAATCATAATGTAAAATACATTTCCGTCAATCACAGACTGTTAACATATTAACAGAGGATTGTTTTACACCCTTTGCTATGCCTATTGTGCCAACAGATTTGGTCATGAAAGCATTCACTTTACTTCGCAGACCGACAAATTCTGTAATTGGCTCGCCATTCTTTCATTAATCCACCCTTCCTTTCTTTTACCTAAGGAATGTCGTATCTGTTACTTGTAGGGATACGTGAAATATCAAAGCTTGTATGGGCTTTATTCCTCATATTCCCACACATATTTTCTATTTGTAATGTCACAGATTAAGCTATCTTTTTCTGTATAGCTCAGTTTTCTATCATTTGCCATGTATATTGATACGTATCGAAAATTGCCATTTACACTGTGCTGGGTTTATCAAAAACCACATTAAGTCCATTCAGCCGGACGGGGTGGCCGAACGGTTCTAGGCGCTACAGTTTGGAACCGCGCGACCGCTACGGTCGCAGGTTCGAATCCTGCCTCGGACATGGATGTGTGTGATGTCCTTAGGTTAGTTAGGTTTAAGTAGTTCTAAGTTCTATTGGGCTGATGACCTCAGAAGTTAAGTCCAATAGTGCTCAGAGCCATTTGAACCATTTGAAGCCCATTCAGCTCGATGAAGACTAAATTTGCGTTAAAACAACAATCGTTTGAAAATGTGACTTTGAAGTCAATGTAGATTCTCTCTGTATGCCTCCTCATGGTGTTATTGGTCTTATGTCCCACATTTCCCTCACGTTTTGATGATTTTTCCAAACACACTATTATTCATTAGTTTAAAAACGTTGTGCTCGAAGTCAGTGCTTGTATCTATTCATTTTTGTGCATTAATTTCAATGTATGGTTTAATTCAGGGAGATAGATGAATCTTTTTACAACCGATTTAGGTCGTGGATTTTTGTACTTTTAACATAGTTTTTGTTTCCAAAAGTGCTTTCCTTCCTTACTGTCAGATGGTGAAGACACTTTTTTCTTCACGTAAGGACCAATTCGTTTCAAAGATGTGAATATTTTTGGGATAATTGAGATCCGCTTCCATAATGTACCTATGCCGAAAGCGTCTAATACGTTTTCTGACACAAAAGTTTTAACACTCTCTGGTGAAAGACATTCCGAGTTGGGCACTAAAGATATTGAAACAACGTACAGCTTTATGGGCAACTTTCAGTACGAGATTTGATCTGATATTTGTCAGTTTTGTTATCATAACTGAACATGAATGTGTTACTGGCTATAGAATGACTGCAATAAATGTCGGTAATAACGTGCAGTTCTGCTTTAGTAATTATCAGCATAGCATCTCAAGCCAAGCCAGGTATAGTAATGTAACGTGCAGGATCCTATTCATATATTTGAAGACTCAGACCGCCAAAGTTTTCGAACTCATCAGCAGGGTGAAACAATTCAATTTTTAAATATAAATCGGAGTGCTTTACGCTCGAATACATTCCTTATATTGTAAGCTTTTAGGTACTAGGCTTCCGTTATCGTTTCGCTTATTAATAAACTTTTAAACTTTACAATTGAAGATAACTGATATTCCAGTGAGAACGAATCGTTGCTTAAACACTTGTAGAGAAAATTGATTCTTATTGACACTCGGACGCCCAGTGGGGCCATTTTCACCTCTACCATTTAATAAAAGTTTTCTGAACTATTATTTCGTAATTTTAGGCATTTATTGTATTTTACTGTTTACAATATTTATAGCCATTTCAGATACAGAGTTGCGAATAAAAAATATAGACACAAATTATATTATTTATTGGCATACAAACAAATTGCAGTACAACTAGTAACACACAAACAAGTGTAAACACATGATAATCTTTTCGTGGTTCTAAATTCATATAAAGTTCAACTTCTCATGCGTACAGAAATTTCAGCTACTTTATTGTTTTACGCAGTTGACAGATTTGTATTCAGTTTCCTTTGTGCAATTTCCACAAACCATCATATTACAAACCTTACACTTGATATAGTTTTATTACATTTACAGAAATCGAGAACTTGACATTTACGGCACTTCTGTGGCATTTCGTCTTCATTTTCATTCTTTTCATTATTGTCTGTGGTCGTACGAGGAAAGAGACTCTTCACACACTCAGAGCGTAGTTCATCTGCAAGCTGCTGAATTAAGTATTTTCTTTTGATCTTCTTCCCAGTAACAGCCCTAAATACTACATAAGCATTTATTCCTACTAGGTCAAGGATATTGTACAAGGAGTGCACTGGCCATCTTCTTGGGGAAGCCTCGACAGAAGACTGCGTCGTCAATTTGTCTACTATGTCAAACCCAAATTTTGTTTTGTTGTAATAACACACAGTTTGTGGAGTTTTTTTTCTCATCTGTATTAACGGTAACACTATGGTGAAGGGAAGACATTACTAGGTCATTTATTTCTTTCTTTCCTTGATAGACTGTCAAGGAAATATCATGTTTTTAAACCTTTTGTGGAATACAGAGGTCTCTTCAAGGGCTTCAGAGCATGTGATATTTCTCTCCTTGCTCTATTTACTGTTTCTTCAATGGAAGTTGATTTGTGTTTCAATTTTTTGGCTAGTTTGAGTGAAGTGAAGTAATTGTCTGTAGTGACATTTCTGGCTTTGCACAGAAATGGTTCCATAAGACGCATTACTACATAATCTGAAACTCTTTTGTCTTGGGATCGTGCAGTATCCTTACCAAGATAATGGAAACCACTGGGTACATACTTGCATTCAACATCTACAAATGGTTCAAATGGCTCTGAGCACTATGGGACTTAACATCTGAGGTCATGAGTCCACTACAACTACTTAATCCTAACTAACAGAGTAAAGTAGCCTAGGATTCAGAACTCCTGAAATAATGTATGGCATAACAATAAACGAAATTATAGTTTTTTTCTAAAGAGGTCAATAAGACCCCTCTGGGCGTTAAAGGTAAACCTGTAAAAACGTGATAATCAATTAGGCGAAATGCACTGTTCTTTAACATAATGAAAGTACATGCCAAATAAGTAAATGTCGCGAAAGTAAATTTCGCTTGAAATATTCTTCAAAACATAGCTATCACTTACAAACCGAAAAGGGCCATTTTGACCTCTCTGGGCGCTCGAGCATTAACTGGGTTAACCTCTCGATCATCAGTCTAATAAGAACTCATTATCTTGAGTTCATATGTTTTCAGGTATGATCCATAATTTTAAGCGAGAAGAAATTTAGTGAATCGATAATTCTCAAATTTATAGTGCACTAACGGTCTTGGAGCAATACTGCAACATCTTTGGTAAAAGATTTATATTTTTCCCTGTTAAATGGCAGAAGATAAACATATCCTAGACTTAATTTAACTTCCTCGTCGCCCTTTGAATTATTCTAATGACAAATGTTTATAATCAACAAATAAGAGCCGTAATTGCCCAGATTTTAACAAATGAAGTGAACTACATAGTGAGGTCTGTAGTTACCATTACAGCTGGGATTTACTGTGCCTCGGTACACACTGGTAAAATGGCAATGGTCTCTGTGTTTACTATTGCCTTCTTCAAATGGTTCCTGCAAATATGGCACACCTGTTCTGACTGAAATGCTAATTCTTCTTCAGAGCTTTCTTCCAATTTTTGATTTTTCAAGAAGAGTTAATTTCCACTCCAAACGACTGCATATAGCTTTTCAGTGAACCACCCCACGCAATTGCTTCCTCTGTATAATATGGTAATAGCTATTGTGTGTTCGCCTGTGCAGCTGAGTGGTAACGTGTTTGGCTACAAGGCAGCAGGCCAAGGGTCAATTACCGGCCGGATTGGAGATTTTCTCAACCCGTGGAACGGGTGTTGTGTTGTCTTCATCATCATCTTATCATCACCGACACGCAAGCCGCCCCATGTGGTATCACATGCAATAAGACTTGCAAAGCGGTAGCCAAACTTCGCCAGTTGGGACCACCCGCCCAAAACTGCCGTAGCTGTAATGTATGCTTTTACATACATTAAAAAATTCCACATACTGACTGGGTTACGAACATTAACCTGATAGGAATAAGAACCAGAGTCACTGCTATGACTGCAAGTACCACTGGTTCCATCACAAATTCCATAATAGCATCTGTTAAAAATAGCAACTAAGGTTTGTTGCTGAAATTGCTAAATTCTATGAACTCGTTCTCGCTACGGTCACAGGTTCGAATCCTGCCTTGGGGATGGATGTGTGTAATATCCTTAGGTTAGTTAGATTTAATTAGTTCTAAGTTCTAGGGGACTGATGACCTCAGATGTGAAGTCCCATAGTGCTCAGAGCCATTTGAACCATATGAACTCGTTCTTGCTGCTAGGCATGACACCGTTGACTGGTTTAAAATTTGCACAGACTACTAAACATGCATTTAGCTTTCGTTTGGAGCGAAACCAGCACAAGAAGTAATGATTTATTGTATGACAATTATTTACAATTAAATATATGTTCGGTATTCTTTTCTTTTCATTCAGTCTGCAATATATTGTGATGGAGACGATGGTAAGGCAGATATGGAAATATGTTGCAGGTGTTGTTTGGCGAAACATGTGCGATCAAATTTGATAATGAGGCAGAAGTGGAAGGAGAGAAATTTTATGTGGTGTGTAAGTCGGAGAGATGATGATAATGAGGCAGATGTGGAAATATTGTAATAATTTTTGATGAAGTTTAGTGACAATGCAGTGGTGGAAAAGGATAGAGATGCTGATGAGGCAGATGTAGATTTTGAAAAAAAGAAAATGAAATTTTCGTTAACAACCTATCCATGCTACATACACATTTATATACCATACGGCTGTCCAATAGGTAAGAAAAACAAGCGCGTATTCGAGGGCAACGTTTTATTTGAAAGCTGTCGGGGAATGACTTTCGGAGATTTAAAATTTTGAATAAGCATACAATTACATTTCTATTAATTAGATATGCAATAAAAATGGTTCAAATGGCTCTGAGCACTATGAGACTTAACATCTATGGTCATCAGTCCCCTAGAACTTAGAACTACTTAAACCTAACTAACCTAAGGACATCACACATCACCCAGTCATCACGAGGCAGAGAAAATCCCTGACCCCACCGGGAATCGAACCCGGGAACCCGGGCGCGGGAAGCGAGAACGCTACCGCACGACCACGAGATGCGGACAGATATGCAATACATACATCTATATAGCAAATGGCGCTTTAATAGGTATGTGATTACACCCTCATACTCGAACACAAGTTTGTGTCGAATGTTCAAAGTAATCGGTGAAGACCTTTCGGAGATTTATGATTTTCTCCAAACGAACGTATCCCATTTATATATTATACACCGTATGGCCCTCCAGAAGATGTATAAAAGTACGTGCGTTTTCAAATGCACCTTTGTGTCAAAATTTCAATGCAATGGGTGAAAAACTTTCGAGATCCATGACCTTGGAGAGATATACGTTTACATTTTTATTTCTATACAGTAGATTTGAATGAAAGCAAATGTAATGTAGAAGGAGGTACCGGAACCTGACTGAATGGTGCAAGCGTTTGTTGTAGGGGCTAGTCGGGAGGCAGACCACTCATGAAAGACCTAATCTAGCAGCCACGGCCTGTGGACGCAGACCACTTGTTCACAAACTCGCACTGGCCACAGACATAGAATACTTTTGAGTCATATTCCACAACACAGATAATTTGGTATGTATCGACTACCTTGATACATTGGCTTGGTTTACCTTATTAAAGAAGAATAATTTATATTAAGGTGGATAAAAGATCAACATGACAAAATCGCTTCGTCAAAGGAAACTAAGGAAATGCACCGTAGGGTATTGGTGAAAGCCTTAATAAAACATTGTTCTCATGACATAGCTTTGTTTATTCCAGGTTGAGAATCCGAAGGCGACCTTGGAGTGTTATTTGTCTTGGTGATGTTGTTCTCATTCTCTATGAGATGCAGCTGGTACGTCGGTTGTGCGACGAAGCACAGATGAAGCTACAGGCGGCAGTGAATTGCGTTTAAGCAGAACAAAGCAGGTTACAGTTATAAACTGTATACCAGCACACACTTCAAATATGCAACTGGTCCAAAATTTTAGGAATAGCAAGCGTAGCATTTCGTCCAACCACAGCTCTTGTATAACTAGCTGCTTCTCCTGATATACACTCTAGCATCGTAGTTTTGACTGCAGGAAAAATTAGCAATACAGTAGTCCATCAGCATAAGTATAAAAAGAGAAGGTGAACAAAGGGAGAAGGTCTGATACCAAATGTAAACCCGACATTAAAACGACATTTTACCTTGTTATATCGCAGATGTAATTCGAATTCAATGCAAGAATAAAACAGAGAAATCTATTTTAACCTCAGAACAAATATTTTCTACTTCCGGGTCATTTACCCATATAAATCCTTGTACAGAGTCCGAAATAGCTACTGCAGTCAGTTAGGTGCTATGGGTTGCGAGCTGAGAAGGAGCGTCCTCTTCATCTTGCTGGAGCGTGTTATAGAGGTCGACTTACTGTGTTCCGTGAATAAAGGCAATGTGGCGCCAGCGTATTACCAGGATGCTCATTTCTCTCTTACGCTTCACCCAGTTTCATCAGCTCCCCTGCCGACGCGCGAATGACAAAGGTCGCCATGGCGTCTTATTTCCTGAAGCTCACGAACGAACGAGTCTGACGGAATATGGGGACTTCAGGGGTTTCGTTCGGTGTTCTGGAACAACTGGCAGAACAATAGTGTGTCAACGAAGTAAATACGCAGTAAAGACAATTGGAAAGATATTTCTGCGACTTGTACTTGCGCAGTGCTACAAATGTCGCTTTTTATTATTAGATACATCTGCATCGACGTGGCGTGCTGTGGGACACTTTCTGGAGGTTTATTCGATTTACTGCCTGATAATATATTGTTGTGTGATAACTTCTCCTGCGAAAATTTGTCATTAGCTGCATATAATATCAAAGCTGGAATGCGAAAAGTGGACAGCTACACATTTTCGTGGGCTGAATTTGTCTGAATATAATCATTGCTGGTTTACAGTCCTACACATTACTTTTCGTTTTACTATCAATATGTGTAATTATTTGCCCACGAGTCTATACAGAAGGCGTTGGTTGGTTGGTGGACCAACGGATTAAGAAAGGATGAGAAGGAAGTCTGAGGAGCTCTATCGAACGAACCAGCCGGGCATTTGCCTGAAGCGACTTAGGCAAATCACAGAAAACCTAAGTCAAGATGGCCGGACGCGGGTTTGAACCGTCGTCCTCCAGAATGTGAGTCCAGTGTGCTAACCACGGCGCCACCTCGCTCGGTCAGCAGACGTGATATTATTTTTTACATAGGACTTTATACATAATATACTGTATTCCTATCCTATTTCATTGTTGTCTAGTTTTCGACATATTTTTCTGACTTTTTGTATTCCTCTTTTACTTAAATGATCAATTTGCTTTCTTCTTCTTAATGTAATCTTTTATTCTACTTACACATTATAGTTTCCTTCTTTGCTCCTATTCCGTGTTATGGAATGGTGTCGTTCGCTACAAATGGACACTTAATTTTAACTAGATGTCTTACTTATCTGTCCGCACATGCTTTAGTCACTTAATGAATGAACTAAGTATATACCTATTTATGATTTTGTGATTTACCTCTTTATCGTTTACATGGGTCTTAGGTATTCTTATGCAGTGAAAATTCGTTACGTTTACTTCTGACAAACCGTTGAAAATTATTTCATAATTACAGAGATGAAACACCATACATTGTTAGAGATTGTTATTTAGCGCCTCTTAACGTCCAGCTGATAAGTGGTGATTCTCGTTATATTTTCTATGTGACTTGGGTACAATGTTTACTTGCCATCTATTACTTTTAATTATTTTATATGAATTCCACTTGAATATTACTAGCTATTACATTCACAATGGTGAGACATCTTTCTTAAATTAACTTTTCGCCATGATTCCCTATTATATTTATCGAATCTTATATACTTATTATGTGACCGACTGACAATATCTACTTGTCCAAACCATTGTTCGTTGATCACGTACTTCTCTTCATTATTATTGATTGTTGTGCTAATTTTATTGTTCATCATACAGGGGCCTGATGACAATGTGATCTAACATCGACAGAAACTGGTAGTGTAATGAAGGTGTACTGCTGTGTACTTCAATCACAGATATGGGTGGTGACACATTTATTTTGCAGTGGTGTGTCGTGGGGCGATCACTCTGTTTTTAAAATAATTGAAAAGCCACGATCGCTTCAATATCGTTTACTAGATGATCAGTTTCAGCACTCTGAAGGTGCCATCATAGGGTCTGTGAAGGTATAACATAATAGGTTTGAGGGAGGGCTTACATGAGTTAACTATATACATTACAATTATTACAGAACCACATACCTGAACCGTGGATTAACATTTATAAGACCATATGGACATCATGGTATATGAGGCAGACCATCTGATAAAAATCATTGTCACAACCAATAAAAAATAGTAAAAAAACTGCTCTCATGTTCGTTCTTTCTATGAAATATAAAACTGAAGTCACCAGATTTACAGACATATTTGTGTATGAAGCCAGAACGCTTGTGTTCTTGGTATCATAGTAATATGGTTTTTCTTATTCCCCATTCCGTGAGGCCCATGGACGAAACGAGTGCCATGCAGGCGGGAGCGTACATGGAGTCACTGTGCATCTTGGTCCGCATGTCATTTTCCCCCCTGTTCCTGTGCCCTTCGGTTTGCTTCTGACCTGGCATTCCTTAATTCCATGTGCCCATGCAGGTTTTCCTAGTTGGTTCCTAACTTGCTCATAACGAATGTATAGATGGTGAGAGACTTTATAGCAAGTTAATACGTTCTTTTTTATCGCTTACAATACCTACGACCAAAGTGCCTAGACAGGTAAAGCCCAGCATACTCGTTTTAATCGCTCGTCACATTGTAAGTCGTGTTATGAACAGCTTTCTGTGTGCATATTCCTGACGTCATTACATGACTAAAGGTAAATTATAATATGTAGTTTTGTAAGGCGCTAATGGATAATGTCTGTGCCTCACTTACATGCTTTTACTTTGTAATTGAGGTACTTTGTAGTGCTTATAGTATGTACCGGAAATGTATGCACAAATGAGGGCTTTGCATGGGTATGTGACAAGCAGTTATAGGAAAGTTGTGTTTTAGTAGTAAGGAGTGGTTATACTGTGGGACTGTGTGTGCGCTGCTTGGCCAGCGCTATCTGGTGGCCGGTTGTGAACCGCTATTATCACAGCAGGTAAGCCTGCGCGGAATAGGGCAGTGATGATGCCGACCGGTGTTAGGCGAGCAGTGGTAGTTTCATTTGGTGACTTCAGTTTTATATTTTATGGAAAGAACGACCATGAGAGCAGTTTTTGTTATTTTTTATTGGTTGTGACAACGATTTTTATCAGATGGTCCGGCTTTTGTTTTATAAATGTTAATCCACGTTTCAGGTATGTGGTTCTGTAATAATTGTAATGTATATAGTTAACTCATGTAAGCCCTCCCTCAAACATGTTATGTTATACCTTCACAGACCCGATGATGGCACCTTCAGAGTGCTGAAACCGGTCATATAGTAAACGATATTGAAGCGATCGTGGCTTTTCAATTATTTTAATTACATTTATTTTGTTTTATTGGCATTCTGATGATCATAACACACCACCAGCACAACTTAACATTAGTACTATATACATTATTTTAAACATGTCTGGGAATTAAACGAACATAGCAAATGATAACTCACTACGACAACGTGCAATGGTTATGGGAAACCAACTCACGCTTTACAAAGTAACGACATGAAAACGGCAAAGAACAATACAAATACGCAAATCTTTCTGATGTGATGTACAAGAGTGCGATGTTATGTGTGTAGTATACTATCTCCTATAAAGTTAATAATTGTTCTCGAAATTGATGCATTACCTAATGAGAAAGCAGGGGCAATGCCAGACAGAAATTTTTCATAGGGGCTCACGCTCATAAATTCAGGATAATGGTGATACATGGTGAAACAACGCTCTGGTGGGCGGTTTGCGGGTTTAAATCACCTCGGGGTATGGCCATGCGGTGCATTGGACCTGCGGTCGTCGCACGGTGGTGCTGGCAGCAGTCCACATACGCAGAGGTGTGTTGGTGCATGTCAGAGTACGGTGCACCGAGTAAGGGAGAAAACGATTTAAGACGTGCTAATGTTGAATGTGTGTTGGAAGTGGCTCAAAGAACACATATTGATGACGTTATGAGGGGTAGAATACTAGGGCGACTGGAGGCCGTACCAGGTCGGGTTGACAGAGGAGATAGAGAAGATCCAAAGAAGAGCGGCGCGTTTCGTCACAGTGTTATTTGGTAAGCGTGATAGCGTTTCGAAGATGTTTAGCAAACTCAAGTGGCAGACTATGCAAGAGAGGCGCTCTGCATTGCGGTGTAGCTTACTGTCCAGGTTTCGAGAGGGTGAGTTTCTGGATGAGGTATCGAATATATTGCTTCCCTCTACTTATACCTTCCGAGGAGATCCTTAATGTAAAATTAGAGAGATTCGAGAGCGCACGGAGGCTTTCCGGCAGTCGTTCTTCCCGCGAACCATACGCGACTGGAACGGGTAAGGGAGATAATGACAGTGGCACGTAAAGTGCCCTCCGCCACACACCGTTGGGTGGCTTGCGGAATATAAATGTAGATGTAGATGAACACAGCAGGTCGTAGCATGGGCCTTCCGTGTGCCACAAAGTGTCATTTCAAGATTGTGGCAACGATTCCAGCAGACAGGAAACGTGTCTAGGCGCTACAGTACGGGACGTCCAGTTTACAACACCACATGAAGACCGACATCTCACCATTAGTGCCCGCAGGCGGCCACGGAGTGCTGCAGGTAGCCTTGCTCGAGATCTTGGTGCAGCCACTGGAACAGTTGTCTCCAGACACACAGTCTACAGATGACTAAACAGACATCGTTTATTCACCCGAAGACCTGCAAGGTGCATCCCACTGACCCTTGGTCACAGGAGAGCCCGTAAAGCCTGGTGTCAAGAACACATTACTTGGTCATTGGAACAATGGTCCGAGGTTATGTTCACGGACCAGTCCAGGAATCTGAACAGTGATTCTCGCCGGATTTTCATCTAGCGTGAACCAGGAACCAGGGACCTGTATGGAGGACGTGGTTTGATGGTGAGCGGTGCGATTATGATTGGTGCACTTTCACCCCTGCATGTCTTTGACAGAGGAACTATAACAGCGCTGGTGTATTGGGACGCCGTTTTGCACCAGTATGTCCGCCTATTCAGAGGTGCCGTGGGTCCCACCTTCCTCCTGATGGATAACGCACGGCCCCACCGAGCTGCCATCGTGGAGGAATACCTTGAAAGAGAAGATATCAGGCGAATGGAGTGGCCTTCCTGTTCTCCAAATCTAAATCCCATCGAGCACGTCTGGGATGCTCTCGGTCGACGTATTGTTTCACGTCTTCAAATCCCTACGACACTTCCGGACCCCGGACAGGCACTGGTGCAAGAATGGGAGGCTATACCCCAGCAGATGCTCGACCACCTGATCCAGAGTATGCCAACCCGTTGTGCGGCCTGTGTACGTGTGCATGGTGATCATATCCAATATTGATGTCGGGGTACATGCGCAGGAAACGGTGGCGTTTTGTAGCGTATGTGTTTCGGGACAGTTTTCTCAACTTATCACCAATAGCGTGGACTTTCAGATCTGTGTCGTGTGTGTTCCCTATGTGCCTTTGCTATTAACGCCAGTTATGTGTAGTGCTACGTTGTGTGGCACCAAATTCTGCAGTTATCCTTAGTTTATGAGCATGAGTGTATTTTTTGATTAGTCTCCTGCAAACAGTTCTTTGTTGTGAAACTTCCTGGCAGATTAAAATTGTGTGCTGGATCGAGATTCGAGCTCGGGACCTTTGCGTGTCACAGGCAAGTGCTCTACCAACTGAGCTACCCAAATACGACTCACGCCCCGTCCTCACAGCTTTACTTCTGCCATCACCTCGTCTCCTACCTTCCAAACATTACAGAAGCTCACTTACGAAACTTGCAGAACTAGCACTCCTGAAAGAAAGGATATTGCGGAGACATGGCTTAGCCACAGCCTAGGGGATGTTTCCAGAACGTAGTTCTTTGTTGTGTGTCCTAACTCTCTCATGGAAAGAATAAATCACAATAGTATGCCGACTCCAGGGCACTTATGGCTTGAATATGGTACTAATCCTAGCGATGTCACCAATTTCAAGTGAAAATTCACAGCACAAGACAGTGGCTACACCCGCCCTCTTCATAAATGATTTCATCATCATCACATGACAAAACAATGCTCCCTCCACTTCCATCTTCCCACCTTTTTCCCCTCAACTTCCCCCTCCTACTCAACGGTTAATATTAAAACGAGGTAGTCAGTCAATTACTTGAATTGGGTAGAAAGACATATGGAAGACATATAATTCCGAAATAAGTACATAATCTTTCCTTGAACTGTCAATGAGATTTGCATACCTTGGCGACATCAGACGTACACACACACACACACACACACACACACACACACACACACACACAAGGAGAGAGAGAGAGAGAGAGAGATGGATACAATGTATGTCGTTCGACCTCTGGAAACACTGCACTTTCTCGTCATTAAATTTCATCCAACTTCTGTGTACGCAACTGGACGTGGTGAATTGATGGCAGTCAACAATGCCTTTAAGGTGACAAAGTCGATTTTGTAAATGACTCACTGAGTTTGAAGGAGGTTGTTTAATAGCACTACGAGAAGCTGGATGTGCCTTCTGCGATAATACGGGAAGACTTGGCAGGAATGTAGCCACTGCACATGACTGCTGGCAGCGTTGGTCACGGAAATGTACGGTCGTAAGGAGACCGGACTCCGGACTGCCACGTGCCACTACCGAGAGGGAAGACCACTTCGTCGTACAGTTTTGGTGCATCACACCGCATGAGCAAGTGCCATTTGGGCAGCGTTTAGCACCACAGTGACGCTACGAACTATTTCAAATCGGTTAATTCAACGGCAGCTCCAAGGCAGACGGCTTGTTGTTTGCATTCTACTGACGCCAAACCACCGCGATTTGCGACTTCAGTGGCGTCACACGTGTGCTCATTGGAGGGCAGATAGGAGGTCTGTTGTGTTTTAGATAAAAGCTGGTTCTGCCTCTCATCCAGTGACGGCAATGTATTGATTAGAAGGATGTCAGTTGAAGGACTGCAACCAACCTGTCTGTGTGCTAGACACCTTGAGTTACTGCCCGGAGAGTAATTTCGTATGACAATAAGAGCACTCTCGTCGTTATGCCAAGCACCCTGCCTGCAAATCTGGACGTCAGTCTGATGGTTCGACGTGTTGTACTGCCATTCATTAACAGCATTCCAGATAGTGTTTCCCAACTGGATACCGCTCGCCTACATACCAACATCCCCTACAGAGTATCGCCATGATGCCAGATCTTTCTCCAGTAAAGTATAACACTATAACACTATTTGTTTATGGTTCATTTAAATGTTTGTAATATTTTGCTTTAAAATTTTCGCATATTGATCCTATATATTTTTTTGTTTTTTTTTGTTTAGGGAAAGTTAGCTATACTGGAGTTTGAAGTTCTTTGCATTGTGTGTGAGTAATGTATGTAAAATACAATGTAAATTGTTCATTAGGTTCAATAATTTTCTGATGTCTTTTGTATCGAAAATTATTTGTGTGCATTAACTTTTCATGTTTATGTAAATTTGACTATTTTAGGAAATGGTCACGCTTGGGAACAATGTAAGAAATAGGTGTTATGTAAAAGCCAGTCCACTTTTCATTGAAACGAAAGTGCCTCCGGGAAGTGGAAAAGGTGACAAGAGCGAACTGGCGCGTGGGAAGTAAGTCACACAGACTGTATGCAGCAGTGATTGAGCAACACCCATGTGGAGCAGGAGACTCTTTGCCAGCAAGTTTGCACAAAAATGCTTCAGATAAAGATTCAAACGAATTATGGTACAGCTGCTAGCTATTGGGCTACTGTATGTAAAACTGAACAACGCCAAGAAGAGAAATTGAGCCCCTACAGCAAGATACTTGTAGACCATACTGTGAGTATAATTGTTCACCACATACAAGACTACAGCTATCAGGTAATACATTTTTGTAATTTACTTTTGTACAGCGTGAATTATTAATTTAAACTTTGTTTTAATAATCATTCCTGAATTTTAAAGAAACTGGTTCACCTTGTTATGTCATTCTAATCATACACCTATATAGGGTTCCTTCCTGGTGTTTGATTAATGTGAATACCCTGTTTTACAGACTTGTGATGGGCCATGTTAATATAAAGAGGACCATTTAAATTGTTTTTGTGTAAATAATGAGAAAGTTTTCTTAACTATTGCAAAGAGTTATAGTAAAAGTTTGCTTACAAAATTCAGTCAGAGTGAAGTAAAGTTACTACAAGCTATTAAATAAATAGACAGTCTTAGTTCAAAGATTAATAGCGTTTGAAAGTGTAATCCAGTAAAATATGAGATATTCTTGAAGTGAAGTGTTCAGCTTAAAAAGTGTGTGCTGGGGCATCTAAGGACATTAATATTTAAGTTTTTTTGTTATGGAAAGTGCTTTTCTTGAGGTCCCCAGTTACCAAATTTTTTTCAGCTTCCTTGAAGCTATGTACTGGGCTTTTTCTCTTTTTAAAACGTAATGTATATGAGTGTAGAACAACGTTGTATAAATGGAATAATATTTTCTTGAAGAACCAAATTAAACAGTAGCAAGAAATTAGGCAAAATTCATACTTCTGCTTTTTCAATACTTCACTGTCTCATTGCTTGGATAGGCTCGCGATCGTTGGTACATATTTTAAACCACTAAATGAACTAGGAACTGAGATGTCCTAGTTTAAATGTAATACTATTCATACTACGTTTCTTTGTAACCGCTGGATAAGATGTTATGAAAAGAGTTGAATAGTCTGATGTACTTATCCATGTTATACAACACACGTTCAAATCCTGTAAAAAGGGTAACTCTATTGACTAGCTTTTCCTATTAACAGGACTATCCTCCCATAGTGTACTTTATTTGGAAACTAAACTAAATTTAGAAAGAGGGTTATACGTGGCCAGATCAAGAGAGTGTTTCTGTTATTTAGGTATAAGAGTACTAAATTACTATAGTACTTGTAGGGTCATATGTGGCACCTGGAGACAGGACGTTTTAGGACTGTTAAGACCCCATAAGTAGTTCAGTACAGTTATCCATTTTATAGCTAGGTAGGATTCTTTTGGAAGAAGCGTAAAGGTGTCATCGACACGAATTTGTTAAAGCAGTTGAAAGAAAGGTACAGAGGTATAAATTACAATGTTTGTGGTTTAAGCAATTATTAAAAATGTATAAAGATAAGTATCTGCCGTATAGAGAAGTAACTCAGGAGGATAAGAGTGATGACACTTCTGTGAACAGTGATCAGGAGCAGGACAGAGAGGAATCGGTTTTACTAACGGAAAAGCTGGTTGAGAATACTGATTTGGGGAATGAGAGTTCTATGCTGTTAAGCCCATCTCAGATTAAGAAAGAAGTAAATTCATAGGAGGAAGGCAATCAACAATATGAACAACAACCAATTGATTTCTATCCATTACTACACAGCATGCATATTCAGCTGATAGCACAAAACAAAACACTTCAATACTAAGCGAACAATTGCTATCGCAAAACAAGAACACTTCATGCTTGAAGAGCTCTGGGGCATGCAGCCGGATTGACTGGTCGTTGTAGAACGAATTTTCGACTGCTTAACGTGCCATCATCATCAGGTTACTCCTGTTGACTGACGTCCTAGGCCGGCGGGTGGTGTGGTATATATATCTGTCGCCTCTCCCCTCCACTGACTTCGCGTATGGACCGAGAGATGTGCAGGCCGCGGTGGTGGGGGTAGCTTGCGCTGACGAGATGACTGATGGGCGTCAGTACGCATGCCGCCTTCGGCGGGTGTGGTGCCCCGTTTCCGCTGCTCCTGCGGAACTTTTATTGCAAGATTCCACTCTTGGCTGAGTTGAAATCCGTTGTCCTTGTTAATAAGGTTCTCGTGCGGCCGGATTTCAATTGCTTCCTTGTATACACAGCGAAAGCGGGATGTGTTGTGCAGGCCTTCTGTGGTCTCGTATTTCATACGATGATTTGTCTCGAGGCAATGTTCTGCGATGCAGATTTTATAGGCTGTTGGAGATCGGTGTGCCGTTTGTGTTCAGTACACCTTTCCTCGACCGTGCGAATGGTTTACCCCACATATGCTATCCCACACTCGCACGGTATGAAACAAACTCCAGATTTCCGGAGTCCTAAATCGTCCTTCACTGTCCCTACAAGGGACTTGATCTTTGGCGGCGGGCGGTAGACGCATTTGATGTTATAACGTCCTAGAATCCTGCCTCTTTTTCCAGATACGTTGTCGCTTTTGGTGGATCATGATCAGGTGTCGGCTGTGGTGTGGTCTTCTGCTTGAAGGCATGTCGAATTTTGCGGTCACTATAGCCGTTCTTCTGGAGCACATCCTTGAGGTGGTCTAGTTTCGGTTTTAAGCTTTCTTCGTCGGAGATCACACGAGATCTGTGAACCAATGTATTTAGTACACCTTCCCTTTGTGACGGGTGATGACAGCTGGAGGCGTGAAGGTACATATCCGTGTGGGTTGTCTTCCGGTAGACGCTGTGACCCAGTGTTCCATCAGGCTACTTCCGTACCAGAACATCCAAGAATGGTAGCTGCCCGTTTTTCTCCACCTCCATGGTGAGCTGAATTTGGGGGTGGATAGAGTTCAGATGTTGTAAGAACAGTTGGAGCTTCTCTTCCCCCGTGAGGCCAAATGACGAAAGTGTCGTCAACATATCTGTAGAAGACTGTTGTTTTTAGTGGTGCTGATTCTAACGCTTTCTCCTCAAATTCTTCCATGTACAGGTTGGCCACCACATGTGACAGGGCAACCCATAGGTACTCCGTCTGTCTGTTCGTAGTAACGTCCGTCAAAAAGAAAATTTGTTGACGTGAGCACAAAGTTAAATACTTTCGTGAATGTGGGCCCAAATTTCCTCTTAATAAGATCAAGCGAATTCTTGAGTGGAACTCTCGTGAAAAGTGGTACAACATCGAAACTGACCATAAGATGAGAGGTGGCAAACTTGAGTTTCCCCATACGTTCCACAAAGAGAACCGAGTTTTTGATATGGTGCTCACATTTACCAACCAATGCACTCAATACTGCGGTCAAGTGTTTGGCAAGCTGGTATGTTGGCGCTCCTATAGTGCTCACTATAGGTGCCAGAGGAGTGCCCATCTTGTGTACCTTTGGAAGTCCGTAGAGTCTAGGCGGTGCAGCAGCACGCGGCCGAAGTTTCTTCGCTGTCTCGTCTGTAAAGGTACTTCGAAGAAGTTCAATCGTCTTGCGTTGTATCCGACTGGTTGGATCCGTCGCCATCTTCCTGTAAGCAGGTCGTCCAAGATCTTGTACATTTTCTCATTTTATTCTGCCGCCGTTACTGGAACGGTTATGTTCCCGTTATCCGCTGGGAGGACGACAATGTCTGGACCGTCACGCAGAGAACGCAGCGTGGCCCTTTCCCGTCTGGAGATCTTGTGTTTCGGCGGCGCGGCCCTGGCGAGTGTGCGGCACGTTTCCCGTCGTAACTTGGTTCCAATGGCTCTGAGCACTATGGGACTTAACATCTGAGGTCATCAGTCCCCTAGAACTTAGAACTACTTAAACCTAACTAACCTAAGGACATCACACACATCCATGCCCGAAGCAGGATTCGAACCTGCGACCGTAGCGGTCGCGCGGTTCCAGACTGTAGTGCCTAGAACCGCTCGGCCACCCCGGCAGCTTGGAGGCGACTTGTTCCACTCCACTGATGATTTCTGCGACAGGGATTGCTGCTGCCGTTGAAGCAAAATTTAAGCCTGTTTCTAGGACGGACCACTCAGCGTTGTCGATGGTTTTCCCTGTAAGATTCATAACCGTGCATTAGTCTCCTGTTTGGGCACATAAGAAGGCATCAGTTTTAAGCGAATAAATGCTGGCTCAAAATGAAAAATTTGTAAGTCAGAGTAAAATTAGTCACGAATAGGTTAAGTTTACTAAAAGTCTGTCTGAAAACTGCCTGTATAAACGAAAAACTTAATAAACAGAATGAACAAATGGAAAGGAATAACCATAAGTCCAAAAAGTTAATAATAAAATAGATTTTGTGACTGAGGAACTAATCAGCATGAAGGAAGGTTTGAAAGATTTAGGTGTAACTGTTAGTAATATACAAGCAGAAATTGTGGACATTAATGACAGGTTTGAAACAAAAGTAGAGAAAATATAGGAACATGTCGAACCTATGTAGAGTCAAAGGTTGAGGAAAAGACTTCCCATGTTAAGAAAGCGGTAACAAAAGTGGACGAAGATTTCTCAACTGAGAATGACTATTCAAGAGACTGAGAAAAACCGAGAAACGAGAGTAGAGCATTGCGAAGAGAGGTATCGCAATAACACTTTCAGTATACAAGAAAAAGTTAGTGACCTAGAAATAAAGATTACATGTAACGGCCCTTATGTGGTAGACAGAAAAATAATTTACTAGGTACTAGAGGGAGATGAAAAATTCTATCCTTACCGAAAACACCCTGTGGATTTTATTAAGAACTGCGAAAGGCTATTTCCTGAAAGTATCACATATCAGGAAAAAGTAAGTATTGTAATTAGTGATTTAGCAGGAGATGCTAAATGACGGGGAATTAACTTAGTGAAACAAAGACCTTCAGAATTTAGACAGAACCTCTTGGACGAGTATTGGTCCGAGCAGGTGCTAAACAGCCTCTGGCGTTAGTTTATAATGGTGAGAATGTTCGAAGGTAAAGAACGAATGAGCATTAAAGAATTTTGTGAGTCATGGTATGTTATGTTAGCACACTTAAGGAACCAAAGGAGTGATTCCGACATGATATGGGAACACTTGAAGTAATTACCAGAAGACTCCAAGAGATATGTGGGCAGCAACCACCATACTTTTTCCGAATTTTTAGGAAAAGTGATTGACGAAGATCAATGGCGAGAAAACAACTTCCATTAGAATAATAACCGACAGGATGAAAGAAACGATAGCAATAACACCAATGATGAGAAGAATGATAATCAGTATCAAGTTAATACTGTTCAAAGAGAAAGAGGCAGGGGCAAATTTTCCTCTAACCATCGGGGAAGAGGACATAGGCCACGAAATAACTCCCACAGGGAGGAGTTATACTAAGTAACGCGCATTTTAAGGGGCAGACAGATGCGGGAACAAGATACAGGAGGTCCAAACGCAAGAAATATTCTCGACATAGACAAATTCGATATGCTGCAGTACGGTGCAGATGAGAGGCCAGGCACTAGGCCTGCCACAAAAGATGGTACTGCAGGTGAATTACAGTTAGCTAGCAACAGACATATTTCATGCGCTAACAATGCGCTGCAGTGGACGTCTCTAGCAGTGCAGGTGGAGAGAGACGTAACAGGGCAATCAGGATGTGAGTAAGTCAGTAGAAGGGGCAATCGCCTTCTATAATCGATTCAGAGGCTACGAACAGAGAACGTGCTGTAACTGAGATGGAAGAGAGTTTGTATGGAACTGATAAATTGGTGTATACAGATGAGTAATCTGTACGACGGTATAAAGTAGTGCAATGAAAATGAAGATAGCGTTACAACGACCGAAAAGGACGTAATGGAGAAAGGTTTATTGTCTTGAGCAGCGCAGACTACGCGAGCTGCCAATACAATTGACTCAAAAATGAAAATGAAGACGTCATAAGTTCACGTGAAGTAGGAGATGCACATTTACCCTTTGCTGAGGAATCATTCCATGACAACAAATCAGCAGATAACGATGAGAGAGAACAAGTTACTCTCACACCTATTTTTCCGTATACGGAAAATTATTAAAGATTTTGTTACAACCTTACGCACCTTGAGAGACACTCTAGAAAGTTAACGGCCTAGCAGACGTTGATGGAGCCTCGTATGGTGCTAAGAGCATGAGGTATTTTTATGGTTCTTAGCTCGTAGAAACAGCTGTTGCGAGTTGGAAGCAACTGGCGGCGAGCCCATCCTTCAGTATATCTTGAAGGACAGGCCCACACCAGCACAGGGCAGACAGAGCAGTCCCTTGTCAAGACAAGTCTGCAGCAGAACAATGCCGCGGTACACTGGCGCCAGCCGAAGCCTGGGCTGAGGGCGACGGACTGAAAGAACGAGTCTACACAGTGGAGTCGTAAACCTGGCATTGGGTGCAGAGCCACGCATAATAAAAATTGACAAGTTTTCATGTTCGCCGATAATGCAAATAGGCCGGTGAACCACTTCCATCGGTAACCTCGGTTGCATAAGAAACTCGGGCGCCTGAGAAACGTTTGGAGATAGAATCTTTATTACATCTCATAGCTACGATTAACAAGCTCCAAGGGACGGATGATTTAGATAAAGATCTTTAAGATTGTATCTGTTCGCTTTTTGCCGTGGGAAGCGATGTGACTTCGGAGATAATCATCTCCCCCCTCCACAACAACCTAAAGAAAAGCCAGTAATTGGCGGTTTCTTTTTTTCCTGGTTCGACAGGTGTTTGTGCTGTTCTGTGATTGACTCAAGACGGCACGAAGGAGGTGTAGTTAGTGCACTTTGCGGGAAAACGGATTTTCTTTCTCGGGAGAGGTGAGAGGCACTTGGGTGCTGAACTTTGGTCCAGTAAGGGGACTTCAGGTCTCTATGTTCTGGCATGTGTAATTGGTGCTTAGGACATGTCCTGAGACTGACTTCTCTTGCGAGTAGTTCAGACTGGGGAGCCTGTGGTGAAGTTCTTAGTGTACTGACAGTGTGACCTCAAACGTCTCGGACTACTCGTTTGCTGAGGGCACACTTATTCGTTTTTGGTTTACCAGTCTTGACATTTGGTATCCTTGTGAGCTCTGTCGTATACGAGTAAGTGGGCCAAATTGGTCATTGGTACGATCAGTGAAAAGGTGTGACACACACTGAAATCTGTCGTGATATCAGGGCTCTGGTAGACAGTAAATTGAGATCCGTCTGCCTGGTCCCTCGACTGTGAGATTTTTGTTTTTTTTTCTTGGCCGCGATCGATTCACAGGTGCCGCCTCACGTCTCGCCTCCGCCGTACACTTTTCGCCAGCTGCAAGTACAGGGTGTTTCAACAATGACCGGTATATTTGAAACGGCAATAAGAACTAAACGAGCAGCGATAGAAATACACCGTTTGTTGCAATATGCTTGGGACAACAGTACATTTTCAGGCGGACAAACTTTCGAAATTACAGTAGTTACAATTTTCAACAACAGATGGCGCTGCAAGTGATGTGAAAGATATAGAAGACAACACAGTCCGTGGGTGCGCCATTCTGTACGTCGTCTTTCTGCTGTAAGCGTGTGCTGTTCACAACGTGCAAGTGTGCTGTAGACAACATGGTTTATTCCTTAGAACAGAGGATTTTTCTGGTGTTGGAATTCCACCGCCTAGAACACAGTGTTGTTGCAACAAGACGAAGTTTTCAACGGAGGTTTAATGTAACCAAAGGACCGAAAAGCGATACAATAAAGGATCTGTTTGAAAAATTTCAACGGACTGGGAACGTGACGGATGAACGTGCTGGAAAGGTAGGGCGACCGCGTACGGCAACCACAGAGGGCAACACGCAGCTAGTGCAGCAGGTGATCCAACAGCGGCCTCGGGTTTCCGTTCGCCGTGTTGCAGCTGCGGTCCAAATGACGCCAACGTCCACGTATCGTCTCATGCGCCAGAGTTAACACCTCTATCCATACAAAATTCAAACGCGGCAACCCCTCAGCGCCGCTACCATTGCTGCACGAGAGACGTTCGCTAACGATATAGTGCACAGGATTGATGACGCCGATATGCATGTGGGCAGCATTTGGTTTACTGACGAAGCTTATTTTTACCTGGACGGCTTCGTCAATAAACAGAACTGGCGCATATGGGGAACCGAAAAGCCCCATGTTGCAGTCCCATCGTCCCTGCATCCTCAAAACGTACTGGTCTGGGCCGCCATTTCTTCCAAAGGAGTCATTGGCCCATTTTTCAGATCCGAAACGATTACTGCATCACGCTATCTGGACATTCTTCGTGAATTTGTGGCGGTACAAACTGCCTTAGACGACACTGCGAACAACTCGTGGTTTATGCAAGATGGTGCCCGGCCACATCGCACGGCCGACGTCTTTAATTTCCTGAATGAATATTTCGATGATCGTGTGATTGCTTTGGGCTATCCGAATCATACAGGAGGCGGCGTGGATTGGCCTCCCTATTCGCCAGACATGAACCCCTGTGACTTCTTTCTGTGGGGACACTTGAAAGACCAGGTGTACCACCAGAATCCAGAAACAATTGAACAGCTGAAGCAGTACATCTCATCTGCATGTGAAGCCATTCCGCCAGACACGTTGTCAAAGGTTTCGGGCAATTTCATTCAGAGACTACGCCATATTATTGCTACGCATGGTGGATATGTGGAAAATATCGTACTATAGAGTTTCCCAGACCGCAGCGCCATCTGTTGTTGAAAATTGTAACTACTGTAATTTCGAAAGTTTGTCTGCTTGAAAATGTACTGTTGTCCCAAGCATATTGCAACAAACGGTGTATTTCTATCGCTGCTCGTTTAGTTTTTATTGCCGTTTCAAATATACCGGTCATTTTTGAAACACCCTGTAAATCGCCGCATGAATCAAACAGGGTACTGTCGCTCCGGCCTTGTCATGGCATACAGATCTCAATCGCCACTTGCTCTCAGCTGCATCTATATAGAGAAACTTCTGCAGATTTGGACAACCAAAGTCTGCTCAGCGTCAGATCAATTACGATTGTGTTATCCACATTTTTAGGGCCAGAGTAGTGGACTCACTTCTGCCACCCAGGATTGTTGTCCTTTGTGGTCTTAAACCACCTGTTAGTTGTTTACGGTATTCAAACAATAACTTGTTTCCTTTGAAAAATAAATGTTGTTAGAACTCTAGTAAATTTTGCTTCAATCTCAATCATTTAAACAGTCCCAACAGAGTAACCTTTCATTGTGGTGTCCCATGCCAGGATCTTGGATTGATGGCACCTTCTGTGACCGTCTGATAGCGTTGATTAATGCAGTCTTAGAGAATTTGACGTCCTTTGCGCAGAATCTCGGATTGGTGGCACCTTCTGTGACTGTCAGATCATAGGTAGTTTTGTCTAGTAAAGTTTCTGTTCCCCATGTTTAATGTGGTGAACTGGGTAGAGTAGATTACCATTGCTGGCGCCTAGACGTAGTACTAATATTTAATTATTGTGTGTGTGTATTTTCATGTTGCTGTTGTGACCTCTGTGTCACATGATTGTTTGTTTTTGATGGCGAACGGCGATGTGCTGATTCGTTAGGATTGAGATTTTTGTTTGTGAGAATAGAGAAGATTGCTGTTATTTGAATTCTTTGTCAGAAACTAGTAATCAGTAGTTCACAGGAGCGTAATTTAGAGTAGAATCTGTGTGGCACACGAATGTGTAATTTTTAACCTCGCTTGTGTCAGAATTAGAGTGCGTGCTTACAAGAAGTAAGGCACGTTTGCTACAGAGTAGCGGAAGTTATTGTGTTTTGTTAATCATGGATCCACGTCAGATTATTAGTGGTGACGAGGCAGATATTACACGGTATTCTCATGTAAATGCAGTTGCAGAGCGGGCAGAAATGTTTAACGGAGAACCTGTAGAGTACGACTACATTTTTCAGTCAGGTGAAGAAAGTGAATGGGAGACTGCGACAGAACGAAATGTAGGTGCTGCTGGTATGAGACGCACCATCAGTGAGGCTGGGAGACGAGAATCACGAACGAAACGTCACAGAATGATGTAATCTCGTTCATCTAGTCCGGAAGGTGTTAGCAGTGGACCTCAGTTTGAGGCTCTCATGCAATTCATGCAAGAGGCAGAAAGGAAGAGGCAAGAGGCAGGAAAAAAGGGACAGGAGGAAGAGGAGGAAAGACACAAATTAGTCCTAAAAACGGTCACAGACGGTATCGATGGAGTCAAGAAAGACATCGTAATAGTCCGAGAAGAGCTAGGGAATGTCAAGAAAATTACAGTAGAAACGCATGAGTTCGCGGATCAGGCGAAGCGCGATGACAAGGCTGCGCGATTGGTAGCGCAAGTAGCACGAAAGGACGCATCAGTGGCGAAAGAACAAATTAAACTCGCAAGAACTGAGGTGTGTAAGACAAAAAAGGCACCTGGAACTCTCCATAAGTGAGGAAAAAAAATTCAATAAACGCAGGAAAAAATGAGTGAGTTTTAGAAGCGAATTGAACAGATAGAAATCAAACAGGCCGAAATCTCTGAAGTTAAAGATCAGCAGACCCGAGTCGCCGCAACAAAACGAGTTGGCTAGGGACATTCGGGAGGCACATGATCGGGTCGTGTAATTGCAAACACAATCTCGTCCGTTAGGGCGCCATCGATAGCATCACAGAAAATGTTTTGCGACTCTCCGAACTGCTATATGGGGAGACCTCCCCCCCCCCCCCCCCCCTCCGCCGCACATGGTCTAATGCAGCAGGAATATGCTCCGGCTGCGGCGGAACGCGTAATGGAAAATGTTCCGACGGTAACACAGCATGTCAGTGACCGAGAACGGAAACAATTGTACACGTTTACGAAGGTCAGAAACGTTATTACGTGAATCTGACAGCACGAGGGGATACCATAACAGTGCATGAATATCGTTTAGGCACGGATACATGGAATCACGCCCCGCGGATGATAGGGAAAATTCGTACGACGGATACGTCGAACCTTTCGACCACAAACTTTTCTTGACCATACAGAATTTTCAGGTGTACAAGGAGGCAAATAACGTATTAAATCCAAAGATCTGGATGGCACAGAACGATCACGTACTACAAGAATCTTGGCCACTGAAGTACAAGCTCCAGTTTGTCTATGGTTTCTTAGCAGGGAGTTGAGGAGAGTTGTCGCTCCTACCAAGAATTTAAGGACGCACTCCTTAGTACATATTGGTAGCAAGACACACAGAAGAGGATAAAGCAGGAGATCTTGTTAGGAAAGGATTTAGAAGCGTCAGGATTCCGCAGTCCTGTCAAATTCTTCGAATCCCTGTTCAAAAAGAACCGAGTCTTGGATGAACCGTACAGTCCCAAGGAAATCATAAGGCACTGTTACATCAAATTACCTTTGTGTTACCAGCAACTGCTCATCGGCAGATGCAGCGATTCAATCGAAGTTTTCAAGAGTGCACTGTGTGAACTCGAGTAAGTGGATGAAATTCACAACTCGTGGAAAAGAAGTACAAATAATTACTGTAACTGGCCAGATTCGGAAGAGAGTAATGACGATGAACGAAATGGGGGAAAACATCGATCGAATCGAAACCAAAATTCAAACTTCAGTGGGAATAACCAACCACCATGGGAAAATAGAAGACGAGGAAATTATCATCACAACCACAACAACTACCGACGAAACGGGAACTGGAGAGAGCAACAGAACTCGAACCGGGATCAACAGGATTCTAGGGACCAACACAAAGCAGTAGCAGGACATTTAACGGGCAAGGTAAATGTAACTACCAACGTAGGGAATATGTGGAATTGAGGCCACCTAAACCATCGCAGGGGTCATGCAGAGGAAATTCAAACAATAATTAATACACTGCGGACTCAGCTCGAAACAATGACGCATAAACTATCGGAACGAGCGATATTAATGTGTTAGAGTACGGTGATACAAGAGAACTGCATCGGGAAGAGAGGGTCCAGTATGTAAATAATCTACATGGGGGAAATGTTCAACGTAATTTAATGATGATATTGTGTTGCTTAGTGCAATTTTCCATTTTTTTCTATTTCGGTGTTATTTTGTTTGTTTGTCATTTCTATTAGTTTTCAGCATGAGTCCTTGTTGAACGTGGTCAAATGAGTTGCTTGTCTGTGACATCTTCATGCCGACATTCACTGACAGGTGGCAGATTGAATTGAAATTCGTGTGCTGGTTATATGTCATCACCAACTGGCACTTTTTGTGGCATACCAAACCAGGCAAGTTGCAATACTGAGCACTCCAAACAAATGGGTACTGCTATTATTACTTTGAACCTCACAATTGTTGTCCGATTTCCGCAACTGAGCATCGCACTCTATCATAGCATTCTCGTAAAGAGCCTTCACAATTATCACCTTCGTGAATAAAGTTGTTTCTGTGGTTTCTTGTACACTACCCAAGAGTCGGATGTACGTCACCTTATGTTTTTTCGTGGTGTCAAGACGGTAAATCGTGCCATAGGTCTTGGTGCGTCTCGATTTTCGGATGTGTTTCGTATGGTGTTAGCAGTCCACGCTTTGGGCGCGTGTCGGCGCCAAGACTCTGTGTGTTATCGCTTGTCGTGCGATGTACCCTGTCTTGTGTTGAAATTTTGCCAACGCCATGTGAGCGCCGTCAGCGAAATATAGTGTATGGGGAATTAGAACGGACAAGTGCAAGTCACGTTAGAGTGGTGAACCCCAGACCCGGAAACATGAAGCAGAAACGAAATGATGGACCATGGATGAGACTTACACGAGAAAAATATTTTTATATATATAAATAATGCCTAATGTGCATTGCTTATGAACTGTAGATTAAAACTGAAGAAATTGCAAAAAGGTGGGAATTTAAGGAGATGGGACCTGGATAAAATGACTAAACCAGAGGTTGTACAGAGTTTCAGGGACAGCATAAGGGAACAATTGACAGGAATGGGGGAGAAAAAACAGTAGAAGACGAATGGGTAGCTCTGAGGAATGAAGTAGTGAAGGCAGCAGACGATCAAGTAGGTAAAAAGACGAGGGCTAGTAGAAATCCTTGGGTAACACAAGAAATACTGAATTTAATTGATGAAAGGAGAAAATATAAAAATGCAGTAAATGAAGCAGGCAAAAAGGAATACAAAGGTCTCAAAAATAAGATCGACAGGAAGTGCAAAATGGCTAGAGGACAAATGTAAGAATGTAGAGGCTTATCTCACTAGGGGTAAGATAGATACTGCCTAAAGGAATATTAAAGAGACCTTTGGAGAAAAGAGAGCCACTTGTATGAATATCAAGAGCTCAGATGGAGACCCACTTCTAAGCAAAGAGGGGAAAGCAGAAAGGTGGAAGGAGTATATAGAGGGTCTATACAAGGGCGACGTACTTGAGGACAATATTATGGAAATGGAAAAGGATGTAGATCAAGATGAAATGGGAGATACGATACTGCGTGAAGAGTTTGACAGAGCACTGAAAGCCCTGAGTCGAAACAAGGACCCGGGAGTAGACAACATTCCATTAGAACTACTGACGGCCTTGGGAGAGCCAGTCCTGACAAAACTCTACCATCTGGTGAGCAAGATGTACGAGACAGGCGAAATACCCTCAGATTTCAAGAAGAATATAATAATTCCAATCCCAATGAATGACCCTGTTGACAGATGTGAAAATTACCGAACTATAAGTTTAATAAGTCATGGCTGCAAAATACTAACGCCAATTCTTTACAGACGAATGGAAAAACTGGTAGAAGCGGACCTCGGGGAAGATCAGTTTGGATTCCGTAGAAATGTTGGAACACGTGAGGCAACACAAACCTTCCGACTTATCCTAGAAAAAAGATTAAGGAAAGGCAAACCTACGTTTCTAGCATTTGTAGACTTAGAGAAAGCTTTTAACAATGTTGACTGGAATACTCTCTTTCAAATTCTAAAGGTGGCATGGGTAAAATACAGGGAGCGAAAGGCTATTTACAATTTGTACATAAACCAGATGGCCGTTATAAGAGTCGAGGGGCAGCAAAGGGAAGAAGTGCTTGGGAAGGGAGTGAGACAGGGTTGTAGCCTCTCCCCGATGTTATTCAATATGTATATTGAGTAAGCAGTAAAGGAAACAAAAGAAAAATTTGGAGTAGGTATTAAAATCCAGGGAGAAGAAACAAAGTGTTTGAGGTTCGCCGATGACATTGTAATTCTGTCAGAGACAGCAAAGGACTTGGAAGAGCAGTTGAACGGAATAGACAGTGTCTTGAAAGGAGGCTATAAGATGAACATCAACAAAAGCAAATTGACAATAACGGAATGTAGTCGAATTAAGTCGGGTGATGCTGCGGGAATTAGATTAGGAAATGAGACACTTAAAGTAGTAAAGGAGTTTTGCTATTTGGGGAGAAAAATAACTGATGATGGTCGAAGTAGAGATGATATAAAATGTAGACTGGCAATGGCAAGAAAAGCATTTCTGAAGAAGAGAAATTTGTTAACATCGAGTATAGATTGAAGTGTCAGAAAGTCGATTCTGATATTATTTGTATGGAGTGTGGCCATGTATGGAAGTGAAACGTGGGCGATAAATAGTTAGGACAAGAAGACAATAGAAGCATTTGAAATGTGGTGCTACAGAAGAATGCTGAAGATTAGATGGGTAGATCACATAACTAATGAAGAGGTATTGAATAGAATAGGAGAGAAGAGAAATTTGTGGCACAACTTGATTAGAAGAAGGGATCGGCTGGTAGGGCATATTCTGAGGCATCAAGGGATCACCAATTTAGTATTAGAGATCAGCGTGGAGGGTAATAATCGTAGAGTGGGACCAAGAGATGAATACACCAAGCAGATTCAGAAGGATGTAGGTTGCAGTAGGTACTGGGAGATGAAGGAGCTTGCACAGGATAGATTAGCATGGAGAGCTGCATCAAACCAGTCTCAGGACTGAGGACCACCACAAAAACAACAATGCCTAATGCTCGTGTTTCATTACAGGAACTGCGATCCTGGCAGAGGAGAGCGAAGGCATCCTTGTACTATGTATAATGTGTACATTATCATAAATGTCACTACAAAGGTTTCATGTAAATCACCTGCACCTAAGTGAGTAGACGCATTTACTGACCACTTCAGCATCAGCAGACAACACCGCCAGACATCGAAAAATAAAAAAAAGGCGTATAAAAGGAATAAAATGCATGAAAATTCGCTTCGGTTGCAGCAAAGCCATAGAGAAGTCTGCGCGTTCGGTGGAGATATAGAGGCAGCGCCAGCGTAAAATTAAAGAGCATGTCAGGAGCAGAATTAACCAAAAACTAACAAAAACACGTGCACACACTATCAAAGACACCTCACACCGCGTAATTTACGTCCATACAACGTTAACTATTTTTAGTGTGCATCTTGCCGCAACCAACATGGGTTTTCAGTTGCCCAATAATGCATGTTATGCAAATTAACGATTCCATGTTTCGTGAATATAGTCTCGTCAGTAATTAATAAACGTGTCATCCCTCAGAATCTGAAGTTGAGCCCTTCGGCAGAGTTCAGTACGACGCATACAATCCGTACCAGTTAATTCTTGGTGGAGACTGATATGGTAAGGATGACATTTATGGCGATGCAGAACACGAACAACACTACTCTGGCACATGCCAGATTCCTTTGTGATTTGACGCCAACTGAAACAAGGCTCTCGAACCACAGTGTGAAGTGTACCAATTTCCGTTTCCTCGTCAGTAATTTGCCTTTGCCTGATATGTTTCCGTAGGTGAGCACGTATAGGATATCTTTCAGTGTATAAATCTCTAGCTCTCACTGAATTTCGTAGGGATTCTCCGTAAATGAATAGCGTATCGACTTGTTCTTCGAAGGAATACATCGTTCACATTCGCTTGATTCGACGATTCTAGTCTTACCGTTCCTATCAGCATTGTATTGCGAAACCGTCGAATGGTGTTTACATGTCAATGGCACGTTAGATGGATACCCCGTATTCGGCGAATATTTACTACTTGCACGATATACGAGAGAGAATTGTCAGAGCATGTGCTTCGATAAGTGGCGAAGTGATAAGGAATACCATTCAATCCATGATAAGAAGCTTGCAGCACTGCATTTATACCAATGGTCATCACTTCGAACACCTTCTGTAAATGGACGTTCGTGCCACTTTTCTAACCTTCGTTGGCCTTCAAAGACCGTACTGTTACACATCATTGGATTCGTCTCGATAGCCGCTATAAGAAAATGAGAAGCGAACTACATCATCCCATTGTAAAAAAAAAAAGTGGACCTTCATATCTCTGACCGTCCCACAATCTTCTGAGCTACTATCATACATTCGGAGTTATTCCAGGTGGCAATAGTCAGTATATCACGATCGAATCCTCTACCAGCCAGCCCGAATGGCCGTGCGGTTCTAGGCGCTACAGTCTGGAACCGCGTGACTGCTACGGTCGCAGGTTCCAATCCTGCCTCGGGGATGGATGTGTGTGATGTCCTTAGGTTAGTTAGGTTTAAGTAGTTCTGAGTTCTAGGGGATTGATGACCACAGCAACTAAGTCCCATAGTGCTCAGAGCGATTTGAACCTTTTTTTTGAATCCTCTACCGATCGACCTGCTGCTACATAATGTGGGGCCTCACCCAACTACACTACTCTCTTACTCTGATTTTAGAGACTTCGTGTTTTATGTTGCATCCTCTCCGAAGTGACATCGACATTTAAGTATAATAAATCTTGACAAGAATGACACGTTCTTGTGATTCTTCAATGAGTTCTTGACTTAAAACTGCTTACTATTACAACTCGTGACTTATAACACGAAGATAACTAAATCTGAAAAATATTTAACCGCCAATTTGGCGTTTCCCGTTACTTTATTACAACCAATCGTATCAATTACGATTCGTTCTCGAGACATCCAACGTGATGTTAGTTAAAAACAGCATATCTTCGTTGGCTATAATGTATTACATAACTACCGAATATGAGTACGGAGTCTTGCTTTGTGCTTGTGACGTCGGGCGCGTTCTTCTTTTCTGTTGGGTATTCTTTCGCAACATGTTCCCGAATTTTCGCAGAGCTTATTTTGATTTTCGTGTGATGGAATGGCTCCTCAACTTGGAATAACGGAAATTAAGGTCGTAGAGGGCCAAGTCAATGTGAACTAACTCCTCCCGGACGGATTTACGCAGTGAACTGAGCTAGGATCTTAGCCATCTTGGCGTCTTGCCAACCGGAACAATGGCCGATGAGACGTGATCGTTATGGCGACGCCCTGCATAACTGCGCTGTCTCCAGTGTATGGTCCAGATCTGCAGTCTGGAGGTACCTTCAGAGAACTCGAACGTAGCGGAGGCGTAGAACTATCGCACAATCTGTTTTACCGCTAATGCATCCAAGAGATGAAGTTATTATGTTGCGTAATCTAAGACCCTAGACTTAAGAAGAATAACGGTACTCTGTTAGGATTCGCCAGCTTGGAAAAAGTTATCGTCAATCAGAAAAAAGGGGTTGCCTATAGTGAAAAATTCGTAATATATACTCACAAAGCACATGAGTGAACAACAGGAATAGTGATCCATGAGAAATGGTAAAAAGGGAATATGGCAGGCGTGCAGTCTTACTCTTCAGTCTGTGCATCTAAGAAGCAATGGCGGAAAAAAGACAGGTTCAATTGCTGGGTCAAAATTCATGGTGAAAGGATTAGTTGAGGAAATCACTGCTCTGTTCGAAAGTGAGGCAGAACTACAGGACCTGTTGAATTGGATGGACAGTGTAATAGGTGTAACTTACTGTTTGGGATTAACCACGTAGGAAACCAGGTTAGAGAGAAGCAGCGAAATGAGTTTAGAGACGAAAGTTTTGGCACCTTGTAGTAGACGAACTGAAGATATTGTGCTGCCTTGGACCCATAAAACACATGACGGTCGAAACAAGGGTGACATAAGAAGACTGCCACCGGTGTAGAGGGTATCCCTCGTTAACTAGTAACAAAAATATGCCTCAACGTTGGGAAGAAGTTTCTGAGTATGTGCGTCTGGAACACGACATCCTGTGGAAGTGAACCGTGGGAAAACCGGAAAAGAAGAGAATCGAAGGATTTGAAACGTGGTGTAGCTGTTAATCCTACAACTCTTCCAAGATTACCGTACCATGCTTGATCTCATTTGGCGTAGTAACGTCTAATCATTGTTCAGTGTTCTTTCTGTTAGGGCGTTGTTAATGGATTCGTGGTTTCCTTTAGTGAGCTGAGGCGTAAATAGTGAAGCAACTGATGCAGAATTATTAAAAATACATTTTTATAGCAAAATTTGTAAGTTTCAAAGTATAGATCTTGATTCACTTCATCAGAGAAGTATGAGAGAAAATACGGTAACAGTTAGACAAATGTTTGCGTAATCGCTAACAACATGAGAACCTTCACTATTCATTGGTAAATACTAACTTCATCTGTACAATCTTCCTTATATTTGGAATCTACTGTTTGAATAACAAGCATAACTAATTGTCACTACTCTCTCACTAGTATTAACTTTTCGGCTCGTGTTAGCAGAAAGACAAATTTATATGCTGAGATAATAAAACAAGAAATAATATAGAATCTCTTGAAAATACAACGTATAACATACGAACACTGTGTAATACAACATTTTAAATACAATCGTAACACAGTCAACATTTTATAATACCATATTAGAAGTAAAAACATGCATTATACTAATAAACAGAGGTAGGAGAAACAAATTACATTCGTATAAAAGTTTGCTGATAGATAAAACATAGTTTAGCACAAGAAATTGGAGCACTGCTTTCGACGCGCAGATACGAAACGCTGTGGCCTTGTTCTCGTGAATCATGAGTTTTCCCGGTGGATCGTAACAGAGCTTACGGGAATATAGTCAGACAGCCTCCTCGAAAACCGCCAATGTTCTCTGAAAAACGCCTGTGTTCTCAAGGTAACGATCATACGACGAATATAATAAAACAAAGATTCTGGCGTGCCCTGGCATTTACTGGCAGCATGTTGTATAGGATAGTGTTGAGCGACTAGGGATTGAGTTTATACATAAAAATATAGGATTCTGTTCTAACCCGGTTTCTAATAATGTTCTCTCCTTAGCCAAACAATTTGCCCACCTCTTTTTCACAATTATTTCACCAGCAAAAATGACTGACGTTGTTCATCTTTCATCGTGAGTGTTGTCTTTTTACATACAATTCCTCTGCTACCTGGTCAGTTCAGCCCTGTCCGTTGAGTGTTTAAATTGCCATACACAGAGATCTCTCTTCTCATTGGCACCCAGGAAAGAGCGGTGATTTCACTTGTCGAGTTATTGTTGGTTGTTTAGGGCGTTACCCGTTTTCTTTCCAGTAATGTACCGGAATTCGGCATATTGTTTAACATTTTTACTTTAGGGAAATGAGTTGACTATTTACACGAGTAAACGAATATTCCACGACGTAACACAGTGTTCCACTAAGGTCGTAGTAATAACAGCCTCGTTAGTTCGCTGTGGGTGTTTCTCCAGATCCATGTGTTGATTTTCCCAAAAGCGCCGTCGGCATTCACTGCAGCACTGACCACCCAGTGCCGTTAGAAGGCTGGTGCGGTGCCCGTCGGTCAACTGGGACGTAGTCTATCTACTGCCCTACACGGCGCTGTACGTGGACTTGTAAATAAACAGTTGTGTCAGAATATGCGGCGTTTGACACATCAGCAGGTGATGTGGACCTTCTATCTAGTCATCGTCACCATTGTGCTACCGTCATATTTGTGACACTAATATCGCACAAATACCGGAAGCAGATGCACTGGTACTCGTGTTCCGTGTTCTATGTACGAGGTAAGTTCTGGTCCATACGATCATGATGCTGCACAGAAATAACACAGAATGAACTGAAGCTAACGCAGTCTTTTCCGTTTACTGAATACATTTAAAAAATACGTCTAGTTCATGCGCGCAGGCAAGCGAACGCCCCCCCCCCCACCCTCCCACCCACCCACACACACACACACATGAACACACGCGTGGCCACCTCGGCAGACTTCCCTCTCTTTTCACTTACCAGTCCTGAGAAGGTACTGAAGTATTTCACTCACATGTTACAATCTATGAGATTTAATAAATTTCACACAGATCAGCTCAGCTGCATTACTTTACATTGACATAATTTTATTAACGTTTACACCACTGCAGGGTTCCCTGTACGTATTGTTGGGAACTGAGGACGTCGCGTTTCGTTATTTACTGCTTGAGGACGTACGGAAGGTAATCACCGCACAGTTAGGACAAGTACACAACGGCCAGCTTAATACCCGCTGCTTCACACGCGTAGACTGTATGGCCTGCACAGATTTTTTCTTTTCATTTAACCGAATTTTTTATGTTGTTCACAAATTGCAACATCTCCCAAAGTTTTCACGCTAATTAGCGTCTTTGAGTCCTGGTCTCCTGCGAGTGTACCTCTGACCACAAAGCGATTCTTGTAGCTGGAGTCTAAGGTATTTTTAATTCTGTCTTTTGAGTCCTTCTGGTGATAATCCCACAAAACCTTTCGACCTCTAACATATATTTTTTTAGAAGCCAAACACAATTTTCATAGATTTAGCTTTAAATACGTTTTCTTATAACGAAATATTTTCAGAAAATTTTTCATCCCCTATTTCATCACCTTACGGATTGAATTTCCAAAAAACACTGAAACACCAGATTTTTTTTTATTTCGAAACGACAATACATACATTTTCAGTGTTTATTTTCAGAAAAGCTTGGGTTATGAAATATTTCCATGAAAACTTTCATCCTGTATTTTACTCTGTTAAATTCGAATATCCGAAAACTATTAAATATGTATTCTTTTACTTCTAACTGAGAGGCCAAATTCAATTTTTCATAGAACTAGCTTTAAAAATGCTTCCATTATAAAATATTGTTATAAAACTTTTCCTCCCTCATTTCATTCCCTTAGGGGATGAGCTGCAAGAAACAGTGGAACGCGCATTTTTTTTCTTTCTAACCGAGAAGTTAAATACCTATTCTCACACATGGAGCTTTAAAAATCCTTCAATATTTCTTTAATAGTAACACATTTTCAAAACAAAAAGACTTTTACCCACTATCAACCCTCATAGGAGTTGAATTCCCAAAAATGCTGAAACACGTATTTATTTAATTCTGACCACGAAGGCAAATACCAATTTACATATTTCTAGGCCCTAAATCCCCTTAAAAGCAGCATACTCTCGAAAAACCTTTCATACCCTATTTCATCCCATTAGGAGTGGAATTTGCAGAGATATCATCTTAAATGACGCCTACAGTTGTAGATCAACATCCTCTCCAAATCATTAATGATTTGTCAGGAAGCTTCCTTTTATTTACGGCAATAATAGCGAAGTATAACCCGGCTCGAGTAGCTGAGGTTCACACACACACACACACACACACGCATGGCACTGAGCACTAATGGGACTTAACATCGTAGGTCATCAGTCCCCTAAACAACTTAAACCTAACTAACATAAGGACATCACATACATCCATGCCTGAGGAAGGAGTCGAACCTGCGACCGTAGCAGCAGCGCCGTTCCGGACTGAAACGCCTAGAACCGCTCGGCCACAGCGGCCGGCTAAACAACGCTGAAGGCCGTTTCAAGAATTCAAGATAATTAAAGAGAAACCTTACAGACAAGAAATTACATATTAAAGCCACAGATTCAGAAACAAACGTAACTGAAGCCCTAAATACAGAGCAACAAGAATTTTAAATGAAACTCGGCTGAAGCCTAATCTTAAGGTTGTTACGAAGTTTGGCTGAAGGCATGGCTGTGCACGTAGCCGCAGCAGTTACTTAAGGCGGGTGACCTTGAACGAGGTTCGCCTGGCTGCCGCTAGAGCTCGGAGGAGAGTGCTATAGTTCTAACTAAGCACGGTCCGCTGGAAAAGGGTCTTTCCGGTCGCCATGTTGGATTTTCAGCGCGCTACTTCCTGCCGTGCCCAGCCAGCTTCTAATTATCTGCAGGAAGTGTGACGTATGGTGCGGCTCTTATCAGTACTTGCAGGCATCTGAGCCATGTTCTGACGACTTGTAGTTGTCTTATATTACGAAACAGCAGCATTTAATTTAAGTCGAGGCAACCGCATGTTCTACACAGCCATGAACACATAAAACAGACAATATTAATACACGGCTGGAGGCCTGGCACAGTATCTCCGACCCAATAAAATGACAAACAACAAACAGTGTAACTCAGAAGTGTTCCAAGGCTCGGCCTGGGGAGGAAACTCTAACCACGGTTTAGGTGAGACAGGCAGCCAAGCGTAAGACTAAATAACCGGGTTGCAGCCAGGTCGAAGGCAGGCTGACGAACCAACCAACCGCCTAATCAATTCCCTCCTACCCGACCAACAGCTCGACAACCGAAAGTATCAGCGAAGACGAGGATCGCAGGAGGATTACATCTTAATAATTGGCATATAAACACAGTCAAGGCACAATAAACACCCAAAGAAAGAAAGAGAACAACACCAAGCTGTCGAAATACACACCGTGCCGGACAGCATCAACACGGCGACGAAAACACACTGCCGCAAAAGTACGCTAACGACCAGGGCATGTAACCCGAATGCTGACGGCCACAATGCATAAGATACCGCTGGTGCCTTCCTGAGAGACAATCTCCTCTCATTCCAAATTAGTAAGTGTAGACCAGATGTGGCTTGAATTAAAGGAAATAGTATCGGCAGGAATTGAGAGATTTATAGCAAATAAATTAACAAACGATTGAGCTGATCCTCCTTGGTACAAAGAACATATTAGAACATTGTCGCAGAAACAACGAAACACACAGGCCAAACTTAAAAAGACGCAAAATCCCGCACATCGGCGATCTTTTACAGAAGCTCGAAATTTAGCGCGGACTTCAATGCGAGATGCATATCACACTTTCCACAACGAAACTTTGTCTCGAAACCTGGCAGAAAATCTAAAGAGATTCTGGTCGTATGCGAAGTACACTGTTGGCCACCGTAAATGCAACACCCTGAAGGAAGCATCCGAATCAAGTGAAATTTACACCATGAGTTTGCAGCGATGAGATATGCAACTGATTAGAATTTCAGCGCAGACGCACATCACGCGCGCCTGTGGCGCCACCTCATAGCGCCATTTAAGGCTTGGCGATTTCGACGATTGTACGTTCGGCACGTGTGTTTACCTTGTGGTTGTTTCACAAGACGATCAGTTATGCCTCGTAGACAACAGCGAACATCTTTTGATCAAGTATCCGAGTTCGACAGAGGAAGGATAGTGGCTTACCGAGATTGTGGATTATCATACAGAGAAATCGCTAGTCATGTTGGACGAAACCAAACAACTGTAATGCGGATATGTGACCGTTGGATGCAGGAGGGTACGACGGACCGACGTGGTCGATCGCATTCACCTCGGTGCACCACTGCACGTGCTGATAGGCAAATTGTGCGCATGGCAGTGACGGATCGCTCAGTGACATCCCGAACCATAGCACAGCACATAGCGTCTGTAACGCATCATCCAGTGTCTGCGCGTACCATTCGACGCCGTTTACAGCAGAGTGGTCTGTCCGCAATACGTCCATTGCTTCGTCTACCATTGACGCAGAACCACAGACGTCTCCGTCGCCAATGGTGTGATGACAGACGGATGTGGACGGCAGAATGGAATGACGTTGTCTTTACTGAAGAGGCACGCTTCTGTCTGCAGCACCACGATGGTCGGATTCGAGTGTGGAGACACCGTGGAGAGAGGATGCTGGACAGCTGCATTATGCACCGCCACACTGGTCTTGCACCGGGTATTATGGTATGGGGCGGTATTGGATATTACTCTCGCACGCCTCTAGTACACATTGCCGGTACTTTAAATAGCCGGCGCTACATATCCGAGGTGCTGGAGCCAGTTGTCCTTCCTTACCTTCAGGGCTCGGCCACAGCCATATTTCAACAGGATAATGCGCGACCACACGTGGCACGCATTGTCCAAAGGTTCTTCGTCAATAACCAGATTGAATTGCTTCCCTGGCCGGCTCGCTCTCCGGATCTTTCGTCGATAGAAAACATGTGGTCCATGGTTGCTCAACGAGTGACCCAGATTACATCCCCAGCTGCCACACCAGATGATCTTTGGCAACGTGTGGAAGCTGCTTGGGCTGCTGTACCCCAGGAACACATCCAACGTCTCTTTGACTCAATGCCGAGACGTGTGGCAGCGGTGATCTCCAACAATGGCGGGTACTCTGACTACTGATTCTGGCAGGAACCACATGTCACAGACGTCTGTAAACGTAATCATTTGATACTTGGTCAACATGTTATCTACAAAATGAATTTTGTTGTGCTACCTCTTGTCTTTCTTGGTGTTGCATTTACGGTGGCCAGCTGTGTTTGTTAGTGGCAAGAAACAATCAATAACTTCTCTGCGCGATAGCAGTGGAAATGGAATTGAACGTTTGGCGTCATTGGCCGGGAGGCCCCTTGCGGAGTAGGTCCGGGCGCCTTGGTGCAGGTCATATTACATTCGATGCCACATTGGGCGACATGCGCGCCGGATGGGGATAAAATGATTATGAAGACAGCATAACACCCAGTCCCTGAGCGGAGAAAATACCCCACCCAGCTGGAAATTGAAACCGGGCCCATAGGACGACAACCCGTCACGCTGACCACTCAGCTATCGTGGCGGACATAGCTGTGGGGATACTATGACACTACTGCAAAAGCAGAGTTACTAAACACAGTATTCCGAAATGCCTTTGCAAAAGTAGACGAAGTAAATATTCCAGAATTCGAATCGAGAAGAGCTGCCAACATGAGTAATGTAGAAGTAAATATCCTCGGAGCAGTGAAGCAACTTAAATCACTTAATAGATGTCTTCTAGTCCAGAGCATATACCAGTTAGGTTCCTTTCGGAGTACGCGGATGAGTTAGCTCCATACTTAACAATCATATACAACCGTTCGCTCGACGAAAGAACTGTGCCCAAAGACTGAAAAGTTGCACAGGTCACACCAATATTCAAGAAAGGTATTAGGAGTAATCCACTAAATTACAGGCCCATGTCATTAACGTCGACATGCAGCAGGATTTTTGAACCTATATTGTGTCCAAACATTATGAACTACCTCGAAGAAAACTGTCTATTGACACACAGTCAACATGGGTTTAGAAAACAACGTTCCTGTGAAACACAATTAGCTCTTTATTCACAAGAAGTGTTAAGTGTTATTGACGAGGGAGTTCAGATAGATTCCGTATTTTTGAATTTCCGGAATGCTTTTGACACTGTACTACATAAGTAGCTTGTGGTGATATTGCCTGCTTATGGAATATCGTCTGAGTTATGTGACTGGATTTGTGATTTCCTGTCAGAGAGGTCATAGTTCGTAGTAACTGAAGGAAGGTCATCGATTAAAACAGAAGTGATTTCTGGTATTCCCCAAGGCAGTATTATAGGCCCTTTGCTGTTCCTTATGTATATAAACGATTTTGGAGACAATCGGAGCAGCCCTCTTAGATTGTTTGCAGATGACGCTGTCGTTTATCGACTAATAAAGTCATCATAAGATCAAAACAAATTGCAAAACGATTTAGAAAAGATGTCTGAATGGTGCGAAAATTGGCAGTTGACCCTAAATAACGAAAATTTTGTCACACCAGTGAGTGCTAAAAGGAATTCGTTAAACTTCAGTCACACGATAAATTAGTCTAAGCTAAAAGCCGTAAATTAATCTAAATACCTGGGTATTACAATTACGAACAAAAATTGGAAGGAACACATAGAAAACGTTGTGGGGAAGGTTAACCAAAGACTGCGTTTTACTGCCAGAACGTAACCGTTCTACTAAGGAGACTGCGTACACTACGCTTGTCCGTCCTCTTCTAGAATACTGCTGCGCGCTGTGGGATCCTTGCCAGATAGTACTGATGGAGTACATCGAAAAAGTTCATAGAAGGGCAGCAATTTTTTGTTATCTGGAAATATGGGAGAGAGTATCACTGAAATGATACAGGATTTGGACTGGACATCATTAAATGAAATGCGACGGAATCTTCTCACGCCAGCCGCGGTGGTCTCGCGGTTCTAGGCGCTCAGTCCGGAACCGCGCGACTGCTACGGTCGCAGGTTCGAATCCTGCCGCGGGCATGGATGTGTGTGATGTCTTTAGGTTGGTTAGGTTTGAGTAGTACTAAGTTCTAGGGGACTGATGACCACAAATGTTAAGTTCAAATGGTTCAAAAGGCTCTGAGCACTATGGGACTCAACTTCTGAGGTCATTAGTCCCCTAGAACTTAGAACTAGTTAAACCTAACTAACCTAAGGACATCACAAACAACCATGCCCGAGGCAGGATTCGAACCTGCGACCGTAGCGGTCTTGCGGTTCCAGACTGCAGCGCCTTTAACCGCACGGCCACTTCGGCCGGCAGATGTTAAGTCCCATAGTGCTCAGGGCCATTTTTTGAATCTTCTCACGAAATACCAATCACCAACTTCTCCGAATGCGAAAATGTTCTGTTGACACCGACCTACATAGAACAGAGACCGCCGACAGTTGAAGAGGGTCGTAATGTGTAATAGGCAGATATCTCTCCAGACCATCACACCGGATTTCCAAACTGCATCAGGCTCTACGGCTGCAAGTGCTACGACAATTAGGAGGGAGGTGAGAAAACTTGGATTTCATGGTCTAGCGGCTGCTCATAAGGCACACATCACGCCTGTAAATGGCAAACGACGCCTCGCTTGGTGTAAGGAGCGGAAACATTGGCAGATTGCATACTGGAAAAGGTTGTGTGGAGTGACGAATCACGGTACACAAAGTGGCGATCCGATGGCAGAGTATGGGAATGGCATCATGAGAGGTGTTCATCATGTGCTAAATGGCACCCAAGTGCGGAATTATTTTTATGAATACGGTAAACGTCATCTGCCAGCGTGTGTAGTGCCAACAGTAAAATTCGGAGGCGAAAAAGAAACGTCATGGCGCATAACACGAATACAGGCACTCACAGGATCAGGTAATGGAACCAGTACCTCTGAAAGATACTAAAACAAGCCAAGAGGAAGGTGAAATACATAAAATAAAGTAACAAAACCCCACGAATGCAAAGCAATATGGAGTGCGTAAAAATGCTTTGGAAAAGCTTCAGAATTAACAGAAAAACAGTACTGTAATAAATAAGCAAAACAGTTTTACATTTAACGGACGTTAGTGTCTCAAATCCTACGGAAAACCGTCGAATATGTACGGAAAGCCTACTTCAACGTAATGAAACATAAACAGTGGCACGCATACATTTCGAGCAGTAACTTCCACTCTCACAGGACAGGGGGAGGGAGATCGTGCACGTAAGAAGGTTAAAGTAAGTTCAAATGGTTCAAATGGCTCTGAGCACTATGAGACTCAACTGCTGAGGTCATTAGTCCCCTAGAACTTAGAACTAGTTAAACCTAACTAACCTAAGGACATCACAAACAACCATGCCCGAGGCAGGATTCGAACCTGCGACCGTAGCGGTCTTGCGGTTCCAGACTGCAGCGCCTTTAACCGCACGGCCACTTCGGCCGGCCGGTTAAAGTAAGTGATAAGTGAAATAACAACACATTAATTAGCAAATGAAATACAAAATACCTTTGAATGTCGAAGCTGTAAGGGACTAAAAACCCTCAAGAAAAATACATATCAAAAATTTTGCACTGGAGCAAAATAACATAGAGCAAAATGAATAGTACAGAACTTAGGCAGAATGGAGGAAAGTGGAGCAAGCAGACACAAAAATATTTCTTTATTTTTCCAAAACTGTGCACTGGAACAACACATCTGTCTAAAATAACATATAGCAAAAAAAAAAAAATAGTACAGAACTTAGGCAGAATGTGGGAAAGTGGCGCAATCACACGAAAAAATATTTCTGTGCTTATCTTAATTAATAAAATACGATCAAAGTAAAAGTTGTAACAATCAACGGCTTAGAGGAATACATTTGTGGAATCGGGTAGAGCAGGTGGGAAATACATAAAATTACAGCTGTAGTGTTTCCTCATTTATTTTCGTGAAGAACTGTCGTCTTCAAGACAGCTACTCATTCAACAATGAAGATGGGTCATGCGATTAATGTACAAAAATTTCAAACTCTTCCAAAACATGTAACTCACGCCATTTTGGCGCGACGTGGATCATCTTAAGTCCTCTATGGGAAGCATGAGGTGTTCATCATGTGCTAAATGGCACCCAAGTGCAGAATTATTTTTATAAATACGTTCACGAAATCTAGTAGCAAACTTCTTCCAGTTTCACCTATGTAGATTGATTCACAGGGATCACATTTAGTTTTGTAGACGGCTGAGCAATTGCATTCATCAGATTTATCGTCAACAGAATTCCTCAACAACAAACCTAATTTTTTCCGTGTGCGAAAGCTGATCAATACTTTCGCTTTCCTAAATGCACGTGCCATACTCTCACAATGTGGTCCTTTGTAAGATATACACCCATAATGTTCTTCAGAGGCTGCATCACATATAAGATGTCTTTTATGAAAGACTTTTTTCTCGATAGTACACATGAGTGAATCTGAGTATCAGCAGGCACGACCAACTTGCATAATAATATCCATCTCTTTATTCAAACATTCAGTGCTGAGCTCAAACTTGAATAATCTCGTGCACATTGATCGAAAGAATGCACGTTTATGTGCAAGTGGATGGGCAGAATCATTATTGATAATGATGTCTCAGTGGCTGTTGTTTTACAATAGATACCTAAGGTGACATAGGTTCCCTGTCTTGTCAACATAAGACCATATGATAAATTACAATTTTATCCTTAATTGAGGGATTATTTTTGAGGAAGGTGTTCTCCAAGACATTAATAAAAATTTCAGCCGGAAAAACTGCATCGTTTCGCTAGCTGATCACTTTGATGATACACAATGTATAGCCAAAGAAACACTTGCACCTGCCTAATATTGTGTAGGGCCCTCGCCAGCACGCAGAAGTGCCACAATACTACGTGGCATGGACTCAACTAACGTCTGAAGTAATGCTGGATCGAGTTGGTACCATGAATACCGTAAGAATACGAAGGGGTGGATATCTGTCTGAAAAGCACGTTGCATATTTATGTCTGGGGAGTTTGGTGGCCAGCGGAAGTGTTTAAACTCAGAAGAGAGTTCCTGGAGACACTCTGTAGCAATACTGTACATGTGAGGTGTCGCACTGTCCTGCTGAAATTGCCCAAGTCTGTCGGAATGCACAATGGACTTGAATGGAAGCAGGTGATCTAGACTTAGCAGGGGTCCAATACCACTTCAACTGCACGCACTCCACACCATTACAGAGCCTCCACCAGCTTGAACAGTGCCCTGCTGAAATGCACGGTCCATGGATTCGTAAGGTTGTCTCCATGCCCGTACACATCCATCTGCTCGATACAATTTGAAACGAGGCAACATGTTACCAGTAATCAACAGTCCAATGTCGGTGTCGATGGGCCCTGGCTAGGCATAACGTTTTGTGTCTTGTAGTCATCAAGGGTACACGAGTGGGCCTTAGACTCCGAAAGCCCATATCGATGATGTTCCGTTGAATGTTTCTCACGCTGACACTTGTTGACGGCCCAGCATTAAAATCAGCAGCAATTTGCGGAACGGTTGCACTTCTGTCACGCTGAGTGATTTCTTCAGTCGTCGATGGTCCCGTTCTTGCAGCATCTTTCTCCCCTGCCGCAATGATGTTGGAGATTTGATATTTTACAAGATTCCTGATATTCATGGTACACTCCTGAAATGGTCGCACAGGAAAATCCCCACTTCATCGCTACTTCGGGGATGCTGTCCCGTCGCGTGTACACAAACTATAACACCACGTTCAGACTCACTTAAATCTTGATAGCCTGCCAGTGTAGCAGCAGTAACCAATGTAACAACTGCGCCAGACACTTTTTGTCTTATATAGGTGTTGCCGACCGCGGCGACATATTCTGCCTGTTTACATTGTAAGGTGTCACACAAATAACACACCTTATATTGAATTCCTGAAACAGTTTCGGTTAAATCGATACGACACGCGATATAGATATACGTGAAATTGCACAAATTTTATTGACAGGCAGATCTAATAAACAAGCCAGCATTTCATGGATATAAACCACAAACAGTCACACTAGTAATTGCAGGCAAGTAATTTCCCGGCCCCAGCTACGAGACGCAGTTGTGAGGAAGGTGAATTTTATGGCGGTAGGCCCTTTCCGCGCGGCTGAAACCTCACAGCAGGGTACCTAGCGGGCACAATGAGACGCTGGAGCCACTGCGTAGGCCACCGGAAAAAGCAGCCCTTGTCCCTGCTTTTAACGATGACCCTTCAGGAAACCTTTCTACAGGAACACGGCCAGAGATGGAAGATAAGCGTCTGGAGAAACTCGACTGAAAAAATTGGTGACTCGCTGTAGCCACCTGAGTTAAAACTAGCTTGAAAGAAAAAGCTATTTATCTCAGAATCATGTAGAAGAAGCTAAACTTAGCCCTTCAAATGAAACGATGCCTGTGATAGGCTATAAAAACTGAAAAGGGTGTAGTTATAACAAGTATGAAGGCTCTGATTGGGCAGAGAGAAAATGTGTGGCCACTAGCTTTGATTTAGGCAAATTGTAGAAAGAGTAATGCGCTACTTCTCTTGCAGAAAATCTTCGAGTAGTCGAGCAAGGCAACTAGTGCCGGACTACGACGATTGCGAGAGGAATTATTTGAACAATTATTCGCAGGCTCGTCCTCACTTGTAAGGAGTCAAACTGCAGAGTCTGTTAGTACAGAGAATGGCACCAAGCACTGACAGTCAGCGTTTGCGACCAATTTGAGGGCAATGACGTGCGCACTATTCTAGCCAAATAACGTGTACCATGCCAATTTATCACTTTCTTTGAACGATTTTACAACTGTTACCGCGAAATTGGAAAGCTGGTAAAAACATCGTTTGATTAACTGGAATTCTCCTAGGCCAATTTCTCGTGTGCAGATAACTTAAGTGAGACGCGATTTCAATCTCAATGGAGACAATATTTTTGTACCATGTAACGAACGCCCCCCTCGCATGGCTTTTCACTGAAATTCCTCAATTTATATATATATATATATATATATATATATATATGTATATATATATATATATATATATATATATATATATATATATATATATATATATTGAATTCACATAGTTATTTCTCAAGACTTCCATCTCCAGGTTCATTCTACAGTAGTTCTTCTCACGATTCACTTATGTTTAGCTAACTCTTCGTCGTTACTAAATTATTTTCTGAGTCTCTTTCAGTTCATCGATGGCTCTTATAATATCTGAGTGAATAAGATCTTAATTGTTATGACATTTGTTTGTATTTTTATCGACCCTACAGATATGGTCATCAACCATCTTACCATTAAAGAACCCTGTAATAGTTCGCTTCACTGTTGTGAACACCCAATATCAATATTTTACCGTCCTGTACGTGATTTTGGTAACATTGCTATGTCATGAAGTCATACTTAGAATAAAAATAAATCTTAATAACGGCGGTCTAAGCTTCATGGTTTTGTTAACATATTGTTACGCCAGAACACGTACACTGACTTGTGTTAGCAATAACATTTCCTTTCAGTGAGTGTAGTGGAACCGACATTGAGATTATTGTCTGATTGCAACAGTGTCCGTACTTCTGCACTCTTCTGAACTCTGCAGGTGCGAGATGGTATCTTCCTACCTCGCAGGCCGTAGGTTCAACAACAAATACCTAAAACACTCACATAGTGTCCTTGCGCAGCTGTGGTAGGAAGATAGATCAGAGCCAGTCTCACATATGTTAGAACATATCTCTGTATTTGAATACGCATGCGTATACCAGTTTTTTCGGCACTTCAGTGTATATCTTTTTATATTTTCTGTCACTTCCATTATGGTTTCCAGACTATCTGAAGCGGGATATCTCCGCGATCGCGTGAAATACAGTCATTGGTTTTAACTAGTGGCATTTCATTTAGCGACAAATTCGGCAATTTTATAGCACTCATATTGATTTGCAGTATAGTTACATTCTTCCTCAGTGACTTTCTGTAACAATTACGTGATTCTGATTGATTTAATTCTTACAGAGAGTAGCATTAGGTCTTAGAAACACAACGGAATACCACAAATTTGTTATTCAGTGCAAAGCACTGGAAAAAATTAATGTAGTACCTGAGGCCTTAACGACTGTATGAACATTAAACTTGCATTTTACCTTTTACGAACAGCGCTGTCAGCAAGAATCAATAAACTGTTAGATGACACTTTTAACATCTGTGAAAGACGAAGCCTTAAGATTAAATGTTCTCACAAACAATTAATAACAATATGAAAGGTTGACATAGCCCATAACTAAATATAGAATTGCGCTTGATCTGTCCAAACATGGATAACAGTTATACGCAACTAAATACCTAGTTTAAGTACGAAAATAATTTAAAGCCGCCCATGGTGAGGTAGTATTGGTAGCATAATCGAAATTGTTTCTGTACAAGTCTTAGCAGAGCAAATAACGTGTTTCCCCTTAATATGCACAACGTTGTTTATGTATCTTGTAGAAACTGTGGCTGTTGCAAGCGCTGAGCAGTCTATTCTTACGCTAAAAGTACAGGGTGTTCAACAAAAAAGTGTCGAATAGTTTGAGAGGTGGTAGCAGTGATGGATAAAAGAAAAATAAGTCCAATAGACATGGGTCGGGAAACGGATACTTTCCGAGATAAAAACATGTTTATAGGAAGGGCTAGGCGACGCTTGGTTACGGATATTAGCACAGTCGTGCACTGGCGCTTCGTCAAATGTGAGGACAGGGTATTATGTTGGCTTACTGACAGTACTCTGCCCGCCATTAGGCAGGTTTCAGTAGTTTGTGTGGTTCCAGTCGTGTTGTAGGCGACGTTAATTTTCGTCGTGTGTCTTATTGTACAGCATTGTCAACCCTGGGAACGAACCATGGTATTTTTCCTTCTTCCAAACGCGGATTAACTTACGTGCTTCCCATTATTGCGATTTTTGCATGTACAAATGGTGCAGTACGTTTACGTTTTCTCTCTTTCAGCACCTATTAGCAATGGAAGCCTACTACTCGACAAGTGAAATGGCATATATGATATTCTGTGTGGTTTAGCACATGAACACAGTCTGCGAGGCCATGCCCTCTACGCTGAAAAATATCTATAGCGCATAGCGCCCTCTGATAAGCTGTTCGTTAGAATTTTACAGCGCCTGAAGAACACGGTTACTCTTGTACCTCGGGAGACTGACAGTGGAAGAGTCCGCACATCTCACATGGAGGAGCGTGTGCTTCTTTCGGTGGAAGAAACCTTGGAAGTAGTGTGCGACGATTAACAACAGCAGAAGGTATATATCACTCTCTTATCTGAGGGTGGGGGGGGGAGGTAGTTCATGAACAATTACTGTACTCGTAGCATTACTCGTATCATCTATGGCACATTCAGGCCCTAAGGCCGCACGATTATCAAGGCAGACGGCGGTTCTGTCAAAGGCTGTTGCAGAAGTATGCCGCAGACCCAGTGTTTACATCCAAGATTTTATTTACTAATGAGGCAGGGTTCATAAGAGATGTCATTGTGAATTTGCATAACCAGAGTGTGTGGGTAGATGTAAATCCCCGCCGGCCGCGGTGGCCGAGCGTTTCTACGCGCTTCAGTCCGGAACCGCGAGACTGCTACCGTCGCAGCTTCGAATCCTGCCTCGGGCATGGATGTGTGTGATGTCCTTAGGTTAGTTAGGTTTAAGTAGTTCTACGTTCTAGGGGACTGATGACCTCCGATGTTAAGTCCCATACTGCTCAACGCCATTTGAACCCTTTTTTTGTAAATCCCCAAGAAAATCAGGGAAAAGGGCATCCACGCAGATTCTCAGTCAACGTATGAGACCTCAATTTACTAGAATTTTGGTTACTTGAAGGAATTGGTCTACGTCATGCAAATCAACTATGTGCAGACACATAAGGTAGCCTCTTCAGTGTGTGCCAGCAGGTTCAGCAACAACTCCGTATACATCAACGGGTTCCTCATTCCTTACGCCCGAGGGTAGGGAGGTGCATTGATCTGAATGGACGCCACATTGAGCACCACTTGTAAACTTGTGTTTTTTGCAAAAATAATGCACTTCCGAGACCATGTTTACTGGACCTTTTTTTCTTGTTTCGATGAGTACTACCATCTCACAAAGTATTCGACATTTTTATCTGAAAAGCCTGTTTTTAATGTGCATATACATTACACACTCATTCAGGAACGGTTATCTGATTTGGAAATACTGTGAACAGGAGAAAGGGTGTTTGTATAGTTTGATTGGCGAGGGTGTTCGAAAGAAAAAATGGTTCAAATCGCTCTGAGCACTATGAGAGGTCATCAGTCCCCTAGAACTTAGAACTGCTTAAACCTAACTAAACTAAGGACATCACACACATCCATGCCCGAGGCAGGATTCGAACCTGCGACCGTAGCAGTCGCGCGGTTCCAGAGTGTAGCGCCTAGAACCGCTCGGCTACTCCGGCCGGCGGTGTTCGAAAACTTTTGAAAGTCAGTAAATGGCAGAACTCGAACCAAGAGGCCCTACATACAGCAATAACGTGTTCCGAAAATTTTAATCCCCGTTTCTCAGAGCAGGAACTGCAAAATATTCTTAGCCACGTGCTTATCCATCCCGGAGGGATCGCGCACATGAACTCACGAAAACAAATTCTCGCACATTCCCGTCACGCTTCATCTGTGCATGGAACAGCGACAGACTTCAGTGTATGATTCAGTAATAGGCATTACCATTTATTTCCGGTTTAGTCTTACAGTACTGTATTATTATTTCTTTTTGTGTGTTTAATTTATTTATAATGTTTTTATTCCGTTTGTAAGACGATATATAAGTATATTAAATCTGGATTATCCTGCGAAACAGTTTGGTTTTGCATTTAATTAATCGATCCTTGAGAAATATGCTGTATTTGGCATGTGGAAGTGATGCAGTGGTGAATAGCTATTCGTTGCATTGACAAATAAATAGAATGTTAAAATTGAATTTCCCTTTAATAAACATTAAAAAAAATTGCTAGTATTTTAGCTTTCATTACTTATTTTCTCAAGTCCCAGAGGGTCATCGACGATATATGTTTCTATGTTTCTGTCTGTGACGGGGGGCGGGCGGGGGGGGCAGGGGGGGGAGGCAGGCGGGAGTTGTTATCGGCGAGGGGACAGGGTGCAGGAGGGGGAAGGGCGGACCAAACGACTACTCGTACGTCTCTGTTTGTAAGCTTTTATGTCATCATGAAATCCAGTGAGAAAAGAAGCAAAACCACTAATGTAATATGTGAATAGCCATGAAAAAATTTTGTACTCCATCGCACGTTGACTGGTTCTATATTGCCCGTCCCGATTTTTTCTCTTCGGCTCACAGTAGCACTTGAATGTACATCTATAGCCGCATTATAGTGCATGGTGGTGGAACGTACCCTGTACCGCTACTATTGATTTACTTTCCTATTCCAGCCGGTAGTGAAGCGAAGGGAGAACGACTATCTATATGGCTTCATACAAGCCCTAATTTTTCTTACCTTTTCTTTGCGTTCTTACGCAAAAAGTACGTAGAATTGTTCTGCAGTCAGCTGCGAATCCCAGTTTTCTAAACTTTCCCAATATTGTTTCCCGAAAACAAAGTGATTTTCCCCCCAGAGATTCCAATTTCAGTTCAAAAAGCATCTCCGTAACACTCATGCGTTTATCGAACCTACCCGTAACGAATATACCAGCACGATTTTGAGTTCCTTCGATGTCCTTCATTAATCTGACATGATAGGGATCCTAAACACTCCAGCAATACCTTACGTTGGGTCACACTGGAGTTCTATATGAGGCCTCCTTTGTAGGTGAGCTACATTTTCCTCAATCTCACCCTACAAACCTGCAATTTACTTGAAGTTTACGGCACGAATTAACGCAACAGTAAACCAACCGTGGCCCTGAGTTCTGGTATCAGTATTTCCTATACTAAAATCTAAAAGAGCACCAAAAAACACAGATGAACCAGATAGAACATTTTGTCAACCACATGGCTTGGCGTTAATGTTATCTACAGATTTGTAGATGGTAGATGCAGCAAGTCTTGTTGCATGCTGTTAAGCGGCTGACCTCGCGCGTAAATATAGGGGTTTGTTTACGCGCACTGTTAGAGATTTGAATAGAGAATTATTGTGAAGGTGCCAGGCACTTGAATGTGATTCGCAGAGTATCCATGTAGCTGTAGACGTAGATGAGCAGGCCAAAGCTAGCTACTACTGTACTTACGAGATCGTACCATTTCATATCGCTTTGAAACGTCACGCCTAGATATTGAATAGACGTTACTGTGACAAGGATCACATTACTAATACAGAGTTCGAACGTTACAGAGCTGTTTTTACTATTCAACTGCTTTAGCTTACATTTTTTTCTTATTTTTTACATTTATTGAAAGCTGCCATTCATCACACCAACTAGAAATTTTGTGTCAGACATCACGTACCTTCCCACAGTCATATAACGACGACACCTTCCAGCAGACCACAGCATCATCAGCAAATACCGACATATTGGTGCGCACTCTGTCTGTCAGATCATTTCTGTGCGGTCCTGTAACGCTCTCTGTGACCCTACTAACGACACCCTTATCTCTGATGAAACTCACCATTAACGACAGCGTAAAATTTTCTATTACTTAAGAAGTCTTAGAGTCACTTACATATGGGGGAACCTAAAACGTATACTCGGGCCTTCGTTATTTTCTGGAGTGGGGCATCGTTCTATAAGCTTGCCGGAAATCTAGGAATCTGCTTGTTGGCCTTTATCCATGACACGCAGGATATAGTTCTTTAAAAGGACAAGTTAAGTTTTGTACGAGTGATACTTTACAAATCCTTTCTAATTTATCTACGGAAGGTTTTTCTGTCTTAAGGAAATTTATATATGCTAACCTAGAATATGTTAAAGTATTATCAAGCACACCAATGTTAACGTTTTCGCTTTGAAATTTCATGGGTCAATTCTTTAACCTTTCTATAGACAAGAATCACCTGCGCTTTTTCCAGTCGCTTGGGACTTAACGCTGAGCGAGAGATACGCAAAAAATGCAAGAAACCTCAGGGGTCACTGCCATAGAGTACTCTCTGTAAGACCTGATGGGTATCCGTCGAGCATTGCGACTTACTTTTCAGTTCTTCCAGTTAATCCTCAACGCCAGGTATGCTATTTTTATGTCCTGCATACTGGAGTCTGGGCGATGGTCAAACGGCGGTATGTATATACACTCCTGGAAATTGAAATAAGAACACCGTGAATTCATTGTCCCAGGAAGGGGAAACTTTATTGACACATTCCTGGGGTCAGATACATCACATGATCACACTGACAGAACCACAGGCACATAGACACAGGCAACAGAGCATGCACAATGTCGGCACTAGTACAGTGTATATCCACCTTTCGCAGCAATGCAGGCTGCTATTCTCCCATGGAGACGATCGTAGAGATGCTGGATGTAGTCCTGTGGAACGGCTTGCCATGCCATTTCCACCTGGCGCCTCAGTTGGACCAGAGTTCGTGCTGGACGTGCAGACCGCGTGAGACGACGCTTCATCCAGTCCCAAACATGCTCAATGGGGGACAGATCCGGAGATCTTGCTGGCCAGGGTAGTTGACTTACACCTTCTAGAGCACGTTGGGTGGCACGGGATACATGCGGACGTGCATTGTCCTGTTGGAACAGCAAGTTCCCTTGCCGGTCTAGGAATGGTAGAACGATGGGTTCGATGACGGTTTGGATGTACCGTGCACTATTCAGTGTCCCCTCGACGATCACCAGTGGTGTACGGCCAGTGTAGGAGATCGCTCCCCACACCATGATGCCGGGTGTTGGCCCTGTGTGCCTCGGTCGTATGCAGTCCTGATTGTGGCGCTCACCTGCACGGCGCCAAACACGCATACGACCATCATTGGCACCAAGGCAGAAGCGACTCTCATCGCTGAAGACGACACGTCTCCATTCGTCCCTCCATTCACGCCTGTCGCGACACCACTGGAGGCGGGCTGCACGATGTTGGGGCGTGAGCGGAAGACGGCCTAACGGTGTGCGGGACCGTAGCCCAGCTTCATGGAGACGGTTGCGAATGGTCCTCGCCGATACCCCAGGAGCAACAGTGTCCCTAATTTGCTGGGAAGTGGCGGTGCGGTCCCGTACGGCACTGCGTAGGATCCTACGGTCTTGGCGTGCATCCGTGCGTCGCTGCGGTCCGGTCCCAGGTCGACGGGCACGTGCACCTTCCGCCGACCACTGGCGACAACATCGATGTACTGTGGAGACTTCACGCCCCACGTGTTGAGCAATTCGGCGGTACGTCCACCCGGCCTCCCGCATGCCCACTATACGCCCTCGCTCAAAGTCCGTCAACTGCACATACGGTTCACGTCCACGCTGTCGCGGCATGCTACCAGTGTTAAAGACTGCGATGGAGCTCCGTATGCCACGGCAAACAGGCTGACACTGACGGCGGCGGTGCACAAATGCTGCGCAGCTAGCGCCATTCGACGGCCAACACCGCGGTTCCTGGTGTGTCCGCTGTGCCGTGCGTGTGATCATTGCTTGTACAGCCCTCTCGCAGTGTCCGGAGCAAGTATGGTGGGTCTGACACACCGGTGTCAATGTGTTCTTTTTTCCATTTCCAGGAGTGTATAATCCTCTCGTGTCTATAATTTTTTTAAACGCGAAATTTAAAACCTGGGCTTCCCTTCTGATCTTTTCTGTTGCCACACCAGACTGGTCCTCTAATGACTGTATAGAATCCCTGACAGGGCTTAATGTTTTAACGTAGAAGCAAAATTATCTCGGATTTTCGATGAGGTGGTAGATGTTGTACGCTACACTCAGCTGTTTTTGCAGGCGCGTGAGTTTCTACTAACTTCTGCCTGCCGACATTAACACGTTTTTCTTTAGCCTAATAGTTTAACAATCTCTATTTCCTTATCATTTTCTGAATTTTGTTATTAAACTACGATGGGTCATTTTCGTCATTAATTCACGTACTCGGCAAGTACTTCCCCGCAGCGAAATTGGCAATCTGTTTAAACTTAACCCAGAATTGCTCTACGTCCGTTATATTGGAACTAAATGAAGTCCATTCATTGTCTAAATGGGACGCTAGCAACTGCTTATTTGCTCTCTACGGCAATAAATTCACGTCATATCGGATTTAGTAACTTTAGTAACCATCATCGCTATAATGACATCATGATCATTATCACTTTCTTTGAACGATTTTACAACTGTTACCGCGAAATCGGATAGCTGATAGAAAAACATCGTTTCATTATCTGGAATTCACCTAGGCCAATTTCTCGTGTGCAGATGACTTCAGTCAGACGCGATTTCAATCTCAATGGAGACAATATTTTTGTAGGATGCAACGAACGCCCCCCTCGCATGGCTCTTCACTGAAAATTTATATATATATATATATATAAATTGATGAATTTCAGTGAAGAGCCATGCGAGGGGGGCGTTCGTTGCATCCTACAAAAATATTGTCTCCATTGAGATTGATATCGCGTCTGACTGAAGTCATCTGCACACGAGGAATTGGCCTAGGTGAATTCCAGTTAATCAAACGATGTTTTTACCAGATATATATATATATATATATATATATATATATATATATATATATATATATACGAGGGCGGTTCAGAAAGTAACCTCCGATTGGTCACAGTGCGGGTTGTGGGGTAGTAGCGACGCCATCTGTGCGTTCACGCACTCAACAGGTCAGTCGGCATCAAGCCGTGGTCGAGTGAACGTCGTACCTGCGCTAGTTTAGTTTTTGTGGCAGTTTGAAATGTGTGCTGCAATAGAAAACCCCGCCAAATGTGAAGTGCGTGCTGTCATAAGGTTTTTTACAGCCAAAGGATATTCTGCAGCAGCTATGCATCGTGAGCTTTGTGCCGTGTACGGACCAAGAGTTATGAGTGAAGGAGTTGTCCGTGAATGGGTACGTTTATTTAAAAGTGGACGAGAAAACGTTCATGATGAAGAGAGGAGTGGTAGACCATCATTGGTGACTGACGAACTCGTTCAGACAGTTGATGCAAAAGTTCGTGAAACTCGACGTTTCTCAATGTCGGAGTTGTCTACTGGTTTTCCACAGATTTCTAAGACTCTCTTGTACGAGATAGTGACAGCAAGATTGGGTTACCGTAAGTTCTGTGCACGATGGGTGAGCAAAATTCTTACCGACCACCACAAAACTCAAAGAATGGCCTCTGCATTAGACTTTCTGTCACGTTATGAGGACGAAGGAGAACCATTGTTAAACAGAATCGTGACCGGTGACGAAACCTGGATTAAGTACGTGAACCCTGAGACAAAAGAACAATCAAAGATGTGGGCACATTCAAATTCGCCTACCAAACCAAGAAAAGCCTCACAAGATTTTTCTGCCAGAAAACTGATGGCAACGGTGTTTTGGGATGCCAAAGGGGTGTTGTTGGTTGAATTCATGCAACGTGGTACGATCATTAATCAAGACGTGTACTGTGAAACAATAAAAAAGTTACGACGGGCTATACAGAACAAACGCCGTGGTATGCTGACTTCCAGTATCGTTTTTTTGCACGATAACGCCCGTCCTCACTCTGTTCGCAGAACAACGGCCCTTCTTGAGTCCTTCAAGTGGGACGTTATCAACCATCCACCTTACAGCCCAGACCTGGCGCCAAGTGATTATCACCTCTTCATGCATTTGAAGAAATGGCTCGGGTCACAGCGGTTTGATGACGACGAAGAGCTCAAAGATGCGGTCACAGGCTGGCTCCAGGCACAAGCGGGTGATTTTTATGCAGAAGGAATTTCAAAGCTTGTGAAGAGATACGATAAGTGCCTCAATCGCTATGGAGACTAAGTAGAAAAATAGTGCAAAGATGTAGTTGTAAGATGTATATATTAAAATATTTTTATTTAACTTGGTGTATTTTTTTAAATCAACCGGAGGCTACTTTCTGAACGGCCCTCGTATATATATATATATATATATATATATATATATATATATATATATATTGTTGCCAGTAAGTTGTGGCAGTTCCTCCTTTATCCACATTTCTTCGTAGTATCTTTTCTCACGTTTTGTTTGTCAGTCCAGTTTCTATAAATATTGTTTTTAGAGATGTATTTTCCTCTCTTCTTGAATTACCTACCACGGTATTCATCATCGCGCTGCCTATAGCCACAAAAAATATTGAATTCACATAGTTATTTCTCAAGACTTCCATCATCAGCTTCATTCTACGATAGTTCTTCTCACGATTCACTTATGTTTAGCCAACTCTTCGTCGTTACTAAATTATTTTCTGAGTCTCTTTCGGTTCATCGATGTCTCTTACAACATCTGAGTGAATAAGATCTTTATTGTTACGACATTATAACAGAGAAGTACTGTTAATGTTGCCGCCAGTTGACAACAATTACAGCAGTAATCAGGGCCAAGAGTAGGCATTATTTGTTACCATTCGGCAGCGTTGTCAAAATCTCAATATCTTGTTTGTGGTCAAATAAATTCAAATGGTTCAAATGGCTCCAAGCACTATGGGACTTAACATCTGACGTCATCAGTCCCCTAGAACTTAGAACTACTTAAACCTAACTAACTTAAGGACACCACACACACCCATACCCGAGGCAGGATTCGAACATGCGACGGTAGCGGTCGCGCGGTTCCAGACTAAATCGCCTAGAACCGCGCGGCCAAAACGGGTGGCTGGTTGTGGTCCAGATTGCTATTTCAGCTTACTATTTTAAAGCTGTTCTATAAAGAAAAGCTTTCAAGTGATGTTTAGATTTGAGTTAATATCAATCATAACTTCTCCGTCACACGGCACTCTTACATTTACGCCGCTCAGGAGAAATTTACTGAAAATGAAAGTCTTTGAAATCCCTTTAATTTTTCGGTAAAAAGGGATTTATCCTCGAAAGTAAGTTGACAAATCTGTTCAGTACCTTCTGTTCCTGAGTTGGCTCATGTTTAAATGAAAAATAATGTCATACATTCGAAACGGTCAGTGATTAAGTCTTTGACAAAGTTGCAAGCCTATAGAACGAAATTCATCATATGATTTCAGTTTAAATGTTCTTCTGGACAGTGACTGTTGCTTAAAGGGTGACTCAAAAGTCCGTTAACATTTGAAAACTCAATACTTCACAGATTAATGTAGGTAGATAGGTAGAAAGCGACACACAAGTTTAAAATGACAATGGGTTTTATTCACACCAAAGAAGAGCTCAAAATGACGAACAGACGGCTCTTCATATGATTCAAAAGCAATAATTAGCATAACAATTAATTTTTAGCAAAGAGGATGTTCTTTATTACAAATGCTGAACGTGTCGGCCTTCATTCGTATCCAATAACTGTAGCCCAGAAAGACTGCTGTGAACAACACTGTACAGGACATCAGCAGGTATGATAAGAAAATGCCGTCAAATGATGCCTTTTAGCATCACAAACGAGGTCGCACTATCGCGGTAGACCTACGACTTCAAGTAACTTCCACAATCAAAAATCGCACAGATTGAGGTCTGGGGTCCTGAGAGGGCAAGAATTACGGAAGTGTCGCCTAAGCACTCTATCCTCACCAAACGACGTACGCAAGCGATCTTTCACACGTGTAGCAGTAACGGGTGAAGCGCCATCCTACATGAAAGTCATACCTTCCATCAGGTGTTCATCAGTCAGGTTAGGGATGATGTGATTCTGCAAGATATCGGCGTACCTCACACCTGCCACTCTGAGAGTTTCAAAAGCATAGTCTCGTATTTCCTAGAAGAGAAAGGGTCTTACCACGGTTGCTGTGGTAAATCCACACCACATCATGACCTTCTCGTCATGCAATGGCGTTTCCACGATAGTTCCACGATTTTCGTTTGCCCTAATTCTGCAGTTTTGGGTGTTCCCCGGAGTGTGAAGTGGGCTTCGTCAGTCCTCAACGTGTTAGACAGCCAATCGGCAGTCCCCAGTTTTTGGAATTGTCCACACAACAAATGCTCTCCGCGTCACAAAATCGGTAGCTAACTGTTTGTGATAACTCTGAATGTTTTATGGGTAGCAGCTGAGGATGCGCCTAGTAGTAGGCGCACCAAACAGTAGTGTATGGAATGCCAGTGGTACGTGCGACTTAAGTATCGCTGACTTCACCAAGCAGAGATGAACCGACTAAAGTCTCCATTCCTCCGTGAACTGTCCCAGCAGCAGAAATAACACTTCTGTCTGGTCGCCCACTATGGGGCCGCTAGTCTAAACAAACGCGTGCCATCCAACGTCGCGATCGTTTTCTTCACAGCGACACTTGCCAGACGATCCTTACCCGTTGGGATACCGTTCATAAGGCGATAGAATCGTATAGCTATTGCAGGGGATTCTCCATTCTGATAGTAAAGCTTCACTAACAGACGCCGCCGCGATTTCTGGCGCATCTGCCTCCCTCTCTCAGAACAGCTCGTTTTACACACAATTCTTACACGGCATCTCTGATGTGTAGCTGTCCAGAGCAATCTATTGGCCCGTTTTTTTTCACTCGCTTTTGGTTTCAATAAAACCACACGTCGTTTCAGGCATGTGTGTCAAGTTTTACCTGACCACCTACATTATTCCGTGAATTAGTGCAGTTTCAAATTTTAACGGATATAAAACTATGAAATCAAACCACAAACACTTGACAGTTTGTTTTCCGATAAGAACTACTCCTTCTTTGCTTCCTGCCTACAGCGTCTGTCCAAAATGTTGCGAGACTGATTTTATTCCAGGCGAACGCCCCTGCCGCATTGGCACCACAGGTTCCCGTCACATCACCTTAGTTAAGCGTTGTCAGTCGTGGCTAGCACTTGGATGTGTCACAGTTCGGGTCCGCCGAGTGCTATCAACATTGGGAGCGCAACTAAAGAGCTACGTGATTGAGAAGTAGCTGCCCTGGTCACGAAAACTGATAATGGCATAGAGAGCGGTGTGCCGAAGACGTAAACTTCCGCATCTGGTGATGCCTAAGGGCAGAGGATGACACGGTGGTTGGTCTGTATCATTGGGCTTCCAAGGATTGTTTGGTTGGTGGTTGCTTCTAGTTTGTATAAGCGACGTTAGCGTGTTAGCTAGTCAATTAGCAACCGTAAAAAGCAGATGGGCATTGGACAAGTCAGCAGTGAACAGGCAGTGTTAAGTAGTGGACGTGCGTTAACACTGTTGTGTCACAATCCGCAATCAAGTGATCATGACATTCTCTGGAGTGTTCCGCCGAAGAGAAAGTGTGCTCAAGGTTTGTTCTACACGCCTTTGACTCCCAAAAAGTCAACGAGGTCAGCGCCAGCTGACAAATGAAAATTGCAAGCAACATTTCTCTAAAAAGAATAAACTTGGTGTTATCAATTTCCACCTACGATCGACATAGCGCAGAATTTCACGTTAATTGATGCCATGACCAACATTCGAATCACAGTAACGTCCAAGTTGAATAACAACCCAAAGAAAGAATTTTCTGTCAGTTTCAGACGACTGTATGAATGTTTTGTGCGTTGCACCCTAGAGACGGGATCTTACATAACATACCTGCAGCATCTATCTTTTATTAAGTCTGTATGTTTTGGATTGACAGAGTGTTTATAGCTCCATCCGTCTTCACATTTTTTAATTGGTCAGTTTATTACAAGCTTATTGTCAGTACATCTCATAAAACTGATGTAGTGTGAAGCATCGCAAATATTTGTCCATACCGAAAGAAAGGAAAGTAAATTAACCAGGGCTTTCTCTGAGTACTGATTTCAGTTTGTGCTGCAATTTCTCTGCTCTACTCTTTACTGGCAATGAACACTGATATATTCGGGCTCTGACTCCTTTTTATGCATCTATGTCTTCAATAATGTCCTTAAGATTTGTTTTCACAAACACCGCGTTGTTGCAGGACCAACCAGACATGACTATTGTCTCGGCATGACAATAACTTAACCGCAAAGAAACAACCGTTTAGACTGTCATCTGTTTAGTCACATTTTATTCTGTTTCTCCTTCAAAGATAAAATTTTCGTCTTACAGGCATTGTGTGTGAGAGAAGAATACATGTTCTTACGCAGACATCCATAATAACTCTTTTAATTTAATCCCCGCAAAACAGATACAGCTACCTGACAAATTAACAAACAAAAGAAAAACATCGTATGCTCGTTACTCTTCTATATTCCTCGTGTTATAAATCATTGACTAATTGTTTATTTCCTCAGCCTGAAACGAGAACTGCACTTTCAGCTACCCGCTCTGATGTAACATATTACTTGCAGGGGGTTCACAACCAAACTAAATCTTCTAAATCACAATAATTTGCCGCACTAGGTCTCGTTAGCTGCATTGAAAGGTCCTTTTATATATGAGTAACTACTATGTAGATTTAGCTCTGTAGTCCCTATCTGGATCAGTCAAAACTTAACGTATCTCACATTCATTGTTAAAACGCAGTCTGGAGACCGGACTTCAAAACGACGAGAATACACCAAGTGTCAGTTCAACAACGGCGGCGTAACGTACTACACGCAAGATGTAAGTGCTTTTTGCAACCATGCTGTCTGCTTGCAACCATTTCACAAAAAAATTGAGTATCTTAAGATAATTTAGTATCCTTCTGTGGTGTCACCGCCAGACACCATACTTGCTAGGTGGTAGACTTTAAATCGGCAGCGGTCCGTTAGTATACGTCGGACCGCGTGTCGCCACTCTCAGTGATTGCAGACCGAGCGCCGCCACAAGGCAGGTCTGGTCTAGAGAGACTCCCTACCACTCGCCCCAGTTGTACAGCCGACTTTGCTAGCGATGGTTCACTGTCTACATACGCTCTCATTTGCAGAGACGACAGTTTAGCATAGTCTTCAGCTATGTCATTTGCTATGACCTAGCAAGGTACCATATTCAGTTACTATAATTAATATCTTCAGGAATGTATTCTGAACAGATAATACTGAGAATAATGTACCGTCAAGAGCGACGTTCATCATTAATGGATTAAAGTTAAGTATCAAACTAATTACGTCCGCTTTCTGAATTCTCATTCCTTGTCATGTTCCAGACCTCACGTCAGTATAGTTCTTCCCTCCTCACACCAGCCTGTGTGAGCTAAAACGCGTGCATTTCGGCCTCTACACGTAACACAGTGTTGGCTCTTCTGCTAACACAAAATTGGCGACGAGGAGTAAAAACGATGTTCTTAACTATACTGACATATGTCGTTGAGACTGCCCTGATTTCATTGTGTAATGGATTCGCCACAATCTCCAGATGTTCTGTCCGAATTTTATCGCTTACAGAATCAGCAGACGCAGGCGTTACTGGATGCCCTTGGACAGCTCTTCCAGGGTCAACGTGCAATGCAAAACGATGCGGCAGCCGCCGCTCCACCGCTACCGCAGCTACAACATGCAGTTGCACCACCTTTTCGTCCGTTTGATGCGATGATGGAAAGCCGGACGGAGTGCTCACGCCAATTTGGATTCCATCTCGCCGCCTTTAGAATTCAAGATAATGAGCGGCAGCCTTTCCTTTTGTCGTCCGTTGGGGTGCAAACCTACCGTGTGATAGTCGAATTATTTCCTCCAAGCGACGTAGCAACTCTGTCCTGCGAAGAAATTTTGTCTTCATTAGAAGCATATTTCAAACAATCAGTCAATTTAGTTGCGAAACGGTATACCTTCTTTCGTTCAAAATGCACGGCAGGTCAGACTAATCGGGAGTGAGTTGCAAACTTGCAAGGCCTTACTAGGGATTGTGCTTTTGAGTGTCAATCTGGACTCCCTTATTCAGATACTATGGTACGTGATGCAATTGCACAGAACGTTTCTGATGTTCGTATACGGGAACAGATTTGGAAACTAGTCAATCTCTCTCTTCAACAAGTGATGAACATATTGTATCGGCAGGACACACTTGACGTTGCTCAGTAATCATTTGAAACTTCACCAGCCGTGTGTCAAGTTAACCGGCCCGCCGGATGAGCTGCACGGAGCAGTAAACAGCCCTTGCGCCCGGCCGCGCCGCTGCTGCCAGGCTCTCAGCCACGTGTGCCACGCCGGCAAGCAAATGCAGTGCTCAAATCATGCCCACGGTGCGCTACTAAACATTCGCGTGGGAATTGCACATCACGCCAAGCTATTTGCTTTTACTGTAATAAAAAAGGACATGTTCAGAGTGTGTGCCAGAAAAAGCTCCGATCGGAAACTCAAAACCATTCCAGGCCCTTTACATCGCGCGGGCCTCGGAATCGAACCAAGGATACTCAGGCTCACGAAACGTTGCCCATAGAAATTCATGTCGTTCATTCTACTCCACCCAGTGCCACTCTAACAGTGACTCTATTCATCCCACAAATAGTGTGCGTCGACATCGCTGGAACTCTCGTCAAGTCGCAAGTGATTTTGTACCAGTGTCAGTTCTCGTTGCACAAGACAGTCGCTCTTGTCATCAGCAGGACAAAAAACTTTGTGTTGACTAGGACATTAACGGCAATGTGATACCATTCCAGTTCGATACCAGAGCTGCAGTTTCACTGATTAATCAAGACATTTACAAACTGCTGGGCACACCTCCGTTGCTTGCCGCAAATGTTAACTAGCTATTCAGGTCAAGAGATCCCTGTGTTAGGACAGTGCAGCCTTCTTGCAACATACAAAGGACAAACAAAACTTGCGTCATTTTGCGTCCTTCGTTCTTCTTCTGCAGTGAACTTGTTTGATTTCGATTCATTTCAGTTGTTTAACTTGTCTATAGTAAATCAGGTCCTATCAGTGAACCAGACTGTGCCTTCAGACAGTGTTAATCGTCTATGTGAAGAATTTGCAGACATTTTTGCACCGGACCTCGGTTGTGCTAAGAACTATAAAGCACATTTGGAACTAGAAGTAAACGCGCAACCGAAATTTTTCAGAGCGCGCGATGTTCCCCACGCATTGCGTGATGAGATCGCCAAAACATTACACAATTTGGAATCACAATGTGTAATTGAACGTGTGCATGCTTCGCTCTGGGTATTACCCTTAGTAATTTTGCCAAAACCTTCGGGAAAATTGAGGGTTTGTGTGGACTTCAAAGCAACAGTGAATCCACAACTAGTGCTTGCAACTTTTCCTTTACCCCGCCCGGAAGATTTTTTTGACAAACTGTGCCCAGGCATGTATTTTTCGAAGTTGGACCTAGCAGATGCGTAGTTGCAAATACCGGTGGACGAATAATCCCAGTGCGTTTTGGTGGTTAACACGCATCTTGGTTTGTATCAATTCAAACGACTGGCATTCGGATGTGCATCCGCCCCTGCATTGTTTTAGCAATATCTACAAACTGTTTGTGCGTCGATCCCTACTGCAGCAAACTATGTGGACGATATTGTGACCTCCGGAAAGACGGAATGCGAACATGCCTTTCGCCGGTTGAAATCGGCGTTGCTTTTCGATACTTGCCTTACGCCATTCGATCCTTAGAAGCCCCTTTTGTTGATGGTGGATGCATTGGATTTCGGGATCTGTGCTGTGCTTGCGCACAAAGATGGCTCGCTCGATCGCCCTATAGCCTTTGCGTCCAAATTGCTCTCGTCTGCGCAAGGAAATTATTCACAGATTGAAAAAGAAGGATTGGCTCTCGTATTTGGTATTACAAAGTTTCATGACTTCTTGTATGGTCGTCACTTTACCATAATCACAGACCACAAACCTTTGACATCGCTTTTTCATCCGAACAAGCCTGTACCTCCACGTACAGCCCAGAAATTCATTCGCTGGTCTATTTTCCTCTCGCAGTACTGCTACGATATCTTGTATCGGTCCACTGTTAAGCATGGAAACGCCTATGCGTTGCTGAGGATAGGGCTTTCGATTCATCCGAACTTGCTTGCATGTTCATTGATTCGGAAACCGATGCCATGGTCGAATCGTTTCCGATTGATTTTCTTCATGTAGCTACAGCCACAACTGCCGACCATGTCCTTGCTATCATTCTGCGTTTTGTTGCTACGCAATGGCCCTTGTCAAAGTCACGGATTGGGGACCCGTTGTTTCGCCGATTTTTTGCTCACAAGGAGAGACTTTTTGTTCAACGTGGTGTTTTGCTGTTGTGTTTTGGTAATGATCAATCCAGGGTCGTGGACCCAAGTTCGTTACAGTCCTCTGTCTTAAAGCTTCTCCACCAAGGACATTGGGGTATACTGAGAACTAAACAACTCGCTTGTCAGCACTGTACTTGGTTCGGAATCAATGCCGCGATTACGACCATGTGCTCTTCTTGCATGGTGTGTGCCGAACAACAGTCAACACCACCACGGAAATTCTTTGCATGGCCAAAAGCCACTTTCCGTTGGCAATGCTTACACATCGATTTTGCTGGTCCATACTGGAATGCTCGATGGTTAATTGTGATAGATTCATTGAGTAATTTTCCTTTTGTTGTCCAGCTGTCTTCCACGACATCACCTGCCACCATCGTAGCGCTATCTTTTGCATTGTAGGTCTTCCACAGACAATTGTTTCCGACAATGGCCCACAATTCTTGTCCTCAGAATTTCAGTCATTTTGCAAGGCCAATGGTATTCAACATCTGACGTCTGCACCGTTGTCACCACAGTCATATGGTGCTGCTGACGATTGGTCAGGACTTTCAAGTCACAGATGTTGAAGTTGAAAGAGTCGCAGTCTCGGGAGGATGCGTTATTGCTGCCTTTGCTCTTTTTGTCTTCGTATAGCTCTCAGCCCCGAGATGGTCGCTCGATAGCTGAGCTGCTCCACGGTCGCCATCATCGAACCTTGATGTCTTTGCTACATCCGCCGCATCAGGTTCCTGTGCATCAGCAAAAATCTGCTTTTCCCCCAGGCGATGTTGTCTACTACCGCCACTATCGAGATTTACGGCGTTAACTCGAAGGGCTCATTCTTCGCTGCCTCAGACGCGCTATGTGTCCGGTTTTCGTGGCTTTGGTGAGGTGCGCCGGCATCTCAATCATCTGCGCCTCTGTCGTCGCACGGGATCTGCCCCTCGCCGTCTGATTACAGCGACGGTGCCGTCCGGTCAGCGCCCTGGGGACCCATCTACTGGCTCTCCTCAGCCGCAGGTGTTACTGATGCTGGCTTCCCTTTTGCCCCATGGCGACGCGCCGCCGCCGCCGCCTATTCTCCCGCCGGCGACGCCCGCAGTGGACGTGTCGCTGCAGCCGCCGGGCGCCCCCTGGGTCACGCGCCGCCAATCGCTCCCCGTGGAAAGTTTTCCTCCGATGGAACTCTTGCCCGCTCAGGAACATATGTCGTCTTCGCCCGTCGGTTGCCCCGGCCCGATGGAGATCGACCCTTCGGCCCCTCCTGTCTCTCTACGGGCGCATAAACCGCATGTTGGCGTGCACCCTGGAGTAGGTTTTCAGGGGTTACCTAGCTCCCCGAGGTCCGAATGGCAGGGTGCGGGTGACACACCCTCACCTGTTGTTAGGCTCCCCAACTCGTCGCATACGTCAACATGGGGTCCTCCCCACGCTGGGCGGAGGCCTTATACCACAACTGTAACCCGATATGCGGGGGAGGAATGTGGTGTCACCGCCAGACACCACCCTTGCTAGGTGGTAGCCTTTAAATCGGCCTTGGTCTGTTACTATACGTCGGACCTGCGTGTCGTCACTATCAGTGATTGCAGACCGAGCGCCGCCACACGGCAGGTCTAGTCTAGAGAGACTCCCTACCACTCGCCCCAGTTGTACAGCCGACTTTGCTAGCGATAGTTCACTGTCTACATACGCTCTCATTTGCAGAGACGACAGTTTAGCATAGCCTTCAGCTACATCATTTGCTACGACCTAGCAAGGCGCCATATTCAGTTACTATAATTACTATCTTCAAGAATGTATTCTGAACAGATAATATTGTGAATCATGTACCGTCAAGAGCGACGTTCATCATTAATGGATTAAAGTTAAGTATCAAACTAATTACGTCCGCTTTCTGAATTCTCGTTCCTTTCATGTTCCAGACCTCACGTCGGTATAGTTCATCCGTCCTCACGCCAGCCTGCGTGAGCTAAAACGCGTGCATTTCGGCCTCCACTCGTAGCACGGTGTTGGCTCTTCTGCTAACACAAAACCTTCTGTATCAAAAGTGAATAATTTTTGTCACTGAGTTAAGAACAGCAGTATCATTCATTCTTCCTTCTGTAGCTACTGCTGTGAGGACAAATAACGAAAAGTCTACAACCTCTTCTCGTAGTAAACAATTTCACACCTGCACTGGGGATAGTATCAAGTTTAATCCACTTTCTGCGATTTTCAGAACATTTTTGTCGCACAACCGTGAGCCGTATCCGATAAAAAAATTCCTTATATGTTTTCGTCGTAATAAAATTACAAGATACTAGAAGAAGATAGAAATAAAATATAATTATGAATGGAAACATATATAACACTGCCGTACTAATCTACAATATTTATTATTTATTTAGCCGTTATCGCCTGTTACGTTATCATCTGGTACAAAGATATGTACCTGATACAGTGAAATTTTGTTCGATCAAAGATTTGAAACTAATGTATCTGAAGAGTATCTCCATTTCTTGAGATGAGAATATTAACTTTCCATTTAAGAATAAAACAAGAAGTATTATTCGAGTGTAAGTGCGAAGTAAGGCTATTTAACTAAGATAAAATATGTGACAAACATTAACTAATGAACTATACACAGATTACAACAGTTGTTCATAGAAGGAAACCAATTGAACAACAAACTGTGGTGAAGTGTTACAAATATATGAGTGGACGAAGTAATCTTGTCTTAAATAGGTCCCAAATTACAAACAGATAAGATATACTGGTGATATTAAGTAGGTAAGTGAGGCACCTGTGGTTATAAAAGTAAAGTTTTTTAGCACAAAAAGAGAAATTTCAGTAACTGAAATAAAGGAACATAGGGGATGTGAGTAAGAGTGGTAATGTACAACATGGCCTGGGTGGGATTATGAGTACTGTCTGCAGTTAGAAGTGGGGAGTAAGGGAACTGTTGTTTATGCTTTTTGTGCATTATGGAGTCCACCAAGATTGAATGGGAGCCATTGTTTGGCTGCATTTAATGACCTGCACAAAACGAGAAACCAGGGGCGTACTCTCTTGTTCTTGACCCGTCACCTCGATAACACAATAAATGGTGCACAATTCGATATTTGGGAAAAGTCTCATTGGATGTAGCCAAGAAGCTTAAATCCAGGAACATAAAAACATCCTTCTACGTGCACAGCACTGTTTGGCACTTTTGCGTCAATGGTAAAGACAACACTCCAGCTTTTGAAAAGGTTGGATTGTATAAAATTACTCGTAATTGTGTCAAATTCTATAAAGGTCAGTCTGACAGGGTAATGTTATCCACTTGAAAGAACACCAAAGAAGATGAAAACTTAGAAAAGGAGACTCTGCTTTTCCAGACCACGTGCATAAAGGTCATAGTTACAAGGTTTAAAATGAAGTATTACATCACATCCGTAAAGGAAGGAAGATAAACTACCTTGACATAAACGTATGTCTATCAGCCCAAGCTTAGTACTGCATAATAAGACAGTCACACTACTCGCCACTTTTAACAGCAATTCAATTCAGGCTATGTTGTAAACTACTCCTTTTACTCACATGACAAATTTTCCTTTGTTTCAGTTATTATAATTTCTCTGATTATGTTTAAAAAAATTATTTTGTATGATCACAGTTGCTTCCCATACCTGCTTAACATCACAAGTGCCACTTTCTGTTTATAATTTAGGAACTATTAAACGTAACTTTGTTTTGTTTAGTTACATCTTTGAAACATGTCACCAAAGTTCATTGTTCAATTTATTTCCTTTTACGAACCACTATTGTAATTTGTACATGGTTCATTGGTTAACGTTTGTCACATTTTATATTAGTAAAAAAATTTAACTTGGCATTTATGCTGAAATACTCCCTCTTGTTTTATTTCTGAATCTAAGCTAAACATTTTTCATCTCTGGAAACAGTGATACTCTCTAGATGCAGTATTTTAAAATCTTTGATCCAACAAAATTTCGCTGTATCAAATATTTATCTTTGTAGCTGATGATAACGCAACACCCGGTAATCGTTTTGTGAAATAAATAGTAAATGTTGTAGAATATTACACAAGTGTTGAGTGTGTTTTCATTCACGATGTATAAAATATTCTACCAAGAATTGACAGAAAAGTCAATAAACGTAATAAAATATGAGTGTTTCTCCAGCGTTGTGTGTGAATGTGCGACACTGAACTTCTACATTGGGACTTCAGAAAATAACACATGTCCTCCATCGTTAGTGCCGTTTTGCAGTAAGAGTCGCACAATGCAAGAAGAGAATCCATGATCGATGTTTCGTGTACACACAGATCTGCGGTACGGATTACAAATGCATCACAGTGTGGGATCTGTAAAAGTGTTCCTTAGCTGAAATACGCAACACGTTAAGATTCTTGTTGTTACGACATCCTAACTGTACACAGACTCAACGTGAAGTTCCGGCGGAGGTTTTTGCCAAATACATGTCGTCCGTAGCAGTAGTGATAACTTTGACCAAGGTCGCAGAGAAATGGATGATACTGATCGTGAAGGATGGCCGTCGACATTATCCACAGAGAACGTCATGACTTAATAGTGAGTACCGATGCTTTTAACATTAACATCATTAGTGCTTTTTTACTCCGTCTTACTGCTGTAAAACCTCATCTGACAGTGGTGGCTTTCTACTGTGAAATGTACAATAGCAATTTCTGCCTTTCACACAACTGCGACCATTCAGTTCATAGTTATTTTTGCAGTTATTTCGCTATTAAGAGCTAGCATGTCAGTTATACTGGTATGGCTGTTGCAGTAACATGTTACTTCTGCGTACTTTGGTTAAGCAGGCCGCACATTACAATTCATGTGTTACAGACGCTTCCAAAGAAGCGTACCATTTATCATTGCCATGGCGGATAACGTGTCACCAACTGACGTCAAATTGTCAGAAAACATTTTCTAAATTTATGCGTCTACATCAGTCACGTTATCTTACATCGTTTCACGCTAAAACATTGAAGCCGCTAGTTAATGAAGATGGATCACAAGTTTCATCGCGTCATGGTTCTCTGCGTTAGAGATAGTAACTTTTATGTTAACAGCAGAATTTAAACATATTCTATGTGAATTTGTATAGCGTATTCACCACGTTTGTTTCGCACATTTTATCATAAGCCGACGTGTCGCGTTTTTGCTCACAGTACTGTTCTTCGCACACTCTGTCAATGTAAATTCCAACGGTTTGAATTCACACCGAAGTAACAACAGAAAACTTTACGCGTACAAAGTGATTCTCTTAATGACATCAGGATTCCATATTAATACAAAAAATGGTGATGATTTAAGAACTGTTGGAGTGTGCTTTACCGTGTACAGTACCTCAAAGTGGCTGGAAACAGATATATTTTCTTAAGCCAGCTGTTTAAGTGGAAGTATAGTTTTTTTTTTTTCAAAATATAACTGTCCTATTTGAAATTCCGTGTCTAGAAGTTCCGCTGCATTCATTGACGTAATAAACATTGTCAAAGTTCATACTCGTAGGTTGTTACTTGCTTCAATGGGCAATAGGAAATAGAATTATATATTAACTTAGGATTCTTGTTCGTATGCCAGAAACGTAATCAAATATCATACGACGTCAAGCATAACAAGACATCCATTACAGTTCACTTCTAAGTCTCCATATGAGTAACTCACGTCGCGTAGGGCTTACGTTTGCTACCACCATGGTAATTTTGGAGATGAGTTTGTGTTGTCTGTCATTGACTTCGGAATTTGTGTGCAATCTTCCTGAAGCTTGATGGCTGCCTAATGACATAGTACGCCACAACCGCACTACGTCAACCATAAAGTGTTAGTGAGGTTCATGTCACTGTGAGGTTCATGTCACTGCTTCGAGGGCGTCCAGCAACAGCAGTCGATATTCTTCCGAACATAACCTGAAGTTACTTTTTAAATTTATTTATGATTTTATATATTTATTATTCCTGAATTTTTTTCGATACACAATAAAAGTGAAAGCAAAAAAAAAAAATCTACAGAATAGAAACGTGCCAATTTCTCTACTTAAAACAATGCTTTTGATATGAAAATGAGTGGCAGTGAAGTTTGTGACATTTTAATGTTGTTATCTTTAATGGATTGACCATAAGCTCTGAATAAAATGTTATATGAAAATGTATTGTTGGAAAACGGAAGATATGATACTTCATAGACACCAGCGTTCGTTTGCTTTAATAGTCCAGCTAGGCAGCCTTGCTGTCACACAGAATAGGCTACAACTTTCCTGCTTGGACTTCTATTAATTTTCTGAGAATGACTTTAGCTGTGTTCATTGACTTTTTGCCAAGTTACATAACAATGGCTACACAGACCTGCATTACAACACAAGTACGACTGTCTTACTATTTCTCCCACTATTTCTCTCACTCGATTTTTAAAGATTAACTGTCTCTGTCTTATCAGCCAGCCATTCCAAGATTTAGTACATCCTACGTTTTCGAATGCTTTTTCTGTCTCCACAATAATGTGAGAAAGTGTCCTGATTTCATTACTGACTTTTCTTTCGTCAGTAAAAAGTCCTAATTCTTTCTCTGTCAGCTTTATTTTTCCTGGAGATAAACTCAGTTCCATCCAGAACATTTTCAGATTAGGTAACTGTTCTTTTCTGTACGAGTCTAGTCGTCATTTTAAAAGAGTGACATGTCACACCTTCTTCGGCAGTATGAGGACACTGCCTCTCTGGAAATCACCTCTGCAGACTCTTTTTCTTCAGACTTTTTTAATTTGATAGACTGGGAAAAACACGCTTGCGTATCAGACAAATGTAATACATACACGTTATTTCAGTGCTGTGGATTGGTAACTTAAGTTTTGATATGATGTTCAAATGGTCTTATAATATATCTCATTCGTATTTGGAAATTAAGCCGAAGCTGTTCTTCATGATAACGTTACAGTTTGACAGCGGCGTATTTATGAGAATTTCATTTTCTCAAAACTATCAGGAACCTTACGGACTCCGAAAGCTTTAAAGTCAGTTGATATAAGTAGCTTATATTGACATCTGATGATAATTGTTAACGTGTTGTAACATCAAACCGCGATTTAATCAGAGTGGCGAATTGGAATTATGTGCCACATCTTATAAGGAATTGTAACCTGGAACTATAAGAGACAGTCAAATGATAGACGAACACCCACCACATCGCAACCATAGAAAGGTTCCATTCGAAAGTAACCATCACAGGTATTAACACATTTTCCGCACTGGGAGACGAGATGGTCAATTTTTATTTCGTAGAGCGCGGTTGACTGCTGACAGATCGTCAAGCTCGCTCACTCCTGCACTTCCTCGTGCGACTGAAACAAACGTCCATGCAAGTCGTTATTCAGGTGGCCAAAGCTGTGAAAATTAAACGCTGAATGAAATTGACAGTAGAGAGGTTATTGGAGTGGTTCCCAAGACAATCGCTCAAGCATAACCCTCGTTCTATTGGCAGTGAGGGAGCAGGCGTTATCACGCAGCAGGATGATTCCCGCCGACAGCATTCCCGGACGTTCTTACTTAATGAAGCTTTGCAGTTTCTGCAGAGTCCTTTCATAACGCTGCTCACTGATCGTAGTTCCACACTTGAGAAAGTCGACATGCAATGAACCACTGCAGTTGGAGAAGACCGTCATGACATTATCGGAAATTGTGCAAGTAGCTTGGGATTTCTTTTGGATTTCTTTGGCCGGGGAGATGTGGAATGGTTCTGTTGTTGGTTTTGCTGTTTGCCCTCTCGATCTCGTAATGCTTTCGGACTGAATCATCCTATTGTACGGTAATGCTCGCTCCTGCACTGCCAATCAGACGACGGTTAAGCTTTAGTTCAAATGGTTCAAATGGCTTTGAGCACTATGGGACTTAACATCTGAGGTCATCAGTCCCCTAGAACTTAGAACTACGTAAACCTAACTAACCTAAGGACATCACATACATCCATGCCCGAGGCAGGATTCCAACGTGCGACCGTAGCGGTAACGCGGTTCCAGACTGCAGCGCCTAGAACCGCTCGGCCACACCAGCCAGCTCTCGTCTCTCAGTGGGAAAAATGTGTTAATCCGTGTGATGGTTACTTCTAATTGGGACCATTCCATATTCGTCATGTGGTGGGTGTTAAGTTTTCATTTGACTGCCCCTTATTACATCTCAAAACTTTTTCCCGCAATAGAATGATTTTCATTTTGTTTATCAGTCCTGAAACCTTTAAACGAATGTCATTGGCTCCCATTATTTACTCAGAATACAGTTCAAGTATTATTAAAAAAAGCAACATTTACTTTTAAGGCGGTGCCCATATTTAATTGATTTGGTAGGTGACATCGAAGCATAATTCAGTATTTTGCCCATCTTAAGCAAGTGTAGAGGTCTATAATGAAATAATAATCAACCAGTAGCATATGAGAAATTTAATTTCTAGGGCGGTTTTGGACACTTGGTGACCTTCTTCAGAAGGCTGTACAGGAAAATATACCACAAATAAGTATGAGTCAGGTAAGAATATTAAAACTAGGGGCAAAAGTTTAAAAATATTTTTGAAAATTAAAGATAAAAAATGATGGATATTTACGCTTGTACCATTTTATATCGTTAATTTTTTAAATATTTTAAACTATTGCCCCTAATTTTAATATTCTTATGTGACTTATACTTATTTGTGGTGTATTTTCCTGTACAGCCTTCTGAAGAAGGTCACCAAGTGTCCGAAGCACGTCAAAAATTAGATATCTCATATGCAACTGGTTACTTATTGTTTGGATATATATATCATTACTTTTAGGTTGAGCGTGGAAGCGTACTGGTTCCTAGTGTCACCTTGATTGCTTTCTGGCCACCCTTGAAACAAATGTTCCCGTCACTTCATTACGTTTCTTGGCTGGAGGCAGCCATGAAAGTGCACGTCTAGTCATGGAATCTGGCATGTTCTTTGGATGACATGGGCCGGCTAGTCAATGATCCATAAATTCTGATACTAATAGCGGTCATACCCTGATCGTGGAGGCTATGACAACAGGGCTGAATGCTCTTGCCACGCACTAAGGAGAATTCAGCCTCCCCCCACCAAATACAAAGTGAGCCTTGTTCTCAAATCGAATAGTTCTGACGCCAAGCTTCCCAGAACTCAACAGGTATGGGTTCCTAGAATCGGCGCTTTCTGTGTAACCGGATCGCCTACGGAGACATTGGCGTCGGCCTGACCAATACAAACAGTAGCAAGACTCATCGCTGAACACCAGAAAAATCACATATTGCTCTAGTTGATTCCAGCTTTATATACTATGTAGGTCTCGGTTGTCTGTGCTACGGTGTCAGCGGTACACGACGAACGGAAACTCGAGAAATAAACCCAAATCCATTAATTTGTTCCGAACGGTTCATGCTGTCACTTTGCCTATAACGTTGCACGGATTTCTGCTGCCGTTATCCGTTTGTTCGCCAGCGCCTGTCGAATGATCCTAGATTTCCTCGTGGTGGTAGAAAGTCATTTTCTCGCCACACTTGCTGTCACCAGCTCTTCACCATTCTGTAATCACTGCACTACAGCGAAATGCATGGGTAATCTTTAGGTATGATGTTCCGACGTCCCTCATTCCAATGATTCGATCGTTCTCAGTGCCCGATAGGTGATGATAAATTGCGCTTGCGCGACGTCCTGGCATGCTACGTTGCGGTTCGCCACCTCAACAGTTCCAGCAACGTTAGACACATCCCATTGCCATCATGTACGAGATGTATTCAAGATCCAGCATGTCCGATTTTCCCTCAAAAATTACTTATACGAAACCTGTGAAACTTGTGTCACCTCTCGATGTAACCTTCCCGCAGCGGAACACGTTTTTCATAACATCGACGCAGTCATCCCATATCTGCTGCGAAAGCTTATTTAGGAGGCTGGAGAACTGAGCTGACTGGCACTTCGTTTCAGGAATGAGAAACGGCATTCATTGTCACAGTAGATGAATGCCATCATCACGCGTATACATTGCTTTACAACATGCTACGTTCGCAGCCATGTGGCTGTCCGTCAACGTTCGTGTCATCCACCTAAAACACTCATTTTTACATTTTCAGATCTTCATGCAGCATTGTCTGCGCAGAACGCAAAGATATTCCAGCTTTGCAGGCGATGTGTTCCACACTCATTTGGTGGTCCTCCGAACCAACTTTACTCACTTGCTCGAGCATGTCGTCAGAGCTGTTGGTGCGACGCCGATACGGTCTCGTTTTGTTGTCACACAACGTTCTGCATTCTTTGAACAGGCACACCCACGAAAGCACATTGGACACATCCATGACACTATCGCTACATGCCACACTAAAATGGTAACGAATTTCAATCAATCTCACACCTCGCTAGTGGAGAAAACGAACGATTAAACGCTGTTCTCGTAGTGGAGGCGTCACCATTCTATGCATCACAAACAGTCATCACTCTCACTTCTCCCGCTAGAGTTCTTTGTGCTGAAAATTCTGTCAAGCACTCAGGGTGAGTTCATACGTATTTTAAGATCAATCACATTCTGCTATCTGTTTTCGGCCCTGAGGAAAAAAAAGGGTTGTGTTATAATTTCAATAGCCTTTGCACCAACACCGTTCTTCATGTGTGTCATGGTGTTTTTATACTGTGAGCAAGCTCACATGAGAGAGTCATTTAGTCAGAGGATTTTGCACTCATTAAAGTACTGAGTATTCGACTGGCGGTGTTCGATTGAGGTGTTCAAAATCTAACACTTTCCATTGTCACCTGCGTATGAATCCAGCTAGACGTGTAGCTGGAAAGTCCGTCGTAAAGCCCAAGTGGCTAAATCACGCTTGGGTAAGTTGTGAGAATTGATAGGCTGGAGTAAAGAAGTAGTGTTCATTGTATGACGGTAAAAGACATTACCAAATTAATATTGGAAACTAGACACTGTATGAAATAATAGAACAAATCGCATGAAGAAGAAAACAGCGTTTTCCATCCTTCACCTCTCGCCTCTCCTCCGCCCCCCCCCCCCCCCAACTTCATTTCCGGTCCTTCTCCTCAGTTTTCCTCCAGTACACTCTCCATCACAATGCTATGCACTTGAGTCCACTAAAAACTAGTCCATCACAATTTCTTCATTTATCTTTCTTACATAGTATGTAAATACACAGCAACATAATTAAATACAATAGAACACATACAACTAACAAAAAGAGTTTGGGGTGAAAGAAAAACTACTGGAAATGCTACGTTGGCAATATTGCAAAAGACAGTGCACACTTTTAAAGTATAAAAATAAACAGTAAACAGCTGTGTTCGGAAAAGTGTGTTGTGTTCAACGTAAGCAATGCATACTTCTGCAGAGCAACGGATAATTATACTAAAAGTATAAGTGTCGAATAGAGAAAGACACCAGAGACGTGCCAGCAGAAAGCATTTCCTGATATAGGCGAGAAACCAAGCAGGAACTGCCATGAGTAAAATCCAACAAATTATTACCGTCTTTCGATCATAAAAGCAAATCAAGTTGTAAGTATCTTTAATTACTGATGATGCATTAGTCCAATAGTGCGAAATGCGTCTGGTGGAAAAAGAAATTAACAGAAACACTCATTTTCTTGTAGTTGTAAAGTCGGAACGAAAACAGCCCCAGGGATTATAAGGCAATTACGGACAATAGGGCCACACAAATTAAGAATCTTCAGTATTAGTTGCACGACAACTGGCAAGGGTTGAAATGGCATACCTCTGGGCGGTCTGCATCAATCAGCGAGTCATGTGGACACACTACCTGTTAATATTACAGCATAATCGTTTCTGAATAGATCTACCTCAAAAGCAGTAATTAAAAGAATAATATCACTTTTTTCCACTTCTTTCGAGCACTTTCTTCATATTCTCTCCAACAGTAAAAAAAAACTGTTCTTAATATTAATATTTAAGTGGAAAAACCAGACATAGAGAAAGTGTAATCATTTTTAACGTGTCTTCCATTTTCTATGAAGCACCTACGGAAAATTTTGTTCATATTTCTCTAAATGATCAACTCTAACGTCGCTTTCTGTCCTTGCATTGTGTGTGCTTAATGAAGACCAAATGAATGTAGCACCTTTGAATAGCGGAAATTGCTTTAATTTTCGACGTAAAAGCTTGATTTTCACTTGTAACCGATTATTACAGATGGTACGAAACGCATCAAACGGTGTAGGAAATTTCGAGTAATTGTAATTCGCATTCAGTTTGCAACGGAGATGACTAGCTAGCTTTCAATAAACGCTTTCCTCTTTATACCCATTAATTCCATTTGAACGTAACAAGCTCGTTAGTATCTCTGTTGTGGTGAAACGTCCCCTTAGAACAAATTTATGCATACGACTGTGCTTAACCTGACACACAATATTTTTTTAGCGCAACGCAATCTGACTTTCAAAATTCTCTACAAGAGAATGGCCCTGACTAACATTAAACTATACGTCTCACAAATCACTTACCTCACCAAAAATCTTCGCTGCTCAAGCTACTGCAATACAGCGAGCGCCACTACTGCCAGCTAAATAAAAGATTCAAACTATGGAAGGCACTAACTACTGATAGGGATAGTTAGCAAATGAAAGATATTAATAGAGAACAAACAATGTATTTACCTTGATATCATGACAAATTACAAAACTCCGCCATCTCTCTCCCCACATCCACCACTGCTGGCGGCTCACCTCCAACTGCCCAGCGCTACGCGCTGTTCACAGCCAGCTGCCTAACACTACAATGGTTGAGTATTACAACAATGCAAAGCAGCCACAGACTGCACACGGCACAGCCGGTGATTTTCATACTGAGGTGGCGTTATCAATAAAAAAACCTAAACAGCCTACTTACATAGCCCCCATGCTCCCCACAAAAAATTTTACAAATTTTGTTGGGCACTGGCCAATACATATTTGTTAAAATTTTTCATAATCGTAATTACAATAACAAAGAAATCAAATGCACACACTTATTGATACAATGTTGGTCAAAAGCTAAAATTCTCTCACAGTCCATAAAGACAGTCCTGATCATTCATCACATTGCAGTATTTTTCTCAAAGTCTGAGCAGTAAAAGAAAATGCACACGGAAGTAATGGATTTCCATGCAGTCTTGAAGTATCGTTGTCCTTCCAACGGAAAGACAGTGCTGACTCTTGACATGCAGACAGGTATTGGTCCACAACAGAGCAAACCCACAGCGGAGTCAGTCGAAGTTTTGAAGAGTATTGGTGGGTAGGTCATCACAGAGCAGACCCACTGTAGTCCTGGTAGAGATTACGGTATTGGTGGGCCACCAGAGGCGCAGACCCACTGCAGTCCTTGTGGAAATAATGGTATTTATGGATCATCAAAGATGCAGACCCACTGTAGTCCTTGTAGAGATGGCCAGCAGCCATCTGCTGCGACTGTGCAGGTGCACAATCACCATTGAAGAGTCTTGCGGAGAATATAGCAAGTCCATAAACCACCACTTGTCCATTCACAAAAAATTTGTTTGAAATGTCCTTAGAACCAGCAATGCTGTTATCCAGTCCCTTGCTGAATTATTAACACACGTGCAAACACTATCAGTCCCTACTTCTCACATATTGTCCATATACTATGACCAACAGAAACGTGTGCAGTGAAATGTAACTTACAAGTTAATAATATGATGAACTGGTGATAATTACAATTTTATAACATGAGAATACAATTACAAAGGTACAAAATACATCATTAAAGAACATAATAATACAGATAACATTTGCAGTAATAGGGGCTTTACAAAAGAATAGATATAAACATATACATCAGTGTGACAGGAATTATGTCGTAAGTAAACACATAAAAGATCAGAATAATTATTGAAACATCAACTTCACACATGAGCATTAAAACAAAACAGAATAAATATCTAAACATCTTTACAAAGCAAATAACATATTATCAATGCAAATTATATTTGAGGATAACAGTATTCCTCATCATAGTTCATGTAGCTGAGTATTAGAAGAAGAAAAAATTCTATGAAACTACACAAAGACAGGAAGAAAACAAATACACAAGGGTACACAAACACATAGTGGGATAACACAAAAGGAAAGGACAGGGTTTGTTTTCAGTGTATCATTTGGTACTGCAGTCCAACGCAAAACTTCATTCTGTAGATCTTTCGTCTTATTTCAACCTTTGCTTCCACCAAAAAAATCCTATCCAAGCATGCTTTCTGTATTTATTTCACATATTTCTTACCTCATTATTTATTTCCAAGAAAATCCTACCTATACCTGCTTTCTGTACTTCTTTTGTATAGCCTCTCAGTGTATTTCTCTTATATAGTCTACCCCCTCTTAAGCTAACTTAAATCTACTGAGCTCAGATGCTAAACTAAGGGACGAGGCAATGCAGCAGCACAAAACAATTAATACAAATAGCAATGAAAAAAAAATGGAAATTGTCAAAGCAAGCAGCAATATTACAACTAATATAAGGCAATGAGCAGCAAACAATAAAAAGAAATCATTAGTAAAACTGGCTTAACAGAATAATACAAAGTCAAATTCAATAACACTATGCCTGGCAAACAGCAGCAACTTATACCTAAACATGACATAGCTCAAGCAGAAAAATATTACAGTAAAGACAACAATGCAGATAAGGGAAATGTATATTCACATCTTAATGACTATGTAATTAAAGTGGTGCACCACAACAACTTATTGTAAAAAAAATATTACCATGTACTTGAAAAGAAAATTATGTGTGCAGTAACTGTTACTAGTCCCTTCTTATTGTTCTTTCCATTCCAAGAGCTCCTTTTTCGAAGAATGTGGGTCATAAAATTATTATTTAATAGATCTGTTAACAGAAAGTGTTCACATTAGCAAATGCATTTAATTTTATTTTATGAAACCAATGCTGCAAGACAGCTGGAAACCAGATATCAAATGAAATAAGCAACTATGTACAAAGCAAAGCATAAGAACATCGTTCAATAGTCATGTGGCATTTCATAAGTTAACTCTCGTAGAAAGACGCTTGTCGTAATCAGGTGTGCAGATGTAAAAATATTTCTCGTCATTTCATTAGGCATTTCTGTCGCCATATGGCATTTCTCTCAACTAGCACGACAATAGCCGTGAAATGTTGCGATGCTTTCTACAAAGGAACGTCAATAGCGATTATAATGGCCTCTTTTTTCTTCTACCTGTGCCGCTGGAAGGCTAATGGCTTTTTTTTGTTCGGGCGGCTGTCGCCCAGGTGTCTGACACAGCTGTGTGCCCACGACGTATTACGTGCAGGTGGTCACTTAACTTTCGTACGGAAATATTTACGACAGCAGTTTCCGCTACAATGGCAGTCTTAAATAAAAATATTTCACAGGTCAAGAATTAGCGTTGCAAACCTGTAAAAACAAAATCCCATGAATATAACAGTGTCCAAAAAATTTTCGTCGGCATTGTGATACATTCACGCATTTACACACATTTCATAATTCTAAAAGTACGATTCTCGGTTTCCAACATACGTCTTCACAAGGCAGAGTTCCTAACCGCTACTCATTACTCCTTACCTTATTACACATATACAAATTCGTCGACGCTTCTTCAATACTTCATCATTAGATACATAGCATAATCAAATTCCTCATATAGCATCAGCTTCTTTATCATAAACATACCGCAACAGCGTAATACACATCGTCATCATAACATTATAAAACCTCAGCTAAATCTCAAAATCGTCGTTGCTTCCTGAATATTTTAAAACCTAAAAAAAATTCTCTGCTCATTTCAAAAGTGTCATCTGCCTCAAACGTACTTTAAAATCATGATTCCATACCAAACACATCATTCAAAGCTCACATAGTATCACAATGGTTCCGAAAAAATATGAACAGTTTACAAAATACAGACAAAATACAATTTCATAAGTGTGAAGGTATCCAACTGTGTAATTGCGTAAACATGTGTCACTGATGTAGTAAAAAAAATGTTTGTCTCTCTCAGTTAAATGATCTGATAGCTGTGTAATACTGTGTTGGAGAAATATGGTACCGATGTGTAAAGTTGTATAAGCAAATACCATATTAGCTAGGGCTCCTTGTGCGTGCCAAACACATGGTACACAAAGTAAACGTGTACCCCCCTGACCATATGAAACGTCCCCTTAGAACAAATTTATGCATACGACTGTGCTTAACCTGACACACAATATTTTTTTAGCGCAACGCAATCTGACTTTCAAAATTCTCTACAAGAGAATGGCCCTGACTAACATTAAACTATACGTCTCACAAATCACTTACCTCACCAAAAATCTTCGCTGCTCAAGCTACTGCAATACAGCGAGCGCCACTACTGCCAGCTAAATAAAAGATTCAAACTATGGAAGGCACTAACTACTGATAGGGATAGTTAGCAAATGAAAGATATTAATAGAGAACAAACAATGTATTTACCTTGATATCATGACAAATTACAAAACTCCGCCATCTCTCTCCCCACATCCACCACTGCTGGCGGCTCACCTCCAACTGCCCAGCGCTACGCGCTGTTCACAGCCAGCTGCCTAACACTACAATGGTTGAGTATTACAACAATGCAAAGCAGCCACAGACTGCACACGGCACAGCCGGTGATTTTCATACTGAGGTGGCGTTATCAATAAAAAAACCTAAACAGCCTACTTACAGTGGATACGTTAATTTCGTGCTCAGTGATAAATCGATTAGTTGGCTCTGTTTGTAGCGATACCATCTCGTTAGCAATGCTGCTGTCTCGTTGGAAAGGTATGTTGTGCTGAATCTTGCTGAAAAATGCAGAGGACGTACTCCAGATCAGAAACCTAACCTCATACTGACGAAAACGGTGATAACAAGGAACCTCTTTATCTTCTACGCTTTCCTGCTATTTACACTGAATTACTTTCAATTGGCTGCTCTTCCTTAAAATATACGGAAGAGTATTTCGTCGTTGTCAGTTCGTTGTTATTAATTTTTTATGCAGTCGCAGATTACTTTTATTGTAGTAAAATGACGAATGGCTACAGGTGCGTTGTATCTCAAAAATTCATCCGACGAAAGTAAACTAACCACACTATGTCCTCTTCTTGTACTCTTTTAACTATTCTTTTTATTGACATGTGGTTAAGCTGATAGATGTAACCATAGTCTCTAAATGAATTTCGTGTTTATTTAATAACGGTTTACTCGTAACTGCTTAAAACTGCACAAACAGCATCGTTGTCCAAGCATGATAGACTTAAAGTATCTGGAATTTTTGTTTCACCTATTTATAGCGTAACACAAGATTGTACCTTGCAAGAAAGCTGGCCTCAAGATGAGTTATAGAATTATTCCACTATATGCAGCTATGTAATATTACAGACCCCATCTTGCAGTTTGGTAAATATTTGTGAATCTTTTGCTAACACTTGTGACAAAGTTTGTGAATTTTACATCCCAATACAAATAAAGATGTTAAAAATAAGTCATTTGTTACCTTTATACTAAACTGAACTATACTTGTACTACAGGCAGTAGGATAGCAGTGGGCATTCTGGCCCAAAGTCACACGCACACCTCTGCGGAATTGCCCCCTCCACTGCCCATGCATCTTGGGCAGCTGGGTTGGTTGTATTTAAGGTCACCTACTCTTCCCTGACCTAGGACAATAGGATGGCTTCAAGATAGCGGGACACCCCTGCCCCCCACCTCTATTCTCCCTAGGCCAATGGGATTACTTGAAATGGCAGGCTCCACACTATCCCCCGTTTTCAGTCTAGAGTAACTGCGTGAGTTTCGGCATTAAAGGTCTGTACACTGTGGTGAGAGGTCCTTCAGCAGCGGAGTCAGCACAAATAAAAAAAAAATCATCCGACCTGCACGTCTATATTTCCGAAACCAGTAAACATATACAATGAAGTTTGATTTTAAATGAATGGGAAATTCAAAAAGTTATTTTTCATATATTTTCATAGGTGTTCAATATGTTCCAATGGAGATGCATGGCACATATCAGTGCAGTATTCGAATTGGCCCCACATTGCAACTAGTATGGCTTGAGTTAGAGCCGCGGAGGGGTAGCAGCTCAGTCGAGGGCGTCTTGCCACGGTGCATGTGGCTCCCTCCGTTGGAGGTTCCAGTCCTCCCTCGGGCGTGGGTGTGTGTATTCTCCTTAGCGTAAGTTAGTGTATGTTAGAGTAACTAGTGTGTAAGGTTAGGGATCGATGACCTCAGCAGTTTGGTCCCATAGAAGTTACCACAAGTTTCCAAATTATTGAGTTACAGCTTCCACAGCAACTGTTATGCAATATCTCAGTTAATTCTCTGTTGATGTTAATGGAGGCACATAAAGAGTCTTTTACAAACCCCCACAAGAAGTAATCACATACAGTCAGGTCCGGTGTCCTTGGAGGCCAGTAATATAAGGCTGAATCATTTGGTCCAGTATGACCGATCCATCTTTCAGCAATCCTTCAATTTAAAAATTCGCACACTTTATTATATCAATGTGGTTGTGTCCCACCCTGTAGGTAAATGAAGTCGTTAGAATCAGTCTTCGACTGTGGGAAAACAATGTTCTCAAGCAAATCGAGATACACTATGTGGTCGAAAGTATCTGGATGCCCCCAAAAACATACGTTTTTCATATTATGTGCATGGTGCTGCCGCCTACTGCCCGATGTGTGCTGTAAGAGGATCCACAACATACCTAGTAAGCAAGTCACGCTAAACAGTTATTACTGTCCCGCACCGCGTAAAATGTAGAACACAAAACGCTTTATGTTATACCGACACAAATTGTACGAGAACTGAAGTAGGTGTACGCTGCTGTTACATAGCGGGAACCATGTAAAACAGGAGAGTATGTGCTCTTTCTAACATTACGTTGTTCACGCACATATCTCAAATAATGTAATAGTTACGATTTTTTTTTAAGAATCGGCTCATTATTTTTTTATACACCCTGTACTTAAGGATGGAACGTTGTAGAATGACTATAGAAGTGACATCATTGAAAAACAGCTGAATAACTGTGAAGGTGACGTCAGTATGGCAGCAATATGCTTTTCCTGTGGGCATAAAGCGCTATACATGTTGGATGCACTGCCTTATCTTCTGGTGTTGGTGTATTACACTACTAAATCTTACACGCATAACGATTTTCATTTAACATTCATCTGTGGAAGTGCAGAATATCACGGCATGTATCTTTAGCCTGATACTCGAAATGCTGTGACAGAATATTTCGATCATTTTATGCTGAAATCAACTCTCAAACAGTAATGAATTCCGTTTTGTAGATGCATTATTACAGTTTTTTAATTATGATGAACTATTTACAATTTATGTTACTAAAGTATATGACCTGTAAAGTTTTAGTTAGGTTGCTTAATACGAAGGTAAGTCAATTATTATACGCAATTTAGTTTTATTTTAGTTTATTTTGGTAGTACTGTTGTTTTACATTGATGACGCAAGTTTTGGTTATTTGTTATATTTTTTGCAAATTTCTAGCAGCTAGGTTAGTTTCGTTATCACTGCCGTGCTGTTAATCATGGCTGACCCGCTGTCTATTCGCACCAAAGAAGAGCAACGTTCAGTGATCCGTTTTTTGTGGTCGGAAGACGTGTCAGGGGCCGAAATTCATGGAAGACTTTAGGTACAGTACGGAAATAGTGTTTTGACACAACGGAGTGTCTAGGAATGGATTTAAAAATTCCGAAATGGCTGCACAAGTGTTACGCACGATGAAGGAACCGGACGACCGTTTACCGCCACAAATGAAGAAACTATTGAGCGTTTACGTAAAATGATTTTCTTAGAAAGCCGATTAACTATTGACGAAGTAGCACATCGTCTGCAAATTAGTCACGGTTCTGCCAACGAAATCATCTACAACAGACTTGGGTTTCATAAAGTTTGTGGAATATGGTTTCCAAAACAACTCAGACAGTTGCATAAATAAACGCTGTTGGACATCTGCAAAACAAACTTGAATCGCTATGGTAATGAAGGGGTCAACTTCTTAGACACGATTATTACTGGTGACGAAAGATGGATCCATCATTACGAGCCGGAGAGTTAACGGCAGAGTATGGGATGGAGACCCAACCATCCGCAGGAAAACTGACGCTTACGGTTTCTTGCGACGCACAAGGTCCAGTACTGGAACAATATACGGAAAGGGGCACAACAATAAACAGTGTACGTTACAATGAGATGCTAACTGCCAGGCAAACGCCGAGGATTGCTGTCAAAACGTGTTACGCTGGTGCACGACAATGGCCGTACGCATACTGCTGCCCACAGTGCTGAAACGCTACAGAAACTCAAATTTGAAGTACTGGATCGTGCTTCATGTACTCCCGATCTTACCCCTTCTGACTATCACTTGTTTGGTCCACTCAAACAGGTATTAAAGGCCGTCGATTTGCCTCGGACGAAGCTGTGAAAGAAGCGGTGCGTTCCTGGCTCGCAGCTCAGCAGAGAACTTTCTTTTATGAGGGAATCAGGAAGCTTGTAGGTCGATGGACCAAGTGCGTAGAAACGCAAGGAGACTATGTCGAAAATGATGCTCTTGCTAGTTTCGTATTTGATTAGAAAAAAGTCTTATAACTACTTTGCGGATAATAATTGACTTACCGCACTCGGATACTATGTCTTACTAAACCGTTAGTATAGATTCCAGTTAAGTAAAATTAAAATTTTATTTATACGCTCCCTACAACTATACGAATAAGAGATAAAGTTAAAAGAAATAATTTATTTGGTTTGTTTGCTTAAAAAATGCATGAAAACAGAAGTGTAACTCTTACTAAGCCTTTGCTTTCCGCAAACTACAGAAATGTTTCTCTTCAAATTTTCTTTTACACTTGCAGGTAAGTACACAAAGAAGACTATTTAAATGTTAACTAAACTTATATTTCTCTTTAGTGGAGTACACGTTCATACGAGAAATTGAACGAATGTTCTGTTTTCACTATTTAAGAAAGACCATTGCAGAGGCACCTTATAATATTTTCAAGAACCGTATTCATCGTTTATGTATACGTATTGGAAATGATTATAAAAATTGTTTCAACTGAAAATCAGACCACCACTGGTTGCACTTAAACTGAAAAATTATGCACATATGTATGAAGCTGTAGTGGATATACCAGAACAAAATAAAGCTAATAATAATATAAAGAAGAGCTCGTTTTTAGTGCAGAATGTTCTCTTTCCACAGAAATTTTGTGGTTCCTATGATGTATCGATTCAGAATGTGTCATACACATTAGATACAACAAAATGTATTTCATTGTGAGGTAAAGGTAAATTGTCTTATTTTTATTTTATCCTTAACACCGGAAAGTGACCGAATGCTCGAAATGTGCACACAAATCAGCGCTTCACATACAGGTTTAAACATTTATGCTACTTGTTGCCTTGGAGCGAAAGATGCTCAACCGGATACCCTTTTTCTTCACTGCAGCTCCAGAAAAGAAACAGGGAAGAGCTACGTCTGCCAAGTGCAACGAGCGATAAATCTGCTAGCAATAAGTCACTGGTTGTGCCGTACGGCTGCCGCCCGCTCCGATCTGTCACCGATGCTTCCGGGCCGTTTCCCTCAATCCGTGAGCCAGTGTGCAAGCGGTGCGACGCAGGCAGGTCCGGCGTGCACGTCACACAGAGCGATTGCTCTCCCCGCAACGTTAAAAGCCCTGTGAAGGGAACGGTTGAGGCGCTTTGCAGAGAGCGGCGATATCTCACATTGCCAGCAGTTTTGTTTTCGTCAATGAATTTTTATCACACTTCAGACTGATATATCTGTATCATTCAACAGAAATAACTTGTGCTCGTGATACCGTTGGCCACTTTTAGTACTGGTACTAAAAGCCATTCACCAGTTCAAAATTACAAATTACAGAGAATTAACTTGAGCATTTTTATGACTTTGCGAAAAAAATGTAACTTGCTGGGGACTAATTATTGTAGACAATTTTTTGAACTACAGCCAATTTCACACAACAGATTTACTCACTTACATAAGGTTACGAAATTCTGTTTAATTTTCTGTAGGTAGACAGTCTGCAAGTATATTTTTTATGGACGCGAGAAACTTACTTCGGTGCAACTATCACACCAACTATTTACATCTTCCGTGCACAATTGTAATTCCTCCTGTTATGACAGACCTTGCTGAAGAGATGTGCTCAACAGTGCATCTATCTCTAAATCTGGAAACTAGTTGTAGTAAAATGGGCTTTCAGAATACCCGAGATTGAAAAATTTTGCCACATTCTCTAAATCTGAAACAGTATTGCTGAGAGTAATGATCTGCTGTAACGAAAATAATCAGCGAATGTCGGTTTAAATGATACTAAAATAATAGACACTTTGGTTCCCCAACTGTGAAGAATCCTGTCACTTCGTCAAATAAAAGATAAACAGTAGAGAATTTCAAGGAAATTTGCTTACTCTGCGCTTTGTATAATATTGAAACAGATTAAATCCATAGTGGCCCTGAGTTAACCGTGAAGAAGCATACGCCCTAATCTCTCACAACAAACACTTTTGTATGTCTGAATATTATTTGAATTAAATAAATATTTTTAAGTTGTCAGAACTCGGCCATTCATGCTACAGTGTTTCCTTATAAATGTAGACATAATTAACTTCCAATCAGTTATATTCATTTTCGATATCATTATAATCCCTGAAACCCTTGACTGAATCGTAGGTGCAACATCTATATTCCGCATGCTAGAGCAACAGTGTAGCACTGCTCTGCTGAAGTGTGTCGTGTGGTCGCCTACCTGCAGGCGCACAAGACTCCGCCAAGTGTTGTCTCTGTACAGGTACATTTTTTAAATAATTACGAAGGTATGGGTGGATCCGAGGATGTTGTTTAACTGGGGTAGTGGGGGGGGGGTGAGTTAGGTAGGAGGTCTTAGAGAGACGCTTTGCAGTTTTGTTTATGTACTTGCCAATTTCACATCCCTCCCTCCAGGAGAGCATGAATCACGAGGTCTGAAAAAGAATAGCACCCTTTGTTGCTTCAAAAGTGGCTCAGGCTCGTATACCATGTATAGATTTAAGTGTCAGGAAGTCGTTTCTGAAAGTATTTGTATGTAGCGTAGCCATGTATGGAAGTGAAACATGGACGATAAATAGTTTGGACAAGAAGAGAATAGGAGCTTTCGAAATGTGGTGCTACAGAAGAGTGTAAAGATTAGATGGGTAGATCATTTACCTAATGAGGAGGTATTGAGTAGGATTGGGGAGAAGAGATGTTTGTGGCACAACTTGACTAGAAGAAGGGATCGGTTGGTAGGACATGTTCTGAGGCTTCAAGGGATCACCAATTTAGTATTGGAGGGCAGCGTGGAGGGTAAAAATCATAGAGGGAGACCAAGAAAAATGGCTCTGAGCACTATGGGACTCAACATCTTAGGTCATAAGTCCCCTAGAACTTAGAACTACTTAAACCTAACTAACCCAAGGACATCACACACACCCATGCCCGAGGCAGGATTCGAACCTGCGACCGTAGCAGTCCCGCGGTTCCAGACTGCCGCGCCAGAATCGCACGGCCACCGCGGCCGGCTGGGAGACCAAGAGATGAATACACTAAACAGATTCAGAAGGATGTAGGTTGCAGTAGGTACTGGGAGATGAAGAAGCTTGCACAGGATAGAGTAGCATGGAGAGCTGCATCAAACCAGTCTCAGGACTGAAGACCTCAACAACAACAGTAGTCTTACAGAGAATGGAAAAATTTTTACCAAATTATTTACAGTGAAAGCGTAAGACAACAATAGGAGTAGATCATCAGTTCTTACCTTGTATCCAATAATGCTGACGTGTGCTGAATTTTCGTAGACTACTAACTTCAGCGTATAAATTCTAGTGTCTGATTCCACTCGTCGGCATTAAGCAATGTCGTCACATCTAAGGCAAAGACGCTACATAAAGAAAATCTATGAAAGTAACCAGTCATACTCGTAAACAAACGAATGTAGCATACTACAAAATTACGATCACGTTCATGGAATTACTTACGTAGTCATGATTTATACCGAAACGAACTGAAGATAACGAAAATAATTAAGATCAGGAATTAAAAACAAATTTTCATGTTTGGTAAGAAGAATTTGCGTAGTTTATACGACTAGAAAAGCACAGAGAACCTTTAAATTGCTTTACAGTAAAGCGCATGGTGACGTCATACTGTTATAACATAGCGTTAACTTTACTAAAAATTATTGAATCTAATGGGAGAAACGCAGGGAAGTTGGGCTTTTTTGCAGAGAGGAACCTAAATCTATCTGGAAAACAGGAAAACGAAATAAATGACAACAAATACGAAACAATAACATAAAATGTGGAGAAACTGACAAACTAAATTCTAAAAGAAAAGCCAGTGCAAGACTAACGAATACCTACAAAAAATAAAGAGTACTGGAATTGATAACTAGAATTAACCTACATCGGTAAATTCCAGATACAGATTTCAACCACTCCATGATACATGTGTAAATTACTTTTCCAGTTGCATGCACTGAAACGCAATAGCACTTCTATATTTTTGATTGCTCTCTAAAGCTACTGGGGTGTATAGCAAAAATTGGAGTCGGTAACTCGAACTGACCTTCAATATAGGTCAATTCTAGTTACCGATTCCAATATTAGTAACTTTTTTGCAGTAGTTCAGAGAGCCATTACCACTGCAGAAATCATATTAGCCTACATTTCAGTGCACACACCTGGTCAAAAAACGATATAGCTAATGAATCATCGAAGGGCTGTAATAGGTAACTAGAATTGACCCCCATTGGTCAATTGACCTATGGGGTCATTTCTAGTTACCGACTGCACCTATTCGATGGTTCGTAATTTTGGAAATTTTTGCAGTAAAACTGCAGTAAATTTTTGCTGTAATTCTGTGAACTATGTTTTTGTAGGATTTCTAGATTTCTTATCGATCTCAGAACTAGTATGAAAAACCAATAAATATTGTAGGTATAGCTTCCAAATTTTTATCTTTTTCATAGTAATAAAGAGAGTAATACAATATGTAGAAATCCTGAAACTTTTTAGTGCATACACTTGTTGTTAAAACGAACCGTGGAATTAACCTATTAGGTCAGTTCCAGTTACTGATTCCAGTATTTGTCAGACCCTACTTTTCGTCAAGTTTCGTTACTTGTTTAATCGTCCTGTTATGTTTCACAATTACTATTAAAAGTTATTGCTGATTCATAATATTATGACTTCATCATGCGCTATACTGTACTTCATTTACAGCTTCTCTGTGCTTTTCTTACTCGCATAAATTACGATAATAATTTATTTCAGACGTGTATACCTCACTTTTTCTGTTCTTATTGATTTTTCTTACATTTAATTTTTATCGGTAGAATTTGTAGATAAGTAATTAATCACGTGAACTCTGTTTGCAATTTTATCGTAAGCTACATTCGTTTGTTTGCTTTCAAAGTTTGCCTGTAGGTAGCCTCTCTACCTTAGCTATGACGTCATCGCTCACCAAGCCGGCGAGTGGAATTGGACACTAGAATTGATCCACTTCAGCGACTGAATCTACGGTCACGCTTTTTCTAAACGTAGAATTTCCCGATTTTGCTGATTCTGCTGATGTGCATTGTATGGTGGAACGTAATAACCGATTTGTAGTTTCCTGCGCGGCATCAGCATTTTCTATACTAATATTATTTACTCTGCTGTTCTCTGAAAGTTACCAGAACGCCAGAAATGCTCTGTAGTGTAAAAAAGTACGTACGTTTGAAACTGAATTTGTAATGTGTATTACGTTATCTTTAAAATCACCTATGGTTCTGGTCTTTGCAGCCGTTGCATAAACAGTAATGGATTTTCGAAATGTATTCTTTTTTATCTCTGTTTATTGCTTCATACAGTAACTCCTGACCAAATAGTAATATCATATACTGGATTGTCACAATCCTTTCGTGTCTTTGAGATCATTTCGTTTGTATACGGGACAGTCAAATGATAACGAGACACACGGAAGGAAAGTAAGTAAAATGCTGATTATGTCAAAAGCAATCGCCATCGCCGTAACCATTAATACATTTATCCCACTGTGAGATTAGAATGTCTATGACTTCATGGAGAAATGTTTGTGGTTGAATACGGAACCAAAATTGTACCCAGGCGTGCACATGCGCTTATGGGAAAATGTTTGCGGTTGAATGTGGAATCATGACTCTACCCAAGCTTGTACCTCTTCTTCTGAAGGATGACGACGGCCATGAAAATCTTTCTTCCGTCCTCCAAAAGTATGGGAATCGGATGTGGAGGGATCGGGACTGTATGGAGGATGTGTAAGGAGTACAGAGCGAAATTGCTGTAGCGTAATTGAAGCAACATTGACAACAGATGGACCCGCCCATATTTTAATCAGCAGTAAATTGTTCTAAACTCAATCTTATCTTCTGTTTTAAGTAAGTTTTAAAATCACAATTTTGTTATCACGGATGCCAGTAGTATATGAAGTGACTGAGGCAAATACAAACAATAAAACAATGAAGCAATGAATGAATAAACAATCGTTACTGGCACTTAAAATGTGTTTGTTTCTCTAAAAAAGAACTGTTTTTTGATTTCTAGCAGTTGAACAACGTCACCAGCCAACATTTAGATTTTTACATGAAATGGAACGCACCTCCTGTCTATCAAATGCATTCCGTTCCATCAAGTAGCAGAGCGTAGCAATTTCTGCAAGGACGACGGGACATAAAAAATTAGACTCAGTAAACTGTTGACCAAAGGAAATTTCTATTTTACGCAATGTTTATATGGAAGTAAGATACGGACGTGAGACTGCCAGCTACCCCACCCGCTGAACGCAGCTAAGACGATTCCGGATTTTGTAATCTTCACAGAAATGTAGTTTCCGCTCACGTATTCGCACAAATGTAGGGTCTTCCATCAGGCACGAGAACGCTCTTAAAGCAATTCCGTGCTTTGTTGCTGCGGTCTACGAAAGCGTAATCCCCTGCTTACACTACATGAGTTGTGATGGAAGATGTGGCTCGCACGTGACTACAATATTAAGTTGGATTTAATTGTTTCTCTGTAGCTGTATCTAGAACACTCATTCATGCTTAACGTATGCTTACCACCAAAAGGATCTCTCTCTGGATAAATACGTTAATTAGAATTTGGTGTTACATACGAAAACTAGAAAAAGGAAAGGACGTTTCACACTACTATTGAACTATTTGTCACGGCATACTGCCACATCACTTCAGAAGTATTTTCCTACGTTGAATTTATTTCCTTTCACTCTGAAAAACGATATCAATCAAAAATTATCACTGTATTGAGCTGTTTAGTGCAAAAGTTTCCTTGTGCTGCATTGGAACTATTCCAAGGTCTCACATGAAACATCGAGCACAGATGGTGTTACCAGTGGGATCTACTACTGCCGATGTGTGTAGTGTCAGTTCGATTCTAGTTTGAATATTATTACCACTAACTGTGCAGACATTTACAGCATCCGCCTTGTTTCTTTCCAGCTAGACCTCAAAACACGACTTTTCTGGCCGACTACTTCAGCGCGCTGTAGTCGTCAGAGGAAGTCGACACTTGTCAGGGCGTGAGGACCTTTATCATTATCGAGAGGCAGACGAATATTGAGTACTGATGTAATTTTAACGGCTAATTTTTTGAGATCCTTGAGGTCATCGACTAGGGGATGGCTTACCTTAGTTGTTCTTATTCTTGGATAGGCTACCTAACAAATATTTAGTCCTACCTGAAATGGGACCATGAACACAAACAGGTCAACATCGAGACGATGCTTCACCATTCAGATGTTTCCCGAAAATTTAATATGTCATCAACAAGAGAGTTCACATAAGATGCCGCACATGAATCGACATCTCGTCCTCACATTTGATGATATGGTACAGAAGCGCGCTGTCCTGGGAACTGTCATGCATTGAACGAAGCCGATTTGCGTCGCCAAAAATCTTCCACAAGAGTTACATAGAAATAGCCTTCCACGAAAATGGCTACAACTGCACTCTGTAGGAGCACAATCAGTTATTTTCTTTTTTCTTTTTTCTTTTGCACAATTGGATGTGGCTCTTGGAAAGATATTACATTAAGTAACTCATGACACTTCGTGCAAAAGTACAGCTCGGTGGGCCTCTGAAAGCTGGCATACGACACAGAACGGCTTGGAAGTATGTATGATACTTTCATTGAACTGAAACAAATACTTCTACGCATGTACTAAACTTTCACAGTTTTCTCTGGAACATACTGTTAGAAAATTAAATTAAAAGAAGTTATCACTCCCCGCTTCTGGGAAACGTTTCTGGGGCATTTCCTTCGTCTTAAGGCATACACCCAAAAATACATATTCCCACCCAACTACAGATATTCCTAAACTGAGATATCTTGTCCGGCACTATATCGCTGCTCTCTGGAAAAACATTGGATCAAAACTCGAACAGCTCGCTGCACCAATGGAGGGAGAGCATGAGAACTATACTAAAAAATAGGATATGAAACAGCTATTGCAAGATAGCAAAAAGTCTGCACTTTAGGGCACCGCCAGAAAGATCTCTACTAGTATTTGTACGTACAGTATCCTGAAATATCAGCCGTGGCATAGTATGCTTTAAGTAACACACAAATAATGCAATCACACGGATAAAGTAAGGTAAAAGAAGCAATAGAGATTGACGCTTAAAGATTGACGCTTAAAAACCATGGTGGCTTGAAAGTCAGTACAGCAAGGGGTCCGACCATCGCAAAGCTGAAATAACTGACCGACGTTGTCACCGTCTCGTTGGTTGACGGCTCTTGAAATGGTCCTCAGCATGGTTCTGACATTACTAGCGTAAAATCTGAAACTTCCTCCTAGGTATTAACAATGAACAGAAATAATTATGTTTAGTTGAGTCTCACCTTATAAATGTTCTTTGGCGCCAACACATTTATTTTTCTTTGATGAGATTAATACTTCGGTAATAATACAACGACGAGGAACAAATTCCTTATTCAATTAATAGCATATCCTATCATGGCCAATGTCAGAACAAAACTTACCCTAATAATCTTAATTACTGATACAGAAATCATACTGTCTCAGAGATAATATTTACCCATTGTCCACTAAGGTGGAAGCAGTCACTGAGTAACGTCTTTGCTTGCTACTCTCACTACACAGCTATTGCACAGACACACAAACACTACCACACATGGTATAGAAATTACATATTACAAGGGGCCTCCCAATAAGTACAGCATAATGAGGCCACAAATTGATGTTAAACTCCTGCATTCACAGTCTTACAGTCGTGTTTAAACTGATATTGAAAAACAGTTTTGTTTGTTTTACGCTAAGATCACTAGAAAATATTACGAAGATCACGAAATCTGTTTTTAATTTCTCTAGTTTCCTGACTATAAAAAACTATTAATCAGACTTCAAGTATCCCACCAACAAAGCCTTCTTGTGGTGGCAGTATGTTATGGTATATGTGTTTGCTTCCCAGAACAATCCTCAATGGGGTCTCCTTTAGGATGAAATCTAGAAATCGAAAGCTGCCTTATTCTGTTATCGTACAGCAAATTCCTGCATCAATAACGTCTAAAGTGGCACACCCAGCAACAATGAGTGAGGCTTGTCAATGTGTAGAATGTAGTCACCTGTAAGTTTGTCCACAATTAGTAAATAAATTACTGCATAAACTGTAGAATCACACGACGTATTTTACATTTCCTCTGGCGGGAGATAAAGGTCCCATTGCATCAGCACGTACAACCTGTTGTGGTTCCTCGATAAAGATTAGATGTAAAATTTCTCTGTCGCTGTCATTTGAACCTTTCACTTGTCGACAAACCTGACATCTTTTCAGGATTTGCTGTATACGTCTTCGGAGATTTTGTGCATGGCAGTATGTTCCTACCTTTTCGGAACATTTATCTACTCCACAGTGACTCCATACTACGTGTATCTGAGAGATTAGTGCTGTAGAATGCAAACACATGAATTATTCGGCTCCTGATGTCCTGCGTCAAATAAAACATCTTTGTATTGCATAACTGACAACACTCCTTCATTCTTTTTTCGTGTTCTGATTAGTTGTGTAACAGAACTCCAATGAGCGTTTTCACGCTGCAGATGTGTCATTTTTCGGCACGTTCTCAGATATACTGATCGGTTTTCAACATCATTCATAAGTAAGGCCTTTAACTTACAAGGGAACCTCCCCATCGCACCCCCCTCAGATTTAGTTATAAGTTGGCACAGTGGATAGGCCTTGAAAAACTAAACACAGATCAATTGAGAAAACACGAAGAAGTTGTGTGGAACTGTGAAAAAATAAGCAAAATATACAAACTGGGTAGTCCATGGGTAAGATATGCAATATCTAGGACATCGTGAACGCTGAAGCGCCGTGGTCTCGTGGTAACGTGACCAGCTGCGGAACGAGAGGTCATTGGTTCAATTCTCCGATCGAGTGAAAATTTTAATTCTTTATTTTCAGTTTATGTGACAAACTCTTATGTTTTCATCACTTTTTTGGAAGTGATATCACATCCAGAAGAAATCCTAAATCGGGCAAGGTAGAAGAATCTCTTTACTCATTCGCCAAGTGTACAAGTTAGGTGGGTCGACAACATATTCCTGTCATCTGACGCACATGCCGTCACCAGTGTCGTATAGAATATATCAGATGTGTTTTCCTGTGGAGGAATCGGTTGACCTATGACCTTGCGATCAAATGTTTTCGGTTCCCATTGGAGAGGCACGTCCTTTCGTCTACTAATCGCACGCTTTTGCGGTGCGGTCGCAAAACACAGACACTAAACTTATTACAGTGAACAGAGACGTCAATGAACGAACGGACAGATCATAATTATGCAAAAATAAAGAAACAAAACTTTTCACTCGAGGGAAGAGTTGAACCAAGGACCTCTCGTTCTACAGCTGCTCACGCTACCGCGTGACCACGGCGCTCCTGCGCTCGCGCTAACCATGATGTTGCATATCGTGCCCCATCGACTACTCAGTTTGTATATTTTGCTTATTTTTTCACAGTTCCACACAACTTCTTCCTGTTTTCTCAATTGATCTGTGTTCAGTTTCTCAAGGCCTATCCACTGTGCCAACTTATAACTAAATCTGAGGGGGGTGCGATGGGGAGGTTCCCTTGTCAACAGTTTGCTCTTCAATGTCACTGGTGTCTGTCAACCCTTCTAACGGTCTAGACAGTATAGCCAAGGAACTCACGATAATGTTCTGCTTGCCGTGAACATAAATAACTTCAAATGATACTGTTGTAAAATCAGCGCCCATTTTGCTAATCGTAGATGTAAGAATTTACAATTATTAAGAGAGCTGATTTGGTGATGATTTCAATACGCCTTTATGCATACACCTGACAGATAATACTAGAATTTGCGTAAAGACCACGCCACTGCCAGTTCTTCCAACTCTGTGGTGATTGGTTGGTTGGTTGGTTTGGGGAAGGAGACCAGACAGCGTGGTCATCGGTCTCATCGGATTAGGCAAGGATGGGGAAGGAAGTCGGCCGTGCCCTTTCAGAGGAACCATCCTGGCATTTGCCTGGCGTGATTTAGGGAAATCACGGAAAACCTAAATCAGGATGGCCGGACGCGGGATTGAACCGTCGTCCGTGGTGGTATTTGCACGTTCACAGTTAGTGAGTGTTATGCTCACAAAGGCTTTTGCTAAAATGTAGGTGATCGTTTAACTATCAAAGCTAGAAATAAATGAGATTTTAGTCCATAAAATGACATGTCAGTCAGTAAACGGAAATCTAATGCCATGTCTGGAGGATGTAATATCAGTGTATTGACAAGAGTGGGCATAAGTTTGTCGAATTCAGTTTGATTATCCCGAGTCTGCAGAAATAACAATCTATCTCAGCTTAAAACTTGATTTTGCATGAATCTTTGGTAGAATAAACCACTCTTAAAATCCTTTTAATTGTGCCGTATTACAAGGTCGTGGTGCATTCTCTGTGGCCATGGCTTTGTTACTTGCAGGTAAAATACCAAATGTGGAACTACATGTTCCAGAAAGTTGAGGTAATCCTGAATGTTGAAATTGCTGTAGTAAATAATGCAAAAGTCTATATGTTGCTCCTATGTTATCATTGCAAAAAGCATATCATATATAAATGATGTAACAACATCAGATAACTCAGGTCCCAACATTGTGTCTAACGCTGAAATAAAAACGCCTGAACTTACATTAAGAACAAATGGCAAGAAGGTGAGCTGATAACTCCGTCCTACATAAAGAAATGCAGTGTACGTCCATGATTATATGTCTAATGGTACTTCCGAAAATGATTATCTCAGATCAACTGCCGCAAAAATGTACCCATGGAAACATTTGAATTAACTCTTCAGTCTTCAGAGATTACGTCCTTATGGAAAGAATAATTTGTTTATTTCTGCGACGTTGAGAACCAGTCGAACAATGTACACACTTTATCTCTTTGCTAGTGGCAGATTTTAGTGCACATTGAATGCAGTGATATTTATAACACTATGCCCTAAAAGGTGCAACATTAACGCGCCGAAGGTGCCCTGATAATACCTGGTTTCTCATCGAATACATTGGCATAATGTTGACACAGTACATGTAATGGTTCAGTTTGTTGAGGCATCAGGCCACTTGTTTCATCTACCTTCTGTTTCATTTGCTCAGATACACTGGGGCTAGAAAGACTGGCGGATGTGTAGCTGCTTCTCCTAACTCCACGAACTATTTTTATTGCAGTATCTTGTCAATACTGTTCGTGTAACTTCCGCTTCTCCACTAAAATAACTGTTTCAGTGCTCTCCACTTGTTCAATGCAAGTCTATCTCTCTCAGAAGCTCATGCCCAATAATCAAATCTACAACGAGTTTGGGAACAACTAGGTACATACATTCTATTGTTTAATTACCAGGATCAACAATAACGCTAGTTTGTAGCTTTATACAATGAGAGTGTCCTCCTATAGCAACTAATAGTTTGCAGTTCACTGTGGGTAAGTTCGAGAATTGTGCTCATTCCTTTAATCTCATTAAAAAAAGTCGTGAAGATCGTGTTCATGCTGGCACTAGTGCCCAGAACAATCAAACCATTAATTCCTGCAATGTTAACATTGATGGCTCCTTGTAAAATACTTCAAAGTAAAAAAATTGCAACATTGGTCACCGTGCATCAATTTGTCTGTAACGTCAATTCCTTCATTAAAACACGTCATCTTATGGTATCACCAAAGCCCAATTCAGTACTACCAACCAGCATTTTAGGGCTACAGTTGATTGTATTCAGTTCTCCTGTCTTTGGTTCAGAGGTGAGTATTGCTCTTTAGTAACATCTTTAAATAACTGGCGAATAATTCCTCCAATCACAACAATTGTCATTCGGAGGTGATGGGCTTTGGTTCCCTCGCCAATGTGAAGGTCAGTGATTTCGCAGATGTAAAGGGTTATATCTTCCATCATACCTTCTGTTTGTGTAATTGTGGTTGTGATTGTTACCACAGCTGTTATCACATGGGTCATTTTTATTATTATGGGTGTTACTAGAACATGCTTGTCGGTTTGTGTTGTTGTTCGACTGCTGCACATGGTTCTGTGCATATCTGTTTGTATTGTTTTGCCTGTTACTACTGTCGTGCCCGTTTAAGTAGGTACTTCTAGCTTTTACGTGCTCTGTCAATTTCCACAGCACTTAAGAAATCCTCCAAATTTGTGTCACTGACATGCATTAGCTTTTCTTATATGTCGCGTGGCAGTTTCACTTTGTGTCCGTACAAGATCTTCTGCGGAGACAGATTCGGTTAAATACTTTGTTTTTTGGTGGTATTGCTCGAAATACCTCCGCAGTGTATGTAGTCGTGGATCATAAGGTTTGAGATTATAAATCTGCTTCCGCACTCACTCTTGTACGGCATCATTCTGGTATTTCACAATTAATGCGCTTTCAAGCTGTGTGTAAGTGCTACACAATGCTGCTGCATCCACTGCCCATATAGCTTTTCCACCTCACAGATGTCTTTTGACATTTGCTGTTTTCAGCCATCAGTCAATGTTCTTGGCAGGGCACCTTTAAATGCTTTTTAAAGACAAGTGGGTGAACAGTCTCGTTTTCCAGATTAAAAGTTGTAAACTGTCTGTGTTTGATCACCTTCTCTTGCATGTGAAATGTTGCGTAATCGCTCATAATACCACTATTGGCTTAGAATACGGCGATACTGCTGGCTGTGCATTGACATCCGGTTTAAACATTGTTATTTAGGGTACGAACTGGTTTTTGTTGTCACACGCTCGTTAGCTGCCAAGAGCGAGCGAGTGTCGTGTGAGATAGCCCATCACAGATATTCTTAACTTGGTTACTGACATCGGCTACGCGTCTGTCTGTTGTAGCTCGACACTGTGGAAAATCGTCAACACGTTTTATTCGCATCTCTTCCAAACCTCAAATAACTTCTTGATTGACAGTTTCGCTGTCAATAATTACTTCGTTTACTGCTGCTTGCACCTTTCACCAACTTCCTGTACTCTGGCTAGATGTTGAACATTTGTTCCGCCTGACACGCCATTTGGTACTGATGTCTAGTTAATACCAGAGAAATTTAAATTATACTTCAAGTCTGTTTTAGTCACTATAAAATAATCACACTCGTTGTTTCTGAGTTGTTTTTAATGATTAATATACTGGAATTCTAGTCTAGAATAGCACGAAATGAAAAACAATGTAGCGTCGATTCTGACTAGACGATGTTGCACACGTATTTCATACAAAAAAAAAATCTCTTTACTAACTACAACTCATCGACGAAAAGTAAAATGCCTATCTATCACAAAAAATTCCTGTCTACACCAATTTTAAGAGTCAGCAGAGACAGAACTGAAAACATACCTATTTTTTGCAGACAGCTGCTTGTCGTCATAAATCGGTTTTCTCTTTCCTCTGGATTAATTTCTCTCTCGGTTATCTAACAGATTATAATCCATTGGTTGTATATGCAAAAGAAATACAACATTAGTCACAAATCTTGAATTGACATACAATATTTGCTACAAGAAAATTTTTGGTATTATGTTGTATGAACGTGTTTGGTCACAAGGTTTGTGTCCTGACATTAGTATCCAAATTAAATTCTTTTGAATTCTGTTGCATATTGCTAGCTGGATGTGTGTATGTGAAACGTAACGTAGTGTTCTGATCACACACGGAGTAATTTCCTTATGTCGTATATTTCCTGGCTCAGCATGATCCAAAAATTAATTTTTCTGAAACTTTCTCCTCGTTATTAATAATGAATAATCTAATAAAACCCACTTAGTTATTATTTCATGAGGAAAATACTTTCGTATTAACACAATGATAATGCACATATCCTTTATTTAATCAATAGCCTATCCAACCATCTGGTTTCAGTCATAGCAAAGTCCAGAACAGAAGAAAAAATAGTCTTAGTCTTGATTACTGTATGCAGAGATAAAGCTCTCCAAGAGATAATATTTTGCCGCTGCCTGCTAGATGAAGGTAAAGAAAGGAGGGAGGTAACATTACGTCACAAACTTGAAGCCGATGTCCGCCATCTTAACTAGGCCAAAACATTAGTTTCACCGCGGTGATATTTTCCCGTGATGCCACTCTGACGTGCCGGTGCCCAGTTTCAACCGTGTTGGGTGATTTGACTGTGCGAGGATGTAGTTGTTACATCAAATAACCCAGCTTACGTTGTTTACGAGTGTACTAATCGATTCGATCCTAATCTAATGTTTAAGGGAATCACATTCCATTCGTAAGTAGAGCAATTCAAGTAATACTTTCTTTTGTATGCATTAATTATTGTTGCACTTTTATTGTAATGGTTTTCTTTCTGTCATTTGACTATAGATTTGCCTTACTTAGTGTCCTCTCTTTCTTTCATTTCCTGTGTATTTCATCGCCTTCCAAGTCGCAAACGCTTCAACATCCGAGCCACACAGTATTAATGGCTCTCGTTCCCGCACAACAGACGGATACGTAACCGTGATGATCATTGGGGCAGCGTCGGATGCCCTACATTTCTTTCGATGATAATTATTATTCATTTCTCATATATCCTTCCTTTTCAGAATAGATTCTGGCTATAACAGCCGGAGGCAGCGGTCGTGTGTGCGTGAGCTTTGTGTGTATGTGCTGTGCTTCCTTTCTGAAGGTTTTGGCGGTAAATTTATGTGCTCATTCTTTCTGCCGTGCCTACCTTGTTCTCATACTTTTTGTCGTGCCTGCCTTGTGCTCGGCGTGTGAGTAGCGATCTATCCGTTCTACAGTATAAATATTCATTCCTGAAGTTTGTTTTAAATAATACCCGCACTTCAACAGGAACAATGATGTATTTAATTACAATATAAGAAGAAAAAGATTACAGTCATTACACCGCATTAAGGTTGTCTGTTGCACAAACAGGGTTTACAATGGTGCAACAAAAAGCTTTCATCCCTTACCCGTTGACATAAAATGCCTGACACACAGCACAGTAAAATTTGAGATTAAACTGAAAACGTTCCTTTTTGATGAATCTTTCTATTCTAAGGAAGATTACCTATTACTGTAATGTGTAAATGGTTTTTACCTAAAAACTAATAAATGATCAGCATGGAGATATATTTATAAAAAATTTATGTCTGTATATAATGACACTTTCCATATCATTATGACTTATAGTGCAAATGATACATGGAACATGAAACGAAGTAACTAGCCATTGGTATATCACAAAGCATCGTATAAACTTAAATTCTTTCAAAACCTCAAAATTAAATACTAAGGTAAAATCAAGCAGATGATCGAAGTAGACGTACATTCCTGTTGTACTATGTTTGGTTATTCCTGAAAAACTGACAGAGCTACTGTCGGGAAATATTCTGAGAAAAAAAGCAAATAGGCTACTTTTGGAGAGGTAGGACTGCAGCTTAGACAGGTTAGGCCATCATTACTAAAAAGTTACTCACGTACTTCCTACAGCAAAATATCTAATTTAAGCAGTCTTAAGCGTTTGAGACGACTACCTTATTCAAATTCCATAATGCTTAAAGATATTGAAAAAATTATATCTTCACTTTTATCGTGTAAGTCGCTATTATTAGCTATATACTGAATGCCTCACCTTATGCGAGCTTTCAGAGTGGGAACTCAGGTAAAGAAAAGTGAAACTAGTGCACTGCGTATGAAATAAAACAAGATCTCTAGTCTGCATGGAGGTATAGGCCTACCTCTTTGCAGCTCTGTTTCTGTGACATTTGAATAGTCATACACTTTGTTGACATTCACGAGTACGATAGAATTCCTTGACTCTTTCCTCCTTGCACACGTTTATGGGCAAGCAGTACAGTGAAACATGTTTTTTTTTTTTTTTTTTTTTTTTTTTTTGCAAACACGAACACAAAAAATGTTGTGCATACGATCTGAAAGCAGAAAATGTAAGGAACAAGATGCAGTACCCATACCAGTAAGCAAACAAGCATTGGTTTCTGAGTTCCAGTTTCATTTGCTGGCGATACAAATACAGTAAGCGTGGAATGAAGTAAGTTAGGAAAGCATGCATTTCACATCACTTCCTTCTGTTTCTGGTTATCCGAAATATAGCACCAAAAAAGAAGTTAAGTTAACGATGCCAAATGTATTCCTACAGCAAATACGCATTCAAGATCACAAAAACGTTTGAAATTGCCTTCCCGGCCCTATGTTATTCACGTAAGCTCTATAATATCGAGTATTTGAAACAGTTGTTGCGCGCACTCGACAGAAACAATGAACAAGCAGCAATCGTAAATAGGCGTCTGCTAATGTATTGGGTTACTTGAAATGTAACAGTCCCCGCCCACTCTGGCTGCAAAACAACGTACAGCGTAAGTCTGTAGTGCCACCTCGCTTGTTTTTTTACCTACACGGTCCGCTACTGTGAACGTAGTCAGTCGTGTATTTGCTTCCCACTCTCGGCACACAGTTTTTACATGCAAACACACGCTATAGAAATGACATATTACAGATCTTTAATGAATCGTCACACATACTTGTTTTTTTTCTTTTGTCTTCTGAGCTCCATTCGCAATCCCAAAACTAGGTGTAGCTGAAAACCTCTTCTTTAACATCGTTATTTCTTCTCTCCTATATCGCTACGTCCTGTGTACAAGGATATTCAATAACTTACATGTCCTACTATTGTCAGCATAAGGAAAGATGAAAAGATGAATATCAGACACAGAGAAAGAGGACTAAAGAACTAATAAATGAGAACACCAATATAAACAACTTACCAGTTGTGCAGGTATCCCTTAGTAGCCACAGCAGCTAACCAGGTGTGCAGGTATCCCTTAGCAGCCACAGCAGCTATCACGTACATAGAGTAGAATATGTCTGACAGTTAGACAGAAGTGCTGCGGAATCAAACTCAATAACAACTCCAGCATCATGGTTTCTTAACTGTCGGGTCAGGGAAATGCTACGTATGACTCTAGACCTCTTCTTAGCACACACTAAACGATTCCACGCGTTAATTAACTTCCACTTAATCGAGAACTACCCCAAGAACATCGAAAGCGAAATTAAAGGACACTTAAATCCAGATCTGTTGATTCTATCGAGTCAAAACAGAAATTGAAGAAAATGACGCTACACGCGAAGAGGCAGTACACGGGAACTTACCATTTTCGTGACACATTTTAATGCCTGTAACAAGCGACTTTAGTGGCATGATTTTAATACCACACGAGAGTCCAACAGGCCTGTAAAATTTTCAAACAGCTGCAGATTATTCAAAAATTAAATTATTAGGATGCTTCTTGCGTACATAATTCGCAAATTAATATGGACAAGGTGGTGTATTTTAATAATGTATTTTAATAACAATGTTTTTAATTTCTACCCCTTACTATTCTGTGCTGTAACACTCCTTATGCCTTTGGAACGTTTCACAACTCTGAGTTAAAGAGATCTAGAGTAGCTCTACAGACTATTCCAAGCGCCTATATGCGAAAGAATCTCACTATTACCGAAATTTAACGTATAATCAAGACGAGTTTTGGTCGAAACACGTGGTATGTCATCTATTTCCTTTAGGGGTGTGCAGTAACGTTCTAATAAGAGATACGTTTAACAGTTCCCTATAAAGAGGAGAGTACGGTTTTCTCTACATAAACTGAATAGGTACTGTTTTTAATTACACCGGATACCCACAGCTATTTTGTTCTATTTTGACTCGCAATTGTCAAAATAATCTCATGAATTTACGTACTCATGATATTGGTTTAGTTTTTACTAAAGATCTCCTTTATCAAACGAAATTTCATTCTGCGATACACTACAGTTGAACAAACTATTTTCTTTAACAATATGCTTTACGAAGCAGAAGTGCCGGTTTACTTTCTCTTAATGAGCGTTTAACAAGTCACATTGAGGAAACGGAGGCTAAACGTGCTCACATTAGTCATAGCATGGCAATTACAGGAACATATTTAAAAACTCTTTATTCTACCTTCACATTGCTTCGCTGTTTCTTTCCCTTGTCAACGAAAGAGAGTATGCCATCCATTCAAATAAATTAATCAGTATAAGATGTAAGACATAAAAAACAAGACAGGGAAAAAATAACTTACGTTCACAATATCCTCTTTCATGAATGCCGGAAATAATTAAGGAAGAAATTCGTCACTACAGAAGCAGTGCCACTGATGTAGTGTGCTTGTGTCAGAGTAGTGGAGAGCCTGTGATTCACAGTTGCATGCCGTAGATTTCCTTTCTTTATTATTGTTGGCGAATGTCCCCATTGGAGGACGATAGGCAGGTGATTGGCACTCTTTCTTAGGGTCTTCTTATTTTCCCATTATTTTTTCTTTTTCTCCCCGATAGCCTTCTTCCTTTCTTCAGTCTACTTTTGGCGGTATGGTTTAGGTTCCACGTCTGGAATAAACTTCCACTTATCAATTATCCTTCGGAATTTATCTGTGTCTGGCACGTCTGTTACGTCAGTTTTGATTTTGTCAAATCCTTCGTAAGTTCAGTTACCCAAGGTATTGATGCTTTAAGGGATGCCACATAGTCGAAGAGACGTTTACAGCTACATCTACATACATCTACGTATATACTCCGCTTGGCACCAAGCGGTGTGTGGCGGAGGGCACTATTCGCACCAAAGTCATATTTCACCCCCTCTGTTCCATTCGCGGATCGCGCCAGGGGAAAACGACTATCTGAACGCCTCAATACCAGCTCTAATTTCTCTTATCTTTGAATGGTGATCATTGCACGATCTGAAAGTTGGTGGTAATAGTATATGCTCTACATCCTCGGCGAAGATCGCATTTTGAAATTTAGTGAGCAGTCATTTCCGTTTAGCGCGTCGTCTATCTGCAAGTGTGTCCCACTTCAAACTTTCTATGAGATTTGTAACGCTCTCGCGTCACAAATCTGGCCGCTCTTCTTTGAACCTTCTCAATCTCTTGATTCAGAGCGAACTGGTAAGGTCGCCATACAGACGAACAGTACTCTAAAACTGGAGGAACTAAGGTGTTGTAAGCAATTTCCTTTCCTCAAGGACTTCATCGCTTCAGGATTCCACAAATTAACCGCAATCTAGAGTTCGCCTTACCCGTTACTTGTGTAATCCGATCGTTCCATTTGATATCATTTCGAATAGTCACACCCAGATACTCAGATACTTGACGGATGTTACCGCTTCCAAGGACTGGGCATTTATTCGGTACTCGTACATTTATGGGGATTTTGCTTTGTTATACGCAATAAGTTACACTTCCTAATATTGACAGATAACTGCCAGTCATTACACCACGCATTCATTTTCTGCATATCCTCACTGATTTGATCACAACTTTCGTGTGATACTACTTTCCTGTAGACTACAGCATCATCGGCAAACAGTCTAATGCCGTTGTTAATACCATCAACCAGACTGTTTATGTAAATCGTACAAAACAGCGGACTTCTTACGCTGCCCTGGGGCACACCTGATGTTACGCTTGTTTCTGCTGAAGTCTCCCCACTCAGGACGATATACAGATCTCTCTGTTAGAAAACTTTCTATCCAATCTCATATGTCATCGGATAGACCGTAAGCGCACACTTTTTGGAGCAAGCGACAGTGTGGAGCTGAGTCGAACGCCTTTCGAAAATCGTGGAATATGGCATCAACCTGGGAGCCGGTATGTAGAGCCTGCTGTATATCATGCAGAAAAGGTCACTATGTCTGCATGCAAAATATGTTCCACGATTTTACAACAAATCGGTGTCAGTGAAACTGGGCGATAATTATGTGCATCCGATTTTGTACCCTTTCTATAGATTGCTATGACCTGGGCTTTCTTCCAGTCCCGTGGAGCTTCCCGCCATTCCAATGACCTCTGATGGATAAGAATGGTGTTATATTTGTAGCAGAGTCAACATAAAATCTTACGGGGATACCGTCTGGGCCAGATGCCTTCCTGGCGTCTAATGATTCTTAACTGTTTTACAATCTCAGATGCACTAAACACTATGTCACTCATCCTTGCGTTTGTTCGATGATTGAAAGCGGGAATGGTACTGCAGTCCTCTACCGTAAAAGAGCTTTTGAAAGCTGGTTTAAAATTTCGGCCTTCTGTTGTCATCATCCGTTATATTATCCGTACTGGCAACAAGAGAAGGTATAGAATTATTTGTAGCGTTCATAGATTTTACGTACGACCAAAATTGTTTTGATACTTAAATGTAGACTTTCACGGCCGGAGATATCATGTCCATTATAATTATCCGGGCTGTTATGCCGTGGTCGGTTGATGAATTCTGTGTCGATTCCCAACGTTTCGTCTCCGACTGCGGAAGACATCTTCAAGGGGGTCCGTAGCTCGATGGAAGGTCCAAGCCAATGCCGTGGTCGGTTGATGAATTCTGTGTCGATTCCCAACGTTTCGTCTCCGACTGCGGGAGTCATCTTCAAGGGGGTCCGTAGCTCGATGGAAGGTCCAACACACCCACTGGCTTGGACCTTCCATCGAGCTACGGACCCCCTTGAAGATGTCTCCCGCAGTCGGAGACGAAACGTTGGGAATCGACACAGAATTCATCAACCGACCACGGCATAACAGCCCGGATAATTATAGTGGACAAAATTTTTTGGTTATTTTAAGAATCTGCAGAAAAAATGTTGCTTTCAAAATCGTTAAAAAATTCTGTCATTTGCCTTTTGATAGCCGCTTTCATTTCGCAATTTCTGTTTGTCAGCAGAGCAGTGACTGTGTTTGAAGCGACTGTGCCAAATTCTGTGCTTTCTTAGCAACTTACTAATATGTTTGCTGCACCAAGGTGGATTCTTTCCCTCCCCTATATTTTTTCTAGGCACATATTTTTCTAGAATGTTGTGGACAATACCTTTAAATTCCGACCAAAGATACTCAATAACTTTGTGTCCCGCGGTGATTGCTTGGAGCTGCCTATGCAGCTATTCGTTAATGACACTTTTATTTCCTTTCCCAAACAAGAAAACTCTACGCTATTCCTTCGGGTTTTTAGCGACTTCCCCTGACATAGAAGCCACAACGACATTATGGTCGCTAATACCTTCTTCTAGATTAACTTCCTCTAAAAGATCAGCTCTGTTTGTCGCCAAGATATCTAATATGCTCCCATCTCGAGTTGGTTTTCTAACCAATTGCTCAAAGCTGTATGTTGAGAGCGTTCCTAGAGTACCTTCACAAGAGTCTTTGCTTCTGCCCCCTGTGATAAACGCGTAATTTTCCCAGTCAACTGACGGCTTAAACTCCACCTATAGCTAATGGATAATTTGGATATTTATTTCCTATGTACTCAAGACTTTCCCTGAAATGTTCTGCGACGTTTGTTGCGGATCTGGTGGTCTGTAAGAACACACTAATACAATGGTCACTCCTTATCTGATTAACGGCTTTATTCAGACTATTTCACAGTCCGACCCATTATAGATCTCAACTGCGTTTAAAAAGCTTTTAACTGCAATGAACGCACCACCTCTCGTAGCATCCGTCCTATCCTTCCTAAACATTGCCCAGTCCGAGTTCAAACTTTCGCTGCTACTTACGTCTGGTTTCAACCAGCTTTCGGTACCTAATAAAATATTGGCGTTACTACTGTTTATTTCCGAGAGTAACTCGGGGATCTTGCTACATACACTTCGACAATTTACTAACATGAGATATAGCATATTTAAATCCTTTGGAATGACCTGCTTTGGCGAGCCACCAGTTTTTACAGTTGGCGCACCCACATCAGTGTCAATAACTGGTAATTTTTCAGGCCAACGGTTTGTTTCCCGCAGGGAGGAACCTAAACTAAAAACAAAAAACCATGTGCACGCCAAAACTACTGTGCTAAACATGTAGCTGCTTCCTGTGTGTAGTGCACCCCTGATCTATCGAGGGGCGTCCTACAACATTCCACCCCACAGTGTAGGTCGAGGAATCTACAACCATTTTCGCAACAGATTAGACGTAGTCTCTGGTTTAGATTCTCCACTCGACTGAAAACCAGATGACCTAAGTCCACCCTCGATATGATGCTGCAAATCGTCAGGTTGGCTTCTCGAGAGATGGAGCCCTCCTTCACCAATTTAGTCATACGTCGAAAAGACCCAAGGAATTCCAGAGAACCCCAACGACTGGCCTCGTTGGGGCTAACACGTGCAATAATCTGCAGCTGGCTGCACCCCGCACGCCCGATAGCCGCCGGAAGACCCTCTCCCACATCCCGGACAAGGCCCATGGCAAGCACACCGAGTGAAAGTTGGAGTTCTTCCCCGCCCTAGCTGCTATGTTCCTAAGAGGCTCCATGACCCACCTACCATTGGAGCTCCCAATAACTAACAAACCCGTATCCCCACTTGCCTGTCCGGACCTTGCTGAAGGAGCGGCCACTGGCATAAGTTGCATTGAGATCTGGCTCAGCCTCCTCCCCCCCCCCCCCCACCATTAGATAGCACACAATCATCTAGCGAAGTGCATGGGATTTGGCAGGAGCCTGTGTTCCCCATGCCGCCTTCACCTTGCGGCTCGAGACATCGACAAAGTTCGCCACCTACACTAAGGTGAGAGTGGGCAGGCCGCCTCAGTCGCACCTGAGGTCGGCTCAGAGAGCTGCGACACCCCCCCCCCCCCACCCCTGCACAACTAGTACAGCAGAGGCTGCCCCAGGCACCCCATCAACAGTGCACCTCAAGATGGCACTCTGGAGCCTGGAGACTGTGGCCAACGAAGTTGCCTGCTGCGTTTGGACTCTGGCCAACTCCTCCTGCGTCCGCACACAACAGACACAGTCCCTATCCATCAAGATAATATGTGATTTATATAAGAAACTTAAGGAAACCTATTGCCACAAAAGGTTTACAGCTACGCTCTAGTTGGCAGAAAGGACACCCAACAATGAAAAACAATAAACATGTATGGTAGAAGCTAGATCTGGTGCTTGTTTTCATGCTAGGGGCTATCTACTGAATACTACAAAAAACAGTGACCTACAGTGAACTGCTAGGGGCTATCAAGTGAATATTATTAAAGAATTAAATAGTAACCTACGGTAAGCTACACCTACTGATTATCTCTCTCATGTATAATGTAAACAAACGTTTATGTACACGCGAAAGTGACCTAATAAAACTTTAAGAACTGCTACCTTCAATGTATCGAACCTAAATGACACTAATAAACGTAAATACTGAGTATTGTACACTGAAAGATGCAGGTATAAAACAAAATCTTTAGCTATGCGTCCTCGGAGTCTTTCGCTAGCTGCTGGGTTGACTTATGCGCGCGCGCCACATTGGGTCTATCTGATTGGCTGCTGATGATGTCATCACGCCTATATAAGCGAGAAACCGTAGCAGCCCCGGCAGTTAGTGAACTCCTGACGACGATGGTGGATATGGTCATCGAAAGGTAAAGGATTTTATTCGAACTGACGCCGCTTGAAACACCGAGAACGTTTTGCTCAAAACCTTTAGCTAAAGATATGAGTTCAGAATGTAAAGCACAAATACGAACTCTACTTTATAGTAACCGATGGGCTGACAGTACACAATCACTAAAGCCCACAACAAGCTAAGGAATTGAAGTAGACGGCGGGGTGAGTTTTAGCTTTCTGCTAACTAAACCGTATTTAAGAAGGGCTCAGAAGTTATAACACTGATTTACTCAGATATTCTAGTGTAATACTAATTTACCACGTATTTTACGTTTGCTTAACTGTTAACGCTCGCAGTTTGCGCTAGTTAAAAGTATACAAGTGAGGTTAGAATCCACTGTCAGTATCACATTTCCTAATAAAACGCATAAAAACTGCTACCTTCAACGTATCGAGTCTAAATGACACTAATAAACGTGAATACTGTGTATTGTAAACTAATTATTGTAAACTTATTAACCCTCGTATTTATAATGCAAACTTTTACGTACAAGCGAAAAATGACCTAATAAAACGTAAAGAAACAGCTATATTCAATGTATCGAGTCTGAATGACACTAATAAACGTAAAACTGAGTATTTTGCACTGACTAGTTTGATAATCCCACGTATTAACTTCACTTAAGAATGTAAACAAACGTTTGCGTACACGCGAAACTGTCCTAAACAGAAACTTCGCTTTTCCTGTTCGGATGCAAATAAAAGCTAAAACCTTCAGTTTATCAAGTCTATCTGACACTAACTCACGTGAATACTATAGAATATACAGCAAAAATAATTCCTAGCTACATTACTTATCTCGTAACATAGCAAGCGAAAAGCTCTTGCAGCCGGCGCCAGGGATGTCTATTTCCAGGTAATCTGTCTAGGTGTCCATAGAACTTCATTCGTCTCTTTCTGATGTTTTTCGATATTTCATACTTTTTCTGTTGTCTCGATGGTTTGCAACCTGTACCCATCTAGTATGTATCGTGGGCCCAGAGTTTTTCTAATAATCTTCTCTCTACTTTCTTAATTTCTTGTAAATGTACTTTTCGATTCAATGAGAGTGTGTCACTTGCATATGTGACTGTCGGGTTGATTACTGTGTTGTAGTGTCTGACTTTAGTGTCTTTTGACATGTATTTTCTGTTTTCCAAGTACGAAAGAAGTCCAGACGCTTCCTTGATTTCCTGCTATCTGTTTTTTGAGCTTTTTTTCCAAGTCCTGTTGGTTCAATAATAGCACCGAGGTTCTTAAAGTGTTTGACTCTATTGGTTTCACCATAATTTGTTTTAAGTTTCGGAATGTCTAACTTGGAACACATGAATTCAATTTTCTCAAAGGGGATTGGCAGACCAATCGTCTCTGTACATTCCTTGAGGTTATCGATTTGTTTCACTGCTATTGCTTTACTGGCGGTTCGAATCACCAAGTAATCTGCAAACATTAAGTATGGAACTTTCAATTTTCCGTGACCTCTTCCTCGTTTGATTGGCTTCTAAATGTTTTGTTTGCTTTGTTCCAGTTCCCATTCTTTCATTAGTTTGTCTGAAACTATGTTGAATAACAGTGGCGAAATCCAATCTCATTGTCTTACTCCTATTTTAAATAAGAATGATTCCGAAATTTCATCTATGAATTTATTTTTTATTTACTTTCTGACAGTGTTTAATCGATAGGTTTTCGAGTTTTGGTGTTTAGTTCACGTTCTTCTAGAATACTACATAGAGAATTGTCTGTCTACAGAATCGTATGTTTGTTTAAAATCAAAAAATGTGCAAACTATTGGTTTCGACGTCATTTCTTTAACTTTTAAAATAGTTTTAACATTGAAGATCTATTCCAGGCACGAGCCAATAGGTCGAAAGCCTGCTTGGTAATCTGAAATTGTATGTTCTGGCTGATCTTGTGCTTTTTGTAGACGACTTGCTGATAAAATTTTGTACTCGACAGGAAAAAGTGAAATGCCTCAGTAGCTGTTTACATATGACCTATCTCCTTGTGCAATCGATCAATCAGTGCACATTTTCAAGCCTCTGGAATTTTTTATGTCTGCCAAATTTCTTGGATAATTTGACTGATCTCCTTTAGGGAATTTGGGTCGAGGTTCTTGAGTAGTTCAGTTACAATTCCATCTTCTTTCGAGGACTTATTATTTTTGAGCTTTTTAATGTGACTACAAATTTCTTCTTGAGATGGCGATAGTGAAGTTCCATTCGTGTGTTCTGGTTGTAATCTGTGGAATCTCGTACCTGGTTGTGAGCATTTAGAAGTTGTTGAAAATATTTGGCTGGTTCTTGACAATTTTATTTGTTAGTTAGTGCCAATTTATAATTTTGTTTCCTGAACCATAGGTTTCGTGATGTGTATCATTTGATTTGATTTGAAAACGTTTTGTACAAGTCGTATGTTTTGGGGTTCCTAAAGTCTTCTTCAATTGAGTTCAATTGTTCATTAAGATATTTTCTTATAGTTTCTCTGTGTTATAGCTGTTCGTTTCCTGACTTCAAGAAATTTTTATTGTGTGGTTTCTGAATGGTCACAGTTATAGTACAAGAAGGCTCTTTGTCTCTCTTCTATTGCATTATCACAATTTGAATTCCACCATGGGTGCTTGAATTTTTCTTTAATGGGATCTGTTCTCTTGCTTTCTGTATAATTTTTGTTTGGAAATCCTTCCAGTTATTTGTAAGTTGTTTTTCCCATGCTTCTGTAATTTTTGATTCTTGGATTTTTTCTAATCAAATTTGGGGATTAGTCGCGTTTTGCTTCGCCATTTCCCTTTTGGCGTAAACTTAATTTTCACTCTGTTAAGGTAGCGGTCAGAATCCATATTTGACCCTATGCGGACTTCAACGCCGTGTATTTCGTTTTGGAAATCATAGGAGATTTCAACATGGTGTATCTGAACGCCACCAAGATGACAGATTGGAGATTGCCACGTTTTTGGCTTCTTAGGCTTCTTTCGAATTGACGTTGACATGATTTTTAGATTGGTTTGTTGGCAAAACTCGATGACCTTGACGCCATTCTTGTTCAAGAATTTTTGTGCAATGTAGCTGCCGACTGTGTTTTTAAATTTTGCTCTCTTTGCCAATTTGTGCGTTGAAATCACTGGGAAGAATTTTTACGTCCTCCTTCGGTTTAAAGTTTATCCCACATTTTTTTCTGTGTTCTCAGGTTCTTTTTTCTGGCCAATGTTAGTAGCTGCGTGAACATAAAAAATTGTATATGTTTTGTTGGTGTGCTTAATTCTCATGGTCGTTAGTCTCTTGTTGATTTGATTTGATTCTGTAACAGTGTCAAAGATGTTCATACCAAGTAATGCTGCTTCTTTGCATATTTTCTTGTCTGTTTTGTTTTTAAAGATACGTTATTTGTTGTAATCTGTTGTCTGCAAATTGGTGAATCCGATCTCTTGGAGTACGAGGACTTGAACTTCCGGTCTGTCGATTTCTGTAGTAAGATTCTGTAATTTGTCAGTCTGAATAAAGGCTTGGATGTTAAAAGTGCCAATATATGAGTGAGCTTTTCGTGGAATTTTACCAGAGAACTCCGATATTTTCTGTCGTACGAGCCCAAACTACCAAGAATCCGATAGCTTGATTGTCGCCACAGGGTAAGTGGATTGAGCTACTGGAGGAATTTTAATATTACTTGCTCGAATCATTCTGCTTGTAATTAGGTTCCAGCTAATTCTGGTTGAATAGAGCCAAGGATTGTTAGTTCCTGGAGCTCAGTTATCGACCGCACCTCACATGGTTAATACACTCCTGGAAATGGAAAAAAGAACACATTGACACCGGTGTGTCAGACCCACCATACTTGCTCCGGACACTGCGAGAGGGCTGTACAAGCAATGATCACACGCACGGCACAGCGGACACACCAGGAACCGCGGTGTTGGCCGTCGAATGGCGCTAGCTGCGCAGCATTTGTGCACCACCGCCGTCAGTGTCAGCCAGTTTGCCGTGGCATACGGAGCTCCATCGCAGTCTTTAACACTGGTAGCATGCCGCGACAGCGTGGACGTGAACCGTATGTGCAGTTGACGGACTTTGAGCGAGGGCGTATAGTGGGCATGCGGGAGGCCGGGTGGACGTACCGCCGAATTGCTCAACACGTGGGGCGTGAGGTCTCCACAGTACATCGATGTTGTCGCCAGTGGTCGGCGGAAGGTTCACGTGCCCGTCGACCTGGGACCGGACCGCAGCGACGCACGGATGCACGCCAAGACCGTAGGATCCTACGCAGTGCCGTAGGGGACCGCACCGCCACTTCCCAGCAAATTAGGGACACTGTTGCTCCTGGGGTATCGGCGAGGACCATTCGCGACCGTCTCCATGAAGCTGGGCTATGGTCCCACACACCGTTAGGCCGTCTTCCGCTCACGCCCCAACATCGTGCAGCCCGCCTCCAGTGGTGTCGCGACAGGCGTGAATGGAGGGACGAATGGAGATGTGTCGTCTTCAGCGATGAGAGTCGCTTCTGCCTTGGTGCCAATGATGGTCGTATGCGTGTTTGGCGCCGTGCAGGTGAGCGCCAGAATCAGGACTGCATACGACCGAGGCACACAGGGCCAACACCCGGCATCATGGTGTGGGGAGCGATCTCCTACACTGACCGTACACCACTGGTGATCGTCGAGGGGACACTGAATAGTGCACGGTACATCCAAACCGTCATCGAACCCATCGTTCTACCATTCCTAGACCGGCAAGGGAACTTGCTGTTCCAACAGGACAATGCACGTCCGCATGTATCCCGTGCCACCCAACGTGCTCTAGAAGGTGTAAGTCAACTACCCTGGCCAGCAAGATCTCCGGATCTGTCCCCCATTGAGCATGTTTGGGACTGGGTGAAGCGTCGTCTCACGCGGTCTGCACGTCCAGCACGAAGGCTGGTCCAACTGAGGCGCCAGGTGGAAATGGCATGGCAAGCCGTTCCACAGGACTACATCCAGCATCTCTACGATCGTCTCCATGGGAGAATAGCAGCCTGCATTGCTGCGAAAGGTGGATATACACTGTACTAGTGCCGACATTGTGCATGCTCTGTTGCCTGTGTCTATGTGCCTGTGGTTCTGTCAGTGTGATCATGTGATGTATCTGACCCCAGGAATGTGTCAATAAAGTTTCCCCTTCCTGGGACAATGAATTCACGGTGTTCTTATTTCAATTTCCAGGAGTGTAGATGCTGGCCAGAGTTACGGTGGGTACCTCACAGACGTGCCTGGACTTTCAAATATGATTTATATTCTTTATAAAGCTTGCCTCTTCTGCCAGTTCCACCGTTCCGGTGATTTGCAGCTCTGCTTCTTTATTGTTACTATTACTATTTAATTTGCATCTTCTTCCGTTTCGAAACTGGTAGGAGTACGAGGGTAAGTGAATTAATAAAGGAGTAATAATAAAGTAGGCAAATAAATTTCTCAAACTACTTGGCTTAGTAAGACATTAAAATTTTGAGCCTGGTTCTACGAACACAGCTCACAGAGAAATTGCTGCAAAGACGAACACTGAACTGTTGTTAGCGTGTAAGGGAGAAAAACTAATTTTTGTTGTAGTTGTTAGTATACATAAAATAACGTATTCGTAATGCCGCATTATACCACAGCGTCTGGAAAATAGTTGCCAAAATTATTCCAGTATTTATAAGAAACTAATGATTAATTTGGTTCTTGGCGTATAGAAAAGGTGAATCGTTTAACCAACTGACACTCTAGAAAAAAGGTTTACTTCATTTGCCCCAAAGCCAGGAAGTAGTGGAACTCTATTTAAAATATATAACTTGAGATCGTTTTAAAAACTTATGCTGCTAATAATACGTTTTGCCTGATAAGGGTTCCTGTGGTGGACAAATATGCACCGTCATCAATGGCAACATGTGAATAAATGACGAGGGGCAACAGATTACCACGGCAGGAGCTATATCACCAAATTGCACAATTGTGTGCGAGCCATGTAATGTTTGTTGTCAACGGAAAGCTATAAACTTAATTACGAGCCTTCAGAATTTCAGTCTGCTTCAGGAAACCCAGTGATAATGGCACAACCAAGTGGATACAGTAACGATTCACAGCATAATTCATTGTCAGTTTTCAGCACTAATTTTTCAGGCAGTTATCGTATTCCTGGTATGCATCAGAAATTAATTCCCGCAGAAAAGAAAAAATTAAATTTAAACGAAAGTAGTTTTCCACCGAGCCTTCCGACAGAACGACATAGACGGACGAAGATAGGATTCGTTAGATGTTCTTGGTGCCACGAGTATATTTGCTTCTAATGTTTGTATGACAAGTACCAACCGTCTAACTGTTCGAAGGAGACTGAGGAGACGTAACATATATCGATCAGAATTAAAAATTTCATTGTTTACTAGTACAGGCCGTTTGAGAAATTCATTTTGCCCAATTTCTTATTGATTTAGTTACCTTATTACCGTCCAATGCCCACTGCTTTCGAAACCGAACAAATATGAATAAAGGAATGCGGAATGCAATGGCAGTACACTACTGTCCTCAAGTATTGCTGCTCTCCTTTGATTGCACTGATGTTCTTTTGCTTGTTACACGTCTTCATGCAGAAATGTGTATTTTTTGGTGTGTGTGTGTGTGGGGGGGGGGGGGGGGTAATATGCGACAATTCGCAATTCGCAGCAACGGTGTGGTCTCATAGTGCCAAGAAAAAGTGAATCGAGGTTTTAGACAACAAAGGCCTAAACAACACTGATATTGCGAAGACATTGAACTGTTCGAGGTCGTCTCTGAGTCGACATCTGCAGAAAGTGATGGCCAAAGGAAATATGGAAAATATGCCACGAAACGAGCGCCCACGCATTTCTTCGCCCCGGAAGGACTGATTACTTCGTCGACTAACACGGAAAACAGTAGTTCTACCTCAGTAGAACTAGCAAACGCATGGAAAGAGGCAATAGGTGATGATTCCAGCTCATCTGTTTTGAGGAATGACTCTGGGACTTGGAAAGAAGGCTAGAGTTACTAAGAAGAAGCCATTTTCAAACCCTGCAATGAGGGAAAACAGACTGGCATGGGCCAGACTGTACGTCAACTGGGCAAAAGAGCAGTGGAGAATTGTGATCTTTTCAGATAAAAGCCGATTTTCCATGACAAATGACACACCACTGCAACGAAAGTGTAGATACTGACTGCCTTGTGCGAACAGTGAAACACGCGTCATCGGTAATGGTGTGGAGAGCAACAACATACCAAGGTGTGGAGGGGTGTACTTTGTTCAGGAAACAGTGAACCGTGACTAGTGCGAAGTTGTGATTCGGTGCCATCTGTGTTAATTGCACGTGATGCTTTCCTGGATGCGGAGTGGGTTATTCAACAGTATCTGAATCCATGCCACAAATCAAATTATGTGAATTTTATTTTATTTTTGAAGGAGCGTTTTCAAACCTTTTGCTGTCACATATTGTCAAAATCTATAATTTCAGATTCGTTCCCTCATGACTGAATTAGGTATGAGAGAACTTCCGTTTCTGGGACGTTCTCCAGACCTTAATACAACTGAGAATCTGTGGCAACTGGTTGGGGAAGGACTTCAGAAGCAAAAGTCTGCAAACAAAACTGGAGCTGGTCTAGGTGACTCTGAATTTGTGGAGCACCGTATAATTGGCAACAGTAGCATTAGAAAATTTATCAAATGCATGCCTGACAGAGAGAAGGTTGTTGTATGGGCCATGGGGGTCCAACAAAATAACAAGACCATTTGAACTATGGAAACTGAATAATGCATTTGTGATACACAACATTTTACACTATGACCAAATTAGATCGAAATTTCATCAAAATATTTAATGTTTAACTGAAGTACCATCAGTGACATGGAATGTCATTGTAGAGATATGTACGTGCTGTTGACAGGTTTTCTTGAATTAAAGTTTTAGAAATGATCTTATCCTTCATTATAATGTTTTTTCTCACTTGCGGACTATCCTTCTTTAATAAATATTTGAGCTTTATTTAGAAGTTCTGACCAAAATTTTATCGTGACGTGCAATACTTTAGAACAATAAAGCAAAGCGAAGGTTCTCGACTCCGCCTGTCTTGTCGCTACCCCAGCCGCCCTTTTATTGGACTGCGTTTACCTTATGCCTACGTGAACGACAGTCGAAAAAGTTTCTTTCATCGATGTCTAGGAAAATATGCGCTAGCAGACCAACGAAAAATTCTCAGTTTTCAATTATCTATCGATTCAGTCAATTCTGAGTCGACTGGGAGTAGTGAATTTTAGGCGTAGCTTCCTCGAAATCGGGGGCTGTTGACCTAAACTATCTTAGTCTTTCATGAACCTACCAAATATGAGCCGAATCGGTTGGCCTTGTCTGAGGCCTTCCCTTTGTGAGTGGTGGTCTGTTTTACCTAGCTGTTCTTTGGTTTCGAACATGCACTGGAAGCAGTCAGCTGCATTACATACCTTTGAACACGCGCACGGAATAACAGAAAGTTAACCAGCCACATTAGCCTAATCACAGGAAAGGTTGATGTTCTATACATACATTTGAAGAGACGTCTGGTAGTGTAAGCTACCAAATATGGACATAATTTACAAAATCGTCGCTCCACCGTTAAACTGAGTGCTATACGTCGGTCTGGGACCCTTACCAGATAGGACTGATAGAGGAAATTCCACCCACAACATTTCAGAGTTTCTTCGGTGAAATCTTCTATTTTGCTATCAATGATTCATTAGTCTCAGAAAGCTCCTTACACAGTAATAATGTAGTTACGAATTACTTGGTTTGTTACCGCAGTTGCCTCTGTTATTGTGGAAATATTTTCTCGACAGTGAAGAAGCCTTTATTATGCAATCAAAAATGAATACAACGTAAAACACGGATTAGACACCTATTACGGAAACAAAAGTACTAAAGGAGGAGGAGCTTAATGCCTGACGTCCCGTCGACAAAGAGATCGTTAGAGACGGAGCACAAGCTCGAATTGTGGAAGGATGGGGAAGGAAATTGTCCGTGCCCTTTCAATGGAACCATCCCAGCATTTGATGAAGTGATTTAGGGAAAGCACGGAAAACCTAAATGAGGATAGTTGGACGCAGGTTTGAACCGTCGTCCTCTTGAATGCATGCAGAAGTACCGTTATGTGCTTGCCGTCGCTCAACATAGGGTCATCTGCTGTTCTTTTGTTGCATTCAGAGCATCAATACAGGAGGTGAATTTCGAACAATTCTTCATTAGTGTACCTATCAATAGTGCTGCATATCATTGTTAACAATTTATTAATTTTCTTTCGTAACAGCAGTGCCTTTAACGTGAGACCACCGATGCTGCTGCAAGACAGAGACATGTGATGGTACACTGAGGTACTTTTACGAATGTAGTGCATAGTGGCAGTCACTTAAGGCATTTAGAATAGGGGTGGAGACAGTGCTACTGAGTTTAGGAGATTGTGGCATGTGGATTTTTTATAGTGATCATGTTGAGGAGATCGTTGACAGTTCAAATAAGTATACCTAAAGTTTTTGTAAGACCTGAGGCATAATGTACTTCTCATTTTAAATTTATTAAATTTCAGGCCCATTTTTGCTTGTTATTATGGCTGTATTTTCTATTAGGCACTATGACTTCATGGAAGTTTTGAGATGTGCGATTGTCTCTAGGCAAAATGCGAAACTGTCAAACAACTACCTTAACCCTTTAAAGCCAGCGTAACAATGAAATTTATGTCAATATGTACTCTTTAGGAATACTAATCACTAAAACTGCCTACATTCTTATGAATTTCTAAATCCTATATCAGTTGTGGGAGTAATAAATATTCATAATAATGAATCAGCAGTACAAGGAAATACACGATAGTTTCACTGGTTAAGTCTGAAATAATCTGCGGGAAAATCTCACTACCAAATTTTGTTACTAAACATATTCCGTTTAGGGGGGGCTACATTTGCAAAAGACAGCAGTTCACAACCAATTTTAGACCACGTATAGAAATACACATTTGCAGCCACTTCAGCAGCATAGTCAGTTTAACTATTTTCATAAAATTCCTCTTCAAGAATATGCAAGGAGTCTACACTAGTTGCTGAACCTGTATTAGACGTTTCTCCCTAGGTTCAGTTGACACTGTTTTACCCCGAATACCTTCAGTTACTGTAGTAGTGTTTGAAACGGTGGAAATAATAGCTACATCATCTACATCAGGATCTCCTCCAAATTCTGACTCATCTGCTTGCTCTTATGTAACCTCTTCGCCGTAGTTCGTTACAGGACCTGTCAGAATTTCATCTCCCATGAGACTATGTTATCGGCAATACATCATTGTTAAAGATACAGAAGATATATTCACGGATGCCAGTATGTTCCCTCCAATCACAGCAACCAGCAAAAGTCGGTACATATTACATTCAGGCGTAAGCATAAACTGTTTTCACCATGTTGCATATTTTCAGTGACCATCCTATATGTCCTACATGTTCACCGTCAGCGGATAGAACTCATATTTTCTCACTATCATTGTCGAAATAATTTATGAGACAATATTACCTCAATTGTTCATTCTTCGCTAGAAGCAATATTTTACAGCATATGATCAGTAATACTGAGTGTAACTAGGAAATGAATACTAGACAATTAATTAGATTCCGAAGAAAACAAGCTGTAACCATGCATACAGACATCTCTCTTTTAACGTTACGATGTTGGAAACGTTACAATGAATTACACGTGCCCTTCGCTTACATCAGGATACGTCAGAAGAGTAAACCCACAGGCGACAAATGGTAGATTAGCACAAAAGCAGCTCTGAAGGTGAGTGCCTCAAAGACCATCCGCATATATATATATATATATATATATATATATATATACCTTTAACACACTTGTTTGCTGGTATCTCAAGCCCGCCATCGTGGAAACGTAAAAATGGTATTCATGATTATGAAGCAAACTATTTGGACAATACTAATCCCAACGAAATCGATTATTCGTAGTAAATAAATTAATTAACAGCATTTACGCATAGTGGCATTCATGTTAACACTGACACTTAGAGAGTTACAAAGATTGATTGTTTACTTTTGCCGATTCCGTCTTGTACTGGTTGCTTAATTTTGGGAAAAATATTAAAACTACACTTCATATCATGTTTTTGTTACTCAAAACCCTCCCAGGACAATATCGCGAGACAGAACCTATCCACAATTAATGGATGCATGAAGAGTCATCACACTGTGGATATTACTACTGTCAACAGGTTGTATTATGTGAATACTTTATCGCGGTACTTCTGCACGGCGATATTTTGATCTGTAGTTACCTAAAATATCGCTTAAGATCGAGTCCACGATTACGACACTACCACTTTCGGAAATAACTGAACTACAGCCATTATCAAATGATTTGTGTACTTCGCTTTGCTTTGGAATGTTCGTTGCTTCCCTCGCGAATATTGAAATTGGAGACATTCAATCCCACAGGGAAACTTACGAACCACAGTCCTTCCTCAGAATCATTCGCGACTGCAACAGAAAAGGGAGCAGCGCTACATAAAGTACCATCCTGCCGCACATAAAAGGTAGTTTGCAGAGTATAAATGTGCAGGATGGTTGTAATCAAACTTTTGCCACTTGAGCTAGTGTAGGTTGATACCTACACTCCTGGAAATGGAAAAAAGAACACATTGACACCGGTGTGTCAGACCCACCATACTTGCTCCGGACACTGCGAGAGGGCTGTACAAGCAATGATCACACGCATGGCACAGCGGACACACCAGGAACCGCGGTGTTGGCCGTCGAATGGCGCTAGCTGCGCAGCATTTGTGCACCGCCCCCGTCAGTGTCAGCCAGTTTGCCGTGGCATACGGAGCTCCATCGCAGTCTTTAACACTGGTAGCATGCCGCGACAGCGTGGACGTGAACCGTATGTGCAGTTGACGGACTTTGAGCGAGGGCGTATAGTGGGCATGCGGGAGGCTGGGTGGACGTACCGCCGAATTGCTCAACACGTGGGGCGTGAGGTCTCCACAGTACATAGATGTTGTCGCCAGTGGTCGGCGGAAGGTGCAGGTGCCCGTCGACCTGGGACCGGACCGCAGCGACGCACGGATGCACGCCAAGACCGTAGGATCCTACGCAGTGATCCTACGCAGTGCCGTAGGGGACCGCACCGCCACTTCCCAGAAAATTAGGGACACTGTTGCTCCTGGGGTATCGGCGAGGACCATTCGCAACCGTCTCCATGAAGCTGGGCTACGATCCCGCACACCGTTAGGCCATCTTCCGCTCACGCCCCAACATCGTGCAGCCCGCCTCCAGTGGTGTCGCGACAGGCGTGAATGGAGGGACGAATGGAGACGTGTCGTCTTCAGCGATGAGAGTCGCTTCTGCCTTGGTGCCAATGATGGTCGTATGCGAGTTTGGCGCCGTGCAGGTGAGCGCCACAATCAGGACTGCATACGACGGAGGCACACAGGGCCAACACCCGGCATCATGGTGTGGGGAGCGATCTCCTACACTGGCCGTACACCACTGGTGATCGTCGAGGGGACACTGAATAGTGCACGGTACATCCAAACCGTCATAGAACCCATCGTTCTACCATTCCTAGACCGGCAAGGGAACTTGCTGTTCCAACAGGACAATGCACGTCCGCATGTATCCCGTGCCACCCAACGTGCTCTAGAAGGTGTAAGTCAACTACCCTGGCCAGCAAGATCTCCGGATCTGTCCCCCATTGAGCATGTTTGGGACTGGATGAAGCGTCGTCTCACGCGGTCTGCACGTCCAGCACGAAGGCTGGTCCAACTGAGGCGCCAGGTGGAAATGGCATGGCAAGCCGTTCCACAGGACTACATCCAGCATCTCTACGATCGTCTCCATGGGAGAATAGCAGCCTGCATTGCTGCGAAAGGTGGATATACACTGTACTAGTGCCGACATTGTGCATGCTCTGTTGCCTGTGTCTATGTGCCTGTGGTTCTGTCAGTGGGATCATGTGACCCCAGGAATGTGTCAATAAAGTTTCCCCTTCCTGGGACAATGAATTCACGGTGTTCTTATTTCAATTTCCAGGAGGGTATTTACCGTGTGGGCACCAAACGTTATAGGAATGATGTTCAGTATGTGCGCTGTAGGACTAGTTTAGTAATGTGTTATACGTAACTTGCCGTTAGGCGACGGTAGTGGTACGGCAACGTAGAGTTGCAACCCAAGCATCAGAACACTTTGCAGCTGCAGAAAGTCAACTTGGGTCTGGACGAAATGAACAGGGCTTTACGCGTAAAGCTGTTTTATCAAGCAATAGTGCTCCTTCCAGAATGACATTTTCACCCTGCAGCGGAGTGTGCGTCGATATGAAACTTCCTGGCAGATTACAACTGTGTGCCGGACCGAGACTCGGATCTCCGGACCTTTGCCTTTGGCTGGCAAGTGCTCTACCATATGAGCTATACAAGTACGACTCACGTTCCGTACCCACAGATTTCCGGGACGTGAATCGTGCTTGGGTAGCTCAGACGGTAGAGCACTTGCCCCCGAAAGGCAAAGGTCCCGAGTGCTGAATTTACGATCTATCTCTATGCTGATGGGTGTTACAGGGCATTCTTGCAGTCTAAGTGTAAAATTAGAGACTGAAAGACACTGTCATTGACCAACCTGCCATTCAGCACTGTTACCGGTGCAATCTCCAATCGATCAGAAGTAGGCCCCTACATTCCAAGTCTCGTGAATGAATGGAGCTTGCTGAATCCTCACTTACCCAAGTGCACAAGATTTGTCAAGCTGCGCCCACGTCGAGGAGGTTAGCACTCCTTATCGATGTATAGTAACAGATCCGGAAGTGTTGTGATGTAACAGCTGACGTTTAAAAAGACCAAGAAATGGATGATTTTTATGCATGATGGAGCTCCAGGCAGATAGAGTTCAAGGCATTTTTACGTAAATCAACTAAGCTATCAATTCTAAAGTATTATTTCAGAGTCTAGGGTCTGTACCTGGAAGGTACAAGTAAGAGAGAACATAAAAACATTCACTCCTAAGGCTAGAACGTTCCGCACTTAAAAAGGGCTATAAAATTAGGTCGCTTGCGTTCCCGACCTTTCAGTCATGTGGAATGTAGTGCTGTTATATTTCAATGTAAGAATAAATTTCAAGCGCGTGACATACATCCTTTTTCCCGGTTTCTATACGATAAACTATTTTATCCAATCGTAAAACGAGAAAACTACTTTCTTAAAACATTGGCTCTGTATGATATAAGCACAATATAGCTTTCCGGAGATTTATAGCATCCACTGTTCACATCCAATTACGCTTCACAAATTATACTATGCCTGCAGCAGCCCTATAATGGCTAGTAATGCGGAATACCTCTTACAAGTAAACAGATAAACGCATACCAGCAGCGTCCGACATGTGAAAATTACAAGTGATTCCGCCACTAACTCTGTAAACATCACACCTGTGATGTAAATGTATATATAGGGACTGCAGTGCCTCACAAGCACTTATCGCAAAATTAATTATGTAGCTGAAGTCTTGATTTTACAGTCAAGATGCGTCAGCGGGATGGCGTACTTTGCATTAATCATAGCTCGTTTAGAGGAATGTGTCACGTTTCATCACACATGAGATGGAAGTCGTCTGATGACCGACAGGTTTACCGTTAACGATCGCAAGTAGACAGTGCATTAAATCACATACAGAACACGTGGCTGTATACGAGCAGAATGCGGGCTATGTCCCGCGACTGATGCATCCAGACAGAACAGTTCAGCCACGCATCATGCCGGCAGATGGCAAACGACGCCCCTCTTGGTGTAAGGAGCGTAAACAGTGGAAAAACGTTATGTGGAGTGACGAAAAACGGCACACAATGTTGCAATCCGATGGAGGGCGTGGGTGTGACAAATGCCCGGTGAACGTCATCTGGCAGCATGTGTAGTGCCAATAGCAAAATTCGGAGGCAGTGGTGTTGTGGTCGTGTTTTTCATGGGTAAGGCCTGCAACCCCTGTTGTTTCGCTTGGCAATATCACAGAACCGGCCCACATTGAAGTTTTAAGCATCTTCGTGCTTCCCACTGTTGAAGAAAAATTCGGGGACGGCGATTTAATCACTCAACACGATCGAGCACCTGATCAAAAAGCACGAACTTTGGCGGAGTGTTTATAGACAATTACATTCCAGTAGTGCACTGGCCTACACAGAGACCTGACCTGAATCCTATAGAGCACCTTTGGGACGTTTTGGAACGCCGACTTCGTGCAGCCTTGCCGACCGACATCGATACCTCTTCTCAGTGCAGCACTCCGTGAAGAATGGGCTGCCATTCCGCAAGAAACCTTCCGGAACCTGATTGAACGTGTCTGCGAGAGTGGAAACTGTCATCGAGGCTAAGGCTGAGCCAACAACGTATTGAATTCCAGCATTAGCGATGGAGCGCGCCACGAACTTGTAAATCATATTCAGCCAAGTGTCCGGCTGTGTTTTGGAGGTAAGTTCGACTCGATGCCAGTTTGGGCTATAGCCACTGAAAAAGGAATTAAAAAAGGTTCAGTTCTTACCGTGACATCAGAGTCATTAGAGACAGAGCACAAGCTCAGATTTTGTCAAAGATGGGGAAGGAAAACGGTCTTGCCCTTTCAAAAGAGTCAGCCCGGCATTTGCCGGAAGCGATTTTAGTGAAATCAAGGAGAACCTAAATGTGGATGGCCGGAACGGGTTTTAACCGTCGTCCTGCTGAATGTGAAGCCGATGTGCCGACCACTGCGCCGGAGCCAGTGGAGCTCTCAGAGGAACCAGAGAAATGTAATAAACTTCTCCTCGTTTTCAATTCCATGTCTGATACAAAATTAATCGTGTATTCTTCCCACAGTATTGTATAAGTACAATAAGTCAATTTCGTGGTTTGGCATCCTTCCCGCTGTATAAATTTTGAAGCGAACGCAATGTACAGAAAAGCAGCGACGATTGACTGTTAAGAGCGAGTGAGTGGCAGCACGTGTAGCAGTAACAGGCTGTGTAATTACGAACGTCAGCTACTGTTGCTATGGGAGCAGGAGGCGGCGTCTGAACGAGCAGGGGCACGGAGCACGCTGGATGGGCCTCTCCGCCCCCCCTCTCCCCCGCCCACCCCGCCACTTTACGGTTATGGCAGTTTTACGGCCCGCGATGAGGGACGGAATCAGCGCCGTTAATGAAACAGCGCTACTTCCGACTGGCCGCGTGGGCGGCGTGCTGGCGCCGGCGACTGCCGCTCAGCACCAGCGGACAAAACACCACCACCACGTCCCGCCTCTCCAGGCTACTGCACAGTGAACCTTGTATGGCACACGCAAACTAACGTTCGCCAGTGAATGATGACACACATGTTCATTAATCGCGCATTGGTTACCTGCGTCTTGTTAGTGAGCCCACACTTTAACATGCTTCGGATAGGCAACGGCTTTGCCGCAGTGGATACACCGGTTCCCGTGAGAAGTTAAGCGCTGCCGGGCGTGGTCGGCACTTGGATGGGTGACCATCCAGGCCGCCATGCGCTGTTGCCATTTTTCGGGGTGCACTCAGCCTCGTGATGGCAATTGAGGAGCTACTCGACCGAATAGTAGATGCTTCGGTCAAGAATACCGTCTTACGATCAGGATAGCGCTGTGCTGACCCCAAGTCCCTCCTATCCGCATCCTCCACCGTGGATGACACGGCGGTCGGATGGTCCTGGTAGGCCACCCGTGGCCTGAAGACGGAGTGCTTTACGATGTTCGGATACCTACGGAGCCACGTGCCATTGGTGCCTTGTCTTATATACGCACGAGTGGTACTTTCTGTCACTCATGCGGCAGACCAGAAGATCACGTGAATGGAACGTTAAAACTGGTTGCCTAATAAAACATTATCAAAATAACGATTGTTAGTACACTATTATTATTCGAGTATATCATCGAGCAGCTGTTGTCCGATGATCCTGAGCTCACATTTATACAGCGTAATCAGTGGGTGGAAGGAAAAATCTACAAATGTTATAAAAATGCCTGTATGTATGTATGTATGTTCCACATTTCCTAACCAACTGCATTAATTCCAACCAGAGGTGGTACACATATCACCTACTGTCTGGAAGAAATCGCAGATGGGTTAAGAACCACCTATCTATCAAAGGAGTTGGGGGCGAAAAAGAAGTGTAGCACATGACTTATGAATGCACAGACTGTAATGATTCAGTATTTGAAAATGAATTACTGGTTTGCAGCAAACGTCACACGTAATTTCAATGCCATACGAAATTATTTCAATGTGACAACCCCAACAAAATTGTGAAAAGATTAAAGTTTACCAGTTATTACATTCTCGCTGTTCGTGCAGTGATACTGCCACATCAGGTATGAAGTTTTGATTTTATTACTTATTTACTACTAATTATATTCATGACACATATTGCAGACTGTATTCGGACACACCGCTGAATGTACCTGTAGAATTCCATCACTGTACGATACGCAGTTAAGAAGATATGGCCCTATAAACACTAAGATACGTGAAAAAGTGCCGCATCATGCATGATGTTTCCATTTATAATTTATTTACTACTAACTCTGTTCATAATACATTTCACGGTATGTATGTATTCTGTTCCGGGGTAACGTCAAGCGCCGGCATGGTGGTCAAGAACGTTAAAGCAGAAAGGGCTGTGAGACGACGTCAGCCAATGGCACACTGACCTCTCTCTCTCTAGGAGACAGCGCGACAGTAGCGACATCTAAACGAATAGGACATAAGCGCCGCGCCGCCTGGCCACGGCCCAGCTGAAGACGTGCCGTCCTACGAACGCTACAGCAGTGACTTAGGAACTGTATTGTTTCCCTTGTATTACGAACTGCGTGTACTGGTGGGCCTTCTTATTTGTCTGTCGCCGTTTGCTTGCGACACTTCTATATTTCACAAGGTCAAGTATTGTAATATTTTCCTGTTGTACTATACTTCATTAATACGATTTGCTTAAATTGTTGTCTAGCGATCCGATAAAAAGGTTGTAACGTCCCACCGGTTAGTGAGTGGTTAAAAATGGTTTAAATAACCGTGAATATCTTGCCTTCGGTGTCCCTCGACGACTGCATACATGAGCTACATACGCTTGTTCAATAAATACAGGATACCAAAATAGATTTCATTACAATGATGTAGGCCACAAGTGAAGTAAAGTAAGTACATAGATTTATTCACCTCAAAACTGTATCTTACGAGCTCATGATCAATCTTCGGTGTAATAAGCCTCGTTGTTACTACTACAGCTAACCGATGGTAGCACATACTACACTGGCGATATTAAATACTCCACATGCTGTAATTTGGTAGAAATGCTGTGTGGGGTCGATTGCATTGTTCAACACTAATACTCAACAATGTACGAATGTAAATTCACATATCATTTTGCCTTTTGCGATATTAAATCAAACTGTTTAACACTCCGAAATAATCCCACACTGCACTGTTCTAATATGTTGCTTTAGACAATGACCAAAACACGAATTGCTCTGTTGTAAATTCAAACCAGAATCCTGCACCAAGAACTTATCTCACCAAGAACTTATCTCACCAAGAACTTACCTGTTCTCAAGTGTGTTCAACACTCATCTGCCCTAACAATACTCGAGGCCAAGTATTTACACTCTTCCTACAATTTACTACTGGTTATAATAATTCAAAACATAATATAATATGAAATAGTTTAACAACATTATTAGACACTGTATAATATTCCCTACTTTGCTAGAACATGTTTAAGACTTTTCTAAACACATATAAATCACATTAATATTGAAATTACAGAAATGAGCATTCTAACAATGCTAAACGATAAATACCTATTTTTTTTTTTAAATTATGCTCGGGATTTAATTCCTACCATTTACAGATGATGAGAACTAAATATATTATTCTTTCCTCCAAACATTTCCATATACTAATTTCCTGAATCTGACTTCGATTGTTTATGATACAAAGGGTGTTGTAACTACTATTGTTTGCTAGTGCTATTATTCTTCTAAAAGACTTTCTCCTATTATCGAAAAGTAATTGAATTTAATTGTAGATGGAAATATAAGAGTACTGATCTAATAATACATAATGCAGGGGTGGTAACCTTAATCTTGGAATGTTACAAGGTTTCCTGGGTATCATATATTAGAAGAGCTTGCAGGACATAACATATAGCACTGCAACTACCTGCAAGAAAATGTAATTGCAAAGCACATAGTTCAAGAGATATGAAATTATAAATATTGACCTACGTGAAAATGAACCTGCAGAGTGAAATTCAGTTGCGATGCAGGTCAGACATGTGTACAAATACGTGATACATATGCTAAATACAAGTGAAACATATCTGATATGTGCATATTCGGACAAAACCACAAGTATACAACTCATCCGAAACCCAAGGAACAATTTGAACGAAATTTTGTTCACATGGTAGTTACGATTTGGAGAAAAGGATTCCAGGGATATGTAACACCACCTTCCTATTGGGGGTAAGCGTGATAATGCAGAGAGAAAAGAGGGGAGACGGCGATGGACAGAGGAAGGGGCAGGAGGAAATTGATAGAGATAGCAAAGTGGAGAAAAGTAAACAGGAGAAGAGGAGAAGGACATCGACAATGAGAGATGGAGGAAGATTCGATGGTCAGAGAGAGGGAGAGTAACTGACGGAATTAGAGGATGGGAGTAGATGGACAGTGGGGGAAGAAGCAATTGTAGAGTAGAGGGGAGAGGGAGTAACAGACTAACACAGAGAGGGGAAGGGAGCAGATGTGGGGAAAGAGAGGGGAGTGACGAGGTATAGGAAAATTGAATAAATATATACCCAGGCAACATTGGGTATTCAGTTGTTATTTCTTTATTCATTCACAAAAACCCTTTCGGGTCTGCAGTAATCAACTTGGGTTTTGATTCTTTGTGTTTAACTTCTGTCGCTCCCAGACATCTTTCATCTTTCGAGCTCGTCTTTCCTTTTCCTTCTGGGTCCACTTTCTTCCTTTGCAGGCCTCTTTCTGTCAGGATATCCTGCCGCTTATGTTGCTTCTCTAAATGATATTCTGTTATCTGTTATACATATTGTATTTCCTGTGTTTTCCACATATTTGTCAATTTCGTTAAACCATGAAGGTTTGGATTTGTGACTGTTTAGTAAGTTGCTTGGTTAGTTTGTTATTATGCATTCAGTATATTTTGCTATAAAAGAGTAGTCTTCTTTTCCTCATCACATTAGGGTCAGCTTTTCTATTTTCAAACAGAACTCTCTGTCTGATCTTAATTTGTGTTCAACATTACTATTATTTCTAGGTCGATGTATTTTCCTTTCAATTCTTCTTTCAACTTCTTCCGGTTTTTCAATAACCCCAAATCTTGTTTAAGTATTTCTGCAGTATACAGTGTTTCAAGACTTACCAGTGTTTGATGGTGTCTTCGTTTTGTGTCCCAGGACTAAAATTTCTTTTGTTGTATATACTTTTTTGTGATCCGAAGTGCCCTTTCCATTTTATACACTCTGGTTTCTATGGCTATCCTTTCTTTTCTGTTGCTTGTTATCTATTCTTCTAAACAATTAAATTCATTTGTTTTAGATACTATATTTTTATCACTTTTATCATTTGCAGAGGTATCATTGCTATTTATCACGAAAAGTGTTTTTTAAAAGATAATTTTAGTTTTATTTTGCCTGCTTGTTTTGGTTGTTCTGTAATTTGTTCTTCGGCGCTGTCCAATGAGTCAGTAACTAATGCCATGTCATCTGCAAAAGCTAGAAAATCTATGCTTATTTTAGCTGTTTTTTTTTTCTTAGTTAAACTCCCTTAGAATTGCGGCCTTCTCTAATAAGCAGTTTAAAACTATGGGTGATACCACCTCCCTGTCTTTCACTTAGTTTAAAAGGTGTTAATAGCTCTACCATAAATTTTACTTTTGATGTTCTGCTTGTTAAAGTTCCATTAATTATTTCTGTTGCTTTGATGGTGAGTCCAATTTCCTTTAAAAGATTGATTTGGGCACTTCTATCAAGTGCGTAATATGCCTTATAACAATCTGAAGAAGTTATTGTATATTTCAAGTATCTGATTTTCATCATTTCTGTATTGTTCATTAGATTTAGTATTTGCTCTACACAAGACCTTCCCTTCCTAAATCCTGCTGGATACTCACGTAGACGTCGGTTGAATATCCTTCAGCTCTCTTTGAAAGTCCCATTGACAAGATCTTATATATCACTGCTAAGATGGAGAGCCTTCTATAATTGTCAGGATCACTTTCCTTTCCTTTTTTATTTAGTGGATGTATTAAAGCAGATGTACATTCTGGTGGTAAGCCATTTGCTGTCGAAATTTCATTAACGTTTTAGAACCTCTGAAAATTTAGGGTGATATTCACGGAATTAGCAGTGACAAATCTGTATTTATCAATGGCCTCCAGTTGACTTCAGAAGCCACCTGGCATCCAGCCTTTCGGTGCAATGCAAATTTTTCTGAGTAACCCTGGTTCAGTATTCATTGACTGACCAAAATGGATTGTCTAAAGAAGAGGCCAAGCCGAGATACCCTTTTATCAGTTTCTTTACTCTAGGAATGATAAACTTTTTATCACTCATCGCACTCATCTTCCCTCTATCTGACAAAATTTACTTTTAATTTAGTAGATGCCCTAAGTGTCTGATCCATCAACGCCCAAAATGAGAGTTTTGCAGTTCTTCTCTAACTGATAACTACAAAAAGGCCTTTAATAGTCTTTCTTATTAAGATACATGTTATTCCCACGTAATTTCCACAGTCAGAAAATGACTGACAAATCGGGTTAAATGGCTCCTACGTCCAAGGCTTGTACAAAATCCAAGACAGCTGGGAACTCCCCTGAATTTACATTGAGTCCAAATGGGAGTACAGTAAACTGATAGGCCCTCCCGTCATAAAGATACAATGTATATTTCCGTGACTCAGCTACTAATAGAACCTACCTATAATAAAAGCATAGATCTGTAGTTTACTCATGAGGTACTTTACATTGAGAATTTCTGTATCAGTTCACCTATATTTTCTGGATGTGTTCTTACAGGCATAACTATCTGATTAATTCCTTGAACATTGGGGAATAACCTTACTTTCCCCCCTGATTTGGGAACGATCTGAAGTGGGCTGCAGTACTGACTGTTGGAAAGTTCCATCATTTTCTTGTCTGGTATTCTCTTTATCGCCTTTTCTACTGCTTTCTTCTGCAGACATGGAATAGGTCAGAGACTATTGCAGTATATCTTATGGGGAGCGATATTTAGACAAAACTAACCTTTTCTCACTCTAGGCTTCTCGTAAAACACAGAAAAATATTTATTTATTAGATGAGACAGCTATTTTCTTTGACTTTTAGACATATTATACGGTCCCTATAATTTTGTCTGGACGTGGGGTTTCACTCCCAAATCATTTGTACATTCATTCCGGATCACTATTCATTTCTCTTTGACATTTATCATGCAATTTATACTGAATGCTTGGAAATATTTACCATGGCTACCTTCTTTCAGTAGTAAATCATTTTCAATCGAAGCATACCCTACCAAGAACGTGACATTGCCCAAGGAGACGTCTATATTTGTTTACTTTTCAGTTATAACCTCAAGGCCTATTACAAAATGTGGCTATTAACCTTTGTACTATTAGAAATGTGTAATTAATGGCTACCTTTTCCCTTTCTAGCATCTCAGTGCAGCTATAATGTTACGTTCTTATATAATCTGCAAAGAGCTCAAGGGATTCTGCAGTTGCGCACGCAATATAGGTATCATTGTCCTCTCTGAGCTTTTTGGAAAAAATTGCGGGAAATGACACTAAATGCTTCACTAGTGTCCAGAATAACAGTCACATAAATGTTTTCTATTTTTCTCCTGATTGCCAGTTGTGGTATTGAAGTGTAATTTTTATTACATGTATCTAAATCAGAGCAGACTTCTTTCATCATATCTGTGTCATCATTAAATTTCAGTAATTGAATAGTATTACCAGAGTCTCTACCCCTTCCCATGACTGACATTTACACTGCTAGATATGGTAATGTCTACGTTAAATGTCTCTGTTCTTTTGTATAATGGTTTTCATCCGACAGTCACTGCAACAACAGGTTCTGTAGTTACAGCAGGTTGATATTTCAATTTTGATTGGTCAGATGGGGTAGATGGCTGTATTGCCACTACCTACATTTATTTGCTAGTTGTGGCATAGCATTACATTACCACTGGCAATTCAGATTGTTCGCATATAACTTGTGTTAAGTTATGTATCCTTTCTGTTGTTACAGTTCTATGTGAAATTGTTTCCCTTGCTATTCCCTTCCTTCCTATTCTGACATGCCGGCCGGCGTGGCCGAGCGGTTCCAGGTACTACAGTTTGGAACAGCGCTACCGTTACAGTCACAGGTTCGAATCCCGCCTCGGGCACAGATGTGTGTGATGTCCTAGGTTAGTTAGATTTAAGTAGTTCTAAGTTATAGGGGACTGATGACCTCAAAAGTTAAGTCCCATAGTGCTCAGAGTCATTTGAACCATTTGAACCTATTATGACATGTATTTCGCTGTTGGCTGGAATTATTTGGATGACTCACATATTTGTTTTTTATTAGTGATGAGCCATGAATATTAATTATTCCTAGTCCTGGAACTCGATATCATTAATATCTTTAAGTGGATTTTAAATCCTTATCGAATAAATCAATGGAATGAAGTACTGTCATGGATTCTTATACATTCGATTCAGAGGTTTGCCATAGTTTGTCCTAATCTGAACTGGCAATTTCGCATTGAGGATATAAATGGCATCAGCTAATCCCTGTAATGTGTTTTTTGAAATACTTTTTAAAGTACTGTCTGAGAAAGAAAAGGATTCGGGACTGAACACCACTTTTTGTTGTATCTTCTGCACTCCTTTCGACAAATACTTCGCAAGGAAAGCTGAACCAGCAACTATTTTTCAGTAGCTCATAAGGCTTCATCACTGCCCCTGTTAACATAGCTGATTTTCTCTGTATCTGCCCTTGGCTGTGGTAATACTCCTTGAAATCCTCGAATGAATATAACTGGGTACACTGACCTTTTGACTGCGATGTAGGCCTGAAATTGTCTATGCTTCATCTAGTTTCTCTCCATAATCATTGTTGTATAGGACGTGACTGCTACAGTTCCATTCTGTGATAGGTGTACATTTTTACTGTCATATTCCGAAGCTGGACTCGTGTTATAAAATCAATGTAGGTCAAGGTAACTCAGTCTGGCAAGCCTGTACCTCCCCATGAACATCACTTAATTCCTTCTTACCTGTCAATACTTTCTCTTTTATACATTCCAATTGTGCTTGGAAGTCATGTTTGATGCATCATCATGTATTCCTGGAACTTTAATTCATCTACTTTCTGCAGGTTGTCCATGTTCATCAACATATTCAACCATCTGCTCGTCTTTCATCTTTGTCCACTTCAACAGCTTCACAGAGAATTGATCCTTTATTTGAGGCTGCTTTTCTAGGGATATATTTATTACATGTTCGGAAAAGTGACTCAGTTTCCTTTAATGATTAATGCCTTTCATTGATTTCATATACTTCAGTTGTGAGGTTTCTCAAAGCCTCGGGAGTATCTTCCTGTGCTTGTTTTAATTCGACTGTTTTATCAGTTAAACTATCTACTTGATTAGAAATCTGTGTTACTTGATTTACAACGGCCGACAGATCTTCCCTGTTAGGCATGGGTGCTTGCTGTCATAAAATCTCCACGAAGAAGATGTTTTCTAATGATTCCAATGTTGGCACTTCAGATTCTACGATCTCTTCATCTTCCTTACCCTTATCTACATTAATTCGATCATTTGTATTGGTGCCTAGTCCCTAGCATAACACATAAAATATATTCTCATGTAGATATGAAATCCCTCTATACCAGTACAATGTTAAAGACATTCCAACAGAGTTAAGAATTAAACTACAGCTTAGATAATGGCAGTTACCACTTTGTCTTGGCACTAGTTAGAGACAAGCTGTGGAATATGGTAAAAGTAGATTTCACTTTCTTGTCGCGAGAAGAAATTCGTTTGTGTTGGATCAGACACCAAAATTGCTTGCTCCACCAAACTTTCAAATCCTTACATGCAACAGAATACAATAAATAGATAATTAATATGAAAATGTGCGTAGAATAAAACAGTAATACAACTCTGCAGTAACAAAATCGTCTTGTCCTGCTAGTCGTCAGTTTGATATGATTTAATCATCAAGATCCTGACCAGGCTAACTTCGTTCCCTACAGTCTGAATTTGGTAGTGCTTGGTGGCGTAATTTTGGACCTTTTTGGCTTGTTATTTCTCCAGTTTACTGTTCTGCTGAAATAAACTTAAGATAATTTTAATTGCAGAGTTCATATATAAAAGCAAAGAGCCTCCTAACTATAACTGGAATGAAAATGTTCAGAGGGCCAAGGTATATTAATCGTCGATGAGTAATGCATAGCCGTTGCTTGTGTTTAAAAGCCGTGCCCCAGGTGCTAGCTGTGCAGTCACCACACATTTCAGATATGAGACACGAATACCTCATTGTACGTAATCGTAGAATCATTCTTGTTAATTTTCAGCCACATACGAACAATTAATTACTACTTTTATCAAACAAGGGCTGTCTTAAGTCAACCTTCTTCCGACAACAAGTAGGAACAATGGAGAAGACTAGTCGTAATTTCTGAAGCACACTCTAACGGTCATACAACTTCTAGCACAGTGAACTATTCTAGATACCCTCCATTAAATAATGTCTCTGGAACGACTTTTATCATAAGATACATCGGTCCCCCCCCCCCCCCCCCCATGAACCATGGACCTTGCCGTTGGTGGGGAGGATTGCGTGCCTCAGCGATACAGATGGCCGTACCGTAGGTGCAACCACAACGGAGGGGTATCTGTTCAGAGGCCAGACAAACATGTGGTTCCTGAAGAGGGGCAGCAGCCTTTTCAGTAGTTGCAGGGGCAACAGTCTGGATGATTGACTGATCTGGCCTTGTAACACTAACCAAAACGGCCTTGCTGTGCTGGTACTGCGAACGGCTGAAAGCCAGGGGAAACTACAGCCGTATTTTTTCCCGAGGACAAGCAGCTTTACTGTATGATTAAATGATGATGGCGTCCTCTTGGGTAAAATATTCCGGAGGTAAAATAGTCCCCCATTCGGATCTCCGGGCGGGGACTACTCAAGAGGATGTCGTTATCAGGAGAAAGAAAACTGGCGTTCTACGGATCGGAGCGTGGAATGTCAGATCCCTTAATCGGGCAGATAGGTTAGAAATTTTAAAAAGGGAAATGGATAGGTTAAACTTAGATATAGTGGGAATTAGTGAAGTTCGGTGGCAGGAGGAACAAGACTTTTGGTCAGGTGAATACAGGGTTATAAATACAAAATCAAATATGGGTAATGCAGGAGTAGGTTTAATAATGAATAAAATAATAGGAGTGCGGGTTAGCTACTACAAAGAGCATAGTGAACGCATTATTGTGGCCAAGATAGACACGAAGCCCACGCCCACTACAGTAGTACAAGTTTATATGCCAACTAGCTCTGCAGATGATGAAGAAATTGATGAAATGTATGACGAGACAAAAGAAATTATTCAGGTAGTGAAGGGAGACGAAAATTTAATAGTCATGGGTGACTGGAATTCGTCAGTAGGAAAAGGGAGAGAAGGAAACATAGTAGGTGAATATGGATTGGGGGGGGGGGGGGAAGAAATGAAAGAGGAAGCAGCCTTGTAGAATTTTGCACACAGCATAACTTCATCATAACTAACACTTGGTTCAAGAATCATAACAGAAGGTTGTATACCTGGAAGAATCCTGGAGATACTAAAAGGTATCAGATAGATTATATAATGGTAAGACAGAGATTTAGGAACCAGGTTTTAAATTGTAAGACATTTCCAGGGGCAGATGTGGATTCTGACCACAATCTATTGGTTATGAACTGCAGATTGAAACTGAAGAAACTGCAAAAAGGTGGGAATTTAAGGAGATGGGACCTGGATAAACTGAAAGTACCAGAGGTTGTAGAGAGTTTCGGAGAGCATAAGGGAACAATTGACAGGAATGGGGGAAAGAAATACAGTAGAAGAAGAATGGGTAGCTCTGAGGGATGAAGTAGTGAAGGCAGCAGACGATCAAGTAGGTAAAAAGTCGAGGGCTAATAGAAATCCTTGGGTAACAGAATAAATATTGAATTTAATTGATGAAAGGAGAAAATATAAAAATGCAGCAAATGAAGCAGGCAAAAAGGAATACAAACGTTTCAAAAATGAGATCGACAGGAAGTGCAAAATGGCTAAGCAGGGATGGCTAGAGGACAAATGTAAGGATGTAGAGGCTTGTCTCAGTAGGGGTAAGATAGATACTGCCTACAGGAAAATTAAAGAGACCTTTGGAGAGAAGAGAACCACTTGTATGAATATCAAGAGCTCAGATGGCAACCCAGTTCTAAGCAAAGAAGGGAAGGCAGAAAGGTGGAAGGAGTATATAGAGGATTTATACAAGGGCAATGTACTTGAGGACAATATTATGCAAATGGAAGAGGATGTAGATGAAGACGAAATGGGAGATAAGATACTGCGTGAAGGGTTTGACATAGCACTGAAAGACCTGAGTCGAAACAAGGTCCCGGGAGTAGACAACATTCCATTAGTACTACTGATGGCCTTGGGAGAGCCAGTCCTGACAAAACTCTACCATCTGGTGAGCAAGATGTATGAGATAGGCGAAATACCCTCAGACTTCAAGAAGAATATAATAATTCCAATCCCAAAGAAAGCAGGTGTTGACAGATGTGATAATTACCGAACTATCAGTTTAATAAGTCACAGCTGCAAAATACTAACGCGAATTCCTTACAGACGAATGGAAAAACTGGTAGAAGTGGACCTCGGGGAAGATCAGTTTGGATTCCGTAGAAATGTTGGAACACGTGAGGCAATACTAACCTTACGACTTATCTTAGAAGAAAGATTAAGAAAAGGCAAACCTACGTTTCTAGCATTTGTAGACTTAGAGAAAGCTTTTGACAATGTTGACTGGAATACTCTCTTTCACCGAGTGAGGTGGCGCAGTGGTTAGACACTGGACTCGCATTCGGTAGGACGACGGTTCAATCCCGCGTCCGGCCATCCTGATTTAGGTTTTCCGTGATTTCCCTAAATCGCTCCAGGCATATGCCGGGATGGTTCCTTTCAAAGGGCACGGCCGACTTCCTTCCCCATACTTCCCTAATCCGATGAGACCGATGACCTCGCTGTCTGGTCTCCTTCCCCAAACCAACCAACCAACCAACCAATACTCTCTTTCAAATTCTGAAGGTGGCAGGGGTAAACTACAGGGAGCGAAAGGCTATTTACAATTTGTACAGAAACCAGATGGCAGTTATAAGAGTCGAGGGGCATGAACGGGAAGCAGTGGTTGGGAAAGGAGTGAGACAGGGTTGTAGCCTCTCCCCGATGTTATTCAATCTGTATATTGAGCAAGTAGTAAAGGAAACAAAAGAAAAATTCGGAGTAGGTATTAAAATTCATGGAGAAGAAGTAAAAACTTTGAGGTTCGCCGATGACATTGTAATTCTGTCAGAGACAGCAAAGGACTTGGAAGAGCTGTTGAACGGAATGGACAGTGTCTTGAAGGGAGGATATAGGATGAACATCAACAAAAGCAAAACGAGGATAATGGAATGTAGTCAAATTGAATCGGGTGATGCTGAGGGGATTAGATTTGGAAATGAGACACTTAAAGTAGTAAAGGCATTTTGCAATTTAGGGATCAAAATAACTGATGATGGTCGAAGTATAGAGGATATAAAATGTAGACTGGCAATGGCAAGGAAATCGTTTCTGAAGAAGAAAAATTTGTTAACATCGAGTATAGATTTAAATGTCAGGAACTCGTTTCTGAAAGTATTTGTATGGAGTGTAGCCATGTATGGAAGTGAAACATGGACGATAACTAGTTTGGACAAGAAGAGAATAGAAGCTTTCGAAATATGGTGCTACAGAAGAATGCTGAAGATAAGGTGGGTAGATCACGTAACTAATGAGGAGGTATTGAATAGGATTGGGGAGAAGAGAAGTTTGTGGCACAACTTGACTAGAAGAAGGGATCGGTTGGTAGGACATGTTTTGAGGCATCAAGGAATCACAAATTTAGCATTGGAGGGCAGCGTGGAGGGTAAAAATCGTTGAGGGAGACCAAGAGATGAATACACTAAGCAGATTCAGAAGGATGTAGGTTGCAGTAAGTACTGGGAGATGAAGAAGCTTGCACAGGATAGAGTAGCATGGAGAGCTGCATCAAACCAGTCTCAGGACTGAAGACCACAACAACAACAACAACATCGGTCCTTGCACGACAGCACTCAGTACCAATACATTCCAAAAATCAGCAATCAAAATGCGATTTTTGAGGAAATCATTTCTCGGGTGCTATGGACCACAGTGTTGAAGTGTTTCGGACGGCCCTTGGCCTCGCGATTATTTATATACCTACCGGAAGAAAGGATATACTTATCTGTGCTACAATACAGGTTCCCAATTTAAACGTTACACACTTCCTCAAACGCAGGCAAATTGGGCATCGGTTGGTTCTTTTACATTAGGTGTGGTATGGGCTGGACCTTAGGCGGCTTATAAAAGCACCATTTGTTCTTGGTCGGTTACTGAGAAATCTCGGAAAACTGATTTTTGCAGTACAAAAACTAAATATTTTTGGGATGGACACTTCTGTAATTTCGGTTCATCGCAGATCGTTGATATCTTCGCGATACGGTCTTAAGAAGATAATCTAAGACCCAGAGGCTCAAGGTTACTGTACTTATGCAGGAAACAGGAAAAATTTGTGTTTAGCCATTTTTGAACCGGATGCCACAATTATCTAAATAGCTCATACTAGCACATTGCTTAAATTTCAATTGTATATTCCACAGAAATTTAGAAATGTCATTTTCACGTTTTCGAAAATCTTATCAAGATACACATGCAAAAACAATTTTTGGGTGACAAAGTTACTATTTACGCTATAAATTCTGTTCACGGCAAATAATCGGAACTTTTATAATTGATGTTCTCGGAGAACCTTGAAAGTCTTTTCGTAACATTATCCGCTAGGGAGATCCAGAGGTTTAAAGTTACCGTCTGAGTCGTAAATGTATCAGTAACTGCTGTAGTGAAAAAATGACAAGGTTCCTAGGATCTTCGCAGGGGTTCTGAGGTCCGCAAAATATGTTTTTAGTCAGCTTCTTTTTCTAACCTTAAAATTTATTACACACTGTCTGTGTACAGTGGGAACTTCACACCTAGCCTATTCAAATACTCCCCAATGATTTTAGTATGTTAATAGTGACTCTCTACCATTTTGACCAAATGCAAACGCTCTCCTAGCTTTCTTGAGGTGATCCTTGATTCTGTAATAGCGTCAAGGTCGCAGTCTCTCTCTTAGTGGTGGCACTCTTGAAAATTTGGATCTATTAGTAAATAGAAGATCCAGACTTTCTATCACGTGTCAGTTGTCGGATTAGTTATTCGAGACAGTTGTCATACAAAGTTTTCTTATTACCTTGCAGTATCGTTTCTCGTTACCGACGTTAATGTATTTGTAATTATCACATTCGAAATTGTTCCAGTTAAATTCATCACGTATGCTCATGGTATTTATGTAACAACGAATTTGGGTTATCTTAGAATTACTCTATGATCTATATGTCTGAATCTGGTGGTTGGTAAAATCATCCGAATTTTTAAGTCCGCTTACCCAGTTATTCTTGTGAATATTAGAACATTGTTAACCGTATCCATATTGGACTCGCTAGACCGAGAGCTTCTGTTTGTCTCTATAAGGACACCTGCTAACCTATCTTTCCGATACACACTGTCCGTCTTGAAGAAATCTTTATTAATATCTTGTGTAGTTTCTAATATGAGTTGGGATCCAATGCGTTCCAGACGGACGTGAGCTGTGGGACATTGTTGTAACTACCCCGGCAACTAACATTTTTGAGTTTCATTTTGCGCATTTTCTGTGCAATCTGTTGAAATAATTGGTTTATCTGATGCTAGTTTTCGCATTGGTGGGTCATTGAGTTTAATCTTAAAACAAAACACGGAAAATAGCATTCAATACGTTTCTGACAACCGAGTGGCCCTTTCCGTTGTGCAGTGCGCATCTGACATATTCAGGATACTTAACAATTCACCACTGTATAGTGTAGGTGAGGCATCTGCAACCGTTGAAGCATATGGTTTTTATCCTCCACTTGTTTACAGACCATAAGACTCTCACTATTCTCGGAACGGTACTGCAAATGGACATTATTCATGAGAGGATATCCGTTGCTCGAATACGGCTTCTAAGCGAAGGAAACTTCTGGAAACTCTTGGGTGGAACCAGGGCTCGGGCTTGTTTAAAAATTCACCAGAGACACAGCTTTTGACTAAAACAAGCCGCTTTATCCGTTTGTGTATATGTGTAACCATCAATTACATTTAACTAATAGCGGCAGAGGGAAAGAATGGTTTGAAAGTTAAATGAAGATATTTGCTCTGTTTATGCTAAATTACGGCAATTTCATAAACTCACATTTTAGATTTTCCATGGCCATCTGTTAGAAAGTGGGATGGAAGAGGGGCAATTTATCAGCGCCATTCTGAAACTGCCAATCGCGCCAAATTTTTTGCAGATAAGAAAATTGGGGTAGTCAGGAGCTGCTTTTAAGATGCAAAGTCCTTCGGTTAAATCAACCGTATGTGGTTACCACTTCACAATATAAGCTTTTTTTTTTCCTTGGAAAAATATTGTTAGGAGCTTTGTGTTTCAGTGAACTTCCTTCAGAAGCGCTCGGCTACTGGCAGCACTATTCATTGGCAATTACAAGAAAATTCCTTGAAAGTGAGTTTTCAGATACACGGTTAAAACTTCCGTATGCTATATTTCACTTTACAGGATGCAAATGTAACTGCAAAAATAACGCTGATGCTACGCTTATATTTACGTCATTGCTTGATATACTAAAGCCTAGAAAATATATCAGCAGATATGTAGTCTACGTTTCTAGGTCTACTTCTCATGATTAGAGAAATCGCACTTGAGTCTTGCGTACAAGCATATCTTACGTATCGTTTTGCGATAGATACGGCGACAGTTATCAATATATACTCTAAGAGAACCGTGAGGATGAATCAGAATACAACTGGCACTCATGCTCGCGTTCATAACATTAGATGCTTTCTAGGCCTACACCCGTAAACTCTGAAGGCATTGTGGACTGTGACAAAAGATAAATTAGATCTCACTTATCGCTAAGGGAGCAGTGAGTACACGATCTTAAAATTTTTGTAACTTCTTCTCTTGAAACATATACTTAAAGCCTTTAAGAAAGTTTTCTTGGAATAACGGGTGAAAACCGCTTTATATCTGTGTGTCAAACAGTCCACTGCGTGCGTAAGTTCCTCTCCTGACTGATACGAACTGCAGAGATTCGCATCATTGGTCTTCCCATAAAGTCGATTCTTTTGATGGGTCTCATTTAATTTCTTTCAGAGTGCTCTATCCACATAATTCGCAGAACCGTTCTATTAGAGGGCTTCTCGGTGGAAAAGAAGTCTGATTTCGCTTTACTCACGCCTGAGTGTGTATGATTAATCCATTTCATATGCCTCCCTAGCAGAAGAAGTTGGTAATATTTTCATTCCACAAAATACATAATGTCAACGAAGTTTCTATCTTCAGAATTGGTGCGATACAGGTTAATGTTTAAGATAACTGCTGGACAGATTCTAATGTTGTAAAAGTATGCCAAGAATCAAAGCGTGCATGACTAATGTATACGAAAACCATGCTGAATGTTACGCTTAGCACAATGTAGTTCGAAGCAGCACATCACGTTTGAGATATATGTACTGTCAACGATTCAGCAATGGTAGCTATGAAGGTCAGTTATGCTTTATTTGTCGCCAAAATATGTGATCCATTGTCCTCTTGCATCCAGAAGATATTTCTGTTAGGTTTATGTGGTAATCGTAATAAAAATGTAGATAAATCAGACAGAAATTCTGTGAAGAACCTACGAGAGATTCCACTGTTTTGGGATATAGCGTCTAAGGAGCTTTTTCCTTTCTTCCATTTTTCTGTTTTGCTAAACTATAGGTAACCTCATCGCTATCAACCATATTAACACTAATATAAGCTTAATTCTACGTTGTAGGTAACGGCAAAGAATAGTTATTATTTCTGGTCATTCACGGAGAACACTTACAAGAACAGCCTGTTATGCTTGTGGTTAGGGACCTTTGCGCATTCCCTTTGTAGCTCTCATTATTTTTCTGGTTTGCTATTTCCTAGGTACAATTCTTAAGATTTTAATGTGAACTCAGTAGAATTACTGTTCCGTAACTGTGGTGTCACCGCCAGACATCACACTTGCTGGGTGGTAGCCTTTAAATCGGCCGTGGTCCGTTAGTATACGTCGGACCCGCGTGTCGCCACTATCAGTGATGCAGACCGAGCGCCGCCACACGGCAGGTCTAGTCTAGAGACACTCCCTAGAACTCGCCCTAGTTGTACAGCCGACTTTGCTAGCGATGGTTCACTGCCTACATACGCTGTCATTTGCACAGACGACAGTTTAGCATAGCCTTCAGCTACGTCATTTGCTACGACCTAGCAAGGCGCCATATTCAGTTACTATTCTGAACAGATAATATTGTGAATCATGTACCGTCAAGAGCGACGCTCATCACTAATGGATTAAAGTTAAGTATCAAACTAATTACGTCTGCTTTCTGAATTCTCATTCCTTGCCATGTTCCAGATCTCACGTCACTGTGGTTCTTCCCTCCTCACGCCAACCTGCGTGAGCTAAAACGCGTGCATTTCGGCCTCCACTCGTAACACGGTGTTGGCTCCTCTGCTAACACAAAAGTAACTAAGGCGTTCGTCTGCGAGTCGATATTCGCTTGATAAGTCTAGGTGTCCTGTTGTTTCCCTTAACCATCTTCCCTGACCCGACTAATGCAAAAGCTGGAATATTTCGTTGAACAAGGCTTTGTGTTGCTTAAATTAACATCCGAAGGTATTTGAGTGGTACGTTGTATGAAGTCCGCATGAAATGTTCCAGACGGCCTCATTTTCGTAAAATAAAGACCAAACCGTGTCGAAAAAAATCACATATTTTACGTCTTATCTTCCAAAAACAAAGAATGTAAATCTTGTCATTTCGTACATCTTCTCTATGAAAATAATTCGAATTCATTTCCGTTCTTGAATTTCTATTTCACCCTTTCGTCTCAAATTTTATTAAATCCCAGAATCGATAAAAGCGAATAGTTCTGAAAATAGCAGGTATTCTTCCGAAAGAAAAGTAATGACCAAATAGTCACAAGAATACCGAAAAGGAGATAAAAATGAAATCATCAAAAGGGCAACGTCCTGCATTATTGTCACTTGATAGGGAATTAAGGCATCTACGTATTACCATCAACAAAGAAAAATGATGTCTCTAGGCTTGTGAGTGTGATTTAGGTAAGCTATTCGTTGTACATTTGCTAATGATTACAATATATTGCACAAACCCATTGAACAATATCACTGTCCCACTTAAATACATGTTTAATTCCAGAGGTACGCACAAAATATCATCCGAAATTGTGCTAAACGCGTTCTCTGAAAATTATTTCGAGTAGTTACTTCATGAGCCCACACGAATAGTAAACGGTTGTGAAAACAAACTTGACCTCTTAGCAACAAATAATCCTGGGTTCATAACCAGCATCAAAACTGATATAGGGATTAGTGAACACAGGGTTGTCGTAACGAGATTGAATATTGTAATCCCAAAATCCTTGAAAAATAAGCGAAAAATATACCTATTCAGAAAAGCAGATAAAAATTCACTTGACGCCTTCCTGAGAGATAATCTCCACTCATTCCAAATTAATAATATAAGTGTAGACCAGATGTGGCTTGATTTCAAAAAAATAGTATCGTCAGAAATTGAGAGGTTTATACCAAATAAACTAACAAACGACGGAGCTGATCCTCCTTAATACACAAAACGGGTTAGAACACTGTTGCAGAAACAACGAAACAAACATGTCAGATTTAAACAGACGCAAAATCCCCAAGACTGGCGGTCCTTTACAGAAGCTCGAAACTTAGTGCGGAGTTCAATGAGAGACGCCTATAGCAGATTCCACAACGAAACTTTGTCTCGAAACCTGGCAGAAAATCCAAAGAGATTCTGGTCGTACGTGAAGTATGCTAGTAGCAAGACGGAATCAATGCCTTCTCCGTGCGATAACAATGGATGTACTGCCGAACACAATGCTACCAAAGCAGATTTACTAAACAAAGCCTTCCGAAATGCCTTCACCAAAGATGACGAAGTAAATATTCCAGAATTAGAATCGAGAACAGCTGCCAACATGAGCAACGTAGAAGTAAATAACCTCGGAGTCGTGAAGAAACTCAAATCACTTAATACAAGCCAGTCTTCTGGTCCAGACTGTATACCAATTGGGTTCCTTTCAGAGTATGCTGATGCATTAGCTCCATACTTAACAATCATAAACAACCGTTCACTCGACGAAAGATCCGTACCCAAAGACTAGAAAGTTGCACAGGTCACACCAATATTCAAGAAAGGTAGTAGGAGTAATCCACTATATTGCAACCCATATCGTTAACGTCGATATGCAGCAGGGTATTAGAACATATGTGTTCGAACATTATGAATTACCTCGAAGGAAACGGTCTATTGACACACAGTCAACATGGGTTTAGAATACATCGTTCCTGTGAAACACAACTAGCTCGTTATTCACATGAAGTGCTGAGTGCTACTGACAAGGGATTTTAGATCGATACCGTATTCCTGGATATCCGGCATGCTTTTGACACTGTATCATACAAGCCGCTCGTGGTAAAACTGCGTTCTTAGGGAATATCGACTCAGTTATGTGACTGGATTTGCGATTTCCTGTCAGAGAGGTCACAGTTCGTACTAATTGACGGAAAGTCGTCGAGTAAAACAGATGTGATTTCAGGCGTTCCCAAAAGTAGTGTTATAGGCCCTTTGCTGTTCTTTATCTATATACACGATTTGGGAGACCTACTAAGGAGACTGCCTACAATACGCCTGTCCGTCCTCTTTTAGAATACTGCTGCCCGGTGTGGGATCTTTACCAGATAGGCCTGACGGAGTACATCGAAAAAGTTCAAAGAAAGGCAGCACGTTTTGTATTATCGCGAAATATGGGAGAGAGTGTCACAAAATTGGTACAGGATTTGAGCTGGAAATCATTAAAAGAAAGGCATTCCTCGTTGCGACGAAATCTTCGCACGAAATTCCAATCACCAACTTTCTCCTCCGAATGCGAAAATATTCTGTTGACACCTACTTACATAGGGAGGAACAATCACCACGATAAAATAAGGGAAATCAGAGCTCGTACGGAAAGATATAGGTGTTAATTGTTTCCGCGCGCTATACGAGATTGGAATAATAGAGAATTGTGAAGGTGGTTCGGTGAACCCTCTGCCAGGCAGTTAAACGTGATTTTTAGATTATCCATGTAGATGTAGAAAAAGCTTCAGAGACACCTACTGGCTATGAAGAATTCTATCAATGCCTCTACGTTTACTCTTACCACAATTACAAAAAAATGAATTATACAGAAGAGCGAAAGTCTGTTCCTTATTTGAGAATAGTTTCAGATGTCCATATTTGGGCAACAAATGTGCTTGTCACCGTTCAAAACCATACGGATCGCTAGAACGCGGACCTCTAGGTTAAACTCTGTTCTTTTCCTCAGTACGTATTTGCATGTAAACTGGCACTTACTCCTTTCATGAATCATTAAACTTTTAATCGCTAATGTTATAGGATCTAAGGGACTCTATTTCGGCGCTATCGGTATTTTGCCAATTTCAGCTATAAATCTCTAAAACCTACCCTTTTTCAAGCAACATAAAATCTTGTATTTTCAAGAAGCTTGGAATTGTTTACAGGAATCGAGGATGGGAGGTCTGAAGGCAGCTTTTGAAAAGAAAAAAAAGATAAAACAGAAACATAACCTGCAGCTCACAGAAGTCTCGCAGACAGACTGTCTTCTCAAAGATAGACGTTCGTAGACCTTGAACGGACCTCAGATGAAAAGAACACATACATAAGTGAGAGTTACAGCTGCCCTGCCATTGCAATTGAAAAACCTCGCTATTTCATCCATTTTGGTTGGAAAACACCGCAGCTGTTTTTGTCAGTTACACTGTAGGAAATACAACAACCAGCTGGTGTGTAATTTAAGGAATGACCCCACTTCTCACCTTGGTTACACAAGGAATCGCAATTTTTTTACTTTCAGTGCGCTTACAGTTCAACATTAGTGAACAAAACAGCTTGTTGCAAGCGTAGTTTTATGACAGTGGCTGCAAGCGTTTTCGCGTTACACGATGGATGGGCAATTTATATTCCGACAAGCATTCAACAAAGAGACTAGCTATAATATTTATGTGATTCTTGGTTTTTCCTGCCATTTCAGAATTGCAAATTGCTCCTCAGATCTTTCGACACCGGTGTATTTGTGTACCAGATTATGTTTTTTAAGTTGCTGACTTTAGTTTTAATATAAAGGCAACGTAAGAAATGTGAAAATGTCATACCCATAGAACGAAGGTTAAGTGTTTTTAAAATGACGCACGAAGTTTTAATTTTTTTAAAGTTTTCAGCTGTAACAAAAATCTGTTCAAGGTTAGGAAAGCTGGAAAACTAAAATTGATATATTGTATTTTATTCTTTATTTAATTTCCATTATTTTGTTACAATTAGGTGCTGTTGTTCTTTAACAAAACCAAATAGTTTTTATACTGACTTTTATACGGCATCTTCCTTCTTTCTTGTACTACGTTTCAAGTGATATATTCAAACATAGCATGCCATGGAGCGTTACGTAAGGCAAATGTTGAACAAAAATCAAAATTTCAGCAAGCGGTTTCAACAATGACATCTAATGAATCTACCGAAGAGAATTAATCCACCAATGACTATTGTGGCAGCGAACAATCCTTTTCGAAAACTAGAAAATCCTATTTTCAGAGGTTTTCTTCAGGAATATTGCCATCAATCTGCTCCTGAATAGTAATCCTTGCGTAAAAGTTATTTGGGCTCAACTTACATTGACGCACTACACAGAATCCGGGAAGATGTTGCGGAGTCTTGCTTACGCATTTCTGTTTACGAAACTGCTGACAATGCTGGACGGTACATTCAAAATCACCTATTCGCAAATTGGACCCAGATGTGACTCCAGGGCTTATTTGAGCAGTTCACACCAACTTTTGGGAGTTGGAGACTAACCAGCAAAGAAATCCACACTTCGCTAACAGTGGGCTGAAGATGCTGTATCCAAATGGCGTAGATCAAAACGAGGTGCTTCTGGGCTTCACATACCCCGCTGCATGTATCAAAATTGGTTCAAATGGCTCTGAGCACTATGGGACTCAACTGCTGAGGTTATTAGTCCCCTAGAACTTAGAACTAGTTAAACCTAACTAACCTAAGGACATCACAAACATCCATGCCCGAGGCAGGATTCTAACCTGCGACCGTAGCGGTCTTGCGGTTCCAGACTGCAGCGCCTTTAACCGCACGGCCACTTCGGCCGGCCCCGCTGCATGTATCACTGCAGCGTTTCGATTGCTGTATTTTACACTTTGGAACTACATGTAACTTGTGTAGCACATGGTATCAATCGTCTATAGGAATAAGTAAATGTAGGGCTACATAGAATAAATAAATTAATCTGCAGGGTAAATAAAGTTTTTATCAGAGCACAATCAAAGGCATAGGCTTGCAAAAACAACTTACAGTTCTGCCACCTGCACGGGTTAGCATCAACGAAATACTACAGTAAGCGTCTGCCAGCAGTCCAGAGGGTAAATGAACATCTGCCCGAGGATGCCAGTTCTCTAACTTCAGGAAAACAATTACTCAAAGATCCATCAAGCCAAGGGAATTGGCTTATATTAGAATCAAGTACACATTTATGATAAGAATTATCTCTGAATTAGAAGGCCGATGGAGGCCTTTCTAAGAGAACATTTGTTCACTGGAGGATGTTAAAACGAACCTAAAAGAAGCGCCAGGTGAAATGGGGTAAAAAGTAGGGGCCAAAATGGGAAAGATTTTGCAGAAGGACACCGACCTGAGGCATACATACTTAGCGGAATATCCTGCTCCCTTGGTTGGAGCATTCCTGTCCAACATGTGCCAAAAGTGAAGTACGCTCCTGTCATATCCATTCATGTAGAACACTCTTTTTCCATACAAAAATTATTGATATTCACTGACAAGCGCTATAGGTTGTCTCTGGAAAACCTAGAAACGGTTTTAATTATTTACTGTGAAGCCAACAGTGGTCTGACCGTTTGAAACTACTTGATTATCCGGCATTTATTAAGTTACGTATTATACGTTCTTTTTAACATACGGCTCTATATGATGTATACTGCATTTTTATCTGGGAGAAAAACTAAAATGTTTCAGGATCACTTTAAACATTAAAGTGTTATAATAGTTGCTGTGTTTTATAACTCTGCATATTTTCATTTTCCTTATTTTTGACGAATACTAATAAGCACGTAAGTCAACACAGTAATGTTTAGTTTTTCTGTATAACAATTTTTAAAGCCTCTCTTTGGTTTTTATACCGTATATATGAGGTATTGAAGAGCCTATTTTAATCGCCTAAATACACTTTTCACGACGAAAAAAATGTATTTGACCAGAATTTAATCTGGAGAAGGTACGTTTTCGAACACCTAGGACAACTTATATTAGCGACATTTGCACTTAAAATCGCCGGCAAGCTTGGCGGTGGTGGTGGCGGGGGGGGGGGGGGGGGGAGGAAGGGGAGGTGTCATTCACATATATTGCACATTTTCATTCAATAATGTTACATGGAATTATTTTCTGGGGTAGCTTATCTTTAAGAAGGAAAGTCTTTGTCACTCAAACACCAGCTATAAGAATAATACATGGTACTCACACAAGATCGTCTTCTAGACATCTGTTAAAGCAGTTGGGCAATCCAACTATGGGTTCACAGTTTATTTACTTTCCTGTGAAGTTTCTAGTAAATAATGCACAACACCTCAAAAGGAACAGCGATATACCTAATTACAATACCAGAAGGAAAAATTACATTAATTACTCCATATTTTGACACCACACTGCATAAGCGGCTTGTAATGAATTTTCTTGCTTACGGAATATCGTCTCAGTTATGTCACTAGATTCGTGATATCCTGTCAGAGGGATCACAGTTCGTAGTAATTGACGGAAAGTCATCGAGTAAAACAGAAGTGAAATAAGGCGTTCCCCATGGTAGTGTTATAGGCCCCTTGCTGTTCGTACCTGCATAAACGATTTTGCAGACGATCTGAGCAGCTGACTTAAGTTGCTTGCAGATGACGATGTCGTTTATCGTCTAGTAAAGAAGTCAGAAGATCAAAATAAATTTCGAAACGATTTAGAAAAGATATCTGTATGGTGCTAAGATTGGCAGTTTACCCTAAATAACGAAAAGCGTGAGGTCGTCCACATGACTGCTAAAAGGAATCCGTTAAACTTTTGTTCCACGAAAAATCAGTCAAACCTAAAGGCAGTAAATATAACTAAATACCTAGGAACTATAATTACGAATAACTTAAGGGTAGTTGGAACGGAAGAAAAATGTTGTTTCACATATTCGGATTTTATCTCATTATAAAATTTGCAATTTTCCGAACAATATATATATATATATATATATATATATATATATATATATATATATATATATATATATATACACTACTGGAAATGGAAAAAAGAACACATTGACACCGGTGTGGCAGACCCACCATACTTGCTCCGGACACTGCGAGAGGGCTGTACAAGCAATGATCACACGCACGGCACAGCGGACACACCAGGAACCGCGGTGTTGGCCGTCGAATGGCGCTAGCTGCGCAGCATTTGTGCACCGCCGCCGTCAGTGTCAGCCAGTTTGCCGTGGCATACGGAGCTCCATCGCAGTCTTTAACACTGGTAGCATGCCGCGACAGCGTGGACGTGAACCGTATGTGCAGTTGACGGACTTTGAGCGAGGGCGTATAGTGGGCATGCGGGAGGCCGGGTGGACGTACCGCCGAATTGCTCAACACGTGGGGCGTGAGGTCTCCACAGTACATCGATGTTGTCGCCAGTGGTCGGCGGAAGGTGCACGTGCCCGTCGACCTGGGACCGGACCGCAGCGACGCACGGATGCACGCCAAGACCGTAGGATCCTACGCAGTGCCGTAGGGGACCGCACAGCCACTTCCCAGCAAATTAGGGACACTGTTGCTCCTGGGGTATCGGCGAGGACCATTCGCAATCGTCTCCATGAAGCTGGGCTACGGTCCCGCACACCGTTAGGCCGTCTTCCGCTCACGCCCCAACATCGTGCAGCCCGCCTCCAGTGGTGTCGCGACAGGCGTGAATGGAGGGACGAATGGAGACGTGTCGTCTTCAGCGATGAGAGTCGCTTCTGTCTTGGTGCCAATGATGGTCGTATGCGTGTTTGGCGCCGTGCAGGTGAGCGCCAGAATCAGGACTGCATACGACCGAGGCACACAGGGCCAACACCCGGCATCGTGGTGTGGGGAGCGATCTCCTACACTGGCCGTACACCACTGGTGATCGTCGAGGGGACACTGAATAGTGCACGGTACATCCAACCCGTCATCGAACCCATCGTGCTACCATTCCTAGACCGGCAAGGGAACTTGCTGTTCCAACAGGACAATGCACGTCCGCATGTATCCCGTGCCACCCAACGTGCTCTAGAAGGTGTAAGTCAACTACCCTGGCCAGCCAGATCTCCGGATCTGTCCCCCATTGAGCATGTTTGGGACTGGATGAAGCGTCGTCTCACGCGGTCTGCACGTCCAGCACGAACGCTGGTCCAACTGAGGCGCCAGGTGGAAATGGCATGGCAAGCCGTTCCACAGGACTACATCCAGCATCTCTACGATCGTCTCCATGGGAGAATAGCAGCCTGCATTGCTGCGAAAGGTGGATATACACTGTACTAGTGCCGGCATTGTGCATGCTCTGTTGCCTGTGTCTATGTGCCTGTGGTTCTGTCAGTGTGATCATGTGATGTATCTGACCCCAGGAATGTGTCAATAAAGTTTCCCCTTCCTGGGACAATGAATTCACGGTGTTCTTATTTCAATTTCCAGGAGTATATATATATATATATATATATATATATATATATATATATATATATATATATATATATATTCACATGGAATGTGTTTTATTATTTTTTTAAAATATAAACCGTTGGAAATGTTAAACTTTTTACGTACATTACTTCAAGATCTGATAAAACTGGTATTATTTAATATAGAAGGCTGTGGGTTTGTTGTGTTATAAAGGTTAAATTACGTGTTTATATTGGCCATGCCCAGAAGAGGATGGTCACCAGGTTGAGGAAGTTGAAAGAAAGTATGAGAGGCAAGGAATTTTCTGATGGTAAAACTATAAGAGGCATACTAACTGACAAAATGATTGATGAACTACAGCAGTATTATGGGATGGCCTTAGAAATAATACTGGGGATCTGTTGAAAATGAAACAGGCAGTATGGTCTACTTGCTTCCACAGACTGTCAACCGATGAAAAACCAGTAAACCACCTTTGCCCTCCTGGACCTGATTCATGGTGCAATTACCGCAATACCCAGTACTCAAACAGTTCATACAGCCATAAACATTCCGTCCCAGCAGGGTCATGAATATCATAAAACCTATTTGCAGAGACCTGGCAAATCTTGAATTACTGAAGCAGTGTCAGCACGGTCAGACTCAAAATCCCAATGAGTCGTTCAATAATCTTATAAGTACTCGCTTATCACAGATGTTTATTTTGGAATGTAGACACTAAAGCGGGGGGTCAGTGATTCTGTTATTGCTTTTAATGATGGCAACATTGGTAGGGTGAAAGTGCTACAGAACAAGGGAACTAATCCTGGAACAAACTGCATCAGAGAACTTGAACGATGGGCAAGATCCACATTGATAAGGCAGAGTAAGTAGCAGAGTTGGCCACTGAGGAGTCCAGAAAGAAGAAAAGAATAAAAAACTTGCACAAAGATCAAGAGGATGATATACAGTATGGTGCAAGGTGCTTCTGAGTGACTAAAAATGAAAAAAATTAAGCATATATGAAGGGCCTATTTCAATAGTGGTACAAGTACATTACCTCCACTTTTATGCCTATCATGCTCTTGAGATTAATGATCCAAGCAAACAGAACGAAAGGTTCATCTCCAGCAAGAAGCCACATGCTTGAATATTTCTGGTATCTCAACTGCAGATTTTTCAGCGCTCATTTAAATTTAGGACTCTGTATCTCAAAATGAGCAAAAATAGACTTGTACCACCATTGAAACAAGCCCTTCATATTAAGTTAGTCTTTTGAAACTTCAGAAGCCGTTCCTGATAATTAACGTTTTCTGTTCCACTTTTCCCTAAATCTCAGAAAACACTTCGAGTAGAGTATTTATATTTTCATGGAGTAATAACAAACATATCCTGAGTGTACTGAACTGAAAGAAGAACATGATGTTATGTATAATTAAAATTATTTAGGATAAAGTACAAAAAAGGTACGTAAAATTTTAACCGCGTAGTTAAAAAATTGTATTACTGAAAGCAGAGGCTGAAAAACAATTATTGTAGTTCATTAGACTCAGAACATACAGTTTAATGTCCTGTTAAAGTTTCATGTCAATGGCTACAGTGGTTCGTGAACTTAATGGAAACCAAGTCACTAATTTTAACATTGTCGGTATAGTGCGTTCCAACTCCCCTTAAATTGGAAAGAATTGCTGCCCGGTGTGGGATCCTTACGAGATAGGACTGACGGAGTACATCGAAAAAGTTCAAAGAAAGGCAGCACGTTTTGTACTATCGCGAAATATGGGAGAGAGTGTCACAAAATTGATACAGGATTTGAGCTGGAAATCATTAAAGAAAAGGCGTTTTTCGTTGCGACGGAATCTTCTCACGAAATTGCAATCACCAACTTTCTCCTCCGAATGTACGGAGAAACAATCACCACGATAAAATAAGGGAAGTCAGAGCTCATACGAAAAGATATAGGTTTTCGTTCCTTCCGCGCGATATACGAGTTTGGAATAATAGAGAATTGTGAAGGTGGTTCATTGAACCCTCTGCCATACACTTCAATGCGATTTCCAGAGTATCCATGTAGGCATGTAGTTGAATGTTTTCTTTAACATAGAAAGGGCGCACAATGCTGGAATGAAAATTTTTGCTCACTTACCCAGCGACTTAAAATGTCTGACAGACAGCAAAGTAAAGTTCGAAAACGGGGAAAGTTTCCCTTGAGGGTGCATTCTAATCCATAGAAGAATTTTTAATGCAATGTACTGTATTAATATAATCATTGGTGTTGAGTACTGGTTTTGTTTTACTGTGGTATATTTCATATATGACCAGTATCTCTTTGGATTCTCTGTCAAATATCGAAACAGGATTTTGTCATGGAAGCTATTAAAAGGATCTCGAGCGACGTCTGCACTAAATTTCGTGCTTCATTATTACACAGTTGATCTTGAACGTTTTGTGCTTTTAGTATTGGCCTGCTTTCTTCGTTGCTTCTTTAACAATGTCCTAATCTGCTATGGTGTGTGTGTGTTTGGGGAAGCAGTGCCATCTTTTATCAATTTTGTAAGCATAGGTTTCTCAATTGCCTCAGATATTATTTCTCTGAATTTAAGTTACACCCGGTTTGCACTCACGTAGTTAGTTGGAAAGGAGTGCAGCGTGTCTCTTAGGAAAGCTTCAAGCGAATGGTTATCTGCTTCCTTAAACTGATATACTTCGCGTTTACTGTAGGTGGAACCTAATACTGCAGTGGGCAGTTCGCTGCAACGACGTTGTGGTCACTAACAACCGTATATAATTCTTTCCTCAGGATTATTTGTAGCTACGAGGGTAATTATGTTTTTGCAACCATTTACACTCCGAATGGGTTCCTGAACTAGTTACTCAAAATAATTTTCCGAGACACTATTTAGTACAATATCTGAGCATTTTTATGCCTACCACTGGCTCTGAATATGTTCAAATGGCTCTGAGCATATGGGACTTAATAGCTGAGATCATCAGTCCCCTAGAACCTAGAACTACTAAAACCTGACAAACCTAAGGACATCACACACATCCACGCCCAAGGCAGGATTCGAACCTGCGACAGTAGCAATCGCGCGGTTCCGGACTGAAGCGCCTAGAAAAGCTCGGCCACCGCGACCGGCTCTGAATAAGTATATTCGCCAACACATCCAAGGTGGGTCCTAGTTAACCCCACCATTCTAGTTCAGTTCATGAAGTGGTCTGATACCTCAGTTCTGTATGGACCAGAGAGGGCTTATCTAATTGGCAGGCCGTAATCGGCGTACATCACTACATCAAACTTCATGGCATCTGACATTGCAGTCCATCTGATAGGACAATGCAGTCAGTGACCAGAGAGGCACTGAACACCACTATCATGCCTTCTTCGCAGCAAACTGCCGCATGGAAAGTGCCCACCGATCAACGTGAAGGCAACCCGCGAGGCCGTTAGTCACCGGACATTGCTTTGGCTGATGCAGTGACCTCCAGCCTTGAGTCTGACACTGATGATAGCGGATACCACTATGGTCTACATAGCAACGAGTATCACTGTGGCTACTCCTACGATATATACAGTCGTGCTCAAAAGTATCCAAACGACCTGAATTGCATTTCGCCTGATTCGCATGCAACCCACATTACGCAGCTGTCTAGCAGGGCCTCTAGTCGCTTCTTGGTACAGTCGTTTGACTATTGAAAATGGCTCCAACAAATCACCACTAGGAAACTTGGCTCTGTATCGCAATAATTCAAGATGTAAAGTAATACCACGATACTACAAATATCAGGGAACACCTTATCACAGATAAGACTGTCCTTAAGGCTTGTAAGCTTGCAATAAATGACATACCTGAAATGTTACCACTCTCATTATTACGTCAGATAGTTAATGCACGTAGTAAGTTCGTCGTATTCATGATTTCCTCTTCAAAGTAACAGACCGTACTTGTTATTTAACACCAAATGTTATTAAAAATTTAAGTTATTCACGAGCAGCTAGTTGAGAATATGTATGAACTTCAAATGACACGACGAACCGTCTCGTTCTGCATTTGGATACAAACCCAGGTCATGCAGTCTAAGATTTCGTGACTGACGGAAACTAAGAGTCATTCCTGACTAGGCATACACAGAGTGATATACATCGATTTTTGACAGTATCAGTTAGCAAATATAAACTTTAAATTACATTGTTGTTGTTGTTGTTGTGGTCTTCAGTCCTGAGACTGGTTTGATGCAGCTCTCCATGCTACTCTATCCTGTGCAAGCTTCTTCATCTCCCAGTACCTACTACAACCTACATCCTTCTGAATCTGCTTAGTGTATTGATCTCTTGGTCTCCCTCTACGATTTTTACCCTCCATGCTGCCCTCCAATGCCAAATTTGTGATCCCTTGATGCCTCAAAACATGTCCTACCAACCGATCCCTTCTTGTAGTCAAGTTGTGCCACAAACTTCTCTTCTCCCCAATCCTATTCAATACCTCTTCATTAGTTATGTGATCTACCCACCTTATCTTCAGCATTCTTCTGTAGCACCACATTTCGAAAGCTTCTATTCTCTTCTTGTCCAAACTAGTTATCGTCCATGTCTCACTTCCATACATGGCTACACTCCATACAAATACTTTCAGAAACGACTTCCTGACACCTAAATCTATACTCGATGTTAACAAATTTCTCTTCTTCAGAAACGATTTCCTTGCCATTGCCAGTCTACATTTTATGTCCTCTCTACTTCGACCATCATCGGTTATTTTACTCCCTAAATAGCAAAACTCCTTTACTACTTTAAGTATCTCATTTCCTAATCTAATTCCCTCAGCATCACCCGACTTAATTTGACTACAATCCATTATCCTCGTTTTGCTTTTGTTGATGTTCATCTTATATCCTCCTTTGAAGACACTGTCCATTCCGTTCAACTGCTCTTCCAAGTCCTTTGCTGTCTCTGACAGAATTACAATGTCATCGGCGAACCTCAAAGTTTTTACTTCTTCTCCATGAATTTTAATACCTACTCCGAATTTTTCTTTTGTTTCCTTTACTGCTTGCTCAATATACAGATTGAATAACATCGGGGAGAGGCTACAACCCTGTCTCACTCCTTTCCCAACCACTGCTTCCCTTTCATGCCCCTCGACTCTTATAACTGCCATCTGGTTTCTGTACAAATTGTAAATAGCCTTTCGCTCCCTGTATTTTACCCCTGCCACCTTCAGAATTTGAAAGAGAGTATTCCAGTCAACATTGTCAAAAGCTTTCTCTAAGTCTACAAATGCCAGAAACGTAGGTTTGCCTTTTCTTAATCTTTCTTCCAAGATAAGTCGTAAGGTCAGTATTGCCTCACGTGTTCCAACATTTCTACGGAATCCAAACTGATCTTCTCCGAGGTCGGCTTCTACCAGTTTTTCCATTCGTCTGTAAAGAATTCGCGTTAGTATTTTGCAGCTGTGACTTATTAAACTGATAGTTCGGTAATTTTCACATCTGTCAACACCTGCTTTCTTTGGGATTGGAATTATTATATTCTTCTTGAAGTCTGAGGGTATTTCGCCTGTCTCATACATCTTGCTCACCAGATGGTAGAGTTTTGTCATGACTGGCTCTCCCGAGGCCATCAGTAGTTCCAGTGGAATGTTGTCTACTCCCAGGGCCTTGTTTCGACTCAGGTCTTTCAGTGCTCTGTCAAACTCTTCACGCAGTATCTTATCTCCCATTTCGTCTTCATCTACATCCTCTTCCATTTCCATAATATTGTCCTCAAGTACATCTCCCTTGTATAAACCCTCTATATACTCCTTCCACCTTTCTGCCTTCCCTTCTTTGCTTAGAACTGGGTTTCCATCTGAGCTCTTGATATTCATACATGTGGTTCTCTTCTCTCCAAATGTCTCTTTAATTTTCCTGTAGGCAGTATCTATCTTACCCCTAGTGAGACAAGCCTCTACATCCTTACATTTGTCCTCTAGCCATCCCTGCTTAGCCATTTTGCACTTACTGTCGATTTCATTTTTGAGACGTTTGTATTCCTTTTTGCCTGCTTCATTTACTGCATTTTTATATTTTCTTCTTTCATCAATTAAATTCAATATTTCTTCTGTTACCCAAGGATTTCTATTAGCCCTCGTCTTTTTACCTACTTGATCGTCTGCTGCCTTCACCACTTCATCCCTCAGAGCTACCCATTCTTCTTCTACTGTATTTATTTCCCCCATTCCTGTCAATTGTTCCCTTATGCTCTCCCTGAAACTCTCTACAACCTCTGGTTCTTTCAGTTTATCCAGGTCCCATCTCCTTAAATTCCCACCTTTTTGCAGTTTCTTCAGTTTCAATCTGCAGTTCATAACCAATAGATTGTGGTCAGAATCCACATCTGCCCCAGGAAATGTCTTACAATTTAAAACCTGGTTCCTAAATCTCTGTCTTACCATTATATAATCTAACTGAAACCTGTCAGTATCTCCAGGCTTCTTCCATGTATACAGCCTCCTTTCATGATTCTTGAACCAAGTGTTAGCTATGATTAAGTTATGCTCTGTGCAAAATTCTACAAGGCGGCTTCCTCTTTCATTCCTTCCCCCCAATCCATATTCACCTACTATGTTTCCTTCTCTCCCTTTTCCTACTGACGACAGGCTTCTTCCATGTATACAGCCTCCTTTCATGATTCTTGAACCAAGTGTTAGCTATGATTAAGTTATGCTCTGTGCAAAATTCTACAAGGCGGCTTCCTCTTTCATTCCTTCCCCCCAATCCATATTCACCTACTATGTTTCCTTCTCTCCCTTTTCCTACTGACGAATTCCAGTCACCCATGACTATTAAATTTTCGTCTCCCTTCACTACCTGAATAATTTCTTTTATCTCGTCATACATTTCATCTATTTCTTCATCATCTGCAGAGCTAGTTGGCATATAAACTTGTACTACTGTAGTAGGCATGGGCTTTGTGTCTATCTTGGCCACAATAATGCGTTCACTATGCTGTTTGTAGTAGCTAACCCGCACTCCTATTTTTTTATTCATTATTAAACGTACTCCTGCATTACCCCTATTTGATTTTGTATTTATAACCCTGTAATCACCTGACCAAAAGTCTTGTTCCTCCTGCCACCGAACTTCACTAATTCCCACTATATCTAACTTTAACCTATCCATTTCCCTTTTCAAATTTTCTAACCTACCTGCCCGATTAAGTGATCTGACATTCCACGCTCCGATCCGTAGAACGCCAGTTTTCTTTCTCCTGATAACGACGTCCTCTTGAGTAGTCCCCGCCCGGAGATCCGAATGGGGGACTATTTTACCTCCGGAATATTTTACCCAAGAGGACGCCATCATCATTTAATCATACAGTAGAGCTGCATGTCCTCGGGAAAAATTACGGCTGTAGTTTCCCCTTGCTTTCAGCCGTTCGCAGTACCAGCACAGCAAGGCCGTTTTGGTTAATGTTACAAGGCCAGATCAGTCAATCATCCAGACTGTTGCCCCTGCAACTACTGAAAAGGCTGCTGCCCCTCTTCAGGAACCACATGTTTGTCTGGCCTCTCAACAGATACCCCTCCGTTGTGGTTGCACCTACGGTACGGCCATCTGTATCGCTGAGGCACGCAAGCCTCCCCACCAACGGCAAGGTCCAAATTACATAACGTAAACATTTTCAACGGACGCGAATTCCTACCCAGCGTCTATTGCCCCTGTTAACGAACTACGAGAGATATTAAATATTGCTTCTTCACAAGTAACTTACATGAAATGACGTGATGTAAAGCTTTGTGTTGGATAGGGATTTGAACCCATAACCTAACCGGATTGTTATCGAAGCACAATCAACTGTGACATATCGAATTTTCTCGGCAGTACCTAGATGATTTACTGAAATGACGAGACGAAACATTAATTTTTTCCTTCCCAGGACTACAACCCGGAAACTATCGCTGTTATGTATTAGACAAAACGAATTGTTGACTACACACAAAGAGACGTCAGCTACAAAATTTTTCTCCAGCAGCAGCTCGGAATAACATCATTGAACTTAGAGTGATCTCTAAAATAGTTCTCCGTCTCACTGGGAGTAAAAAACGTCAGATATCGTTAGTGTTGACAACGAATGAAAATGCATTAAAAATCAAAATTATTACCCATCAGCAGATAGGTGTTCTCATGCTAGAGCTTGATAATACATAATGAAAACGTTAGTGCTGGGCCAGAATTCGAACCCAACTACGCGCAATATGTGGAGATGTTGAGGAATCTGCAGTTTTGAACAAACAACAAATTGTAGTCGAGCTGTATTGTCACGAAGGGATCAAATTCCGCGTTAAGGGCGGTCTGAGTTGCATTCCAAGTTCAGAACAAATTTTATCAACATACAGAAGCTCAAATAAAAGATGGAATAAGGATCCGGTGACCCTACATAGCGTTTGTTTCGTCACTATAAATAAATAACTAATATAAGAAAGGTTACTGGTGACAGAGTTCCCACATTTCGCCACTTCTGACTTTATTGTGGAGCAAACTAACGCCTACTTGGTAGAGAAGGAATATCATGTTTAATGAGAATTTCGGACCGCGATGCCATTATACCTTCCTCACTTCGCGTAGCCAGAAGAGAACAGAATCTGTCTGTCCCTAGTAAAAATCATTTGCAGAAGTTGGAATCAAACCCATACCATCATCACAGGAATCCATCATCAATCCAACAGACCACCAAACCGTTTTCTGTAGAACTCAATTTTCTTTCATAACACCGTTGCGGCACACTCTATGAGAATTATGACACACAGGCTCGCTGTAGTGGTTTGCAGCATCTTCAGTACATTAATTTACTTGGTTGAGCGAATCGCCATGAACTAGCGGCCTCGGCTACCCAGTGCCGAAATTCGACTCTATTTTGTAATCACGGAAATAAAATCATGTAACTGCCACCTACACAAAACTTCCAACAGTGTAGGATGCAGAAATTTAAAGAGGAAGTGTTCCTTTCCATTTTAGCTGTTCTATTGCGCTATCTGTTTGTAGAAAACGTCGTGCAGTGCAAAAGAAAAGCTGTAAGTGTCTGTCTCTCAGAAGTCTAGATCCGGCCATATGCATTATCTCACAGCACTGTGGAATGCGGAAGATCTGGAAGAACTATTGTTGACTTCTGGAGGTGCCGTAGGTATATGACAGGTAGTAGCGTTACGTTATGTGTCACGCACTGTAGATATGATGTCACGAGTTCCATTTGATTCGCTCCTACATTTTTTACAACGCAATTCTGCTGTCTGCTGAAGTTACCAATTTAATGGATCTCTGAACATAATTACCTTCACTTCTGAACAGAAAATAGCTGCATGTGGAAAATGGGCTAACTTCTGAGACATTTTGTTGTTTTCAGGTTTGATAGATAGGCAGGCAGCAGATGCTTCACGAAGCTTTTGTATTATGTATGGGGGGACCGCATCGTGCCAAAATAGTCAGAAAAGCATATTTTACATTAGCTGTCGTCTGGTAGTGGCATTTTATTCTTCTTCAAACCTTGTGTGACAGCTTTAACTCAGAACAAGTTTTCTACATTCATGTAATCAATAAGCTGCATGTGCAATGTCAGAGTGTTATAGATCACATCAGAGAATTTGCATATATCGTTGATTATTAATTTCTCTCTCATGTTTTGTATTGTTTTAGCAACACTAAAAGAAACCTTACGAAAATTGTGCACTGTATTAAAGGAAATGAAATAAAACTACGCACGATAACCTTACGACGAATGTCTGTTTTGATAAAACTGAGTATCTGTACACAAGCGTACTTCTATCGGCACGAATTAGTAAAATACTTCTCATTTAGATTTCGATTGGGCCTGTGTTTAATTGTTATGCTGTGTCATACTCAACAGGTATGCAAATGTGGCATTTCATAAATAAAATTATGTAGTCCTAGAGACCCAAAATTTGCTTGTCAGCAACGGAATGAGGCGTTACCTGTTGTATAGCATTGTAAGTTTTTCACCATTGCGCTATGAGCTGAAAGTATTTTCTTGCGATTTCCTTATCGATGTTTGATCTGACTGATTGTAGCTCTTTCACAGAACGGATAAAAACGTTACGTTCAGCGAGACTGGAACCGCGAACCATAACAGACGCTTTTTTAGAGGTCAGCACGTCGCCACAGAGCTAGCAAAGAGGTATGTGTTGCCCATTTCTTTTACGAGGCCAGTAGTGTCTAGAACTCGTAAACCGCTACATAAAGGACGAGTTTAGTTGCGATTTACACATGCAACGTCTTTCCTGGGCTAAAAAACGTAACTTCACAATTTTTTGTTACACATGAAGCGATAATAACTCAGATTATACAATGGAAGTGACAGGAAAAATCAAGTGAACTTTGAGGCTTAATTCCGTGCACACCAGGAAGTAACTCGTCGATCACAGAGTTGCCAAATATACCTTGCCTTGTTGCCAAATCTCAGTTACAGTACCAGCAGGAAGAAGACGAACCGATGTGATCCTACAGCGGGTTGGGAAGTGACCACAGCTGGCGTCTCAAAGACACGGCTGCGACGGCCTGAAATACGTAATGCGTCTGATTCGCATTTCTGTAACTAGGTTTGCGGGAGTGGAGCGTAGTTACTAATCATACGCAGAACTGATTTCAAACTAAGCATCACAAACAGTAAATATCCTAGTTGTTTTTATATTTCTTTCGTAACTGTACTCAAACATAAGAAACTCATTCACGGTCATTTTCGTGCCTCGCCGATAGTCGAGCACACCAAAGAAATAAAAAAAAAATGAATGTGTGTGTGTGTGTGTGTGTGTGTGTGTGTGTGTGTGTGTGTGTGAGAGAGAGAGTGAGAGAGAGAGAGAGAAATAAAGATAAAGAAGAATGAGAAAGGGTAAAAAATTGTTGTAAAGAAATTGAATACCGGTATGGAAAGGTCTTTTATTAAAATAACGCGTTGCACATAATTACGAAGTGTCGTATTCATGATCTATGGAACAAGTATTAATCCAATTTAATCCAGTCAATGATATTGCTGACTAGCCATGAAGAGTCATGAATTAGCGAAATTTTCGCCAATATCTGTAACTAAATCTAAACTTGAAATATCTTACTTTGAGAAAATCCACTGTTAAGTATGAAGTTACAGGATAATTCAATTATTACCGTACTTATTACTATCATTACTATCATACTGCTACTGGAACACATGTGCTTGAAGATCATTTAATGCCTTTTGGTCATTATGGAAGTAGTTGCCCAAGAATAGGTTATTTCCCTGTCTACGGAATCCTTTTCATGTTGATATGAAACATCAGCAATTACTCGTAGATTGCATTAAAACTACAATAATTGATGAACACGTTACTTGATAACAAAAACGTGCTGCCTTTCTTCATTTACTTGCGGCTAGAAATGGCTGTCGAATACTGCCAAACCAAAAGCCAAGGGCTCTTATTGGCTTCCGAAATACGTCGCTGTCAGTTCTTCCATATGATTTGGTGGACGTGACCTGTTTCATGTTGAGTATGACAGAGAATGTTTTATAAAATCAATTGTATTCCTTTGCAATAAACAGAAATATTTTCATTCCAAGCTATCCAAGTTAAAAATTTTAGAAATATTAGTTCATATTTAATATTCGCTTCTATAATGTAGGGAAATATTTCACAGTTGCAAAACCCGCATCCGACTCATTGTCCTTACACTTAGTCGCTGACCATAAATTCTAGCCCAGAGTGACAACAGTTTAAGTAACCTAAAGTAGCGATGACTGTTTCCCAGTGCTCTTTCTCATCGTAAAATATGTAATTCACTTATTGGGCTTTATTAGTACACTGTAACAGTAATTTCTGTATGTATGCAATGCATACGGATTGTAGAATTCAGTGGTGCTCTCTCTTCCACTTCTGTATACAATATGACTGACCAAAAGGGGCCCTTTATCATTGCAGGCCCTGGGCGGTGCAAAATCATACTGAAAACAGTAATGTGCTTTTACTGACCGCCTCACACTTCGTTTTACCTGATTTTGTAATCATTTAAATAAAACAACATGACCTTCCAGTGGGAGAGATTGCGTCACCCTTTTCCTCGTGTGACATTAGTCAGTAAGCTTTTTGCCTTCCAACCAGCGAAATGCGGCAGAGGATGGCCGGTAAACGATTCACAAACCACGATCTAGTGCCGTTAAGACGATTTCTTTAAACAGTGGCGTAGCTGAAGGAATTTAGTTTCTTCTTAAATCATCTTATGGAGCAACGTTCACAGATATCTCAAATAGGAAAAGCTCTTTATCCAGGTACGAAAGTTGTAAAACAAACTTCCCACAGTTTGCGTCAGGTTGATCTTTTCGTCTGATAGCACTGCGTAAGTATTTTGTCTAAGAGGTATCACAAGTAGTGTTCCGGTAGCTGTGGGAATCATTGGCTGAAAACTAGTTTAACATCAGTGGGTACAGCACTTCTAAATATTCAAAATGATTATCAACTTTAGTCTGAGTTCATCCACAAACTGAGGCATATTTATAATATTGAAGCTAGACTGTGTATCGTTGTCTTCCATGAGTGGGCATCGGAAGGCGTTTACACACACTTATACGAGGGTAATCCCAAATGTAAGGACTCCTAAGGGACACGCATGTGGCAACGCAGGCACAAACGAGAGATCCTTAATTTTAATGCTAAGCGAAAACCAAAGTAGTACCTGCATAGTGGCAAAGTGACAAAGAGCAAGAGAACGGATACGAAGGTCTCAGGTTCAATCCGCCGTTAGGCCCATGATTTTTATGTGCCATTTTAGAGTGGCGTGGTCTTAGCAGTGTGTCCGTAGCCTCTTGGTACCGCCCATGTCTCGTGCCGCAACGGTTCAATAAGTCGTCAGTTCTAACTATGGTAGAGGCCAACGTGTGCAGGCTTTTTTTCTGATTTATTTTATGGGGCTCCGAATATCCAGAAAAATTATGTAACGAAATCAGAAGAAAACCTTTACACATCAAATTCTCTTGGTAGCTTGTAACAGTAAGTTGTATTACGGTATATTGCTAATTTTTACTTATGGACCGTCTGACAGCAACTAAATAAAACACGATTTTAGTGTCATACGCGTTTCACCTTTATTTTCTGCAAGCCATCATTGTATTGTATACGTGTGTGTTAACACCTAGCAGCTGGTAAGAAAAAACCGATCCGTAACATTTGATTTTACTTAGTTAACAATCCGATTACGTGTTCGGTTCGTAACTCCGTCACAGAACTTCACATCATGCACATCATCTTTAAATGCATACACACTTTGTTACTTCTGAAAGGAGGTATATCAGACATGTTTCGTGGTTAGTTAACAGGGATGAAAGGGTCTTGATAGGAGTCCCGGTTCATGACAAAAATTTTCGTCTTTTATTTTCAAGTTCAGATTTGGTTACTGATATTGGCAAAAATTTCGCTAATTCATGACTCTTCACGGCTAGTCAGCAATATGATTGATTAGATTAAATTGGATTAATACTTGTTCGATAGATAATGAATACGACACTTCATAATGATGTGGAAAGTGTTATTTAAATGAAAGATTTCTTTCCATACCGTTATTCAATTTCTTTACCACAATTTTATCCCTCTCCCTTTCTTCTTTATCTTTATTTCTCTCTCTCTCTCTCTCTCTCTCTCTCTCTCTCTCTCTCTCTCACACACACACACACACACACACACATTCTTCTTTTTTTATTCTTTTGGTGTGCTCGACTATCGGCGAGGCACGAAAACGTCCGTGAATGAGTTTCTTATGTTTGAGTACAGTCACGAAATAAATATAAAAACAACTATGATAGTTACTGATTTATGATGCTTAGTTTGCAGTCAGTTCTGAATATTATTAGTAACTACGCTCCAGTCCCTAAACCTGGTTACAGAAATGCGAATCAGACGCATTACGTATTCCAGGTCGTCGCAGCCACGTCTTTCAGACGCCAGCTGTGGTCACTTCCCAGCCCGCTGTAGGATCACATCGGTTCGTCTTCTTCCTGCTAGTACTGTAACTGAGATTTGGCAACAAGGCAAGGTACATTTGGCAACTCTGTGATGGACGAGTTACTTCCTGGTATGCACGGAATTAAGCCTCAAAGTTCACTTGATTTTTCCTGTCATTTCCATTGAATAATCTGAGATATTATGGCTTCAGGTGTAACAAAAGATTGTAAAGTTATGGTTTTTAGCCCAGGAAAGTCGTTGCATGTGTAAATTGCAACTAATCTCGTCCTTTACATAGCGGTTTACGAGTTCTAGATACTACTGACCTCGTAAAAGAAATGGGCAACACGTACCTCTTTGCTAGCTCTGTGGTGTCGTGCTGACCTCTAAAAAAGCGTCTGTTATGGTTCACGGTTCCAGTCTCGCTGAATGTAACGTTTTCATCCCTTCTGTGAAAGAGCTACAATCAGTCAGATCAAACATCGATAAGGAAATCGCAAGAAAATACTATCAGCTCGTAGAGCAATGGTGAAAAACCTACAATACTGTAAAACAGGTAACGCCCCGTTCCGCTGCTGACAAGCAAATTTAGGGTCTCTAGGAATATATAACTTTATTTATGAAATGCCACATTTGCATACCTGTTGAGTATGACACAGAATACCAATTAAACAAAGACACAATCGAAATCGAAATGAGAAGTATTTTACTAATCCGTGCCGATAGAGGCACGCTTGTGCACAGATACTCAGTTTTATCAAAACAGACTTTCGTCGTATGGTTATCGTACGTAGTTTTATTTCATTTCTTTTAATACAGTGCACAATTTTCGTAAGGTTTCTTTTAGTGTTGCTAAAACAATACAAAACATGAGAGAGAAATTAATAATCAACGAGATGCATCTGCTGCCTGCCCATCTATTGAACCTGAAAAGAACAAAATGTCGCAAAAGTTAGCCCTTTTTCCACATGCGGCTATTTTGTGTTGAGAAGTGAAGGTAATTATGTTCATAGATCCATGAAATTGGTAATTTCAGCAGACAGCAGATTTGTGTTGTAAAAAATGTAGGAGCGAATGAAATGGAACTTGCGACATCATATCTACGGTGCGTGACACTTAACGTGACACGACTACCTGTCATATACCCACAGCACCTCCAGAAGTCAACAATAGTTCTTCCAGATCTTCCGCATTCCACAGTGCTGTGAGATAATGCATATGGCCGGATCTAGACTTCTGAGAGACAGACATTTACAGCTTTCCTTTTGCACTGCACGACGTTTTCAACAAACAGATTGCGCAATAGAACAGCTAAAATGGAAAGGAACACTTCCTCTTTAAATTTCTGCATCCTACACTGTTGGAAGTTTTGTGTAGGTGGCAGTTACATGATTTTATTTCCGTGATTACAAAATAGAGTCGAATGTATGCAATGGGTAGCCGAGGCAGCTAGTTCATGGCGATTCGCTCAACCAAGTAAATAAATGTACTGTACATGCTACAAACCTCTACATGCAGCCTGTGTGTCATAATTCTCATAGAGTGTGCCGCAACGGTGTTATGAAAGAAAATTGAGTTCTAGAGAAAACGGTTTGGTGGTCTGTTGGATTGATGATGGATTTCTGTGATGATGGTCTGGGTTTGATTCCAACTTCTGCACATGATTTTCACTAGGGACAGACGGATTCTGTTCACTTCTGGTTACGCCAATGGAAGAAGGTATAATAGCATCGCAATCCGAAATTCTCATTAAACATGATATTTCTTCTCTACCAAGTAGGCGTTAGGTTGCACCACAATAAAGTCAGGAGTGGCGAGATGTGGGAACTCTGTCACCAGTAACCTTTCTTATACTAGTTATTTATTTATAGTGACGAAACAAACGCTATGCAGGGTCACCGGACCCTTATTCCATCTTTTATTTGAGCCTCTGTATGTCGATAAAATTGGTTCCGAACTTGGAATGCAACTCAGACCGCCCTTAACACGGAATTTGATCCCTTCGTGACAATACAGCTCGACTACAATTTGTTGTATGTTCAAACCTGCAGATTCCTCAACATCTCCACATATTGCGCGTGAATGGGTTCGAATTCTGGCCCGGCACTAAAGTTTTCATCATGTATTATCAAGCTATAGCATGAGAACACCTACCTGCTGATGGATAATAATTTTGATTTTTAATGCATTTTCATTCGTTGTCAACACTAACGATATCTGACGTTTTTGACTCCCAGTGAGACGGAGAACTATTTGAGAGATCATTCTAAGTTTAATGACGTTATTCCGAGCTGCTGCTGGAGAAAAATTCTGTAGCTGAAGTCTCTTTGTGTGTAGTCAACAACGGTTTGTGTGGGGTTCGATTCCCAGTCAGCATTGAACTCTTCGTCACATTATTTCTAGTTCAAACATGCTCACATGTCGCTGCTGATGTAACAAACACATATTTAACGTTCGTTTTGTCTAATATATAACAGCGATAGGTTCCGGGTTGTAGTCCCCGGAAAGAAAAAATTAATGTTTCGTCTCGTCATTTCAGTTAAAACATCTAGCTACTGCCGAGAAAATCCGATATGTCACAGTTGGCCGGCCGGAGTGGCCGTGCGGTTCTGGGCGCTACAGTCTGGAACCGAACGACCGCTACGGTCGCAGGTTCAAATCCTGCCTCGGGCATGAATGTGTGTGATGTCCTTAGGTTAGTTCTAAGTTCTAGGCGACTGATGACCTCAGAAGTTAAGTCGCATAGTGCTCAGAGCCATTTGTCACAGTTGATTGTGCTTCGATAACAATCCGGTTAGGTTCTCAGTTCGAATCCCTATCCAACACAAAGCTCTACATCACGTCATTTCATGTAAGTTACTTGTGAAGAAGCAATATTTAACATCTCTCGTTGTTCGTTAACAGGGACAATAGATGCTGTGTAGGAATTCGCGTCCGTTAAAAATGTTTTCGTTATGTAATTTAAAGTTTATATTTGCTGACTGATACTGTCTAAAATCGATGTATATCACTCTGTGTATGCCTAGTCAGGAATGACTGTTAGTTTCCGTCAGTCACGAAATCTTAGTCTGCATGACCTGGGTTTGAATCCAAATGCAGAACGAGACGGTTCGTCGTGTCATTTGAAGTTCATACATATTCTCAACTAGCTGCTCGTGAATAACTTAAATTTTTAATATCATTTTGTGTTAAATAACAAGTACGGTCTGTTACTTTGAAGAGGAAATCATGAATACGACGAACTTACTACGTGCATCACCTATCTGACGTAATAATGAGAGCGGTAACATTTCAGGTATGTCATTTATTGCAAGCTTACAAGCCTTAAGGACAGTCTTATCTGTGATAAGGTGTTCCCTGATATTTGTAGTATCGTGGTATTACTTTACATCTTGAATTATTGCGATACAGAGATTTCTAGTGGTGACTTGTTGGAGCCATTTTCAATAGTCAAACGACTGTACCAAGGAGCGACTAGAGAACCTGCGTTATGTGGGTTGCATTCTAATCAGGCGAAATGCAATTCAGGTCGTTCGGATGCTTTTGAGCACGACTGTACACTGGACAATAAATTAAATGGCAATTACTTTTATTTTATTTGTGTCTAACGATGCCCAGAGGTCGCCAGGGAACATATCCTGACCAAACAGCAGGAGTTCCAGCTCGGGTGTGGGTGCCTCCTACAAAGTGGGTGTCAGAAGTGTTCGCGCCTGGTACCAAGACAAACTAGATGTTAAGCAGATTGGACAAGCCTACTAACGCCATCAATCCTGGAAGTGGCTCCGACATGATACACCAACAGAGTATTGTCAGCAATCAGCATCTGCAGCATGCATTGTTACCTCTTCCCAAAAAGTTATATTTTGACATGCCCATAATAGCACGTAAAGACCGAAAAGTAACTTTTGAAAGCCAAGTGAGCCAGTGGATTTGTTTTAGTTCAAGGGAAACAGTAATGACGTGTACCTTGTTCTAAAAAAACTCTAGAATTGGCAATTTAACAGGTTGCAGTACATCTTGTAGTAGAGTTATACCTGCGACATGCACTACATGCAGAAGGTATGGTCATGCGACAGATGACTGCACAGAATGTCGATGGAGAATGATTGGACATAAGAATTAAGTCATAGCGAAGTCACGTGGCGGCCACAGTTCCTCAACAGAGCACTAGCAACGCAATTCTCTTATCTTCTGTGTTGCCCGTGATTTTCGATTTGCTTAACCGTCTCCGTTCCCGAACGGCAGCCACGTCACACTCACCTGCAGCACACTGCTGACATCTTGCAGCTTGTGTTGTCGGCCGCTGTAGTTATTGTTGCGTTGGTGCAGACACATTGGTTTCCTGTAAATCTGACCCCTTGCTCCTTTCAATCATTGATGGCTCCCAAAACATGTGAAAAAAAATTTTCAGTGTGTTTCTACACATTAATTTTATTAGATTTCATCATTAACTTCTTTATTCTTGAATCACTCCATGACCCCCCATTTTCCTGAATAACATTTACACAGGGCATCGCCTGTACTTAGCGTAGGCACACAGGAACATACACTCCTGGAAATTGAAATAAGAACACCGTGAATTCATTGTCCCAGGAGCGGGAAACTTTATTGACACATTCCTGGGGTCAGATACATCACATGATCACACTGACAGAACCACAGGCACATAGACACAGGCAACAGAGCATGCACAACGTCGGCACTAGTACAGTGTATATCCACCTTTCGCAGCAATGCAGGCTGCTATTCTCCCATGGAGACGATCGTAGAGATGCTGGATGTAGTCCTGTGGAACGGCTTGCCATGCCATTTCCACCTGGCGCCTCAGTTGGACCAGCGTTCGTGCTGGACGTGCAGACCGCGTGAGACGACGCTTCATCCAGTCCCAAACATGCTCAATGGGGGACAGATCCGGAGATCTTGCTGGCCAGGGTAGTTGACTTACACCTTCTAGAGCACGTTGGGTGGCACGGGATACATGCGGACGTGCATTGTCCTGTTAAAGACTGCGATGGAGCTCCGTATGCTACGGCAAACTGGCTGACACTGACGGCGGCGGTGCACAAATGCTGCGCAGCTAGCGCCATTCGACGGCCAACACCGCGGTTCCTGGTGTGTCCGCTGTGCCGTGCGTGTGATCATTGCTTGTACAGCCCTCTCGCAGTGTCCGGAGCAAGTATGGTGTGTCTGACACACCGGTGTCAATGTGTTCTTTTTTCCATTTCCAGGAGTGTATTTTAATCGGTGCGATGGGCCTGGCAGAAAATGAGAAGCGTGGAATAACTGTTGACCCTTGCAGCCACTAACATAGAGCGTAGACAGAAAAGCGACAAAAATACATACGTGGAAACGTGTGAAACTCCTGGCTGGCAGCAGCCGTTTACATCTGCCTTGAAGATCAAGACCGTGTCGAGAATTCAAGCACCCCTGCAGACTCTGGGATGTAGAGTGGGTGCAAAGTGGCCAAGATTAACGCAGGAAGGCGTGAGAAACTAAAGAACAGTGGAATGAGTAAGCCTTTTTAAAAGAAATCAGCGTAAGGATGTTGCTCATCAATCATGAATGTCTGCAGCTTCGTGAACGAAGCACAGATTTGAGATTGTCAACGTCTCACGCAGAGATAGCCGTTACAAAAAGTGTTGTGAAGCTGCTTCCACAACAGCTTAGAAATGCACGAAAACATAGTAACAATGGGACACCAACGCTATGAACAGCTTTGACAGTGAAAACGTCAGAAAGACGCCAGTTCTCAAGCCATGCAGTTCTACCATTGTTTCACGAACGAGACATGTATCTCGTTTCATGTACTTACGAAATATTTACGTGAAGTGTAATCTATGCTACACAAACATAGATATGTTAAAAGTTCTCGAATGTTAATTTAGCTGCCAGTCTGAAATGGCAAATGTAATGGCGAACGTCGTAGAAAAAATCTCCTGTTAAAACGTGTACATTACGTCTACTGTAAATACGGCACTGCTGAATTCTGTGACGATGGTTCGTGGAACACTCTCAAAACAGTACGATGCTCAAGTAGCCCTTCAGATACCTTCACTTGAGTCCCATCGATTTTGTGTAAAGCATCATCGAAAGAAATGTGCACACCTTGGACTCAGCTCCAATTTATTTCCTTGAGGAAGGAGCGGCAGCTGATCGGCCACAGATAGGACACAGTCGTACGCATTCGTGGTCTCGCCGAGACCATGCCACAGCGCGTCGCATCCGGCATCTGGTTAACACGGTTTTCTGCACACTACCTGCTGATTGATACTAATGCGGTAGGTTATCAGAACGAGCAGCAGTCGTAAAGTTTTATCACCTCGGAAAAGTTAGATAGTTACATTTTCCATACTTAATTTGAACGTTTCTTTTATCGAAATGATGTGGAAATCGTCGGTTTACGGGACATCTACACAAGATTAGCGTTAAGCACAAGGTACCCATAATTATTTTAGCCCTACTCAACGAATCAGACTTAAAACGTGGGATATTTTTGGTTTAAACTGACTACCAGTTTTTAAGTAGAATTTCGTTAATGGAATAGTACAAGATACCCAGCAGAAATGATTTTAAGCTAGATTTTAAACCTGCTTTGCTACCTGTCCGACGCCTTATGTTTTTAGCCAAATGATCAAACATTTTTTGTTGCATCTTGAACACGTTTCGGAACCGCTGACACCTTTAATTACAGATAATACAGATAATTTTTCCTCTAGTTTTCTAGGTATGGAGATCACTACTCTTCTCAAATTTTGGCGAATTATTTACGACGAATTTCATTAGCGGATGTATACACAGTGGTCGGAAACAGCCTAAAAAGCTTATAAGAATGTTACGTGTGAGACTGTAATGAGTAATAAATGTTAACGAAAAATTCGATAGGATGCACCGTTTCCTAGTTATTTAGCACTGAAGCTAACAAATCAGATCGTTGTACTCGTAAGTTCAAGCAGTTGCACGCGCTAGAGTGTCGCAGTCCTGAGACATTCGTGAATTACCACGTGTTGAAATTTTCATTACCAGTTTCAATTTGCCTTTTTCGGAGGTGATAAATTTAAGCTACGTGAGTAAAAGCAGCATTTGATCGGTGTGGAGAAACCAAATGATCATTCGCGAAACCGCCTCTGGAAGGCTGCTAGCATTTAAGCAGGCAACGACCTGATTGATCAATGTCAGTGCTGAATAACTCGGGAATGGTGTAACGTATCGAATTTTTTCTTAACAGTTATTTCTCAGCACACCCTCTGTAGAAACGCCCTTAGAGGTTTTTCAAACTCCCCTACCCACGTGTATTGTGATGGAGCAGTTAAAATGTCAAGCTCCTTGAAGAGGTACCTACATGACGTCCACAGGTGAGTATCACATATAATTCTTATTGCTCGCTTTTGTGGAATTAATACTTCCTTTCGAAGTTATGCGAAAATCACTCCGGAAGACATTATGGAGTGGGTATATGTAAAATATGTCATCAGGTTGATACTTTGTTTTCTAGATTAGCAGTTATACGAAAAGCTAAGTAGCAGAACTTAAATGTTTGGAAAGAGAAACGACAACCATGAAACTTGGTGATGATATGAGTTGTTCGCAACATATTCACCTTATTCACCTTGCAGTGGTATAAATGTTGCCAAACAACGGATATTTTGATGCAGACATCGGCTGTGGATATTTGCACAATATTTCTCGTAACCTTTCGCCGAGACATACCTCCTCTGGACTCATTCTGGAGATGCCTGCCACTTAATGGTTTATTTATCCTCAGAAACACCATAAAGTCTCTTGCTGCCCTGTCGAGATACTACGGAGGATGAAGCCAACTTTCACAGCCGACGGAAACAGCATTTGTACTTATATCCTCTGTTCCAACCTCTAACCCATCTCTGTCATATTCCGCTATGCTTTGTTTTGACAGACATCCGAACATCGATATTTTTTCAGTGGTTCCCCCAAATCGCTTTCTTTGAAAGGAACCGGCCGACCTCTTTCTACATCTTTCACCTATCTGAGCTTGTGCTTGGTCTCTAACGACCCCGTTGTTGCCGATACATCCCTTACTTCTTAAGACGACATGTTTCAGGGGGTAAGGGAGGCCCTGTCTATGATCTGACGACGAGCAGGAATACGACTCAGAACACACTTAACTGAAACTAAGTAGATGCTGCAGCGATTTTCCTGAACTACCTTTTATCCTTTACACACAAATACATTTGTCATTATTTACGTAAGAAATTTGTGGCAGGTGCCCGTCAATATCGGCATATGTTCAGTCCGCACTATCTTGTATGACACCCGCAGCCATAAATAAACAGACTGAATAGTAACCGCTTGCCGCGCAGGGTAGCAGTGCAGTCTGGGACACCTTGTCACGGTTCGCGCAACTCCCCCTATCGGAGGTTAGAACTCTCTTTCGGGCGTGAGTGTGTGTGATGTCCTTAACGTAAGTTGGTTTAATTAATGTGTGAGCCTATGGACCGACGATCTCAGAAGTTTGGTCCCACAGAATCTTACCACAAATTAAAAAGAAACAAAACAAAAAAAGAGGCTTCGCTGCTCTTATAGGCAATTTAGTTAACAACCAGTTTCATTGCCTAGAAGTCACATCATCAGGTTAGATCTGTACATTAGGAAGCTACAATTCTGGCAGAATTATAGTTACAATCAATAATGAGAAACAGAAGATATTAGTTACATCTAAAATCACGACGTTAAACTTGAAATATGGATGGGACCGAAAATCCTTTATCTATATATAAATGAGAGCACAACAATTAGCAAATCGTCAGACAGCCACAAAGTATGGGTCCACGACTCCCCAAGAGTGCTTCAAACTTTTTTTTAAAAAAACTATAAGAACAGTTAACAAATATCCACCCAACGTAATACGACGTAAGACCAAAAATTCACTAGAACACCCAGTCACAATTGAAAAATAAAAATATCTACTATGAATGCGACGATAGCACGCAGAACATAACCTGTTAATCACTAGATCTAGCGCCTCTAACCATCCGCAATGCCTTAAAATTAATTAAAAGAATGTGGGAAATCGACCAGAAACCGCTTAGTAATAAAAATAGACTGAAAACGGTAACTGATGGGGAAATTTGTATGAAAATTACATACCATAGACACAGCAGATCGTGACGCATGGTGACGTCCAGCTGTGGACTCAACCAAGCTCCCTGTCCCTTTGCGAGAAGTGGGTCCACGCATGAGCAGCGGGGCAACATAACCTGTGGAGTGGTCACATTGGTATACAAAGAAAGTTAGGGTCCTGCCCAAAATAACATACTAGAACAAATACAGGTGACAAGGAACCATAAGCAGAAAATAATACGATCTGTCATACGTTAATTAAGTACGCACTGAGAATAGTACTGGCAAAAATTGTTATCTCAACATAAACGTATAGAATTATTATTTGAGATGTCCTTAGTTGAGCATATTGTATTCAACGATAAGTAAACGAAGCATATTACTAAAAATTGATGTATTGCTTAAATAGTAAATTTCTGGCTAAAATATACATTTTATGTTATAAAATTTACGTATACGAAACTCCCAACCGTAAAGGGTAAGAAAGGTACACTGAAACAATAATAATACAGAGTCAGTGGTCCAGAGGTAAACAAATCGTTAATTATAGGTATAGACACCCGTAAATCACATTTTCATTTGGGAAGTCAAAGCCGTCCATAACGTTACGATGGCATAGTTCCAGTTGTCCGCTTAGTGTTTGCTCAGTGGGCTCCTTAATAAATTATTTGCAAGAGCAGCCAAGGGGCTATTATTGAAAAACTCTTCAGTAATTGTTGTAAACAACCACAATTTCCATACTTTTGGGCGATGTTTAAGGTGTAAATTTTTAGTAAAATCTTCGTCAACATTTAGCCGAAATTTTCTGAAACTTGTATGCCAGTAACAGAGCACATGACGAATATGTTTAAGAACCTGTGATCTAAATGGAACTATTTAATGAAATACAACACTCCTTGATGTACGTAATCTATGTAATCTTACCGATCAGTTCTTACTAAAGCTGCCCCTTAGCTTAAGATTCGCTCTAGCTGCAGCTTGCTTTGGTAGATATGCTCCTATTCGAGGATTTATTAACTTGTCTTTCTATAATGCTTCAAATACCACATCCAGTTAGTTACTAGAAACGAGTTGTAGCTTGACATATTTCATTTAGAAACCAGTTCTAGGCATAAAACAAACAGCGAAGTCTCAAAGCGTTGACCTTGTAGCATACCACTTAAGCACTTAGCTACCGAGTGGTTCAAGACATATCCAAGTATTTATGATTTACCGGAAAAAATAACAAATACAAAGGACAAAAATTATAAAAGATACTTACCTAAGCAGACAGGCTTCCACAGCTGAAACCAGTTTCAGTAACATCCTTTAAGAGAATATGTGCGAGTTATTTTAGAGCAAAAATACCTATTACACTCCTGGAAATTGAAATAAGAACACCGTGAATTCATTGTCCCAGGAAGGGGAAACTTTATTGACACATTCCTGGGGTCAGATACATCACATGATCACACTGACAGAACCACAGGCACATAGACACAGGCAACAGAGCATGCACAATGTCGGCACTAGTACAGTGTATATCCACCTTTCGCAGCAATGCAGGCTGCTATTCTCCCATGGAGACGATCGTAGAGATGCTGGATGTAGTCCTGTGGAACGGCTTGTCATGCCATTTCCACCTGGCGCCTCAGTTGGACCAGCGTTCGTGCTGGACGTGCAGACCGCGTGAGACGACGCTTCATCCAGTCCCAAACATGCTCAATGGGGGACAGATCCGGAGATCTTGCTGGCCAGGGTAGTTGACTTACACCTGCTAGAGCACGTTGGGTGGCACGGGATACATGCGGACGTGCATTGTCCTGTTGGAACAGCAAGTTCCCTTGCCGGTCTAGGAATGGTAGAACGATGGGTTCGATGACGGTTTGGATGTACCGTGCACTATTCAGTGTCCCCTCGACGATCACCAGTGGTGTACGGCCAGTGTAGGAGATCGCTCCCCACACCATGATGCCGGGTGTTGGCCCTGTGTGCCTCGGTCGTATGCAGTCCTGATTATGGCGCTCACCTGCACGGCGCCAAACACGCATACGACCATCATTGGCACCAAGGCAGAAGCGACTCTCATCGCTGAAGACGACACGTCTCCATTCGTCCCTCCATTCACGCCTGTCGCGACACCACTGGAGGCGGGCTGCACGATGTTGGGGCGTGAGCGGAAGACGGCCTAACGGTGTGCGGGACCGTAGCCCAGCTTCATGGAGACGGTTGCGAATGGTCCTCGCCGATACCCCAGGAGCAACAGTGTCCCTAATTTGCTGGTAAGTGGCGGTAAGGTCCCCTACGGCACTGCGTAGGATCCTACGGTCTTGGCGTGCATCCGTGCGTCGCTGCGGTCCGGTCCCAGGTCGACGGGCACGTGCACCTTCCGCCGACCACTGGCGACAACATCGATGTACTGTGGAGACCTCACGCCCCACGTGTTGAGCAATTCGGCGGTACGTCCACCCGGCCTCCCGAATGCCCACTATACGCCCTCGCTCAAAGTCCGTCAACTGCACATACGGTTCACGTCCACGATGTCGCGGCATGCTACCAATGTTAAAGACTGCGATGGAGCTCCGTATGCCACGGCAAACTGGCTGACACTGACGGCGGCGGTGCACAAATGCTGCGCAGCTAGCGCCATTCGACGGCCAACACCGCGGTTCCTGGTGTGTCCGCTGTGCCGTGCGTGTGATCATTGCTTGTACAGCCCTCTCGCAGTGCCCGGAGCAAGTATGGTGGGTCTGACACACCGGTGTCAATGTGTTCTTTTTTCCATTTCCAGGAGTGTAGATTCTTTTTGAGTCTTCAGTCTTCCTACTGGTGTGAAGGGCCCACCGCAATTGCTCTTCTTAACCAATCTTTTCGCTCTTCTTAACCAATTTTTTCATCTCAGAGTAGCCAACTTGGCCGTAATATCACAGATCTTAAATTTTTCTAACAATTCTTTTGTCTATTATTCCTGTCAGCGTCGTGGGTGCATGACTTGGTAAGCTGATTTTGTCATAAGTCTCACACATCTCGGCTCTTGCAGTCTTGAGAATTCTCTGCTGATGTTCTTCCTTAACTCTGATGGTACCTCGGCAGTCTCATACATTCTACACACGAAACTGAAAAATCGTTTTGTTTCCACTTCCCTCCAATGATTCTAGAAATTCCGATAGAGTATTATCTATTCCTCCTTCCTTGTTTGATTTCATTCATCGAAAGCTCGTTAAATTCAGATTCTCATACTGGACTCTCTGTCTCTTCTATATCCACTCCTGTTTCTTCTTCTGTCACGTCATCAGATAAGTCCTGCCGCTCGAAGAGGCCCTCAGTGTATACCTCCCATCTACCCACTCTCTCCTCTGCACTTAATAATGACGTTCCCATTGCCCTCTTAGTGTTACGCCCTTGCTTTTAATTTTATCGAAGGTTGTTTTGACTTTTCTGTACGCCTAGTCAGCGCTTCCGACAGTAACTTCTCTTTCGGTTTCTTCACACTGTCTATGCGGCCATTTCACCTTAACTTCCAGGCAACTCCGTTTTATTTTATTCCGGAGTGTCTTGTGTTTATCTATTCCTGAATTTGCCTCAACACTTTTGTACTTCTTTCTTTCATCCATCAGCTGTAAGTGCATGGTGATTGTAATAACATCAGCTGTAAGTGCATGGTGATTGTAATTAAAGTTCCAAATAGCTGTAGAAATAACACCAAATGTCAGAATGACGTCGAATTGCAACGGAATATTATCGGTGAATGGGGAAAACGTATGGCAGAAGAAAAATAAATAGTTACAAAATGTAGCAATAGATGGCGCTGTAAGCATAATAATGTAACAGTGGTCGACTACAGATGACAAATGAATCATACAACAATGACTAAGGTGAACGCTTGACTTAAACAAACTGTACTACTCAGTGTGCATGGGTGTACAGGTGTGATACTGTCAGACCACCCACCACGGCAAGTTCATATCACGTCGGTTGGGAGAAATCGGCTTTTGATTGTCCTGAGGCCAAAAACCGCATAAAAAGCATCAATCACATCGGTTTTAACTGTCTCAAAGCCAAAAACCGAATAAAATGCACGCCGGCCGTGGTGGCCGAGCGGTTATAGGCGCTTCAGCCCGGAACCGCGCTGCTGCTACGGTCGCAGGTTCGAATCCTGCCTCGGGCATGGATGTGTGTGATGCCCTTAGGTTAGTTAGGTTTAAGTAGTTCTAAGTTCTAGGGGACTGATGACCTAAGATGTTAAGTCCCACAGTGCTCAGAGCCATTTGAACCATTTGAATAAAATGCATCAATCACATCGGTTTTTTATTGTCCTGAGGCCAAAAACCGCGTGAAAAACATCAATCAAAATCACACTGCATTATTAATTTTCGTGCGATTGGCGCAGAATATGCTGTCCACCGTTTACTGCAACAAGTTGAAATCGAGAAACAGCATGTTCCACAACTGGTCCAAGTTTTCGCAGGGTGGCGTTCAGAATGTGTTGCAGCTAAGCTGCAATCGGCACACTGAACACAACGACTTCCAAAATGCCTATTGGCTTCTGTCTCGGGTTCTTCGGTAGACGTTCGTCTGATGATTTTACTGGCGTTTCGCCAACACGAGTGGCTGGCATTGTCAAAGCTTCACGCTCCATTGCTGGTGGTGAACTGGAGCCGCAGACTGTATGTACCTAGCGCGCCAACGTCAGAGGGCTTCTCCGCGGTCATTTCCGGTGTGGTTCTCCTCTTGCTACCGGCGACGGCCGTTCGCTGCAGCACGGGAAACCAGGATCCGTTTACCTTAAGGCTTTCTTCTTTCTTGTTGAAGCTAATACCGTGTTTTTGTATTTCTATAGCCTCTCTGAACAAGCGGGTGTGATAGTGCTTCTCTACACTTCCGTGTCGGCGAATTTTATTACGTCCTCGGTCTCACACAGCGCGTGTTCTGCCACGGCCGATTTCTCCACCTGTCCCAAAATTCAATGTCCCTTATGTTCTTTGATCCTGGTGTTGAGTGATCGTCCAGTCATTCCGACATAAACTTTTCGTATGTGCATGGTATGCGGTATATTCCCAACATTGCAAGAGGGTCCCTTTTTTCCTTTGCCGATGTAGGACACTCTTTGATCTTCTTTGTCGGTTTGAAAATCGTCTTTAAGTCGTGTTTGCTCAATATACGGCCGATTCTGTCCTTCGCTCTGGGAATGTATGGCAGAAAGGCCGTACCCGACATTTCTTTTTCTGATTTGTCGCTTCGCCGAATATTTGGCTCTGTTACAGTTCTAATGTAACTAGTGGAGTACCCATTGCTCCTCAAAATACTTTGCAGGTGCTGCATTTCGCCTCCGAGATGCTGCGGCTCAATCCACCACCCGAGCCAGAAAACAGGAATGATTAACACGCTCGTAGCGCGAGAAGGACGAATATGTGAGCCACAGCACCCGTGCTACAGCGAACGAACGTCGCAGGTAGCTAGAGGAGCATCGCACCGGAAATGACGGCGGAGAAGCCCTCGGACGGTGGAGCGCCAGGTAGATGCTGTCTGCCTCGAGCTCGGCTTCAGTTCACAACCAGTAAATGGAGGGTGAAGCTTTGACAATGCCAGCCACACGAGCTGGCGAAATGTCAGTAAAATCATCAGACAAACATCAGCCGAAGAACGAGAGACAGAAGCCAATGGGCAGTTTGTCAACAAGTGGCCACGAAAGCCTTAACAGTTCTGTATCTTTCAGATAGCCCTACAGTCAGAAGGCACACGGATAAAGGTTAGGTGATCCGGACGGCCAGGCTGTAGGGAAATGGCAGCTGATAATTCAAGCATTTCCGACATGGCACTTCAGCAGCTGCTTAAGTGGATTTGCTTTGTGCGGAGGGGCGCAGCTTGCATAAATGATACCATCCACACATCCGCGCTTTTAGAGACCAGGAATGATGTGGTTGCGCAAAAGACACTCATGGAGCTTACCAGTGACGGTGGAGGTAACAGGACCGGAAGAACCTGTCTCTTCGAAAAAATGTGGCCCCATGGTAAATGATGCCGTAAACTCACACCTCACAGTAACCTTTTCAGGATGAAGTGGTACTGGCTGATTTACGTGTGCTTTTTCCGTTGCCCATATTCGACAATTCTGTATATTAACATAAACTGTAAGATGGAAGCGGGCTTCGTCTGTCCACAAATTTTTCCACGGCCAGTCGTTGTCCACTTCCATGCGAGCAAGAAATTCTAAAATGGTTCAAATCGCTCTGAGCACAATCTGAATTAACATCTGAGGTCATCAGTCCCCTAGACTTAGAACTACTTAAACCTAACTACCCTAAGGACATCACACACAGCAATGCCCGAGGCAGGATTCGAACCTGCGACCGTAGCAGCAGCGCGGTTCCGGACTGAAGCGCCTAGAACCGCTCGGCCACACCAGCCGGCCAAATATTCTAAAGTAAATGTCTCTCTTGCTGACAGGTCAACAGGAAACAACTCGTGCACATGGGTAATTTGGAATGGATAGCGAAGAAGGAAGTTCCGTATGATTTTATGCACCGTGGGCACGGGTATGTCCATGTTCGGGTAATTCTCGGTGCATTACACGTTTGCACACTACCACTCATCTCCTCCTGCAAAACTGCGGCCACTGGTTCCGCTGACGTCGAATCAATTCGTTTCCTCTCTCTACCAGGTTGCACACCAAAAGTACCCATCTTTTCAAATTTCTGAATCATTTTCTCCAGACCCATAGCAATCGTGAGACCAACGCCTTTTTTTTCAAACCCTTCAGTGCCCAGAACTTCTGCAGAGCGACGTACGCACAGTCATCATTTTTTGCAATATAGCTTTACACGCAGAGAGCGATCCTGTTTTGAAAAGTTGTGGCGAATGTCGCAGACTCGAAGGGAGGAAAAGCCGTGTACACTGCGTGTTTACACCAATTCCAGCACAGGGACAGGTGTTTTCATTTACGTACTCTGATACATATAGCGCCATCTATTGATCGATTTTCACACTATTTTTTTCCTGACGCCATCCTTTTTCCCCATTCTCCGATAATATTCCGTTGCAATTTGACGTCATTCTGACCAGTGTGTTATTTCTACAGCGTTTTGAATGTTTAATTATAATCATCCTGTATTACTGCTGTTACCCATAGTTTAATCGATGTTACCTTCTTTGTACCTATGTTTTTCTCTCCAACGTTTGTGATCGCCCTTTTTAGAAATTTCCACTCCACTTCAGCTGAGCTGCCTAGTGAGCTGTCGATTGTTACATGGTCTATACCCTCGTAGTACTTCCTTATCCCTTTTCATTGCGCTTTGAATTTTCCTGACTAGTTTCTTATACTGCAGCCTAATCTTCATCATTACGAAATCGTGATCTGCCCTTGGATATATCTTACAATCCTGTATCTATTTTCGGAATCTCTGTCTAACTATGATGCAATCTAACTGAAATCTTCCCCGCCTTTTCCCAGTATACCTTCTCGTGGTTCTTGAACATATTATTCTCTATTAATACATGATATTTATTGCAGAACTGAATTACTGTTTCTTCTCTCTCATTCCGAACACCAAGCCCATATTCTCCCGTAACCCTTTCTTCTACTTTTTATCCTACAACCACATTCCAGTCGCCCATGACTGTAGGATTTTCATCTCCATTTCCGTACTGAATTACCTGTTCAACGTCGTCAGATACATTCTCTTTCTCCGCATCTTCTACTTGCGACGTCCGCATACATACTTGAACTAAGCACGGACGCCTGTTATATCTAGATTGAGCCTCAGCAGTTACCTTCTCAGATTTTCTAGGTAGATACGTTAGTTATCTTGCTTTCCACATCTGTGAAAATTACACTTGTCAACTGAAAAGAGAACATTTTTGTGTCATCTGTCATGTGTAGTGTCAAGGGACTCAACACAGAACCCCTTGCATTCCCTAGTTGCATTACGCGTGTTACATTCGAACCTCTTACCTGTCTGTTGACACTAAAGGCCAATATTCTGTTTCCTACTTCGTGAATATGAAGTAAAGAGTTGTTGAGCTTATTCTCCCAGTAATTCCTCCCAATCTCATAATCTCTGTATGGTGCACACAATAAAACGATTTTGCTCACTCAGAGGAAATACCTACTATCGTGAAGCTATTGTTTTCTCTGCTTGCCGGGCTTGGTAGCCGCCTGGTCTAAGGCGCCTTGCCATGGTTCGCGCAGCTCCTCCCGTCGGAGGTTCGAGTCCTCCATCGGGCACAGTTGTGTGTGTATCGTCCTTAGCGTAATTTAGTTAAATTAGATAAAGTAGTGTGTAAGCCTAGGGACCGATGACCTCAGCAGATTAGTCCCATAGGAACTTACCACAAATTTTCAAATTCCTCCACTAGTGCGTCACACAGGGAAGAATTTATTACATTTTAAGTGACTAACTGCAGTTCAAAAAAATGGCTCTGAGCACTATGGGACTTAACATCTGCGGTCATCAGTCCTCTAGAACTTAGAACTACTTAAACCTAACTAACCTAAGGACATCACACACATCCATGCCCGAGGCAGGATTCGAACCTGCGACCATAGCGGTCACGCGGTTACAGACAGAAGCGCCTAGAACCGCTCGGGCACACCGGACGGCGTGGATAACTGGAGTATTAAAACCCACGTTTCGATAGTCTTTTTCAGCGGTGATGTTCAGGACGGACTTGGGTACAGTCCAAACTTTTTCAGATAAATGCTACTTTGACACTGAATACAGGTTGAAGCAATGATATAAAATTTATACCAAGGCAGGTATTCGAACCTAGGACTTCTGCTCACTTGGCAGATGAGCCAGCTACAGCGCCGCGGTTAACATACCTGCAGTCGTTACTCTAGTACGTCTCCATCCCTATATCAAACTGCAATTCACGCCTCAGCCAATCTTGACGTTCCCCTTCTTAACTTGTATCAATATCGCAGGAACTCTCCAACAATTGTATAGCACTTCAGCATTAGTGAGTATTACGTACTAGAGCAATCCGTGTAACTGTGTAAGCTCTGGACTAGGGTTGCACAGAGGTTAATCCATTGTCTAGTAAGCTGGAGAGACGGGTACGAATCACGGCGTTGGTACAAATTTTAATTAATTGCTCAGAATCACTGTGGAACAGACATAAGGTTATCTGGTTAAAAGATTCTCATTTTACTTGTCGACAACTGGAGCACAGTGTCTGAAACACTCGCCACCTTTGTCAGAGAGCACACCCAAAAACAGTCGATAATGTTAGTAACAGATATGAGCGAGTTGTATTTTAGTAATTATCGTAGAAAACATAAGAGGTTAGCATTCCACAGCAAAGGGTTCATAGACGATGCCGAAGGTGGTAAACTAACGGAGGTTAAATAAGACTGCTGCTCCCTACGGAGCAGTCGCGGCAGACGTACGTAGTAGCTTACCCCCTTAATGCAGCTACACCGCCCGCTTCTCTTTGCGGCATACGGGACCGTTTAAGCCCAGGAGGATGCAGCCGGGGCTTTGTGCTTTAGCGGGCTAAAGTGAGAGCACCATTACTACAGAGAGCTGTTTTTTCAAATCCACAAAGGAATGGAATAGGGAAGACGCCCGCCGGAGCAGAGAGAGACGCAGCGCGGGGTACACAGCACTGGGAGGATTAGTGAGCCAGGATTCTCTGGATTTTCACTGCACTCTAGTTCATCTCCAGCGCAGTGTGTTTGACGGTGATGTGTAAGAAGCAGGGGTTCTCTTTCAGCGCTTCGTAAACAACTCGAGAAAACAAAATCGGCCGAGAACATCCCGGTATTCAACGTGTCATTAGGAGGTCACCGAAAGCACGTATGAATTTCACTTGTATAAAAGAAGTATCTTCTTTTTTTCAGTTTTCATAGAGAATCATGACTTATAAATATTAAAAAGGAACCACACAACAACAGTGATACTTACAAACCAAGATGTCCTAAATGTTATCTTCCCCAAACTGGTATGGGTATCAATAATTAATATATATATATATATATATATATATATATATAGGTAAGAAGTGGAAGCACTCAGAATACAAAATTTTAACAACGTGTGGAAAACACGTTGCTCAGTATAGGGAGTAGCATTCAAGAAAACAGAAGCAGCATGTTTTACTGAGAAAGACTACAGACGAATTTGTTGGAATAACTAGATACGTGCTGCTACTTTTACGCTGTACTTAGTTATATCTTAAAGCAGTAATTAAAGTTAAGGAGCTCAATGTACTTACAGTGTTTCATCCAGTTTATACAAAGCGGCAATGGTAAATCCAAAACCTGAACTGCCATAGTCAAGCTACTCAGTTAAATAAAACCTTCACATTAAAAATCTTTCAGTTTGGATCGCCACTATTTATAAAATTTAATGTATAGCAGTCATCACAATCAAGGCTAAAAGAAAGTAATCTTTGTAAGAATATATCTCACAGCTGTACAAGCTAGCTGTTACTGCGCCAGCTTGGCCTTTGATACAACCAATAATATTGATAGCTGACGTGGCTTCATATGTAAACTCATGGCTTGTATTTACCCAGTCTTATGTGCACCATACTCAATATCACAGAAGCAGCCCACTATGCTGCAATACATAGACAGGAACCTGTGCCCAAGTAAGTAAAATGTAAAGACCTTGTATATAATGCAAAAATTTTCAAAACTAAAAATCGTTAATTATTGCTTTGAGTTATAAGACGGAAGATGTATGAACCTAGTACAAGAATCACGCACTGCCACCTGACGATGGGCTCAGGTCCAAAAATAGTCACAGTGAGATAAAAATAGCGTCAAAATTATAACTTGTTGCTCCATTTTACTCAGTAGTATTTATCAGCTGCGTCCTGTTATAAATGTGTAATGTTTAGAACTGTGGATAGAACCAAATATTGCTACACTTCCATAGTACTTGCCACACAGTTGTGCCGTTAGGCGGCGCATTCTGTATCATCAACTGTTGTACAATCTTTGATTCAGAACTGAATGAATGGTGCCGTTTCAACAGAGATCAGCTGTTTTGTATAGGAGTCTGAATGGGACCGTTCACCTTGTGGATAGCGAATCTACTTCAGCAAGTGTCCAGCATGTGAGGACACTGAGGTTTCCATTGGACTTCATTGGAATAGGGGCTGCAGACTGTAGTGTCCCTGGCAACCCGTCGTATTAGTTGCAACGGATGAGTAACACAATGTTTATTATCGGTTGTCCAGTTGTCCTTCAGGTTATGTATAGCATTGTGCGCTGTGGATGTACTTGTCCAACCTGTTCCCAACAAAAAATTGGTGTATCTGTTCTATAATAAATAATAAATTTCGAGAAGGGAACATGTACGATGTGAAACATGATTCACTCAGCAACTTACTGAATGCAGGTGGTAATTCTAGTTTTTTCATTATCTATATGCTTGCTGTCCTCTCTTCTCTACACTTGAACTTGCAACTATGCCGAGGTGCCCAGGGAACAAGATTACAATACCTTATCTCTGATCAATGGTGTTTTGTGGCACGTAATTTTTAAGTTTTATGAGTTGTGTTTAAGCAAGTAGCAACCTATACGGATTATAGCATTTGTTCACACCTTGTGAAGGTATTGGCGTAAAGAAAGCTGGCAGGTAGAACCACACTGGATTAATTACTCTCCTCCACGAATGAGCGGCTTCTGGTTTAACGTTATAATGAAGTACCTTGTCTATTGTTGTCCAGAAGCCGTGGTATGTTAAAAGAAACAAGAATGACAGTAGTATACCTACAAGCACTCTGGAACACCGTTCGAGTCCCTGATGCTAGTCACTGTCACAGCCGCAGTGCTGCAATCAACTGTAGTGGCGAGACACCACTGAAATGTTTCCAGAATGAGATTTTCAATCTGGAGCGGAGTGTACGCTAATATGAAACTTTCTGGCAAATTAAAACTGTTTCATATCAGAAAGTTTCATATCAGCGCACACTCCGCTGCAGAGTGAAAATCTCATTCTGGAAACATCCCCCAGGCTGTGGCTAAGCCATGTCTCCGCAATATCCTTTCTTTCATGAGTGCTAGTTCTGCAAGGTTCGCAGGAGAGCTTCTGTAAAGTTTGGAAGGTAGGAGACAAGGTACTGGCAGAAGTAAAGCTGTGAGTACCGGGCGTGAGTCGTGCTTCGGTAGCTCAGTTGGTAGAGCACTTGCCCGCGAAAGGCAAAGGTCCCGAGTTCGAGTCTCGGTCCAGCACACAGTTTTAATCTGCCAGAAAGTTTCACTACTGAAATGTGTTACAGTTTAGTTCAGGGCTTCCCAACGTGTGGTCCGCTGACCCCTTAGGGGTCCGCCGGCTCTTTCTAGGGGGTCCGCCCCCACCTTTCACCAAATCGTGTAAAATAATGAGTAAAATTATTGAATAAAAATGTCAAAATCAAATTAATCTTTTTTTCGTGTGAAAAAATTTCTACTTTTACTTCAGGTCGTATTCCCAAACAGCCAATGCGGTTTCTAAGTAAGAACGCATACACAGTTTAGTGCCGGAGAATGCGGCTTCACTGATCGATTGTTTTGCAACAATACGGGGGTCGTTTGTGCGCCCGCTCACGGCGCTAGATGCGCTGAAACCTTTTACGCATGCGCGGAGCGTGTTTTGTCGTCCAATCACAGCGCTCGCTCGCACGTATGCGGCCCCAGTCATCATTAAATGTTAAACTTGCTTTGTCAGTGAAGTACCTATTTCATGAGTCGATTTTTGAGCAGTTTATTATTTCTAACATGGATCGGTGGCTGAAGTCAGGATCATTGAAGAAGGGTGCAGTTTCTCCATCGCCTTCACAACAAGGGAAGTTTCCAGTTGAAACGAATGAGGAGGGAGGACGACCAAAGGAAGAACAATCACAAGAAGCTCCACAGGCGGATTTATTATGTGAAAACGCTGCAAGTACTCCATTGGTTGCAATATCCCTTGGAAGTGGAATAACCAAGAAACGTAAGTACAACGAAAGCTACTTATCTATGGGCTCTATGGAGACAAAGGAGGGTAAAGCTCAGTGTGTAATTTGTGCGCGAGTCCTTCCGAACAGTTCAACGGTTCCAGTTAAATTGCGCCGTCATTTTGAAGGTACTCACCCGGATTTCCAGGCTAAAGAAATCGATTTTTTCAAAAGGAAGAGAGCTGAACTAGCTGCTTCTCAGCATTGCATGAAAACTCAAGCAAAAACAAATAATGAAAATTTTAAAAGCTTCTTTCTTGGTTAGTTATCGAGTGGGAAAAACAGGCAAAACTCATACCATTGCAGAAATCTCATAAATCCGTGTGATAATGATATTTTTTCTTGCATGCTAGACGAATATGCAGTAATGCTTGTATCTTCGGTGCCATTATCAAACAATACAGTCAATAGACGCATTGTTGACATGTCAGATGATGCGAAAGACACTCTTGTTTCTCACATCCAATACATCTGATTTTCTCTGAAGATATATGAATTCACTGTTGTTGCAGCTTTAGCGATGTTATTGGCTTTTGTCCATTATGAATATTCTGGATGTTTTGAGGAGGACCTCTTATTGTGCAGACCCAATACCTACCAACACAACAGATGTTGAAATATTTCGTCTATTGGATGATTTTTTAACGAATAACGAAGTTTCATGGTCTAATTGCATAGATGTGTGCACAGATGGTGCAAAAGCTATGACGGGTCCTACAGTCGGAGCATTAACGAAAATAAAAGAAATCGCCAAGAATTGCAGCAGTAGTCATTGTGCTCTCCACAGATACGCTTTATCTACGAAACAAATGCCTCTTTCGTTCGAGAAAGTTGTGGACGAATCCATTCAAATCATTAACTACGTAAAATAAAGGCCGTTGAAGTCAAGACTTTTCACAATATTGTGTGAAGATATGGAAAGCTTTCATCGTCCCCTGCTTCTCCACACAAAAGTGAGGTGGCTCTCACGTGGGAATTAAGATTGAAAGTCTTAGCTCTCCTTTTGTAGCATAACACCAAATTAGCACACTTTATTAATGACCAAAATTGGCAGTGTATACTTGTCTATTTGTCAGATATTTTCTCCAAAATGAACGAAATGAATATTTCACTAAAAGGGCAAAGTGAAACAAAGGTTACTGCTATCGACAAAGTTTGAGCATTCAAGAGGAAAATCAATTTTTGAGCGGAGAGTGTCGAGGAGGGGGAGGTCGAGTGTTTAGGAGAAACAAAACATTGGCGCTTGGGAAGAATTTGTTTCATCAAATCCTGGAAAATCTCAGAAGCTTGATGTCTTTGTTGGAGCATTATTTCCCAAGAGCTGAAGACGAGAAGCTGCATAAATACGAATGGGTGGTCAACCGATTCACTGTATCCAAAAAGCCGAACATTCTATTGTCAAATGAATATGAGTTGTTGATAGAAATTGCCACAGATCCTACCTTGAAATCAAGTTTTGACATTGACGGTTACTCACACTTTGGGATCCGTTTGGATAACAACAAGTACTACCCCGTTGTTGAAAAGGTAAAACGTGTACTTCTTCCGTTTGCCACAACATACATGTGTGAATCTGGATTCTCGATCTATGCTGCCCACAAAACTAAGTACCGAAGCTGTCTAGATGCGGAACCAGACAGCCGTCTCCAGTTGTCAAGAGTTGAACCCAACTTTTCAAAATGGTGACATCAGAAGCACCCTCAACCATCACATTAGAATTCCAATATTATTCCTACAGACTCATCTATAGTAAAGCAGAAAGCATTTTTCTTCGTAGATGCTCAGTGAACGTACCTGAATTATAACTCTGTAGGAGTTTTGTTTCTGTCTTCTATCATTTACAAAATAATTATGAATTGAATTCTGTTGGCATTGATATTTTTGTTACGAAAATTAAAATGATCTCTAAAGCTAATTTATTTTCCTTATAATATATTCCGTCCTCTCAGTTAAAAATATGACCTGCCTATACTTCAATTACAATTACTTGCTATTACTCTGACTCTATATTGGGGCAACTGGATGCGAGCGTAAACAAATGAGGACTTTTCACGTGCCACCTTGTAAAAGGTAAACCTCCTGTGCTAGAATTGTTCCCTTTGAGAAATAAAAGTCTTACATTCTGTGAAATGATTTGTCTTCTTATATAGAAACAAGTGTCTGTTTGTTTTTCTAATTTGTTTACAGTCGAGGCTGACTGCCACGATATAGTGTACAAGTAGTAGTTGAAGTTGTCAGCTGTGGCTAAACTGTTGCCACGCCACCTCCCAGTTGCCAGCTACCAACTGACATTACACTGTTGCAGCGCCGTCTGCTAGGTGCCTGTTATGGACTGACAGTTGCCATTCAGTAGATACGCAAAGACGTAAAAATAACTAGACTTTCCGAACTGTTTACATGGACACGAAAATCGATTGTGGAACTGGAAAATGGCTTTATAAAAGCAGATTTCGAGAATTGATTTTAAAGTGACCAAAAGCGGATTGCGCGGCTGCTCCCGCCGGAGTTTCGAGTCCTCCCTGGGCAAGTGTGTGTGTGTGTGTGTGTGTGTGTGTGTGTGTGTGTGTTTTTGTGTGTTGTCCTTAGCAAAAGTTAAACTTAGGTTAATAGTGTGTAATACTAGGGACTGATGACCTCAGCAGTTAAGTCCCATAGACTTTACATCCATTTGAACATTTTTCTTCAGATTTCACGAACACACACACACACACACACGTGCGCGCGACTGTTACGAAATATGCAGGCTCCTTACACAACAGTAGCCAAACAGTGGAAGTGAACATACCACAAATGGCAGCTCGTCAACAGGGAACAGTTTGGACGTGACGTTGATTGAACTTGCAGGAAGGCAGCTCCAACGTGTGAAATGTCAATTACCAAGTAATTTTAAGCAGGGTATAGTGTGTTGAACAAAGGGAGTAAATGCTCTAGTTAGTGACCGGATACAGGGGGAATTCAAATTGGATAGTTAATTTCAAGTTGTTGTCATTCATCTGTAAACGAAAGACTATTAATACTTGAGGGGTGGGGGGACGGGGGTCATTGGGAACATGGCACATTAAGACGCTTTCAGTCCCAATGGGTTTCGCTCTGAAATTTAAAGTTACTGTGCTCTTGACTGATTATGGGTCCGCCATTTATTTTCGACTGAAGAAGGGGTCTGTCAGCTGAAAAGTTTGGGAAGCCCTGGTTCAGTAGATGACCGCAGTCCTACGTCTGTATCACTCATCAGATTCATATAAATACTTTACAACTGGTTGCAAAACACACATGAACACGACAGATAACTCAAGTGCAGCTGACGACAGGAATCAGCAAAGTATACGATTTTTCGAGTGTCTAAAGCTCATTATATATCTTTCTTCTTTAATGCATACTTTAATGAAACAGAAACATTACAGCGTATTGCAAACGGAATTAAAGGAACACCCACTAGTTGACGCCTCCAGTAACTGAAACAACATGGTAGCTAACACTTCCTTATACACATTCATTATGAGTATATATTAAATACGTTCCTAAAAAAAATCAAGTAAAATCTATGTTACGCAGAAACCAACAGCTTAACTTATCACATCAAGACACGAAATATTTGAGTGATTATCAGGAGTACTTTCAATACAGGTTTCATACCTAAGCTTCCCTTGATTCAAAAGACGCAATATACTGCTGAAGAATAAAATAAGTATCAGATAACGAAGGGTGCTGAATAAAGAACCTCTTTCAGCGTTTCTAAGTCTATGAGCAAAAAATGTGTATTTTCGAAAATGAGTCTGGATACATAATGTGCTTAGCATAGTGTACGAAAAAGATTTCTTGATAGGTTATGAACGGGTGATGACAGATAATGTGTGCTGGGTTTGAAAGTACAAGCAACTATACAGTACATTATTCACTCAAAGCAACATGTTGTTTCTTAGACCACGCAGACAGTAGCACCAACCATTCGCCTACAGAGATAGCCGATTTTATTGTGTGTGTCTAAAATGTAAAAAAAAGAACAGTATAATGATGATGATGATGATGATGATGAATGAAGCCACCCTCCTCTATTTCTCTCTCTCACTCTCTCTCTGTTATACTTACTTTAACGAGTTAACAACACGATATTTCTAGTGGATGAAGCAAGTATAATTTTTATAAATAACTGAAATGCCTAACTGATGTAGACATCATAGTAAGTATCAGGTCATAAAACTATATTACAGGTAGAATGAAAGGATTGCAATTTCGTCCAGCAGTTGAAATCATCTCTCTGATTTAGACACTACAGTAAATATCCAAGTAACAACATTACAGAGGAAATGAGGGTTGTAATGCTTGCTTTAATGAGACAACAACATCATATTAGAGGGTGAATGAAAGCAAAATTTCCGCCCCCACCCCACCTCGATCCCTCCAGCCCGGTATCCACCCTGCAACAGAAGGAAATTGCAATGTTTAGAAATGCAAGGTGAACTTAATGCACAACCGTTGGGCCACTATAATCATTTGACTGATTTTGACATTCAAAAATTTTTAGAGTGGAAATAACATTGTTTACTTTGGTAATTCTCGTCAACTAGCGAACTTTTCAGACAATAAGTTAGATCATGATGTGTGTTCATGTACATTCTGACCACTGTATACATACATATTTAGATGAATTTAATGTGTGGAAAGAAGATCAAATTATAATCATCTACAAATCTATGATTTATTCCGGTAGCGTCAATATAAGGCAGCAGTTTTAATAAGTAGCATCGCCAATTTAAGTGTCTGAATATTTAATCTGGAAGAACATGGTGCGGTACACAAATGTTGCTCAACCTGTAGGTTTTCATCAGTAGTGGCAATATGCAAGCTGCTTGCATTTCAATAAATAATAAAGGTGACATTGTCTTTGTGATATTTCAAAATACAATTTTACAGAACCTTGCTAGCCTGTAATTGTTATTACGTCTTGCAGCCGTTACCGAAATTTGTTTTCCACTTAATCTTTAATAGGTATACTTTCGATGTAAATTAAAAAGCAATATTAGGCTTTGAATAACAGTGATTAATTTTTCTAGTCGCATATTATCATTGACCCTCTCCACTTCCTTAAATGGTACTTGCTAAAGTGAAACATTACGGAAAATCTTACAAAAACTATAGGTGATGGCATTGCATTCTATAATACAGATCATATTGAAATATCAACCCCTCTTTGGGTTTAAATTCTGTTGCAAAGCTAATAGAACAACTTATGTATATTAATATTTAAATTGATGGTTCTTTGTGTCTTACACCAAGATGTGTAAATAATGGATATAGTTACTTTCTTTCAGTAATTTAGACTGCCTATTTATATGTGTGTTGGCTTGGTTAACATATAATTTTAGCTAACATGTATTTTCTGCAGTTATAAATTGGGCAGGGTATTGTCGATTCTACAGGTTAAACTTGAAACATAAACTGTCTCTTTAACATATCATTTGCAATTATTTAGAAATTGAAGCAACATTGTGATACATACAGCAGAAACAAAACGTATTAATGCTTTATTAGATGATGTGGCCATTTTTAATGCACTCAAATACTTTTACTTGTCTCGACCACTGTATTTTTTGATTTTATACTGCCTTACATGTTTTGGTGTTACACTATTGTAAAAGGCTAATAACCTTAGATAAAGCCAAGTTGAATTTGTTAAACCTGGATATAGTGTATCTAATCTATTATTTCATGATATCTGTGTGAAAACTCAAATGTATCAAGGATTGTAGACCAGATACTTTGTATCCACCTTCAACAAATTCGATTTCATTATAGCTGTGTATAATTACACTTAAATGTCATAAAGGAATACTTTTATCCATGTTTACCAAAATGAGTTTCATTATAGCTACGAATGTGTTATAGATGTTTCGAGGCTTTGTGGGTGGCATGCCCTGAGGTGCATAACGCACAATTGTCAAGAGTAATATAAGTTTTTAAGTCACCTACTTTAGAGTTCACAATTGTGCTGTAAGCACCAATTTGAAGGATATATGTGTGTGGAGAGTACCATCGTGATATATTATCCAAACATCATATTTTTCTGATGTGCTTGCCTTTCTTTGCAGTCATTTTTAATGATGAATTAATACTGTGATATTGGAAAAGCATCACATAACACTTTAGAAATGGAAAGTTGTTTATATGTTTTTTTTTTTTTGCCTTACAGAAAGTGTGGTTCAGAGGTCAAGTGTGAACACTCCGATCAGTTGGCAGCGACAAGCAACAGGAACACAAAGCAGCATGTGACTTATTTCTCATTTTGAAAATTTTTGGAATAGAGTTTAAAGTAAAACTGATCTTAGGAACCATGTATTTCTAATTTGTTAATTACATTGCGCATGTCAAAGCTTGGCTTTAACTAGTTATGCTGAGAATGTTTTATATTTCGTTTCATATTCCATAGTGAACGCTGTACAGTTTCTGATAAAATGTACAGAAGCAAGATGAAAATGTTCAGGAAGAATGTCCAAAATTTGATATAAAAATTTTACTGTAGTGAGGAGCGAAAACCATATATGGCAATTTATTCATTTAAACATAGTACCACTTTATGTGAAGATTGCTAATCTCTTTCTAAACTGTGTGTTTGTGTGTTTTGCTGATGTATTTATTTGTGGGAGTACTACAATTCATCAACATTCCATAATTTTTTGCTATATAATTCAAACTATTTGAATACTATTAGCACGGTTCAAATATGTTTGGAAGATTTTTAAGAATTTTTGCAGGTCTTTATAAATATTTCATCATCTTACATTTTGGAATTTTTGCGTACACCATCTTGAACTTTTAAATTTCTTACCATCCACCATCCTGGACTTTTGACTAGCCCTGCATCAACAATCTTCGATTTTTAGTTTAACATCATCACCAGTGACTGCAGGAGCGAGAGTGTGGCGCCAACTAGCAGCAGAAATTTGAGTTATATGCCACAAAGAATATAAAGATGCTACTATACTAACGCTATTGGTTGCTGGTGCATACATTTTACTGGAGCTGGCGTATCTATTGTTCATCAGTTGCACAACTCAGTGTCAATGTAAGGTGCTTGTAGTTGTTTCATACTACGAATGTGTTATGCCTGGTATCAACTGCATTAAGTATAACTAAGCACTTTTCTCACTGGGTACTGAATGTTAATAAAACTATCTGCAGCCTCTTATTTTAAGGACGAATTTTTTTTGTTAGTCTGAATGAGTATTAGAAGTGACTGTGTGTGGTTTTTAGCATTTCGAAAAATGGTTTAAATGGCTCTAAGCACTGTTGGACTTCACATATGAGGTCATTAGTCTCCTAGACGTAGAACTACTTGAACCTAACTGACCTAAGGACATTACATACATCCATGCCTGAAGCAGGATTTGGACCTGCGACCATAGCAGTAACGCGGTTCCGGACTGTAGCACCTAGAACCGCTCGGTCACAGCGGCCGGCTTAAGATTTCAGCTGGGCGTGGCATACTCAGCATTGTAATAAAGTTATCTTTTTGCTTGTTGGCTAATATGTTGGTGGAAGTTTTTACCATCGAGTATGGAGCACTGTTTTATTGAAAATTAATGTATCTAAAATGTGTTGGTAAAAGAAAAAAATTGTAATTGGCCCATTCTTCAGAGGATGTTGTTAGTAGGTATTGTGATTTTCCTCGCTTGGTCTGTTTTTCAGATGCGCAAAAATATCCGCTAGTGTATTGGGTTCAAATGGCTCTGAGCACTATGGGACTTAACATCTGAGGTCATCAGTCCCCTAGACTTAGAACTACTTAAACCTAACTAACCTAAGGACATCACACACATCCATGCCTGAGGCAGGATTCGAACCTGCGACCGTAGCAGCAGCGGGGTTCCGGACTGAAGCGCCTAGAACCGCTCGGCCACAACGGCCGGCCGCTAGTGTGTTGTAATTATGCTGTGGTGTAGAAGTACTTCTGTAACTGATGGCCTGTAAGTTGCAGATGAGTATGTCCTACAAAGAAGAGAAGGCAACCATGAAACGTATTAAGGAAAACAGTTTACACAGGCTGTGCAATTTAGTTATTAATACTTTCTTCTGTTACCAAGTTCTTTGATATTTTTTATTCACAAATAGTAATACTGAGATATTGAAGGTTAACCAGTCATTCTGTATTCTACATACTCAGTTGAATGCTCACACTACCCACCTGCATAATGCGCTACACATCGCTAGTAGTGGAATAAAGTTCATTCTGGAGCACTTTTCATTTCAAACTTACGTCAAATTAATTATGCAAATTAATTAACTGGTCAACTTAGTACCCCCAATACCTGATGACATCATGAGTTATCCGTAGTTAGCACATGCTCCCTTCCCCACCACCCATCTGGGAAATGCATTACCGTCCCCTCCTTCCTCCCACCTGCATACCACCCAAACAAATAATGACTAGAAAAGTCGTCGCTCAGTCCGTGTAGAACTGTTTGACTGGAAAGATCTCACGGCATTAAACAGTTTGTGGGATATTGCTTATTTAAACAGTTAGCAGGAAACAAGACGGTGCGGAATAATGTTCATTTAAATAGTTTGCAGGAATGGATTTCATACAGTATATTTATTTCTAAAGATCACAATATAGCTTGAAATTAACGATGTCGCACAAGTGGTTAAACAATTCACAGTAACACTCGAAATTACTAGAATGTGGACTGAAACTCTACACACAGCGCCTCCTGCAGCTGGCACTCGAAATAAATAAGTAAATATTTCTGTAAAGCCAAGTAGGACGCTCACAACGTCTCGATTTTGGCTGCTTATTTCAACACACTGTGAGAGAGAAAAAATTTCTGACTCCTACCGCTGTTGTGATGTACAAAATTTTTATGAAACTCTGAGTGGGCTTCGTTTATATTTCCTGCTGTAGTCAGGGATGTTAAAGTACTTATTTTTTATTTTACTCACATTTCGAAGCACTCTGGCGTCTAAGCTCATATAGGAAATCAGAATAATAATATAACAGTTCATGACACATTTCGGAATCCACAAGAGATCGTGAAAAAAAAGCAACAGCAGATCATATGTCTATAAGGTTCTCCTAGATTTCGAAGCACTGTCCTACAGACAGGAAAAATTTTCGATGTCCTACTTTTGCTGGTATGAAGATGCTCTAAAGCCACATTTCTGGGTGGGTGACAGCATCCCACCTGTTTGGATCAGAGGAGGCCTGTAATTTTCTCTGAACACTCGAAAAAAGAAGACATCCCCTGACTCTCTGATGTCACGGAAATTTCCTTAGAGACCTTGTTCTGAAACTTGTATTATTCGAACAAGCCGATAGAGGATCCTACACCCTCGCAAACAATGTCTTGTGACTCTCTGAAGCCATGAAAGTTCGTGTGAGTGAAGCATTCTGATTTATTCTTACATAATTTACCCGACAATTTTCTGCTGTTGGTGTGGGAGCTCCATTCATCACTGGTTACAAATGAACACGTTACAAGAACTTCAGCGGAAAACATGCAGCAGTCATATTACGCAGACAGTTAAGGCCTGCAATGGTGATCTGCAGATCATGAAATTCGAAAACTATCGCCAAAGACATACTTCGTCAATTACCCAGCTCTGCTACTGTAAACGAAAGTTTGAATTTTCAGCGTGAAACTGATCTCCGACCACGCTATATCACCACCAACGGTTGTACGACCATATCACTCGTAGTAATAAATCGTATCTTTCACCATACGGCATCACCACTTCTGCATCCTACATACAGCTAACTACCATCAGACACTCATACATATGCTGTGAAGAACATAAGTGGCACTAGAGATTCCTCACGAGGTCGGTCGGTCCTCCACCGTAGCCAATGGTCACGACGCACCTGCAAACGTACACGCACACGTTGGGCTGATGCGTGATAAGGGAGCCCTCTGCAGACAGCGGCCACTCTCCAAATAGGCGTACAAGGTCTGGACTGGTTCCTCAAGCACGAAGGGGTCGGCTGATGGTCGTGTCCCCGGCTGACCTGATTGCTGCGGTGGTTTCTGCAACGACTTGGGACCATCTCCAGACTTTGGTATTACAAGAACATTTTTCTTTCTGAGCTCGGTCGATGAGAAACGCTTCGTAAATCGTGAATTAATTTACCGATATCGAAACGATATCAACTGCAGTCTCCGATTTTACACACCAAAAAGCACGTATCTTTGACACTTTTATGCTGAAACCGTCGAGTAGCATATAATTATTTCTAGATTTTCATGTACTGGAAATACCTCCTACTAACTGTGGCTCTGGAGTGATCAATTTCCCAAAGAAATACGTATCCTCTGACATAATTTTCCACAAAAACCTTTCAGAACCGTTACGGCTATCGAAACAATGAAATCTAAGCTTTGTATGTCAAATTTCAACCTCCTTTTGAATGGACATAGCCCCACCCACATTATTTTCTTTGCATATGTTGGAACACTGACCACATACACATTTCAGACAAGCAGTGTGATAATTGCTTATGCCAATATAGCGTCTGAAAACATTATGATATTTGCACACACACACACACACACACACACACACACACACACACACACACACACACGCACACACACAAACACACTGGTTTGGTGTCTCGTTCTCCTCAGTTCTAGGCAATTATTTAACATTTAGTTCTTCCAGCCAACTATGTTCGAGAACACACTGTAGATATTTTCAATCAGCGCTTCTGGATGCTATTGCATCCTGCAAAAACTCTCTGAAACTAGTGTTGGAAAGCACAGTCATCTAGCACTATGTGAGAGCCAACAGCTGTCCCGCAATTGAAACGGTTGGAAATACAACACCGATAAGGATTGGTGTACTGTAGTAAACATCCGGCCGATAGTGCAACAAAGAACATGTGAGGATCTGCCTAGGGGAGCCGATGAGAAGATGTTCTGTGTATCCATTGAGTTAGAGCCGCTTTGACCACCATCTTTGTACACTATAGCAGATCCAGTTGAACCTCTGCATAGCGATATTGAGTAGGCGTTTATAAAATGAATCTATCAGCCATTATAACTGGGTGTGCTCGTCAATGTGTTGCAACGCAATTCCCCACATTAAATGTATCCTCCCCTTATTACTAGACACATGTAATGTTTTACAAGAATAGTACCTGATCACTTCCCACACACTTCTGGTGATATGCTGGAATTATAACCATATCAACGTTACTTTCCAACAGCATAACATTCCCGACAGTTAGCATGATTATCATTTGTAGATATATAGTGCCCAAAGGAATGTGGTATGTCCACACCACACCAGCTGGATGTCATTCTGCATGGCCTCCCATAGCTTCCCAGTAAGAAAACACTGCTACCATATTACTGTTATCACATATTCGTCGAAGAATGAAGCAAATAATTGCAATTAAAAAGTTCTCACGTCTTTTATTTATGTTACGTACATTCTCGCATGATACTTGGTGTTTGTTAGAGCAGGAACAACTAATAACCCCCGCCAAGTCACAGACCTCTGCTAATTCTCTCGAAAACACATCGTGTTGTGACAGCACTGTCCCATAGTTAAGAAGGCTGTTAATTCCTTTACCTGTCACTAACTAGCTAGAGAGGTATCATAACGAGAAGAACTGCCCCTTAACGTACAGGAGGAGAGTCACCATCATGCAGACAATAGGCGAACTGCACACAGATATACAGAAGTGTAACATTTACAATTCATCGATATCAAATGAGTCTGTAAATATCCCCCTGTACATATCCTAATTTCCTTTATCGTATTCTCTGATTACAGAACTAGAAATACGACAGTGTAATGGTGTCTGAAGCTTCATTGACAGTTCAGTGTCTTTCTCTGTCTCTCCCGCTCTCTGTCTCTCTCCCTCCTTGTTATGTTATAATATCCAACAGAGTAAAATTACGAACATTGCTAACATCGCCAGGCAGAGAACTCAATTATATTTCGTTGCATCTCTCTCTTCTGATGTATCAGAAACAAATACCATGTGCTTGTTGAGAGTGACAATTTGTGGTGATCCCTTTAAATACACACATATTGATCAACTCCAGATGGCAGCCAGTGATTGAAGTCACGTCCACTGGCATGTGTAAAGTTTCGTCACTCATACTGGAGGAAGGCCATATCCCACAGAATATCAGTCATAATCGAAGGCACTTGTGTTGTTGTTTCATAAGCAGTCTGTTTTTTTTTCTGTAACACATGAAATCAGTGTATGACTACAGCTGTGTACACAGCAACACGTTTTGTTGTTCTACCATGAGTTTGAGGTCTGCATCAGGTGCTAAACATATTTAAATCCATCGGATGTCATAGCTGGACATCACATAATGTAAACTAAGCTGATACCACAACACACAGAACAACTGAAATAAAAGACAGAGGCGATGTTACTTGTTGACAAAAATGTGGAAGACATCCCAAGACCATAAGTTTGCAGTATTGTGGAGCGAAGGTGATGACCTCTACATTTAACCTGATCCTCCATAGTGACAGGGTTCCAGATGTCTTGGTGTTCCATTTTCGAAGAGGTCATATTAGTGGTGCGTATTACACCCATGTGTATGGCCGCTCTTTCAATGTCCGATTTATCCGTCATCCTGACCTCCAATTTTTTGGACACTGCGTCTATCAATTTTATGACTTACAGTGCACAACCACTTTGGAACAAGGGGCTACAAGACTTATATTTTCGTCCTATTTTCATGAATTTTACGTATTTTCCAGATTTTCTATAATTTCATAGAATTCTACTCAATTACTTTGTAAATACACTTTATACATTTGGTAAGGTTTGGTTACAATTTGCCTTCTGCCCGTATGTGGATGGGAGTCACAAAGTATTCTCGCATTTGTAGGATAAAGTTTGATACCGGAAGCTCACACAAACATCTTTCATGGTTACCAACACACCCTGCTGGCCTCTGTCCACTATTTAGAAATGACCTGCCTCTTGATCTCCAGATTTCACCATTAGTGCTGCATCGTATATGATCACTCTACATGCATGCACGCTGCATAGGTTAGCACTCCTTATCGGTTTTATAATATATATAGGCCTGATACATTTGAGTGTGTCTTGGTGATACAACAGACTATTACAATGAAAAAGAAACGTAGAGTTGATGCATGATGGAGATCCAGACAACGCTGTAATCTTTAGATTCCATATCAAGTAGGTACTAGGATGAGGGAAATGATCAAAGAACATAAACACAAACTCCTAGGACCACACAGATCTGCTCTGAAACAAGCTATAATATTAAAACTGTTGTGTCGATTCCCTAAGGTCTCGACACAATGAGTAGCTAGGTGCACGCGAAACTAACGCAGACGGGCGTAAATTCTGAAACAGGAGACTGGATGAAAACTATAAAGAAAAGAAGAGAGATTTTAATATACTTAACTTTAATGTAGTCTTGTTCTTGTTGAAATACATCTCTTGCATAGTAGTAAGCAATTAGCAATGATACACATGGCGCCTTGCTAGGTAGTAGCGATGGACTAGCTGAAGGCTATTTAATCTGTCTCTCGGCAAATGAGAGGAATACTTGGTAGGTCTAGTCGCAAGCTATGTCGTCCGTACAACTGGGGCGAGGTCAAGTCCGTGTCTTGTGACCTGCCCTGTGGTGGCGCTACGTTTGCGAATACACAGTGGCGACACGCGGGTCCGACATGTACTACAGGACCGCGGCCGATTTAAGTTACCACCTAGCAAGTGTGGTGTCTAGCGGTGACACCACATTCCTCCCCCGCAAATCGGCGAACGGTCGTGAGATAAGGCTTCCGCCCGCCGTGGGGAGGACCCCATGTTGACGTATGCGATGAGGTGGGGAGCCTAACAACAGGCGAGGCTGTGCCACCCGCACCCGGCCATTCGGTCCGAGGGGAGCTAGGAAACGCCTGCAAACCTAGTCCAGGGTGCACGTCAACATGAGGTGTATGCGCACGTAATGAGACAGAAGGGTCGACCTCCATGTGGTCGGAGCACCCGACGGGCGAAGACGACATCTGGTCCGGAGCGGGCAAGAAGTCCATGGCGGAGGACGGCTGGTCACGGGAAGCGAGCGGCGGCGCGTGACCCAGGGAGGCGCCATGCGGTTGCAGCGAAGCGTCCGCTGCGGGCGGCGCCGGCGGCGGCTGCGGCGGCGCGACGCCATGAGGCAAAATGGAAGGCATCGTCGGTAACACCTGGGGATGAGGCGAGCCAGTAGATGGGTCCCCAAGGCGCTGACCTGACGGCGCCGTCGCTGAAAGCAGACGGGGAGCGGCAGAACCCAGGCGACGACAGAGGCGCAGCTGATTGAGATGCCGACGCACCTCACCAGAGGCCCCCAAAACCAAATACATCGCGCGGCCGAGGCAGCGAAGAATGCGCCCTGCGAGCCAACGCTGTGAACCGCGATAGTTGCGATAATAGACAACGTCGCCAGGAGCAAAAGCAGGAGTCTGCCGCTGCACAGGAACCTGATGTGGCGGATGCAGCAAAGACATCAGAGTTCGATGAGGACGACCATGGAGCAATTCAGCCGGCGAGCGACCATCGCGGGGCTGAGAGCGATATGAGGACAAAAAGAGCAACAAAGCGTCCTCCCGATAATGCGACTCTTTCAACTTCAACATCTGTGACTTGAAAGTCCGGACCAATCGTTCAGCGGCACCGTTTGACTGAGGCGAAAACGGCGCGGACGTCAGATGTTGAATACCATTGGCCTGGCAGAATGACTGAAATTCTGCGGACATGAATTGTGGGCCATTGTCGGAAACAATAGTCTGCGGAAGACCTTCAATGCAAAAGATAGCAGACAAGGCTTGGATTGTGGCAGAAGACGTCGTGGAAGACATCCGGACAACAAAAGGAAAATTACTGAAAGCATCGACCACAACCAACCATCGAGCATTCCAGAATGGACCAGCAAAATCGATGTGCAAGCGTTGCCAAGGGGAAGTGGCTTTCGGCCATGCAAAGAATTTCCGCGGCGGTGCGGATTGTTGTTCGGCACACGCCACGCAAGAGGAGCACATATTCGTAATCGCAGCATCGATTCCGAACCAAGTACAGTGCTGACGAGCAAGTTGTTTCGTACGCACTATACCCCAATGTCCTTGGTGGAGAAGCTTTAAGACAGATGACTGTAACGAACGTGGGACCACGACTCGGGACTGATCATTATCGGAACGCAACAACAAAACACCACGTCGCACAAAAAGTCTCTCCTTGTGAGCAAAAAAACGGCGAACCAAAGGATCCTCGATCCGTGACTTTGACAAGGGCCATTGCGTAGCAACAAAACGCAAAACAGTAGCAAGGACAGGGTCAGCAGCTGTGGCAGTAGCTACACGACGAAAATCAATCGGAAACGATGCGACCACGTCATCGGCTTCCGAATCAATGAACATGCAAGCAAGTTCGGAAGAATCGAATGCTTTATCCTCAGCAACAGGCAAACGGGACAACGCATCAGCGTTTCCGTGCTTAGCAGTGGACCGATACAAGATATCGTAGCGGTACTGCGAGAGAAAAAGAGACCAGCGAATGAATTTCTGCGCTGTACGTGGAGGTACAGGCTTGTTTGGATGAAAAAGTGATGTCAAAGGTTTGTGGTCCGTGATGATTGTAAAGTGACGACCATACAAGAAATCGTGAAACTTTGTTACACCAAACACAAGAGCCAAAGCTTCCTTCTCTATTTGGGAATAATTTCTTTGCGCAGATGAGAGCAATTTGGACGCAAAGGCAATAGGGCGATCATGCGAGCCATCCTTGTGCGCAAGCACAGCACCGATCCCGAAATCCGATGCATCTACCATCAACAAAAGGGGTTTTCGGGGATCGAATGGCGTCAGGCAAGTATTGGAAAGTAACGCCGATTTCAACTGGCGAAAGGCGCGTTCGCATTCCGTCGTCCAGACGAACGGAACACCTTTACGGCGTAAGCGATGAAGCGGAGCTGAAATGGAAGAAGCATTGCGCACAAACCGATGATAATAATTTACCTTACCCAGCACACTCTGTAGCTGTTTTAAGTTCTGCGGTGACGGCAAGTCCTGAATGGCACGAAGGTGCTCTGGACTCGGATGTATACCTTGGGCATTTATGACATGCCCCAGGTACGGTAAGTCACGAGCAAAGAACACACATTTGTCCTTCCTCAAGCGAAGACCATTCTGACGCAAGACCTGAAAGAAGGTCCGGAGATTCTGCAAATGTTCGGCTTCTGTCTTTCCTGAGATCACAATATCGTCCAGATAGTTCGCAGCAGTAGGGACCGACGCACAAATAGTTTGTAAATATTGCTGAAATAAAGCAGGGGCGGATGCACACCCGAATGGCAGTCTTTTGAAGCGATACAAGCCAAGATGCGTGTTAACCACTAAGACGCGCTGGGAGTCTTCGTCCACAGGTAGTTGCAAGTACGCATCTGCTAGGTCCAATTTTGAAAAATATTTTCCCGGGCACAGTTTGTCAAAAAGATCTTCCGGGCGGGGCAAAGGAAAAGTAGCAGTCACAAGTTGCGGATTCACAGTTGCCTTGAAGTCCACACAAAGTCTCAGTTTTCCGGAAGGTTTTGGCAAAATGACTAAGGGTGAGGCCCAGAGAGAAGCCTGCACACGTTCAATGACACCTTGAGATTCTAATTCGGCTAATGTTCTTGCGACCTCATCACGCAATGCGTGGGGAACATTGCGCGCTCTGAAAAATTTTGGTTGCGCGTTATCTTTCAGTTCCAAATGCGCTTCATAGTTCTTAGCGCAACCAAGGCCCGGTGCAAAAATGTCTGCAAATTCTTCACAAAGACTAGAAACACTGGCGGAAGGCACAGTCTGATTCACTGATAGGACCTGATTTACTATAGACAAATTAAACAATTGAAACAAATCTAAACCAAACAAGTTCACTGCACTAGAGGAACGAAGAACATAAAATGACACAAGTTTTGTCTGTCCCTTGTATGTTGCAATAAGGCTGCACTGTCCTAACACAGGTATATGCTGTCCTGAGTAACTAGTTAACGTAACATTTGCGGCACGCAATGGCGGTTGGCCCAGTTGTTTGTACGTGTCGTGATTGAGCAATGAAACTGCAGCTCCGGTATCGAGCTGGAATGGGATCACTTTGCCTTCAAAGTCTAAGTCCACAAAAAGTTTATTGTCTTGTTGACGACAAGAGCGACTGTCTCGTGCAAATTGAACTGAGACAGGTACAGAAGCACTTGCGACGTTACGGGATTTCCGGCGACGTCGACGCACACTGTGGGTGGGACGAACACAGTCACTGTTAGCTAAAGTGGCACTGGACGGGTGGGAATGAACTACATGGATGTCCATGGGCGAAGGTCCACGAGCCTGATTGTCCTGGGTTCGATTCCGGCGCGAAGCAAAGGGCCTGGAATTTGTGTGATTGTCTGATCTTAACTTTTTCTGGCAAACACTTTGTACATGTCCTTTCTTGTGACAGTAAAAGCAAATAGCTTGGCGTGACGGGCAATTTTCACGCGAATGTCTAGTGGCACACCGCGGGCAAGATTTCACTGCATTTGCTTGCTTACGCGGCGCACGTGGTTGCAAGCGAGGCGGCCGCTGCGAAGTCGGGCGCGAGGGCCGCTTAGCGTCCCGTGCAGCGGGCCCGTCGGGCCGATTAATGTGACACACTGCTGGCGAAGTTTCAAATGATTCCTGAGCAAAGTCAAGTGTGTCTTGCCTGTCCAATATGTCTATCACTTGTTGCAGGGAGGGATTAACTAGCTTCAAAATCTGTTCCCTTATGCGAACATCAGAAACGTTCTGTGCAATTGCATCACGCACCATAGTATCTGAATATGGGAGGCCACATTCACAGGCAAACGCGCAGTCTCTAGTAAGGCCTTGCAAAGTTGCTACCCACTCCCTGTTAGTCTGACCGGCGGTACGTTTTGTACGAAAAAACGTATACCGTTTTGCAACAACATTAACTGTTTCTTTGAAATAGGCATCTAAAGCCGACAAAATTTCCTCGTAGGTCAGAGTTGCTACGTCGCGTCGGGGAAACAATTTCACTATCACACGGTAGGTAGACACACCGACACAAGAAAGCAAAAACGGCTGCCGCTCTTTACCTTGAATTCCATAAGCAGTGAGGTGGAAGTTGAACTGATCGGCCCACTCAGTCCAGCTTTCATGCTGGGCCTCAAAAGGCCTAAATGGCGGTGCGACAGCGTTGTGTGGCTGCGGTAGCGATGAAGCGGCTGCCGCCGCATCGGTTTGCAGCGCACGTTGACCCTGGACGAGCTGTCCAAGGGCTTCCAATAACGCCTGCGTCTGCTGATTCTGCAAGCGAAAAAATTCGGACAGTACATCTGGAGAATGCGGCGAAGCCATGACACAAGCAAATTAGAGCAAATAGAACACAAAAACTGCAACGTGGGCGCGGCATCCCATCCTCGTCGCCAAAATATTGTTGTGTCGATTCCCTAAGGTCTCGACACAATGAGTAGCTAGGTGCACGCGAAACTAACGCAGACGGGCGTAAATTCTGAAACAGGAGACTGGATGAAAACTATAAAGAAAAGAAGAGAGATTTTAATATACTTAACTTTAATGTAGTCTTGTTCTTGTTGAAATACATCTCTTGCATAGTAGTAAGCAATTAGCAATGATACACATGGCGCCTTGCTAGGTAGTAGCGATGGACTAGCTGAAGGCTATTTAATCTGTCTCTCGGCAAATGAGAGGAATACTTGGTAGGTCTAGTCGCAAGCTATGTCGTCCGTACAACTGGGGCGAGGTCAAGTCCGTGTCTTGTGACCTGCCCTGTGGTGGCGCTACGTTTGCGAATACACAGTGGCGACACGCGGGTCCGACATGTACTACAGGACCGCGGCCGATTTAAGTTACCACCTAGCAAGTGTGGTGTCTAGCGGTGACACCACAAAAACATTACGGTTTCAGATTTATGAGTCACATGGAACGCAGCGCTGTTTATACCTGAATGCTGGAAATATACACTCCTGGAAATTGAAATAAGAACACCGTGAATTCATTGTCCCAGGAAGGGGAAACTTTATTGACACATTCCTGGGGTCAGATACATCACATGATCACACTGACAGAACCACAGGCACATAGACACAGGCAACAGAGCATGCACAATGTCGGCACTAGTACAGTGTATATCCACCTTTCGCAGCAATGCAGGCTGCTATTCTCCCATGGAGACGATCGTAGAGATGCTGGATGTAGTCTTGTGGAACGGCTTGCCATGCCATTTCCACCTGGCGCCTCAGTTGGACCAGCGTTCGTGCTGGACGTGCAGACCGCGTGAGACGACGCTTCATCCAGTCCCAAACATGCTCAATGGGGGACAGATCCGGAGATCTTGCTGGCCAGGGTAGTTGACTTACACCTTCTAGAGCACGTTGGGTGGCACGGGATGCATGCGGACGTGCATTGTCCTGTTGGAACAGCAAGTTCCCTTGCCGGTCTAGGAATGGTAGAACGATGGGTTCGATGACGGTTTGGATGTACCGTGCACTATTCAGTGTCCCCTCGACGATCACCAGTGGTGTACGGCCAGTGTAGGAGATCGCTCCCCACACCATGATGCCGGGTGTTGGCCCTGTGTGCCTCGGTCGTATGCAGTCCTGATTGTGGCGCTCACCTGCACGGCGCCAAACACGCATACGACCATCATTGGCACCAAGGCAGAAGCGACTCTCATCGCTGAAGACGACACGTCTCCATTCGTCCCTCCATTCACGCCTGTCGCGACACCACTGGAGGCGGGCTGCACGATGTTGGGGCGTGAGCGGAAGACGGCCTAACGGTGTGCGGGACCGTAGCCCAGCTTCATGGAGACGGTTGCGAATGGTCCTCGCCGATACCCCAGGAGCAACAGTGTCCCTAATTTGCTGGGAAGTGGCGGCGCGGTCCCCTATGGCACTGCGTAGGATCCTACGGTCTTGGCGTGCATCCGTGCGTCGCTGCGGTCCGGTCCCAGGCCGACGGGCACGTGCACCTTCCGCCGACCACTGGCGACAACATCGATGTACTGTGGAGACCTCAGGCCCCACGTGTTGAGCAATTTGGCGGTACGTCCACCCGGCCTCCCGCATGCCCACTATACGCCCTCGCTCAAAGTCCGTCAACTGCACATACGGTTCACGTCCACGCTGTCGCGGCATGCTACCAGTGTTAAAGACTGCGATGGAGCTCCGTATGCCACGGCAAACTGGCTGACACTGACGGCGGCGGTGCACAAATGCTGCGCAGCTAGCGCCATTCGACGGCCAACACCGCGGTTCCTGGTGTGTCCGCTGTGCCGTGCGTGTGATCATTGCTTGTACAGCCCTCTCGCAGTGTCCGGAGCAAGTATGGTGGGTCTGACACAACGGTGTCAATGTGTTCTTTTTCCCATTTCCAGGAGTGTATTTCCTCCACTTGACATACATTAGCCCTGTAAGTTTTCTATCCCATTTACTATGGTGCGAAAGTTAAGGAGAAAGGTTCCAAAATAGGTTTTCCATATGTTTTGTAGACACACTTCATCACACATATGTTAGGGGTCCTCTACTGACTGTGGCATGGAGTGGTTCAGTGTTAACGACTGCAGGCAGATTTTGCTCTAAGTTTACACACAGAGAACGTGCAGTTGTATACGAGTCGAATGCAGGCTATACCACACAACAGATACACCGAAGAGGAAATAGAAAAAGATTAAATGTGTAATAAATTGTCGACCACAACATCTCCCCCCCCCCTTCTGGAATGCATTATCAGTGTACCATTAAATCATACCTCATTACGACCACTCTCAACACATTACTCCATCTACCTTGTACTGTAATCCTCTAAAGCAGATGCATGTCAATTTAGAAGCATATGGTTCTGTATTGCACGAAAGCATGAAAGACAACAGTCAACCTGTATGAATGCAGAAACTCGCGGCGATAACATTGAATAAAATGTTCTCGGGTTTCCTACCGCGTCAATTGGTTAAAACTACACGAGCTTTCGGCCAAACACTCCTTGGCCATTGTCAAGTATTATGACTGCCAGTGGGCTGTTGGTGCGCCCTTATATTCGCTAGCTGCCGGCTGTGACGTCACTGGTGCCCGTGACATTGCCATATATGGGCATCTTTTGAGTCGGCGTTCGATGTGCACTGTTCAACCGCGCGATCGCTGGATCCCACGCAGCACTGAACTGTAAGCCTCCGTCTCTATTCAGGGTGTTTGTGGTAATTTTTATTTCAATAGCTTCCCGTATTAAACTGTCCCAGAAGCCCTTAGTGCGAGCCACGACAGAGGTATCGCCAAATTTTATGTGGGGACCGTTTTCTAACGCATGCTCAGCTAACGTAAATTTCTCTGGATAGCGTAGGCGATAATACCTTTCATGTTCTTTCCCGCGTTGTTCCACAGTGCGCACTGTTTGTCCGATGTACTTCTGGCCACACTCACAGGGTATTCCGTAAACTCCAGATGTTCTGAGACCTACAGCGTCTTTAACTGGTCTCAGTAATTGACGGATTTTCGTTGGAGGCCTGAAGATCTTGTGTCTTTTCAACAGGCGGCTTATCTTGCCCGACACAGAACCACAGAATGGTAGCAAAGCAAGTTTATTTTCCTGCTCTTCGTAGCTGGTCTTATTTCGATATTTCCCAGAAATCACTTCTTTCACTTGATGGGTGCTGTAGCCGTTATTTCTGAAAACCTTGCGTAGGTGGCTCAGTTCGTAGTGATCTGACATTCCACGCTCCGATCCGTAGAACGCCAGTTTTCTTTCTCCTGATAACGACCGGAGATCCGAATGGGGGACTATTTTACCTCCGGAATATTTTACCCAAGAGGACGCCATCATCATTTAATCATACAGTAAAGCTGCATGCCCTCGGGAAAAATTACGGTCGTAGTTTCACCTTGCCTTCAGCCGTTCGCAGTACCAGCACAGCAAGGCCGTTTTGGTTATTGTTACAAGGCCAGATCAGTCAATCATCCAGACTGTTGCCCCTGCAACTACTGAAAAGGCTGCTGCACCTCTTCAGGAACCACACGTTTGTCTGGCCTCTCAACAGATACCCCTCCGTTGTGGTTGCACCTACGGTACGGCTATCTGTATCGCTGCGGCACGCAAGCCTCCCCACCAACGTCAAGGTCCATGGTTCATGGGGGGAGGATTCGGTGATAATCGACGTTAAACAATGTATTCCGACCGTCTTATTGATATCAGCGAAAAATGGCAGTTTATCTTGTACCCGTGCTTCCGTATTGACTTTTTCTCGGTTCCTCTAGCTGTCACATACTTGTTTCGTGTAAAAGAACTTTCGTGCACCAAGTAGACAAGTAAGTTCTCTCTCATTCTGCTTCAGTTTCGCTGCATTTTTGCGTATTTCCCCTCAATTTATGCATATTTTCCGTCAATGTTCTAAATTATACCCATTTATGTCATTTCTGCTCATGGGATCATGACATCACTGTGTGACACATTTTCTAAAATTACTTGTATTTTTCTGTATGTGTGTATGCCTGTATTTGTCTCATGCAGGGGGCTTCCCAGACCATACTCCAACCCTACCACAGGTGAATCAACCTTCAGACACTGCCCCAGACATATAGTAAGTGGAGTCACCTTCGAACCCTCTCCCAGTTGTAATGTGTCTTGGATCCTCCTTCAAAATACACTCCTGGAAATTGAAATAAGAACACCGTGAATTCATTGTCCCAGGAAGGGGAAACTTTATTGACACATTCCTGGGGTCAGATACATCACATGATCACACTGACAGAACCACAGGCACATAGACACAGGCAACAGAGCATGCACAACGTCGGCACTAGTACAGTGTATATCCACCTTTCGCAGAAATGCAGGCTGCTATTCTCCCATGGAGACGATCGTAGAGATGCTGGATGTAGTCCTGTGGAACGGCTTGCCATGCCATTTCCACCTGGCGCCTCAGTTGGACCAGCGTTCGTGCTGGACGTGCAGACCGCGTGAGACGACGCTTCATCCAGTCCCAAACATGCTCAATGGGGGACAGATCCGGAGATCTTGCTGGCCAGGGTAGTTGACTTACACCTTCTAGAGCACGTTGGGTGGCACGGGATACATGCGGACGTGCATTGTCCTGTTGGAACAGCAAGTTCCCTTGCCGGTCTAGGAATGGTAGAACGATGGGTTCGATGACGGTTTGGATGTACCGTGCACTATTCAGTGTCCCCTCGACGATCACCAGTGGTGTACGGCCAGTGTAGGAGATCGCTCCCCGCACCATGATGCCGGGTGTTGGCCCTGTGTGCCTCGGCCGCATGCAGTCCTGACTGTGGCGCTCACCTGCACGGCGCCAAACACGCATACGACCATCATTGGCACCAAGGCAGAAGCGACTCTCATCGCTGAAGACGACACGTCTCCATTCGTCCCTCCATTCACGCCTGTCGCGACACCACTGGAGGCGGGCTGCACGATGTTGGGGCGTGAGCGGAAGACGGCCTAACGGTGTGCGGGACCGTAGCCCAGCTTCATGGAGACGGTTGCGAATGGTCGTCGCCGATACCCCAGGAGCAACAGTGTCCCTAATTTGCTGGGAAGTGGCGGTGCGGTCCCCTACGGCACTGCGTAGGATCCTACGGTCTTGGCGTGCATCCGTGCGTCGCTGCGGTCCGGTCCCAGGTCGACGGGCACGTGCACCTTCCGCCGACCACTGGCGACAACATCGATGTACTGTGGAGACCTCACGCCCCACGTGTTGAGCAATTCGGCGGTACGTCCACCCGGCCTCCCGCATGCCCACTATACGCCCTCGCTCAAAGTCCGTCAACTGCACATACGGTTCACGTCCACGCTGTCGCGGCATGCTACCAGTGTTAAAGACTGCGATGGAGCTCCGTATGCCACGGCAAACTGGCTGACACTGACGGCGGCGGTGCACAAATGCTGCGCAGCTAGCGCCATTCGACGGCCAACACCGCGGTTCCTGGTGTGTCCGCTGTGCCGTGCGTGTGATCATTGCGTGTACAGCCCTCTCGCAGTGTCCGGAGCAAGTATGGTGGGTCTGACACACCGGTGTCAATGTGTTCTTTTTTCCATTTCCAGGAGTGTATATAAAGCGGTGGATCCACTATCCCAGACGTAATGTAGAGTACATTCACCTCCAAACACTGTCCCTACGCACCCCCATAACGGATGATAGATCCACTTTCAAACCCTATTCCGACCATAACATGTGGTGGATACACCGATGAACCATATCCCTGATGTAACGAATTTGGGATCCACCTATGAGCTCCATTCTCAAATTATCCCGAACCTCACTTGAGCCATGGGGACCTCTCATATGAAACTGGTACAAGCACACGTACATACAGAACGTACTACTAATAATCAGTATGTGTGGGACTGTCTTTGTAATCTTGCGAGTTGCTAGTAATCTGCGATTCTTATGTGGAAAATTGAGAAGAAAAATATGGTGAGGCTTTACGATGGACAGTTACTCCCCTCCAACCCCCAACTAAATTGAATAATTGACTGCTCGTTCAGTCATTCTATGTGTTTTCCATCATTATTTGTGTGATAGAACATCGATTGTAAGGTGTTCCTGCCATCAGTATGGTGAAACACATGTGGAAGAGACATTGCTGGTAATCTAGACATGAGAAACGCATTCCCATATCAGACTAAAAAGCTTATTGGACTTTGTAAAGTACGAAGATAATCTGAAATCGTTGACATCGGTAATCGTTGAAAAATGCTACCGGGGCTACCAGTAACCTCTATTTTTTAGTTTTCAAGTAAATTTCTTCACAGGCAAGATAAATTTCTACCTACTCACCGGTTATCAGCACGTGAAACATAATGACCTCATTAAAGTTTCTTCTTTCTAGAGACATAATGTGCCCTCTTTATATTGGGGATTATACTGTGCAAGTGATCGGTAGCATACTGTTATGTGGTTGATATCTAGAACACTCACGTAAATACTCTGGCAAACCATGTGCAATTACATGAAATTCTGGAAATATTCGTATGCTACTCGATGATTTCTGCATAAAAGTGTCACAAATACGTCCTTTTTGCCGTGTAAAATCGGAGATTGCAGTTGATATCGGTTTAGATATCGGTACATTAATTAACGATAGACGAAGCGTTTCTCATCGACCGAGTTCAAAATGAAAAATGTTCTTGTAATCCCAAAGTCTGGAGATGTTCCCAAGTCGTTGCCGAAACCACGGCAGCAATCAGGTCAGGCCAGAGACACTACCTTTAGTAGACCCCTTCATAGCTGAGGGAACCAGCCCAGGCATTGTACACCTGCTTGGAGAGTGGCCACTGTCTGCATAGGGCGCTCTGATCACGCATCAGGCCAGTGTGTGTGTTTGTTTGTGTGTGTGCGTGTGCAGTTGCGTCGTGACTATTGGCTACGGTGCTTGACCGAACGACTTCGTGAGGAACGTCCAGTGTTACGACTACATACGGCACTTGTGTTTTTGGGATGTGTGTGTCTTCACGGCGTATGTATGAGTGTCTGGTGGTAGTTAGCTGTATGTAGGATGCAGAAGCGATGATGCCGTATGGTGCAGGCTACGATTTATTACAACGATATGGTATGATCGTACAACCACTTGTCGTGATATAGCATGGTCGGCGATCAGTTTCACGCTGTTGACAGTAGCAGAGCAGTGTGATTGACGAAGTATGTCTTTGGCGATAGTTTTCGAATTTCATGATCTGCATACCACCATTGCAGGGCCTAACTGTCTGCGTAATATGACTCCTGTACGTTTTCAGATCTATACAAAATAGTTTCCTGCTGAAATTCCTGTAATGTGTCCATTTGTAACAAGTGATGGATAGAGCTCCGACATCAGCAGCAGAAAATTGGCGGATATATTATGTAAGAACCAATCAGAATGCTCCATTCAGAGGAATTCCCATGGCATCAGAGAGTCACGAGACATTGTTTACGGGGATATAGGAACCTTGACCGACTTATTCTAACAATACACTACGACGGTAGTGGGCACAACGCACTACGCACATGATCAAAATATTTATATATTTGGTGGTGGTACTTTTCATCCATTTTTATTGCAAAATTTAGTTTAGATTGAATGGTTACTTCGAGCTCCCACGTGCCTTGGCAAGAAATTAGGTATATATGTCTGACACTCAGCACTCAGCTTAATTGAGCGGCCCCAGAGCTGTGGCTGGTCTCAATGTTTGGCTCGGTTTTTTGTGGTAGGGATCCAGCTTACTCCTGTCGTAAACTCAAATTTGAAGTTGAGATAAAATACAAAAAAAAAAACAATGCCGGGGTGCAAATTGAGTCACTCAATTTGATCTATGATTTGAAAAAGTAGTTGATTTGTATTTTTCCGCGAGTAGTCTTCAATATATTAACTAAACATTTAAAATACAGCTGAGGGCTTTACGTAATCACGACCGTTAATAACTGATGCTACAACATTTCACTATAAGATTCATATGTCGCAATCACAGCACTCGACAGTCTGTTCTCAGTTCACAAAATACGCTGTTGTCTGTTGTCCTAAACTACTAAATTGCGCTCAGTTTGATCGTTTTCGAACGTCGCTTTATACATGCATGTCTCCAGTCGTGACTACCAACCCATTCTACCCCGGATGGGCGGCACGTCCGGCTCTGAGCGTCTCTCAACCTAAATTACGAATGTTCTAAAACTAGACACGAAAACACGTATGATACATTGAAAAATATGGAAATATCTGGGCAATAAAAATTTTAAGTCCAATTTTTTTGTATCTGCCACCGTTTTTTCACAAATAATGTTGTTGTGGCATGATTTTGTTTTTTCCAGATATTTTGATACCAAACGTAACACAAATCCCTTTAAAGATTAGAATGCCGTCCCCAGTTTCATCTCTTTAAATTTATTTATTACCAAAAACACAGTTTCTATCAGTCGAATCCCATATTCCGACCTCTCATTCAAAAATGGTACATATTCTCCTGGCCTTGCTCTATGCCGCATCTGTAAGCACTTTGTTCACATTAATCGGCCGAAGCATTACCGAGGTATTAGCTTTTGAACTTTCATAAATTTACAATTTTAAGACGACAATAACTTTTAAACTGTTTTATATTTTTGAGGCACATCTACGTAATTTACTTTTACAAATTTTCCTGTCCGTGAGGGCCAACTCGCACCTCCTTGTCACTCTTAGATCTGTTTTTATCCATTTTTCTCTGGCGTATGAATTTCTCCAAGCACGCAAACACGGCCATACGCTCCCCTACCAAGCTTACGCTCGGGTTTTTAAAATGTTGCGTAATCGCCAGGCGCTCGCCACCGCCCAGTATCAACTGCCAGCCACGTGCTGTGTGGTGGAAAACTACCGCTCCAATCACGCCCCACAGCTTGTATGCTCACTTATTTAATTCATTCACATTGCTGGAGCGCATACCTTCCCGTATATCTCCATCTATAACAACATTTGAACAGGGCACTGTGGCCTCCTCATAATTTACACGTTTTACCACTGGTGAAGCCGGCCGCGGTGGTCTCGCGGTTCTAGGCGCTCAGTCCGGAACCGGGCGACTGCTACGGTCGCAGGTTCGAATCCTGCCTCGGGCATGGATGTGTGTGATGTCCTTAGGTTAGATAGGTTTAAGTAGTTCTTAGTTCTAGGTGACTGATGACCACAGATGTTAAGTCCCATAGTGCTCAGAGCCATTTGAACCATTTTTTGTTTTGAACCACTGGTGAAAGTTACATTGCATTCAACACATTGTTATATCTGCTGTCATTCACATACATACTCTCAACACCTCAGCACACATTTTCTCCTATAGGTTGTACAGCTGATACTTGCTCTTTTCTTAACAGAATTGCCAAGCCAATACTACTTGAATTTCCATCATTATCTCCCACATTGTGATCCCTTTCATTTACCAAATACCCAACATTTTTCTTCCTCCTGATTCCTACATTTCCCATTATTTTTACATCTAAATGCCTCCTCTTGTCATGCTGATTAAACCATCCTCCAAGCATCTCATCATTACCCATAATTGCCTATATTCCACAAATCCTTTCCTCCCTCATTTGTTTATTTTTATCATGATCAACAAACCCCCTGTTAGTTAGCCTATAGTTCTTATTCCTTACTTTCTCTTCCCTAGTTCCACTGCTTTTGCTTTCATTAATATACCTTCCATTATTTTCTTAAACTAATAAAAGATTCACCGTTATTTCTACCAAAATTATTTTCCCATCTCATGGACCTATTTACTACATGGTTTATTGTCCCAAATTGGACCCTGTACGGAAGAAGTCTCAGTTTCAAGAATTTTGCCTCAGTCATCCCACTGCATTAATTTCTCCTCTCCTATCTCTCTGTTCCTGCACTGGCGTTTGATGACTCCTGCATCAATTTCCCCATGCACCACTCTGGCACCGGAAATCATCACTGAATCGTTCCCTGTCATCCCTCCAAGTTTCGTTTAAAATTTTCTCTCTGTTTTCTCTCCAGTTACCATTCCGATTTCCTTTTCTGCTTGAATTACGGTCGTTACTACCTCAACTCACATTATTTCTTCTGTCTTCATTATTCTTCTGATTATTCCCTGAATTACTACCCTCTGCAATCGGCTTGTAGCACATTGCCTGGTCCATCCTCTCAATAAAATCCCAGAAATTTTCTATAGAATCTGTTGGACAATGTATCAATTCCCGCTGTAAATTTTCGGATAACCTTCTCATTAGAGTAGAAATCAGTCAGAATTTACTAAGGAAGTGTACCAACCATTTTAATTTCTCCTAATAAACTTCTCTCATAGTTTGCCTACGTCCTCTGTAAACTGGCCCGTTCAAAAAACCGTTCTGTAATCTGCATTGTTTTGATTGGCTCCAGTACTTATTTAGAAACATCTATTCAAATGTATTATACGATTTAAATTGTTCACTACATTAATTTGCCAATGTAAGGGCAGAACTTTCCATAATTTTTTACCAGTTTAATTTTTCTGTTGTCACTCGTACCATCAATAAAATAATCCTTGCATACAGCCAGCATGTTACTTGCTCTCGCCTACAAAGTCTTATCACTGGGTACTTGTACCATAAGCCACCCCATACTTACATTAGCCCCACATAATTCTACATTAATTAATCTACTGTTAATTTGGTCAGGTTTTACATTAATCTATACAGTAACAGCACCTTCATTTTCAATTTCTTTACTTAGGTCGCTAGCTGTCCCTGTCAGTTGACCTAATAGTGAAGTTCTGGTTTCATCACAACTAAGCGCAATCTCCTGATCCACATCATACAGAACTTGCCTTGTCTCATCATACCTTGTGTCAAACAACTGCCTGCCCGAATCAGTCCTACCCCTTAGTTCAACACCAACTGCATCAATCATAGCATTCAAATCTCCTTCTACCTCCTCAAATTTTTCTGATACATTCCCCAATTGATCATTTAATTGTCTGATTTTGGCCCCCAAAGAACCTTCCACATTCCCGTATCATTTTTCAGACTTAATCTTGAAATTCCCCATATTAGTTTTTAATTCAGTTCTGAATTCCCCCAATTAGCTCATTAATGATCTAAGCATAGTCACTACACTATCTTCTGCTTGTTTTCCCTGTCTGTGTGGGCTGTGACGCTCACTCCCACTCCCTGTAGACTCAACATCACTAGCTAAATTCTTTATCACCGTCTCGTTAAATTCGGACTCCATAGCTAAACTGGCTGTGAGATATAAAACTGAGAAATTAATTCGCATGCTGCTAGCACTTGACTTCGTTGAGACTGCTGCATGACAACTGCTGCCTGATGCTGTCGGCTGCCGTGAGATGAGATGCGGCGCGGTGCGGTGTGGCATGGAATGGCTTGCAGGCTGGTGGCAGAAGCGACACCAGCTCCGGAGCTGGGGCCGCTTTCATAAAGATCGGATTATTATTACTCACATCCTCTGAACGAATATCTCAAAAACGGCGAAGCCGGTATAATATTCACGTTCTACTGACGTGAACATGTACGGAAAGAGGTAGAAGTACAGTGAAACTACCACTAGGCGCTAAATGGTTGAACGTCATCGACTCTTAACACAATGTGGTATTCGGCAGCTTGGCTGCTCTGTGAAGAAGGGTATATGGTGTCGTGTGCCTTCTCTGTCGAAAAAGCTCAATGATAGCGCACGCACAAATGTTTCGGAGCACACCTTTCGTCGTACTTTGTTGAACATGGGGCTCTGCAGCGGACCATCCCTACGTGTTCACATGTTGACCCGACGACATAGTCAGCTACTACAGCAGTGGGCACGGGATCATCAGGATTCGACGATCGATCAATGGAAACTCCTCGACTCTTCTGGTCAACCACTTTTTATCCTGCAATAAGTCGATGTTGTAAATTCTGAGAAAACAGAGGTAAACTATAGGGAGAGACGGGTAATACACAATATATACAGGAGTCAACAGGAAATAACAAGAGTGCACGACAAAGAACGATGTGCTCGGATGAAAAAGAGTGTAAGATAGGGATGTAGTCTTTCACCAATACTGCTGAATCCGTACATCAAAGAAGCATGATGGAAGTAAAAGAACGGTTCGGGAGTAGATTTAAATTTCAAGTTGAAGGGATGTGCGTGATACGATTCGCTGAAGAAAGTGCTGTCCTGAGTGACAGTGAAGAAGAAATATGCTGAAAGGAATGAACAGTCTAATGAGTACATAGATTGAGAGTAAATAGAAGGCAGATGAAAGTAATGAGAAGCGGTAGAAATGCGAACAGCGAGAAAGTTAACATCAGGATCGACGGTCATGAAGTAGATGAAGATAAGGAATTCTGCTACCTAGGCAGAAAAATAAGCAATGACAGATGGAGCAATGAGGACATCAAAAGTACACTAGAAGTGGCAAAATGGGCATCACTGGTAGCGAGAAGTCTGCTAGTATCAAACATAGGTCTTGATTTGAGGAATATATCCCTGAGAATGTGCGTTTCGAGCACAACATTCTATGGGAGTGAAATATTGTGTGAAAACCGGAATAGAGGAGAATCCAAATATTTGAATTGTGGCACTAGAGACGAATCTTGAAAATTAAGTGGGCTTCTAAGGTAAGGAACGAGGAGGTTCTGCGTAGAATCAGAGCGGAAAGGAATATGTTGAAAACACTGACAAGGAGAAGCGACAGGATGACAGCACATCTGTTAAGGCATAAGAAAATGACATCCATGGTACTAGAGGCAGCTGCAGAGGGCAAAAGCTGTAGAGGAAGACAAAGACTGGAATACATCCAGTAAATAATCGAGGACGCAGGCTGCAAGTGCTACTCTCTGACGAAGAGATTGACACAGCAGAGTAATTCGTGGTGGTCCGCATCAAACCAGTCTGAAGACTCATGACTAAAAGAAAAGGAAAAGGTCGATGGTCGCCTCTGGAGACACTGTCATCGAGGTGAACGGTGCCTCGAAACGTTCAGTGCGCCACGGACTTAGGTTGCTGGGAGCAGTATCACGCGACAGGAGAAGAGCAGTATTACATTGTGGAAGACATTCTCGCTCTTTTGAATGGAACCTAATGCAGTAATCGAAAACACCCAAATAGCTGCGAACCACCTCCATCCCTACACAGCCTGCTAGCCAATCAGAAGCCACGGCTGTGGCGCGCGACTCAAATCGTGGCGCGCATTCAAATCGGGGGGACACGGGCCCTAGTATCACTAGGCCCGTGTTGCTGGAAAATTCACTTCCGGTCGCTTGCGCAACCGACTGATAACGCGCGCTGGCGCAGACCGGACGTTGACGTCATGATAAGGGCCGCAGCCGGCTGCAGCTGCGCCGCAGCACGGAGCGTCATTCGCTCTGCGAACGTCGAGGAGTGCGGACGCTTAGCTCTGGGTGTCTCGCTGGGCGTTGGCTTGCTACGTTTACCTGTATTAACGTGCCACAGCAATGCCTGGACGACGTGGCTACCGTCGTCGCTGGCGGCGCAGCGTTCCTGTTTATCGTTCTTTGAAGGCGATAGACATTGATCTTGCTGGACAGTTTAATAAACAACAACTAATTGGAGGTCCAAACGTGTTTCGTGGACTCCGTTTGAATTTTACGTGTGATGTACAAGCCGTGTTTGGAGGTAGTACATGGCTGACACTTGCTGTAGTATGGGGCAATCATTGTGATTATGGTGGCCTTGAAGCATTTCCAGATGCAAATATTCTTACATGGAGACAACAGGACTTTTGGCTAAGCAGCCATATGGTACACTTGTTCCCAGTATGCCATTTGTGTTGAGTACTAGAATGAAGAAGAAATTGAATGCAGATGAATACTTGTTTATATGGGCTAAAGTTGGTAATGGAAATTGTAAAATAAAGATAAATGGTGACTGTATGCTATATTACAGACAATAAAGTTTGTCCTACCCGAGAACCATCCTTATCTATCCCGTGAACACCTATCAAAATACGCATCGCTGTCCACCGGCAATTGTGACAGAAAGTCAGCGCTACTCGGACTGGAGGATGACCAGAACTCGGTCTCGTGGTTCGAAAGAAAAAGTGACCAACGTTGCAAACTTGCTGCATTTTAGTAGGAATCAGAGCCTCCATATCAAAAACTGTAACCTGGGTCTTGTGGTCCGTTTGTAGTAGAAAGTTTCAACCGCTAACTTAGGTTAGGAATTTTCTAACTGCGAAAATATAGGTGGGGCTTCCTGCTCAGATTGTGAGTAGCCACACTGCAGTGTTCAGCATTTTAGATACAAGTGCAGTAAGCTTGTTCACTGCACCCATCCTGTGGGGAAACATTGCCTGGATCCCAATGTCTGAAACATTCAAGGCCACGTTCAAGGGCAACTATGGGTCGCAATGGACCATATAGAGTCCAGAAGGACACCCTTCAGTTGCTCTAAAGCCCATTGACGTTTCAATGACTATTCCCAAATTTCGACCTTCCTGGCTCCGCATTCATATATGCTGCATCAGTGACCTTACTGTAATATCCGATGTGTCCCTGGATGTTGTTGGTTCATTTTACTGGGAGCCAGAAGCTGAGCTATGATCTGGAGGTGTTTAGTTCTAGGACAGAATACGACCCAGATACTCAAGCTCGTTCTGGAGAAAAGAACACTTGTCCATCATCACTACAAGAAATGCGTGATGTAAGTAGTGCATTAACTGGTCCAAGTTGTGGATGTGCTCATCAATGGTGTTTTCTCTGACGATAATGTCGTTGTGGTTTATTCAACCTTATGAAACAATCCTCGAGGTATGGGAAACAGTGCTGGGGCAGAATTGATGGCAAAGGAGGACTGTTTGAAATTGTGAAGCACAAGGACTTACTGTTACCAGCTGTTCGTTCTCTTGTTGAGGGGTAGATGTAGGAGAAGAATCGTCTGTGGCTCAACTAAGATCTCTCTTCAGGACTCAGAACGAGCTGCTTCGTATTGTGCATTAACTGTCGGCTAGGAATCCCCGCACACACGAAGATTCTGGTCGAGTTTCTCGACGATAATCAATAGGGTTTTTCACAGATTGTTGCAGACAGAGTCTATGACGTCATCTGCGTCCAGCCCGTGCTGCTCCTGGTTCACTTTGTCTCCCGAAGCTTCAGGAAACTTACAAAATTTCGGAATTACTTCTTGATGGTACCGTGGGAACCTGAAAATTCTTTGTGCAGATTTGCGTGCACACATTCCCTTCACCTATTACCTGGATGTGATTTACCGAATCCTACTCTATGAAACCAAGCAGTGGCAGCTGTAGCTGATTGTGTCAGCAGAAACGGAACCTGTACGAGCTTATATTTGTATTTACAAGCACTTGACACCTTCTATTGCAGTTGTCAGGTAAGTTTAACTCGTCAATGTTTCGTGACATTTGAGCAACTGCAGGGTTCCATTGAAAGCGTATTTAGCGTTGTTTGCGATGTAGGTTCAGAGGTATATATGACAAGCTGAAGTTGAAATTTGCTTCTACTGAGCTTAACAGCTAGGAACCCTGAAAAATCATCAACATTAGAATCGAATACATTCATCATATGTTCTGTGTCTTCCTTGTAAGTAGAGTACTTGATGGCCGATGTTGTTGCTCCATCTACGTTGTTGCTGTGCATCTGAGATTTAGGCGGCTGGCAGCGGGTTCATTGAACCACTTTCACATTATTTCTCACCATTCAACTCTCAAACAACACTCGAGTAAACCATAAAATTACTACTGGTTTACCAAAGGTTATTAATCTCAGTCAATATACAAAATGTAGAGTGGAAGTAGGTCCCAAGGAATAACTGGGGAAACTACACACAATTTTGAGTAACACTTTTTATTCAAATTTGGTGCAAGACTTTACGATATTTAAAAAAAAACCAACAATCATTTAACAAATAAGTCACAATTTAGGATAGGAAAGGACTTGTAAATTATTAAGTTATTATAAAAAATTTCACACCACTAAAAGGCAAGTACAGTCAAGCAACTTAGCATATACAACGCGACGCAGTATAATATTTCAAGCTAAGCTAAATTACAGGTGAATTTCACTACATTCATTAAATGCCGCAGAATCTAACTTGTCTCCAGCATATAAGGACAATCCTGTTTACAAAAGTTCTCAAAATAGAAAAACCGAAACGCATGAGTCATGCACAAGGGGGGACACTGACAGTTAATAACAGAAACATTTCCAAAAGATATTTAAAAAAACTAATTTTACAAATATCTGCCAGTTAACTTACGGCAAACACACACGCTCGCCAGGTTGGACTTGCGAACTTTTACAATATTCTCCTTTCAAGGAAATTATTTCTACCCCTAATGAAATGGCGAACTTCTGCATGGCAAGTAAACGCACTAATAACCAACTACCTGTATAAAACACATAAGTACGTTGAGGAAAATCCTTAACAGGTATCGAATTGGAAAAACACATAAAAGTTTTTGCTGTCTAGAAACAAAATAAGATAATCCACTACGGCGTATATTAACGACCTTGCTTACGTATAGCCAAATATACATAAACACAAATATACTTAAGTTATAGCTTCCAGATGAGCAGGAATTCGTTATACAATTGACTAGTTCTTACCATGAGGCAAAATGAATTTTTCTTCTTTCTTAGAGTACCTTTTACACGTGAGTCTAGTAATACTAGTTATGGCAGGCGAGAGAATGGATTAGGTCTTAGTGCCTGGCATTTTAAACAGTACAGTCATTGGTGCCTTAGACTTTCACAGACATGGCTGAGGTTAACGGTCGAATAAACCCGTAGGTAAGCTGGGAGGGAAAGAAGCAATCCGAACCACCGATTTACTATGACTCCCCCCCCCCCCCTTTCGTTCTCAAAAGGGGACAAACTGACCTACCTTTCTAATATTACCACCTTCCCGCGGGTGGGCAGACAAGAACGAATGGCGTGAAACCCCCAAAAAATACGGCTGGTATTGTGGTGTCACCGCTAGACACCACACTTGCTAGGTGGTAACTTAAATCGGCCGCGGTCCTGTAGTACATGTCGGACCCGCGTGTCGCCACTGTGTATTCGCAAACGTAGCGCCACCACAGGGCAGGTCACAAGACACGGACATGACCTCGCCCCAGTTGTACGGACGACATAGCTTGCGACTAGACCTACCAAGTATTCCTCTCATTTGCCGAGAGACAGATTAAATAGCCTTCAGCTAGTCCATCGCTACTACCTAGCAAGGCGCCATGTGTATCATTGCTAATTGCTTACTACTATGCAAGAGATGTATTTCAACAAGAACAAGACTACATTAAAGTTAAGTATATTAAAATCTCTCTTCTTTTCTTTATAGTTTTCATCCAGTCTCCTGTTTCAGAATTTACGCCCGTCTGCGTTAGTTTCGCGTGCACCTAGCCACTCATTGTGTCGAGACCTTAGGGAATCGACACAACAATATTTTGGCGCCGAGGAGTGGTGCCGCGCCCACGTTGCAGTCTTTGTGTTCTATTTGCTCTAATTTGCTTGTGTCATGGCTTCGCCGCATTCTCCAGATGTACTGTCCGAATTTTTTCGCTTGCAGAATCAGCAGACGCAGGCGTTATTGGAAGCCCTTGGACAGCTCGTCCAGGGTCAACGTGCGCTGCAAACCGATGCGGCGGCAGCCGCTTCTTCGCTACCGCAGCCACACAACGCTGTCGCACCGCCATTTAGGCCCTTCGAGGCCACAACCGAAAGCTGGACTGAGTGGGCCGATCAGTTCAACTTCCACCTCACTGCTTATGGAATTCAAGGTAAAGAGCGGCAGCCGTTTTTGCTTTCTTGTGTCGGTGTGTCTACCTACCGTGTGATAGTGAAATTGTTTCCCCGACGCGACGTAGCAACTCTGTCCTACGAAGAAATTTTGTCGGCTTTAGATGCCTATTTCAAAGAAACAGTTAATGTTGTTGCAAAACGGTATACGTTTTTTCGTACAAAACGTACCGCCGGTCAGACTAACAGGGAGTGGGTAGCAACTTTGCAAGGACTTACTAGAGACTGCGCGTTTGCCTGTGAATGTGGCCTCCCATATTCAGATACTATGGTGCGTGATGCAATTGCACAGAACGTTTCTGATGTTCGCATAAGGGAACAGATTTTGAAACTAGTTAATCCCTCCCTGCAACAAGTGATAGACATATTGGACAGGCAAGACACACTTGACTTTGCTCAGGAATCATTTGAAACTTCGCCAGCAGTGTGTCACATTAATCGGCCCGCCCGGCCCGCTGCACGGGACGCTAAGCGGCCCTCGCGCCCGACTTCGCTGCGGCCGCCTAGCTTGCAACCACGTGCGCCGCGTACGCAAGCAAATGCAGTGAAATCTTGCCCGCGGTGTGCAACTAGACATTCGCGTGAAAATTGCCCGTCACGCCAAGCTATTTGCTTTTACTGTCAAAAGAAAGGACATGTACAAAGTGTTTGCCAGAAAAAGTTAAGATCAGACAATCACACAAATTCCAGGCCCTTTGCTTCGCGCCGGAATCGAACCCAGGACAATCAGGCTCGTGGACCTTCGCCCATGGACATCCATGTAGTTCATTCCCACCCGTCCAGTGACACTTTAGCTAACAGTGACTGTGTTCGTCCCACCCAAAGTGTGCGTCGACGTCGCCGGAAATCCCGTAAAGTCGCAAGTGCTTCTGTACCTGTCTCCGTTCAAATTGCACGAGACAGTCGCTCTTGTCGTCAACACGACAATAAACTTTTTGTGGACTTAGACTTTGTAGGAAAAGTGATCCCATTCCAGCTCGATACCGGAGCTGCTGTTTCATTGCTCAATCACGACACGTACAAACAACTGGGCGCCCCGCCATTGCGTGCCGCAAATGTTACGTTAACTAGTTACTCAGGACAGCATATACCTGTGTTAGGACAGTGCAGCCTTCTTGCCACATACAAGGGACAGACAAAACTTGTGTCATTTTATGTTCTTCGTTCCTCTAGTGCAGTGAACTTGTTTGGTTTAGATTTGTTTCAATTGTTTAATATGTCTATTGTAAATCAGGTCCTATCAGTGAATCAGACTGTGCCTTCCGCCAGTGTTTCTAGTCTTTGTGAAGAATTTGCAGACATTTTTGCACCGGGCCTTGGTTGCGCTAAGAACTATGAAGCGCATTTGGAACTGAAAGACAACGCGCAACCGAAATTTTTCAGAGCGCGCAATGTTCCCCACGCATTGCGTGATGAGGTCGCAAGAACATTAGCCGAATTAGAATCTCAAGGTGTCATTGAACGAGTGCAGGCTTCTCTCTGGGCCTCACCCTTAGTCATTTTGCCAAAACCTTCCGGAAAATTGAGACTTTGCGTGGACTTCAAAGCCACTTCCCCTTGGCAACGCTTGCACATCGATTTTGCTGGTCCATTCTGGAATGCTCGATGGTTGGTTGTGGTCGATGCTTTCAGTAATTTTCCTTTTGTTGTCCGGATGTCTTCCACGACGTCTTCTGCCACAATCCAAGCCTTGTCTGCTATCTTTTGCATTGAAGGTCTTCCGCAGACTATTGTTTCCGACAATGGCCCACAATTCCTGTCCGCAGAATTTCAGTCATTCTGCCAGGCCAATGGTATTCAACATCTGACGTCCGCGCCGTTTTCGCCTCAGTCAAACGGTGCCGCTGAACGATTGGTCCGGACTTTCAAGTCACAGATGTTGAAGTTGAAAGAGTCGCATTCTCGGGAGGACGCTTTGTTGCTCTTTTTGTCCTCATATCGCTCTCAGCCCCGCGATGGTCGCTCGCCGGCTGAATTGCTCCATGGTCGTCCTCATCGAACTCTGATGTCTTTGCTGCATCCGCCACATCAGGTTCCTGTGCAGCGGCAGACTCCTGCTTTTGCTCCTGGCGACGTTGTCTATTATCGCAACTATCGCGGTTCACAGCGTTGGCTCGCAGGGCGCATTCTTCGCTGCCTCGGCCGCGCGATGTATTTGGTTTTGGGGGCCTCTGGTGAGGTGCGTCGGCATCTCAATCAGCTGCGCCTCTGTCGTCGCCTGGGTTCTGCCGCTCCCCGTCTGCTTTCAGCGACGGAGCCGTCCGGTCAGCGCCTTGGGGACCCATCTACTGGCTCGCCTCATCCCCAGGTGTTACCGACGATGCCTTCCATTTTGCCTCATGGCGTCGCGCCGCCGCAGCCGCCGCCGGCGCCGCCAGCAGCGGACGCTTCGCTGCAGCCGCCTCGCGCCTCCCTGGGTCACGCGCCGCCGCTTGCTTCCCGTGACCAGCCGTCCTCCGCCATGGACCTCTTGCCCGCTCCGGACCAGATGTCGTCTTCGCCCGTCGGGTGCTCCGACCACATGGAGGTCGACCCCGCGGCTCCTCTTATATCATTACGTGCGCAAACACCTCATGTTGACGTGCACCCTGGACTAGGTTTGCAGGCGTTTCCTAGCTCCCCTCGGACCGAATGGCCGGGTGCGGGTGGCACAGCCTCGCCTGTTGTTAGGCTCCCCACCTCATCGCATACGTCAACATGGGGTCCTCCCCACGGCGGGCGGAAGCCTTATCTCACGACCGTTCGCCGATTTGCGGGGGAGGAATGTGGTGTCACCGCTAGACACCACACTTGCTAGGTGGTAACTTAAATCGGCCGCGGTCCTGTAGTACATGTCGGACCCGCGTGTCGCCACTGTGTATTCGCAAACGTAGCGCCACCACAGGGCAGGTCACAAGACACGGACATGACCTCGCCCCAGTTGTACGGACGACATAGCTTGCGACTAGACCTACCAAGTATTCCTCTCATTTGCCGAGAGACAGATTAAATAGCCTTCAGCTAGTCCATCGCTACTACCTAGCAAGGCGCCATGTGTATCATTGCTAATTGCTTACTACTATGCAAGAGATGTATTTCAACAAGAACAAGACTACATTAAAGTTAAGTATATTAAAATCTCTCTTCTTTTCTTTATAGTTTTCATCCAGTCTCCTGTTTCAGAATTTACGCCCGTCTGCGTTAGTTTCGCGTGCACCTAGCCACTCATTGTGTCGAGACCTTAGGGAATCGACACAACAGGTATAATTAACAAGAATAAGTAAACTGAATTAAATTAAACTTCATAAACTCTGTTAACAATCAACACTCAACTTATGGTGCGTTACAACTCCCAGGACTGAACCAACGCAGCACTTCCAAATGCTCTGCCGAGCCGTCCGCTGCCAGCCGTTTCAACGGACGCAGGAAGGCGCGCCGATTTTCAGAATCTCCTCGCCTGTCGGCAACATACGGCCGAAATGCAAATTAGGCCCCTTGCGGACCCACGCTCAGGAAGATTCCTTCCGTGACGAGCAGTTAACGCCCCGTACCACGGAGCCGCTGCTCGCGTCGCTTACGCTGATGCCGCAGTCTGCGTGCTGTCCCTCTAGCATCGGCAGGGAAGTCGCTTCTTGATGCCCCGACTGCCTACTCTCCACAAGAGCCCATACAGCCACTTCTTAAACCCACGCGAACAGCCCACTTTTCCCCTTTCCCGCTACAGGGAGACACCGAAGCCAACAATTGCGTCAACGGCGCCACCGCCAGAAAACGGAAGGCGAGTGCTTTACGCTACGCGCTGCGGCGCGCTTTTCAAAGCTAACTTTACCACGGCTCAGCGAGAAAAACGACCACTTCAATAGTACCATACAAGCTCTGATTTGCCCTATTTTATTACGTATCTCCCTACGTAGGTTTGTCTCAACAAAGTATTTTTTAAGCAAAGGAGAGAAACGGAGATTGAAATCTCGCTTCATCAAGAACATCTTTGTTTCAATCACTGCTATCCTGATTCGTATCATACCCTGAAAGTCTCTCCGGTGATTTCCCAGGAATACAAAACGAGCCTCTTCTTTGAACTTCTCCATCCACCATTAGTCCTATGCAGTATGGACCCCACACCACGCAGCAATATTCCAGAAGACAACGGTCACACATAGTGTAGGCAGTTTCTATGTATTTCGCCCATAAAACGAAGTCTTGGATCCGCCTTCCACACAACCTTAGATCATTTTACAGTTTAAGTTATTTTTAATTGTTTTCCCGATGTACACTCCTGGAAATTGAAATAAGAACACCGTGAATTCATTGTCCCAGGAAGGGGAAACTTTATTGGCACATTCCTGGGGTCAGATACATCACATGATCACACTGACAGAACCACAGGCACATAGACACAGGCAACAGAGCATGCACAATGTCGGCACTAGTACAGTGTATATCCACCTTTCGCAGCAATGCAGGCTGCTATTCTCCCATGGAGACGATCGTAGAGATGCTGGATGTAGTCCTGTGGAACGGCTTGCCATGCCATTTCCACCTGGCGCCTCAGTTGGACCAGCGTTCGTGCTGGACGTGCAGACCGCGTGAGACGACGCTTCATCCAGTCCCAAACATGCTCAATGGGGGACAGATCCGGAGATCTTGCTGGCCAGGGTAGTTGACTTACACCTTCTAGAGCACGTTGGGTGGCACGGGATACATGCGGACGTGCATTGTCCTGTTGGAACAGCAAGTTCCCTTGCCGGTCTAGGAATGGTAGAACGATGGGTTCGATGACGGTTTGGATGTACCGTGCACTATTCAGTGTCCCCTCGACGATCACCAGTGGTGTACGGCCAGTGTAGGAGATCGCTCCCCGCACCATGATGCCGGGTGTTGGCCCTGTGTGCCTCGGCCGCATGCAGTCCTGATTGTGGCGCTCACCTGCACGGCGCCAAACACGCATACGACCATCATTGGCACCAAGGCAGAAGCGACTCTCATCGCTGAAGACGACACGTCTCCATTCGTCCCTCCATTCACGCCTGTCGCGACACCACTGGAGGCGGGCTGCACGATGTTGGGGCGTGAGCGGAAGACGGCCTAACGGTGTGCGGGACCGTAGCCCAGCTTCATGGAGACGGTTGCGAATGGTCCTCGCCGATACCCCAGGAGCAACAGTGTCCCTAATTTGCTGGGAAGTGGCGGTGCGGTCCCCTACGGCACTGCGTAGGATCCTACGGTCTTGGCGTGCATCCGTGCGTCGCTGCGGTCCGGTCCCAGGCCGACGGGCACGTGCACCTTCCGCCGACCACTGGCGACAACATCGATGTACTGTGGAGACCTCACGCCCCACGTGTTGAGCAATTCGGCGGTACGTCCACCCGGCCTCCCGAATGCCCACTATACGCCCTCGCTCAAAGTCCGTCAACTGCACATACGGTTCACGTCCACGCTGTCGCGGCATGCTACCAGTGTTAAAGACTGCGATGGAGCTCCGTATGCCACGGCAAACTGGCTGACACTGACGGCGGCGGTGCACAAATGCTCCGCAGCTAGCGCCATTCGACGGCCAACACCGCGGTTCCTGGTGTGTCCGCTGTGCCGTGCGTGTGATCATTGCTTGTACAGCCCTCTCGCAGTGTCCGGAGCAAGATGGTGGGTCTGACACACCGGTGTCAATGTGCTCTTTTTTCCATTTCCAGGAGTGTATTTAGTGGGACTGACAGTGTAATTTATCGTGCAAACGAAATTTTACAGATAATTTTAGTTCTTGTGCAGATGACCTCACACTTTTCATTAATGTCAGTTCTCACGTTTTACACTGAACAAGTATATTGATGTGTCGGCAGCGGGGCCAACACCTTGTAGATCGAAGTGGCTGAAAGTGCACGCTAAACTAACGCAGACGGGCGTGAAGTACTGGAACATGAGACTTATTAATGAATAAGAAGAAAAGTACGTAGCTGGAATAATATACTTAACTTTATTCTCTTGTTGGAATACATCTCTTGAATAGTAGTAAGCTATAAGCACTGATACAAATGGCGCCTTGCTAGGTAGTAGCTATGGAATAAGCTGAAGGCTATTCTATCAGTCTCTCGGCAAATGAGAGGAAGACTTGGTAGGTCTGGTCGCAAGCTATGTCGTCCGTACAACTGGGGCGAGGTCATGTCCGTGTCTTGTGACCTGCCATGTGGTGGCGCTAGGATTGCGATTACACAGTGGCGACACGCGGGTCCGACATGTACTACAGGACCGCGGCCGATTTAAGTTACCACCTAGCAAGTGTGGTGTCTAGCGGTGACACCACATTCCTCCCCCGCAAATCGGCGAACGGTCGTGAGATAAGGCTTCCGCCCGCCGTGGGGAGGACCCCATGTTGACGTATGCGATGAGGTGGGGAGCCTAACAACAGGCGAGGCCGTGCCACCCGCACCCGGCCATTCGGTCCGAGGGGAGCTAGGAAACGCCTGCAAACCTAGTCCAGGGTGCACGTCAACATGAGGTGTAGGCGCACGTAATGATACAGAAGGGTCGACCTCCATGTGGTCGGAGCACCCGACGGGCGAAGACGACATCTGGTCCGGAGCGGGCAAGAGGTCCATGGCGGAGGACGGCTGGTCACGGGAAGCGAGCGGCGGCGCGTGACCCAGGGAGGCGCCAGGCGGTTGCAGCGACGCGTCCACTGCGGGCGGCGCCGGCGGCGGCTGCGGCGGCGGCGCGACGCCATGGGGCAAAATGGAAGGCAGCGTCGGCAACACCTGGGGATGAGGCGAGCCAGTAGATGGGTCCCCAAGGCGCTGACCTGACGGCTCCGTCGCTGAAAGCAGACGGGGAGCGGCAGAACCCAGGCGACGACAGAGGCGCAGCTGATTGAGATGCCGACGCACCTCACCAGAGGCCCCCAAAACCAAATACATCGCGCGGCCGAGGCAGCGAAGAATGCGCCCTGCGAGCCAACGCTGTGAACCGCGATAGTTGCGATAATAGACAACGTCGCCAGGAGCAAAAACAGGAGTCTGCCGCTGCACAGGAACCTGTCGTGGCGGATGCAGCAAAGACATCAGGGTGCGATGAGATCGACCATGGAGCAATTCAGCCGGCGAGCGACCATCGCGGGGCTGAGAGCGATACGATGACAAAAAGAGTAACAAAGCGTCCTCCCGAGAATGCGATTCTTTCAATTTCAACATCTGTGACTTGAAAGTCCGGACCAATCGTTCCGCGGCACCGTTGGACTGAGGCGAAAACGGCGCGGATGTCAGATGTTGAATACCATTGGCCTTGCAGAATGACTGAAAGTCTGCGGACATGAATTGTGGGCCATTGTATCGGAATATGGGAGGCCACATTCACAGGCAAACGCACAGTCTCTAGTAAGTCCTTACAAAGTTGCAACCCACTCCCGATTAGTCTGACCGGCCGTACGTTTTGTACGAAAGAACGTATACCGTTTTGCAACTACATTGACTGTTTCTTTGAAATAGGCATCTAAAGCAGACAAAATTTCTTCGTAGGACAGAGTTGCTACGTCGCGTCGGGGAAACAATTTCACTATCACACGGTAGGTAGACACACCGACACAAGAAAGCAAAAACGGCTGCCGCTCTTTACCTTGTATTCTGTACGCGGCGAGATGAAACTGGAACTGGCTGGCCCACTCAGTCCAGGTTTCGCACTCGGCCTCAAAGGGCCTAAATGGCGGTGCGACAGCGTTGTGTGGCTGCGGTAGCGATGAAGCGGCGGCTGCCGCATCGGTTTGCAGCGCACGTTGACCCTGGACGAGCTGTCCAAGGGCTTCCAATAACGCCTGCGTCTGCTGATTCTGCAAGCGAAAAAATTCGGACAGTACATCTGGAGATTGTGGCGAAGCCATGACACAAGCAAATCAGAGCACAAAAAGGGAAAAAGAACAAATCAGTCCAAAGCAGAAAAAACACTTTCACTCGTCGCCATGTGATGTGTCGGCAGCGGGGCCAACACCTTGTAGATCGAAGTGGCTGAAAGTGCACGCTAAACTAACGCAGACGGGCGTGAAGTACTGGAACATGAGACTTATTAATGAATAAGAAGAAAAGTACGTAGCTGGAATAATATACTTAACTTTATTCTCTTGTTGGAATACATCTCTTGAATAGTAGTAAGCTATAAGCACTGATACAAATGGCGCCTTGCTAGGTAGTAGCTATGGAATAAGCTGAAGGCTATTCTATCAGTCTCTCGGCAAATGAGAGGAAGACTTGGTAGGTCTGGTCGCAAGCTATGTCGTCCGTACAACTGGGGCGAGGTCATGTCCGTGTCTTGTGACCTGCCATGTGGTGGCGCTAGGATTGCGATTACACAGTGGCGACACGCGGGTCCGACATGTACTACAGGACCGCGGCCGATTTAAGTTACCACCTAGCAAGTGTGGTGTCTAGCGGTGACACCACATATATTACCCATCTCATTTTGGATTTGGTTTTTGAGCCGCGCTCATGCTGTATCGTGGCTGGTCGCTTACGTCGATTGCAGCCATTCACGGTGAATGTCTCTGCCCAGTCGCTGGATAATGGAAAGACGTCTTTCCGCCAAGGGGCAGGGAGGCTGTGCCGAGCGGCAATATATGGACATGTGCCGCAGAGTCTTGTCTTGTCGGTGGAATTGTGTATAGCTTGGGGTTCGCGGTTTCTGCGAATGTGCTGAAATGCATGTAGGTTGAACATCATGTGAGGTTAGTAGTTTGACTTGGGGTATGTGCTATGGCACTGAAACAAATGTTGTAATTCAGATCTCGAGCCACTCAACCATTTTTGGGAGGGAAACTTGACTTGGGAATCCGTCTCACCTCTGGACTGCGGATTCTATGGTGTGATCTCATTTCCCGTTACACATAGAAATTTTTGAATTTTACGAACAATTGTTGTGGCCTTGAGTATCCTGGTTACTCTAATGGTTTACGAGTGATTTTTTCTGTGGCTGGCCTGGTATAGTGAGGCACGTTTGTTTCTGTACTGTGCTATCTCCAGCAGTTCTGAACACGTTTCGTGACTTTTAGTGAATGTTGGTTAGTCATTAAATAAACTATTCGCATTTTTTTGTTTCCATTGTCATACTAATGCATTGTAAGGCTTGGTAGTGTCTGTATCTAGGGAGCTGCAAGCTCGACTAATTGCTCTGAAACTTTCTTGGTGATTGTTTATCTTGACCTCTCTAACCTTGCTCCTATCGTTGGTGCTTTTGTTTTGTCTTTTGTTATACTGGCGCTAGGATTAATGCAGTTTGTATTTTGCAGGGCAGCTAATGGTCCTTTCAAAATTGTTATTGTACTGAATACAAGAGGGAGACCGGAAGCGGGCCTAGGTGTATTGTACTGAGTACCTACAAGTGAAACAAAGCTCACAGGTAAAAGAAAAAATATAAAATAAAATACAAAATAAGGTACCAAGATACATCTAGGAGCCTGTTCAGTCCTTTATAAACCACTGTTCAGAGATATGTTGTATCTTTTTAAAACAGCTGGCCAGCTAATTTCATATATGTACTTGACTATAAGTTCTTTGCTGTTCTACTGCACTTGAGTGTGCTCGCCTCTTTTGCTTCTACTGCGGTGCGCGTTTGTTTGTCTCCGTCTGCTGCCCCAGTGGTCTTAAACTAATGAACTGAGTGCCTGTATTGCTGTTTGTACACTGCCCTTAACTGTTCTAACTGTTAATTCGTAACTGAGTACTTAACTTAATTTAGTTGCCTCAGGATGCTTCTATATTAATTTCACTGCAGTGTTGGCAAGTGATGTTCTGCTATAGAATCTAGTATTTCTAACTTCTTAACAATCTGAATGACTGCTACTATGCTTGATTAGTATTTGTCAATGATGTCAAGTCCTTTTGCTAAAGCTGTTTGTGATAATCTGTGGTAACGCTGTCGAGAGTTGGTTGTTGTTATATTACTGTCTCTGCCGACGCTAGAGTGTTTTAAAATTTAAAATCCACTACGCAGTGACAGTGGACTTCACCTGTACCTACTGTAAGTTCAGTATTCTGTGTATGTTTAACATTTTAAGTGGTTCATTTATTACAGCAATTTGCCAAGCTATGGGCCAGAAACTTAATAGTATTAGAATAAATGTTGTAGTCTGACCGCCGGCAGACTACAATACATATGTTTTTTGTGTGCTTTCTCGTATTCTCATGAACTATTCTGCAACAACGTGACTTGGCCTATTCCGCTAATTTAGCTGTTCAAGATAATTATTGTTATCGCTTCATCTGAAGCTCTTGGTCACAAATTGCTAATGTTGACTTTGGTCGTTTCTGCATTTAATTTTAGGCGTTGCCATAAATGTACAAATGTTCTGTAAACTTTAGAAAATTGTACATAATTGTTTCCGAGCCAAATTTTTGCTTCAGAGTCATTGTATCTTCCACCTCAAATGATATCCTTCTCTACCAATAAATTGTTTTCGTTAAAAAAACACATAAAGTTTTATTTATGGAAAAATATTTTCCTACATCTTACCACACCCCAACCACGATCCTGGCGCATGTTTTGATTTTCTCAAGAATTTACTAGACGGTAAACGACAGCATCATCTGGAAACAACATAAAATGACTGCACAGATTGTCTCATGAACCTGTTACCTAGATTATAAAGACCAGACACCTTTCCTTTACATCATGATGACTCCGGGAATCACTAAGAAACTGTGATCTTTCTGATAGGATACCAAGAAATGGGTTTGTTTCTGTGAACAAACCTCTATATTTTGACCTTTTTTCCGACAAATTAGGCACTTAATGCGATTGTAGATGCACTGGGCACAAGATTTGACATTAGATGATTGTCCAGTGGAGTGTGATTTTGACCCTATTACATCTTGCGAGTTTTACTGTTCTGTGTATGCTTGCGAACATCACCAGTCCGAAAATCTGTCTTGAAAGCCTATCTTCCTCCGTGTTCAAGCGCTTACTCTCTTTGCTTTGCGTGTTCTAAGGCTTCGTCCAACATGGCATTTTTCAATGCACAGCGTCTGGATTATGACCGATAGGCACATTTGTGACCACTGACTGAGAGCAAGACAGAGCACAGTTCTGATTTTCGCACTTGAAACGATAGTCGCGAGTCAGAATTTGCAATACTGCAACCTACTCTTTTAAAGATTGTCCAGGATCCTTATATGTCTGATAAAATTCATGGCGTGTCGCGGCAACTAGAATTTTACTCTGTAAATTTTCAGCTAACTTGTCCTCAACGTCCGAATATCCTAATTCATATGGGCCCTCATCCGAAAAAAATATTGAGAACGATACCATACACACATGCACAATCATTTGACAATAAGAAATCACGTTTAGCTACAGGGGTGGTCAAAATAATTTAAACACCTAACATATACAGAGTTTTTGCTTATTAACTTGGAGTTAGGCCACAATTGCCTTTGATAAAACCATACGTTCTTCGCGAAATAGATACGTAGAGTGTCTGAAGAGTGTCCACTGCAATATTCTTGCTTTCTTGACATAAAACATCCGCCAACTGGTTCAACGACGTTGTAGCGAGAAATCTGCTATTGACTCCCTGCCGTTATACTCATCGTAAGGGTTCAGTAGTGTTGAAGCCTAGCGGTTGTATTGACCAGGGAAAATATTATGATTCTCCACAACCGACGTCTGAAAGTATCTGGCTGTGTGTGGACTCATTATGATCTAGAAATACGATGGTATTTGCAGCAATTTGCTACTCAGGTAAGCATATAATTGTCGTGGATGTCGAGAAACTGATTTGCAGATATTCGGCCAGTCAGAGTAACGAGAGGATCAGTGTATACGACCAAATTATAAAAGAATCTCTCCAAGGCTTCACCGTAGGAAGCACGTGGGCCGGATTGTAGGCTTCTTTTAAGGTTCTCCATACATAATCCAGCCATTTGTGGAAAATAATGTCAACGATGATTCATTGGACCGCACCACGTTCTTCCAGTCGTAACCTGTGAAGGTTTTATGGTCGTGGCATCACTTCTACCACAGCTTTGCGCTGGCTTTGGTTGTTAAGGGTTTTCACAATTGCAGCTCTTCTATGAACGCTAGCATCGTAAAACTCCCGCCGTACTACTTTTGTCGACAGTATTACTCAAGTGAGTGTTCAGTTCTGCAGTCTCTTTTGCCACCGTAGTTTTATTTTCTGACCACAATCTTTTTTAACGCTCGTCGGTCTCTCTCATTCAACTTCGGCTTTCACTTTCTATTGCTCTTCGCCGATGACGTTTCACCACGTTTTGTGTAGGCTGTCGTTATCTTGAACACTGTCCCTCGTGAAACGTTGAACAGTTCAGTTGTTTTTGTCACAGATACCCCCGCTAGCGTTGCACCAACGAGCTACCCTTTTTGTAACTCTATCAGACATTTCACCGATCTCTTGTGACGACCGTCGCAGATCAAAGCGTATGACTCACTGAAATATAACCACCAAGACATGGAACGTCAACTGCGCACTGCAGCCGCGTCCCAGTATTTACACGTATGCAGTGGTGGCAGCTTTCGGCAATATGTAATATACTATATGGAGGGTACATTATTTTCTCAACCCCCTGAGCATCCCGTGTGCAGTAAAGTCTTTCTAGTCTGTCTCTGTAGCTGACCCATTGCTCGTGTTCTGGCTGTAGTGGATGGAAAGCTGCTCGAGTTCGTCGGCTGTCCACCCGCTGCTGTCTCTGGTCGTCCAGCCACTGTAACAAATACGATATTGCAGAGCCTGTGTTACTCTGATTACAATGCAAAGTGCCTTTGGACATGCACACATATATGCACTGTGATTATAATGGAAATAGTGGTAACATATAGCGTCCACTTGACGTCTTCTGAAGCATATCTATTTCAGCGGCTGCATGCATGTCCAAAGGAACTTTGCATCATAATCAGTTTTTCTCTGCCGTTACCGGGCAAGCGACTTTCAATTAGAACATCTGACCTGAATAGGAATATACATAATGGATGTACGAGTACAGATCGAAGACGAATGGATGACTACGTATGGAATTTTACGTCTGACCGTGAACCGTGCACAGATAGCCAAATGGTAAGGCGACCGCCCACGGTAAGCGGAAAATCCGGGTTCGAGTCACGGTCCGCCACAAATTTTCATTGTCGTCTTTCCATTCTACAGCTAATGGTTGTCCTTACTTCCAATTGCGAATGTATTTAATGTATTGTAACAAATGATTTACAGAATACTCAGTATTGATAACATAAGATCAGTACGTGGCGTCATGTTGTCTGCGTGATCCACATGATGTCTTGTGAAGCATATCTCCTTCAGTGGCTGCTTGTAGGTGGCCTTGCACTTGCCAGACACCTGGATGCGTGTGAATGATACAATGATACATGTGTTTGGTAATCTATACGACTGCCCTCCTGAAAGGAGCCGTCACTGTTGCTAGTAACACACTACGACGGCATCACTGTCGTAATGGTCACGCTATGCATCGTACCACCGATGTGGTTGGGTTCCAGAGACTGCGCCAAAGTAGGAGACCTGTAGCCGCTACACAAAATAAATCAGTCCGAGTATCACGAATTTATTTTTGGTAATTCACATATAAATTAACATCAGATACGAGTCACACATTTAATCTGCACAGAATGAGAAGCGTAACTGCTAGTAGTTAATACCTGCTCACAGACCGAAGCCACATAGCTGTTGCTAACTGGAGAAGAACTCTGTCGAAGGACTGCGTCGAAGCCAACTGACTGTTGGCTGTAGATTGAAGACTACTCGCGAAAGACTGCTCTTCGAAGATTGACTTGTAGACTGCTGGGCCACGGATTACATCGCAGCATGGATGCCTACATCTGATCCACGTAATTGGCTGCCGCTGCTGCAGATAACGCGTTCCTCGCCCGTTGCCTCTCCAAGCTGGATGATGTCATCGTCCCATCTGGCTGTCGCCCTTGGTACACTCGGCAAAGTAGTCCAGCAGATGCAGGCAACTCTATGAACCACCACTGGAGTTCACGGCAGTCTTCAGCTCGGTGTGCTTTACGCCAAATACCACAGCAGTGGATGCGAAGCCTACCTGGCAAGGGGTAGCTGCGTGGGATGAAACATGTTCAGACAATGCTTTTACTTTATCATTACCATTATTACTACTACTAGCTCCGCCCCGTGATTTTACCCACGGTTAAAGAGTTATTTATAAAAATATGCACCGCTATGTACTTATTCAAATGTTCATTAGGTCCATCTCCCCCCCTCTATGTCTCTCTGTCCATTCCTCATTCCCTCCCCCCCTCTCTGCCTATTTCCTCCTTCCATACGTTTCTCTGTCCATCTCTCTTTCTACATACACTAATCTCCTTTCTAGCGATCTCCTCCTCCTCCTCTCCTCCCTATCTCCACCTGTCACCTCTCCATATCCTCATCCCCTGCCGATCACGACCCACCTCCCTTTCTGTGTCCATCACCTTTCTCCTCCTACTCTGCTTCCTCCCACTTCCTCTCCAAGTTATCAGCCCCGCCCCAGTAGGAGCCTGGTGGTTCTTACCCCAACACTATTTCTTTCCAGATATTAACTGGCATGTGTAGCAAATATGACTGAAATGTTTCCAGGGATTCAGGCTGAGCTTTTTACCCATGACCTTGCCGGCGTACGCGCATTACAAATATATTTTACATGTCTTTAATATACAGGGTGCCCAAAAAATTGTATACACTCTTTGAAACAAATTATCTCTTTAGTTAAAGGAGATAGAAATACAATTTTTATGGGCAATAATTTAGAAGGCGGTGAAAAACATAACAATGCTTTCTTTTGTTTCATAATTGTCAGAGAACATGGCGTTATCATTTGAACAACGGAAATGGATGCTAAAGTGTTACTGGAAAACAGAGAATTTGAGTGCGGTAAGCCGAAGTTGGAGAGTTGAATTTGGAACGTCACTATGGACAAGAGTAACAATTACAAGAATCAGAGATAGTTTGAAGTCGAAGGAACGGTGCGCAATATGAATCAGGGACAGAGCGGACGAAAGAGATCAACAGACAATGGGAGTTTTGATGCAGTTATCCACGCATACACAGGTTCCCCGAAGAAATCTCGTGAGACTGGCATCTGCAGGAGCAGTATTAATAGAATTTTGAGGTGTCAGAATTTTAAGCCTTACATTTCAAGACTTCTCCACGTTATTAACGAGGATGATCCTGATAGACAAAGCGAATTTTGTGAGTAGTTCATTAACATAAGTGATGAAAAGCAACGTTTCCTAGTTAGAATTCTTTGGTCAGCTGAAGCGACGTTTAAAGTTGATGGAACAATTAATCGCCATAATTGCATTTACTGAGCCAGGGAGAATCCATACATAACCGAGCAAAGGCATGTTAATCTACCAAGAGTAACAGTATGGTGTGGTCTGACTTCTAGAGGGTTAATCGGGCCGTACTTCTTTGACAACACTCGTACTTGGAAATGTTGGAAATGATAACACTTGGTCTTAGCGTTGTGTTTGGAAATGAAGATTATTACTTTCAACATGATGGAGCGCCACCTCACATTCACCTGGATGTGACGGCATTTCTCAATCGTACATTGCTTGCCAGATAGATAGGACGTAGAGAGAGTGTGGAGTTTCCCACTCGATCTCCAGATTTAACTCCTCTGGACTTCTTTCTGTGGGGTACTCTCAAGAATTCAGTTTACCCTGCGAGACCACACACACTGGATGATCTGAAAGAGCAAATTGAGCAAGCCTGGGATGCTATTCCGTTGGAAATAATAAATTTAGCATGTCGCTCAGTTGTAAGTCGTTGTCAACGGTGTATTGCGATGGACGGACACCAGTTTGAGTACTTAACACCTTAAGTGAGACCATGAGGCAGCTAACACAACTAAAACTGTATTTCTAACCCCTTTTATAAAGAGATGATCAGTTTCAAAGAGTATATACGATATTTTGGGACACCCTGTATATCACACATATTTGTACACATCTTCACCTGTATCTCCAGCGAATTTTACCCTGTAGTTTCGTTCTCACCGAGCTGAATGTTTATGACGTCCATCTCGCTAACTATGTCTCGTACAACGATACGATTTTGCCGGTGTATTCAGTGGAATACGTGAATATTGCCTGAAAAATGTATCGCTAATACACTAAGAAGTAAAGAAGTGATGTTTGATGCCGCAGTTTTCCTGCATGAACATAGAAAATGTATTAAACGCTAAACATTTTTCTGTTCGTCATCTTGTGGGGGTTGTCAAGGAGAAAAAGTTCATGGAGGTTTGATATTATGTGTAAAGTGTGTTGCAATTCGCTATGTGCTCTCCTCCTAAGGTACTGAATGGCACGCCACTGGAGGAGTCAAACGAAAATACCACAGTGCACTGATAAGCTAGGATAGGTTAGTCATAAGGTTGTATATATAAATTTGGAAAAATATAGCATGAAATACCTTTATATTTATTTAGATGTACGAGTGTACAGTTTTACATTGAATTCCCATATCAACGTATCGTGTGACGCCGCTGGAGAGGTAGATGGTTCAAATGGCTCTGAGCACTATGGGTCTAAACTTCTGAGGTCATCAGTCCCCTAGAACTTAGAACTACTTAAACCTAACTAACCTAAGGACATCACACACATCCATGCCCAAGGCAGGATTCGAACCTGCGACCGTAGCGGTCGCGCGGTTCCACACTGTAGCGCCTAGAACCGCTCGGCCACAACGACCGGCTGGAGAGGTAGAAACAAAATGACACATCTCATTGGTAAAGTGTAGGTGGGCCATATTCTGTCGTTTTGTCTCTTCTGTGGGCGTCATACAGTACTGAAGCGCGAGGATTTCTGTGCGTACCCAGGCTGCAGACGGACATCTGCAAACAAACAAGTCGTTAATATCGTTACTTTTTTTTTGACGGGATAATTAAAACCTTGACTACCCCTCGAATGACGTCCTAGTTTATTAGACCGATAAATTTTGAACTCCGACATTATGGGTGTTTGCAATATCTGTGCATGTAGATATAGAGTGGAGCTTTTGTGTGGGTGTGTGTACATAGGATGTAGTTTAGGCTCTGGTTGTCCGTTGCACTAGAGTGTGAGCTCTGGCCTTCCTGTGAGGCGCGGCAGCGTGCGGTCTCCCCCGCACACAATGCGGGCCGGTGCATGCAGCGCTTTGTTTGTATCGAGCTCCGTGGCCAACCTCAATGTGTCGCTTCACATCCGGTAGGGTACAGTGGCCACACAGGTGTGGGCGGGGCTGTGTTTACACCACGTGGCTAAGTACGTCGTACTGAGTCTACGGTGATCTGTCGCTTAAAGGTCAACGTTGAGTTTAATCCGAGCAGCACGTTGGAAAAAACGGTCGCACGACATCGTTATCAGGATGCAAGTCGATATGCGGTGTTGTTTAAATGAGAACGACAGACTGAGTGCCGTTTGAGCTGTTCGTTTCCAACGTGATAGTGTCCTGTAGCCCATTCCGTAAAACACAACAAACAGCATAGTGAAACAGAAGTTTTAACCTTACGCATTTCTATGCTGCACATAAACGACATGTAATATAATAAGCTTGTTAGGACATTGTCTCGATGATAGGGAAGCAGAGCTGATTTTTTGTATAGAGGAGGTCACGGTGGGCCTCAGGTTTGCCTATTTCCGGAGTACTCCAAGAAAGTATGATAGGACCGTTACTGTTTATAGTGTGTATGTGTTCTAGTAGAAAGCGTCGGATTTCTTTAACACTGTTCGCAGACGATATGGCTCTGAGAACTATGGGACTTAACTCATGAGGTCATTAGTCCCCTAGAACTTAGAAGTACTTAAACCTAACTAACCTAAGGACATCGCACACATCCATTCGAACCTGCGACCGTAGCGGTCGCGCGGTTCCAGACTGAAGCGCCTAGAACCGCTGGGCCACACCGGCCGGCAGCTGCTTAGTTATATATAACCATATCGTCTGCACCGGCCTGGGTGACCGAGTGGTTCTAGGCGCTAAATTCTAGAACCACGTTACCGCTACGGTCGCAGGTTCGAATGGATGTGTGTGATGTCCTTAGGTTAGTTAGGTTTAAGTAGTTCTAAGTTCTAGGGGACTGATGACCTCAGATGTTAAGTCCCATAGTGCTCAGAGCCATTTTGAACTAAGCAGAAATCCCGGAAGACAGTAATTGATTTGCAGAATTACCTGCAGAGAAAGTCGAGACATTAGAACCAATACAGCAGCTTACCGACAATCATTCTTCGCAAGCGCTATTCGTGAGTGGAAGTGGCTAGGAGGATCACTTGGACGTACCAGTACCCTCCACCATACACCTTTAAGTGACTTGTGGAGTATGATGTAAGGGGGGGGGGGGGGGTGAATTTCGAACGTGTCGTTAGCGCGAGTCTGTCCTCACTAGGTTGCAGGTGTCTGAGTGGTCGGCCCACGCCTGTTGCAAGAGTCAGGAGCCTCCAAGAGCCCTTCTGGGCCAGGGTGAACGCCCTGCGCAACCTGCAATGAGTCCTCCCCATCATACATCTTTTAAATATCTCGATCTGCTATCACGTTACCTGCCAAACGCGTACTTCGAATACTCCGGGCATTATTTTCCCAGACACATACAGTCTGATAGTAAATTGGAACATGGCCAGGTGTAACGAATATAAACGATACGAATTTACATAAGTCAGTGTCCTACAGTATCGAGATATATGTTTGCAGCACAGAAGTCTGGAGCGAAACGTACACTTCTGCTATTGTCTTTCCTGCTCAGAACTGTCTGGCTGCCGGAGCACCGGCGCGTTTCATGTGATCGTCGACTGGCAGCGAACCTTCACTATTGTTCATAAGTAAGTATGAGTCTATGTGTACAGTAGAGCGTAAGCGTTCTTGCCGCGGGTATTTTAATATTAAGCGAAAGAAACAACCAACGTACCAGTTCTCATTTGGTGAATTTGAACTAGTATTTATTAAAATCTATTTAGTTCCAATCGATCGAATTTCTCCACACACAAAACAAGGTCCGGGTTTACTCCGGACACTTGTATAAAAATTTCCCAGGAAGCCGCACGGTTGTATGGTGTCTCTAAGAATCCGCACTATCGCTTGTGTCTGTAACAGCAGTGCAGGTGACAGTATAAGTATGCTTAGAGATTCTGCGCAGGATTCCACGGTAGCGACTGTGGACTGTGGTGAGAGACGATTATTGCGTAATCACTTTGTTCCGAGTTCCCTATATCTGATTTGGAAGAAGTCGGTAAGCTTCGGTCTATAGTCATTTACTTCTTGTTGCAGTCAACGTTACCTAGCTTTTATCACTACTGCTCTGTTAGTGTGTTGTACATGAATACATTTTCTTAATTCTGCTTCCCTTCCTTGTGTTAAGTGTACCTGCAGTTAGGATTTTTATTAAGCATGTCAGTGCTAAGACGATTTCTGTTATAACCAACGTGTTAGCGATCTTTACCCCTTTGTAGTCTATATGGGCCTGCACGTCGTTGCTCCGCTACCCGCAACACACACCTGCCATCGGCCAACTTAACGAGTGCGTGAAGAAAAGTAATGCCTTCATATTTTTTATGTGAAATCTCTTAAGGCTTTTAAATAAAATAAACGTTATTTACATTCTGTCTCTTTGTTCTTCACGTCTACATATTTGTTTCTAAACCTATTCACCCTGGCGACCAACACATTACTCCCAACTAGAGACAAGTTTGTTGATACCGTCACTGTCGACAGTTCGACTTCGTTGATTGAGCCACAACCTTACACTGCTTTATCACAGTCAAAGTGAAGTCTTAGAGATGGTTCTTGTGTGGTCCTGAACTCGTATCTTATAGGTTGCCTAAACGGTGCTGCTTTCTTGGATAGCTACAGAACCAGTCAAAAAAATCACATTAATGGTCTTGACAATAGTTAAATTGGTATTGACAACGAGTTTTCCCAAGAGATGGGCGACATGCAAATAATCAAAATCTTTGGCTAGATAGAATGTCCATGCAAATAATGGATATGGATCACAAGCAACAGCTCTACTAGGGTCCGTCTTCTACTGTGTGACCGAGGCTGGCAGGAGCAGAGTTTATATTCTCTTTGGCTAGAGGCCGCTCCAATCGTGCTGCGGTCCTGGTCAGCGAACTATTATCTGACATCGTCTCACAGCCTTCTCTGCTCTTGCGTTCTTCGTGTTACGCCGGAACATTCCTCCTCCGAAAGCGACGGACCAGCCTCGTGTAGAGAGCGCGACCACGGCAGGGGAGGCAGGATTGTGGTCTCAGGCGGAAACGTACCCCGGAAAACGACCAGAAAAGTACGCGTCCACCTCATGATGCCATGAACCAGATGAAGGCGGCCACTGCTGCGGTGCGGGAGGCTCCAGTTCCATCGGTAGGACGAGTGGAAGAGGAGGAGGCGAAGTCTCCGTCTCCTTGGGATCATCCTGCGGTGTCGTGATGACACCCTGTGGCGGCTGCTGTGGCCACACTGTCATCTGGATCCGTGAATCTGGGGAATGATGACACTGAAACATCATCGTGCACATGACAGAGACGAAGTTGACTTTAATGACAGCGCTACAAGTCATGTGGACCTGAAATAAGATACATGCAAGCGCAAAGTGGATGGACGAACTCGCCTCGCGTCCACCGTCTGCTGCTGCCAAAAACCCCGTAAAAGACAATATCATGCAGCGCGAAGAGATACTTGCGCCCTTCCTCCGGCGCCGGATTCCAAGGAAGGTGGAACAGTGTCCAGTGGCGAAGCAATTCCGCCGGCGATGGTCCATCTCGTGGGTGCGAACGATAGGAAGCTAGAAACAGTTGCAGTGCTTCATCCCTGGTGTGTGCAGAGCGAAGCTTGGCCATCTGCTGCTTGAAAGTTCTGACAAAACATTCCGCTTCGCCGTTTGACAGTGCATGGAACGGTGCACTAGTTAGATGCTGTATGAAGTTGCAATCACGGAGTGTTTCAAATTCATGTGACTTGAACTACGTTTTGCTGTCTGACACTATGACTGCAGGTAAACCTTCGAGGCCAAAAATAGAGCATAACACCTGAATTGTGCTACGTGATGTCGTCGAGTTCATTGGTACAGCAAAAGGAAACTTGCTGTACGAGTCAAACACAATCATCCATCAAGTGTTCCTTAAAGGTCCCGCAAAGTCTATGTGTACTCTTTGCACTGGCGATTGTGACTTAGGACAAGCAGACTGATTTTGGCGGGCAGACTGCTTTTCCGCACATGCGTGATACTGTGACGTCATTTGTTCCATTTGGGTGTGCATACCCGATGTGACTTTTGTACAAGAATTGCACCTTTCAGTATAGTGAGGCTATGCCGACGGGCAAAGTATCAGCGCACAAAAGAGTTCTTTATGCTATGCAAGGACGGAGGCCAAGATATTCGGATGTATCTTAGCAAAATGTTCAAATCCGAATCAGCTTCCGTGGCCTGTGCAATTTTCCTGTAATTTAGCGGAAAAGATTGCAGCAATTCAGAATCATGAGCATCGATGTGAAAACAAGATGCAGCAGAAGCATCGAAGTCTGTATCAGGGCCAATCGGTAGACGTGTAAGCGCGGTCGCATTATCATGTTGAGCTGTCGGACAATACACAATCTCGTACTGATATTGAAAAAATTTTTGGGCACTTCGAACAGGAACCGGTTTCGTCAGATGAAACTAGGACTGCAAAGGCTTGTCATGCGTTACTAAGTAGATTCTTCACCCATACAAATAGTGGTGTAATTTGATGACAAAATACACATCAGATAAAGCCTATTTCTCATTTTTTTAATAGTTACATTGAACTTTGGGCAACAGTTTTGATGCGAAAGCGATAGTCCCGTCTCCATCAACAAATCTGTGCGATAGAACTGCGCCGATTCCGTAAAAGGAAGCGTCAACTTGCAAGACAACTGGCTTGACTGGATCAAAGTAAACTAAGCATCGGTCACTGAGCAATCCATCTTTAAGTTTTTGAAAATCCACTTGGCACTCATCTGCCCAAACAAAGGGTTCTAGGTGCTTCAGTCTGGAACCGCGCTTCAGTCTGCAACCGCGCGACCACTACGGTCGAAAGTTCGAATCCTGCCTCGGGCATAGATGTGTGTGATGTCCTTAGGTTAGTTAGGTTTAAGTAGTTCTAAGTTCTAGGGGACTGATGACCTCAGATATTAAGTCCCATAGTGCTCAGAGCCATTTGAACGTAAGGGGACATTCTTCCGACCAAAGCGATGTAATGGAGCCGTGATTTGCGTGGCATTCGGTATGAACCGAATTTAATAGTTCATTTTCCCTAAAACTGACTGCAGTACTGTGACATTGCGAGGAACTGGCAACTCACGTATGGCTAACAAATTCGACTGAAGAGGATGTACACCTTGATAGTTTATGACATGACCTAGATACTCCAACTCAGCTTTAAAAAAGTCACAAGTGACCAGTCTACTCTTTAGTGCTACATCAGATGATATACGAAACAATGCATGCAAGTCTGCAATATGATCTTCAGGTATACAACCCGATACAACAATATTGTCCACCTAGATTGAACTGTGCGATACTTGGGCAGTCGGCTGTACCAAATACCGTAGGAAAATGGTGGGTGCAGAAGCACTGGCAAAAGGTAAACGTAGATATTTAAACAAACCAGAATGAGTATTTACTACAAACACTTTTTGAGATTCTTCATCGAGCGGTTTTCGAAAAAACGCGACGCGCAAATCAAATTTTCAAGAGTAGTGTCCAGCGCCTAATCTGTCTATGTAATCCTCTGGGTGTGCCAATGGAGAAGTATCAATCACAGTTTGTGGGGTGACTGTAGACTTAAAGTCAACACAGAGGCGAATGCGACATGAAAGATTCATGAGCAAAATCCCTGAACGTGCCCATTGACTAGCTTGTATAGACGCAATAGCTCCGCTATCTTGCAGTCCTTTAATTTCAGCTGTGAGTTTGTCCCATAATGCAACGGGAACAGTCCTGGCTCAGAAATATTTCGGCTGAGCGTTGTCTTTCAGAGTATTAAACTAAACTGTTAGCCTTGCCTAAACCTTCAGAAAAGGGTTCCGGGAATTCTTTGCATTGAAAGCAGACACTGACAACACATTGTCCTGAATATTGAAGCCAAACAAGTCAACTTAATCAAGACCAAATATGTTCTATCAGTCGCACGCTTGTAGCACCATAAAAGCCACTGTTCGCGTATATGGGCGATACATGGAAGGAAAATTTCATGTTCCGAGAACAGGAATGTCTTGTCCATTATAAGCCGTCATTTGCGTGCTAGTTTAAGACAGGCGTGGGGAGCCTAACAGTTCGTATGTGTGACGATTGAGCAGTATGATAGAAGCACCCGTGTCCGACAGCAATGTCACATGCTTCCCACGATGAAGTAATTGGACAAAAAGTTTGTTTCACTGGCGTATCACTGAAAAAACTGCTTGCGTGCCAGTTTTGTGAATGCCTGTTGCAGACTTTGATTATACGGCGTTAATGACAAGGGCCTTGTAACTAGGTTTCTTTGAGTGAACGAATTCTTATGTTTGCTCCGTTGCAAATATACAGATTGGACTTGTCCTTTCCTACCACAAGCGTAACACTGAGCTTGTCGGGAGGGGCAGTCTTGGCGTTTGTGCCATGCATAACACCGACGGCAAGACTTAATTCTGTTCGCCTCTGTATCCAACTGTTTAGCGAGCTGCTTACACGGTGTGGAGTGGTGTAGTCTCGGCGTGGCTAGTGCAACCTGCTCCTGAATGGGCTGATCACATACAAGGGACTCTACCCGACAAATGGCTGTCTGCTCAAATTTATCGGCTGACAGAGCACCGTAATCGTACTAATTTAAGATTTGCGCTACTGCTGATATGATGGACTGGACTGTTTAAAAATCTGTTCTCTGTGTTTGACATCAGGTACATTGTACACGATTACATCACGCAACGTAACATCTGAATATAAATTACCGCAAACACATTTCAATTTGCATTTCCTTGTCATAGCTTGTAAATCTGTTACGGACTCGCGATAAGTTTGTTCTGACCGTTTTTTGCATTAAATGAATTGATACCTAACTGCTACCACATTCACTTGTTGGTCATAATAGATAGTTAGCGAATGTACCACCTGGTCGTTAGCAAGTTCACTCTGAGTGGCCTTAGGATAAAGTTTGTTGATAAGGCAAAACACTGCACTTCTTACTGTTGATAATAGATAGGGAAGTTTCACAGTATCTGGTACGTTGTGAGAGAGGCTGTGAGCTTCATGTTGGGACAACCAATCGAGCCATTCCCCTTCTTGTTGACGAAACTGTCGAAAAGGTGGTATAGCAGTAGGTGTTGCTTTAGGTGGTGCTTGTTCCCTTTGGCCAGCCGGCGTGGCCGAGCGGTTCTAGGCGCTTCCGTCTGGAACCGCGCGACCGCTACGGTCGCAGGTTCGAATCCTGCCTCGGGCTTGGATGTGTGTGATGTCCTTAGGTTAGATAGGTTTAAGTAGTTCTAAGTTGTACGGGACTGATGACCTCAGATGTTAAGTCCCATAGTGCTCAGAGCCATTTGAACCAATTTTGTTCCGTTGGGCGCGCAGCGTTGGCCAGTAGCAGCTGCACCGTGTTGAGCAGCGTAAATATCTGCTGCATCTGGAACTGGAATACCTGCATTAGCTGTGTGACATCTAACGCTTGTGGCTGTGGCGCCTGAGTAGGGGGGCGGGGTAGGCATTTTGTAAGAGACAAAAGTAACAAACAGGCAAGGCAAGCAAGCAAAATAAGTACAAAAGCAGAGAAATGTTCTGCGAAGTTCATCTGAAAACACTGAGTAGCAAAAACGAAAAGAGTGTTAAAGCAAGTAAACACCCCTGAAAAGTAAAGACAAAAAAGAAATAAGACGCCATAAAACAAAAAACAAAATTACGTTACCGTCAGGCGAGGGTTTTTTTTGTAACTCCTCGTTGCTAATGTGGGATCCTGCCCACTCGTCTGTTATAGGGTGCCTAAAGGATGCTGCTCTGTCGGGTAGCTATACAAAAATTCAAGCAAATCACATTAATGGTCTTTACTATAATAAAGTTGATTGATAATACTTAACTTTGGATTTGCAACGGGGTGTCATAAGGAATGGGCAACATGCACATAATCAGAGTCTATGGCTATATAGAATGTCCCTGCAAGTAATGGATATGGATCACATGTGACAGCTCTGCTAGGGTCCGCCTTCTACTGTGCGGCCGATGCTGGCAGGAGCGGCACTTATATTCTCTTCGGCTATAGGCCGATTCTGTCGTGGTGTGGTCTTAGTCACCGAACTATTGGCTGACGTCATCTCACAGCCTTCTCAGCTCATGCCTTCTTCATTTTCATGTTTTCACGTTACGCCGGAACAGTTCTAAGGTTTGGAAACATGAAGATCGGATGGGCTAAGTCGGGAGTGTGTAGAGAATTATCGAAGACGGTGAATCCAAGGCGTGGGATTGTTGCAGATGTCGCAGCGCGTATGTGGTCTGCTATTGTCATAGTCAAGGATAGGGTGTTCAATGTGTGGACAAACTCTTAGAGCTCGAAATACGGCTACAGCACCCTGTTTCTCACATACCAAAACTGTTATACGCTGCCATGTTACACACTACAGTTCTGAGCCCTCTAGGGACAGAGGGCTGCGAATGTTTGGACATGAATAATAAAGATGTAAAATGTTAATAACGTCTGTTTCATTTGAAAAGCCTAAAAAGTATTCACACAAAAAATTTGGAGGCGTTACTTTCCAGCATATCCTTGGCGTTAACACATTATATTCACGTTCCTGTTAACGGCATTTATATTATAACGGTAATAAGACGAACTCAAAGTTTACAAAAAAATGGTTCAAATGGCTCTGAGCACTATGGGACTCAACTGCTGAGGTCATTAGTCCCCTAGAACTTAGAACTAGTTAAACCTAACTAACCTAAGGACATCACAAACATCCATGCCCGAGGCAGGATTCGAACCTGCGACCGTAGCGGTCTTTCGGTTCCAGACTGCAGCCCCTTTAACCGCACGGCCACTTCGGCCGGCTCAAATTTTTCAATATCCTTACATTTTCAGTTATTTTTTCGGCCTTTGGAGGTTGTAGGGGTAAAAATTTATGTACCAAAACGTTCATGCATTGATCTACGAGCAAAAGTGAAGCGTCAATTCCTTTTACATGTACACCTGCTTATTTCAAAGGAAAAAACTGTTCCTCGTACAGACAGGTAAACGCACTGTTTGATCTAATTAACCTACAAGTACTGTCGAAGAACACAAAAATATGCGACAGTATAACAAATAATTTTCAATTTTTCGGAAGTCAGCAAGGAATCATGACACAGAGTATGAAAAAATAACTATAACTACGACTTTAGCTTGGATGATGATATTTATTCCAGAGAGGTTCGCCACAGAAACGGTGATTTCCTAAATAAGTGAAATTATTACTGTTAGGATTATTATTAAATACAATCATTTTACGAAACAGTGAAATAATCGGTTAACCACAGAGGATGCTCTCCCCATTCCTGTTCGTGTGGAAGTAACTGAAGAAAGTATATTTTTGCTTTAGTGTAGAAGCCCAGGTCTACCCACATATTCGCCATTTTATGCCTTAAGCAGTGGTTATTTTTATTCAGGTGCGTAAAATGGAATCATTCCTTAATTATTAATTATTGCGTAGAAATTTAGGCATGAAACATTTTATGCTCGCTGTAAGTTGTCTTATTCTCTACCATGTTAAACTCAGTACGACATTATTTACATTATTGTAGCTCTCCCCATCATATGTTATTGTGGGACTTCATTTTACCTCCAAACATAATTCTGTAACCTGACTGTGGTATAAGAAGCAAAAGGCTGACTTGGAATCAAGTAGATATTATTCTGAACAACGTGAGAAAAAGTACTTCCTATATGATAGCGATATGATCGAGTGCTTAAGCTTTTAGTTACTGATGTTAAAGGACTTTTTTTATTTTGGTACACTTTTGGCAACAAATTTAGAATGGGTGCTTTTGTGTTACTTTGTATCATTTATTTTGTCAATATTAGCATGAAAGTATCTTTAATGTTTTTCAGTGCTTGTTGAACGTTTGTCAAGTACCTTGCATTTTGGTCACTAGTTTCCGTGGTAATGTTAACCTTCAGCAAATCTAGTTTTCTCTATATGTGTACGAAATTACATGTAACTCCTGGCAGTCAGTATGCATAGAACAGGCTTACAGATACTTTGAAAATTCAATGTTCTGAACACGTAAGAGCACTGAAAAGTAACAGCACATTCGCCCAAAAATTTAATTGACTACAACCCTGTCCCAAATGAAATATGAGCACCTTTAAAAGTACTAAAATTTAGTCGCCCGCTATAGAAAAAGCGTATCGCAGAAGAACATTTGGACCTACAGAAGGAAAGAGCATATCGAAAATACATTATAGATTTCTTCACTATACAGTGCAGTGGCCCATTGTTTGACACACTAAACGAACTGTACCAATACGACAGCAGAAACGAGTAAAAAAATTTCGATAGGGAACACACAAGAACCAGAGAGACAGAGAGAGAAATAGTAAACGAAGTCCAAATAAGGAGCCAGAACGGGCATGAAAACAGTTGAACATTAACAGGGACCAAACACATAGCAGGAACATGAACACCGTGATATGTGAAAATCAAATATTAAATCTGCGAGTGAGGTTCAGTAAAAATTCCTTCCCTACCACCGCGTGTACTTCGAGAACAGGTGACGGCACTACGACGAAAATAGCTGTTAGTTAGTTCGTAGCATGTTCCATGGATTATTATGCACGATACGTCGTAAGGGTGTGAAACAAGGATTTTTTTTCTTTTTTTTGAAGTTTGTGGTCAGCTACTATGGGAGCAAACTGCTGAGGTCAGCCGGTTGCTGTGGCCGAGCGGTTCTAGGTGCTTCATTCTGGTGCCGCGCTGCTGCTACGGTCGCAGGTTCGAATCCTGACTCGGGCGTGGATGTGTGTGACGTCCTTAGGTTAGTTAGGTTTCAGTAGTCCTAAGTCTAGGGGACTGATGACCTCAGATGTTAAGTCCCCTAGTAATTGGAGCCATTTAAACCATTTGAACGTGCTGAGGTCATCGGTCCCTAGGCCTACACACTACTTAAGCTAACTTTAACTAACTTACGTTAAGGACAACACACACACCCATGCCCGAGGAAGGAGTCGAACCTGCGACGGGGCGAGAGCCACGCAAACCATGACAAGGCGCCCTAGACCGCACGGTTAGCCCGTGAAGAAAGGCATTATACAATCACATCTCAAATGAATTTGTACGTCCTACTACGTTCTGAAGATTTCTAAATTCCTACATACCAACAGGTACACATTACAATAATAAAATTCTTCTACCGAATAGAAGGAATTTTTAAGGAGAAATTTTCTCAGTTTGTTATCAAATTTTTCTTTGCTGCCGGTCATCTGTTTCATAATACTGGGTAAATGATAAAAAAATCTGCGTTGCTGCGTTGTGCACCACATTTGTGCCAAAGACAACCTTAATGTGGAATTCTGAACGTCATCTTCCCTTTTGGTATTGTAATTATCTACCCCATTCTTCCGCTTGAACTGCAGTGGATTATTTACAGCAAACTTCATGAGGGAATAAATATACTGTGAAACTGTAGTCAGAAACCCAAACACATGTCTACAAGATGATCGTGGGTGAGCATCACATATTATTCTCACATCACGTTTTTGCGCAATGAAGACTTTCTTTCTTAAAAATGACTTACCCCAGACCTCATTCCATTAGAACATTATTAAATGAAAATATACACAATTTGTCAAATTACTGATTTGTCTCTCCGCAAGATTTGCAGTGGTTGAAAGCACAAATGTGGCTGAACTAAGTCTTTTTAGGAGTTCCAAAATGTGTTTTTTCCAATCGAAATTCTCTTAAATATGGACCCTTAACAAGTTTTACGCTTGCACCCTATTTATCATTTCCTTACCATCTGTTACACTTATCATTGTCGTAGTACCTCTAGATGTGTAGACGGAAAATCGTTTACATATGTGAGGAACAGCAGTTGAGCTAAGATTGAATCTTGGAAACCTCATATGTGATTTCTTCCCAGTGAGAATTATGTCCCTGGACAATATTGCTTGAATTACTACGTTCTTTGGTTAGATATGACCTTACCTCTTGTTTGGCTATGCAATCAACCGCATAAAATGTTCGTTTATCTCTGAGAATACTGTGATTCACAGAGTCAAATGCCTTCGAGAGGCCTCAGAAAATACCCACCGGTGCTATTTTATTATTTAACGCTTTAAAATATGGTGAATAAACGTGTGAATGGCACTCTCAGTAGAGCAACCCTTGTGAAACCGCAACTGTGATCTGCTAAGGATGTTACTCTTGCTAAGGACAGGTACCTTCCTAGAATACATCACCTTATAAAAAATTTTGGGGAGTGATGTCAGCAGTGAGAAACGTCGATAGTTATCGACATTTCTCTTAACACCTTTCTTAGAGAGTGGTTTAACAACGCCATATTTCAGACTCTCTGGAAAAATGCCTTGAGTTAGTGATGCATTACATATTCCATATGATACTGGGCTAATTACATGGGAACAAATTTTTAGTACTCCATAGGAAACACCACCAAAACCAGATGAACTTCTATTTTCAGGAGAATGTATGATTTTATTAATTTCAGAAGGTTAATTTAGTGATACATTCATATAATTGAATTTTATGAAAGTTACATTTTCAATATTCTGGTTTGATTTTGCTCTTGAACTCTTTGTCCACATACTTACTGCTATATTTAAAAAAAGATAATTAAATGCATATGCCACTCATGACTCATCGTTTATAAACCTTCCATTCAGTTCAGCAGTGCCGTTGTGTTGTTCTGTGGCTTGTTGTCTTGTCTCTTGCTTCACTACATTCTATATTGCCTTACGTCTGTTGTAGGAAGTACTGATTTCTGGCATTATGTGCTTGTTTTTTGGTATTTTAATAACCTTTCTTAATTACTGAGTAATTTTTGTAGTGTGCAACTTTTGCAGGTTCCCTACTAGTTCTTACCAAAAGATAGGTTTCCGTTTCATTTCACAAGACACTTCAGTCCCTCTTATGATCCACGGTTTTTACCTGGCTGTTCTTTCTAAGTAGCGTATGCGGAAAGTTATTTTCAAATAATGTAAGTAGAGCAATAGACTGACTTATCGTGGATACATATGTAAGGCGGTGTAGAAATCCTTTAAAGCATCGAAGTAGCATTTCTGTTGATAGATAACTGGTTTTTGTACCTTTAATCTCCCCAAGTAATTATTCCTTCGCGTTAGCGGAAAATGTCTTAATTTTGTTATCATTTAAGTTGTCATTTATACTCACTTTATTCCACTGAGTGTGCAATATTTTGCAAAGAGTATGAAGGTATAAAACAGGATGTCTTTCAACCACTTAAGTAGAAATTATTGTTTACCAGCTGCATTGATCACCGTAATACGACTCGGGGTGGTATGACAAACAATTACCGTATATTAAATCTCGTTAACACCCCTGACCTGAAACTATCTACGTTATTAATAATTACAAAACTGGTGTACTCTATATGTTGAAACTGGAATAAAGAAAGAGACGAATAGTTAAATCCACTGTGCAATATTCCTGTTAATAGTCTATATGCAAAATTAAATGCAAAATGGGGGAAGCTCTCTTTGTCATAAATCTCTGTAAATCAAAGTGATTCAATATGAATAACGTTGAGATAACCTCGTTGCTGGTGTTTCACAAACCGAGATAATGCTAAACGTTGCAAAATAGCAACTGTCTGGCTTGTTGTCGCTGTCATAGTGTCAACAGTACATTTGCAAACTAATCTAATTGTTCGATGCATATCGTTTAACATCGAATTTACGGGTAACCGATACATCTGCTTTCCCACGACACGGTAAAGTTGTCATCAAGTGTTTGGTGACTTCACGTATGTTGATCGGTTTTTATTACGTAATTCTTTGACCTTCTGCCGGTGTTAAACATTAGACATTCACATGAAAGAATTTTATGTTGCAAAATACCACGTGTGTATGAGTGTAGTTAACTGAACCAGAATTAATCGTGATGGAGACGAACCCTTAAGGCCCAGTGCTTAAATAAATGTACGAAACGTAGTAATTAACGCTACGAAAAATCGTGGCCCGAGCGGTGAATCTTAAAGTGGGGATTAGACAAAGTCATGATTCAAGTGAACTCTTTAGTTTATTACAAAAGTCATTAAAATCAACAATTATTTAAAATAAGATATAAAATCACGAAAATTGCAAACGTAGTATATTAACTGTGCAAAGTAGATAAGTGAACTGTCGGTTATCAAAGTTATTCTTTAGGGGGCGGAATTAGTTCCTAATCAGATAACTGAATTGTGAAGTGCTTCGAAGGATACACTGATTGGCGTGGAAAAGTGAATACGAACAGGATTGTGACTTGATACTACAGGATGTTTCTAACATGACGAAGCTCAAAGCTATGTTCACCATTATCGTCGGCTCAATATGAGCAGATACTTAGGTGACACCCTGTCTGGCTGCCATCAAGTATGTCGCTAAAACTACTATGCCAAGAACTCGAACACTGGACCCCACTCTGATAATGGAGTCTGCTATTCCCATTGAGAGGAAGCCAGTAGAATACAGATGATTTCAGCCACAAGTCCAGAGACAAGGTCATTAATTTGTAGACTCTAAAAAACTGGCTACTCACATATTCTGACCAAGAATCTCGGTAACCAGTTCTCTTAAAGCTAAGCCAGTCGTTCAACGGCCAATGTTTTCTTGTAACGAAACGTTAAAAGACCAGTAATATGGAATTTCACCTCACTTTTTCTAAAAACTCACTCAACGTCTTATGTCTTCCTGCGGTCACATCAACTTCACCAATTTTTGCGCTTTCGATCAGGAGCTAGCCTCGCATCACAGGCCCCAGAAAAAGCTAAAGATCTGTGTTCAAGGCTTTCCGTCAACTTTGCGATACCTTATGAAGCTGTTTTACCATTATTTCTTTTCAGCTCGGCTATGGAACGAGGATACGTTATTTCCACTGCACAATAGGTTGGGTGCCAATACGACGATAGCCGAGCGGATTTTCGCCAAGACAAGGGGAGAGCAGTCGATCTCCCTACCAGCTATTCTGCGTAGAACACTTTCCCTTGGCCCGCAGGAGGTCAGTTTCGGTGTGTCACTCTTGGGACTCCCCTTTCTTGTGTACTCAGCACATCTGATACCAAAGTTCACCAGGAAAAGCAATTGAAATAGCCGACACCAGGTTAAATTTAAGAATGTAAAAAAGATGCTATGAAATCAGTGCATACAATCACTGCAAACGCATCAATCCATGCAAAAAATTTTATCATCAGACATCTGTCTGGCTCAACTCGCGTACTACATTTGATAGTGTTGGTCAAAACTAGTATAAAATAAGCTAAAAAGATACACGTTGAGATAAATGACCTATAAAGATACATGTTGAGGTAGAAGCCGTCGCAGATCCAAAGGTCACAGCCTGCATTTCATTTACGCTCGTGTCGGGAGTCACAATACGCGCATGTGGGTAGATTCAAATCCTTGAGTAGTCACGTATGTTAGGTATCAGGACCACATCACTATCAAAATACGGTCAAGTCACTGACTCATAGGACCACACCCTTTACCAAATACCTTATAATAGATTTCTGATGGACGAGTCACTAGCGTTGCTGGAGGACGTCACCTTTGCAGAAAGACCATTATGGTTTATACACAAGGTAGGTTACCATCGCATTTTCTACGGAACATGTGACTGCACTTCGGCAGAAGGTTTCATGGGCGATGGAATGGTCGAGGTGTTCCTGTTGCATTGCCTCACAGTTCACCAGACCTGAATCTATTGGATTTCTGAATATAGAAACATTTAAAGGCATTGGTATATGCCCACCACATCGACAAAGTGCAGGCCGTACAGGAGCTTGTGAAACATACATGTCCCAAAGTCCGAATGGAACAAGGAGTATTTGGAAGAGTACGGAATTCACTGCGTAGAAGTGTTAAAGGGTGTGCAGGGTGGGTGATTCCAGCATGCAGCACTACCTCTATAGTGAATACGTAATAGACAAATGAGAATTAGATGACAGATTGGTCCACATCTCAATAGGTATTGGTTTTCGAGCTTATCAATACAGGAAATTTTCTTGGAATTTTCACCAGTAGTCCCTCCTGTAGTAATATCTTGCTCTTTTTCTTAAACAGTGTGTATACGAGATTCATAACGTCTACAATTTTATAGCTACATCTCGTGAAAAAGAAGGAAACGTAAAATTCATTATCACATTTCGAAGTTTATTCGTTTATTTATCTATCAGGTTCCGCTGAATCATTGGAGTGTTAACTACTTGGTCAAGGAACAACTCAGCAAAGTGTTTACAGGTTGCTGTTTGGAAAATCTGCAAACGAAAGAATTAACAAAACACGCAAGAATTGTTATGAAAGTGTTCCATTAAATTACAGAGATAGTTCTCCAACCACAACGAAAAATTCCAGTGCACAATAGAAGGTGTAGTCTGTAACGAAACGTTTGACTTTGAATTTGAATATTTAGGGTCACAGTTTTGCTACAAGCCTGTTGAAAACAAAAGCTACTGAATAGTGCACAACATTCTGTACGGTGCTTGAGAAAGTGATACCCACATTCCTAATGTCTTGTGTTCCTTGAACGTTAGAGAGTCTTATGAATGACACAATACCGTCATTTCCCTCTCTGGAGAATTGACTTCCTCACAAAGAGAGTGAAGTAGCCAAAAAATGAGGAGGAAGGAAAAAGAATCTTCAGGAATGTGAGGGTATGTGATGATATTTCAATGATTACAAAATAAAATCAAATATAGACAGAACTTGGCATTATGAGCTCACCTATCAAAACGAGGTTGCAACGGCTGTGACCCTAATGCATTCACTGATTCTGTTGAGAAGAATGCCATAAGCCCGTTAACTGGCACATGATTCTTGTAATTACTACTTGATATCCCGGATACTGACAGTGGGGCAGAGTTGGTTTCCGAGCTGGTGCTACACATATTAGGTTGGGGACAGATACGGAAGTGCTGCTGGCCGCAGGTGTACCTCAACATTACCAAGACACTTTATGGACACATGTGTCACATTTGGGCGAACATTTCCTAATGAGAAATGGCAACATGATGCTACCGGCTCAGTGGCAATGGACGAGGACGGAGGACTTCAGTGATATACCGTCGTTCCGTCAAAATTCCCTGAGTCACTTCCAGGCGTGTCCTGAAGTCACGCTGGACGGTTCCCACACAGTGACACTGCTTTACATCTCCAAAACATTTGGCGTATAGGATTTATGCGAACTCACCGCCACCGCCACGGTCATCCAGGTTAGTGTAGAACCGTGATTAACCGTAAAACACAATGCGACTCCAGACATCAGCAGTCCCATAATTCCTGGTCATGGCACCTCTCTAAGTCGTCTTTATGCTGTAGTGATGCCGCCAGCGCATGGCACAATAATTTCATAACTGACTGCTGATATATTTCGACCAATGATCCGGGACAACACAGAATCCTGCAGTTAATCCATTCTTTTTCTCCAATGACAGGTGGAGGTGTGAGGCAGTTACGACGCGCTGGCAGATGTTATATCTCGTGTTGGCCAGACGTTGTCGATTGGAATCTTGATGACGTGTACGTCTACCCTCACATTTCGATTGAAGGCAATAGCGTTACTACCACATATGAATGGCCTACATATCTGGTTATCGCACAATTCGACCAGTTAGCCAAATGGAGACCAACAACTAGGCCCCTTCCAAACTCCGGCTGGAGCTGATGACGCTGCCTAATACGAGTATGCGCTTCACAGCCATCAGTCAACAACTTACGGCGTCCACGTCACTTATACATCCTATCAGCGCTGATAACAGTACTGAAAACGAAAGCGGTTGTAACAGTGGAAAATTGTACTGAAATGGAGGCGGATCTGCAACAAATTGATGCATGGTACAGGGAATGGAAATTTAACCTCAATGTAGACAAGTGTAATGTGCTGCGCATACATAGAAAGAAAGATCCCATATCATTTAGCTACAATATAGCAGGTCAGCAACTGGAAACAGTTAATTCCATAAATTATCTGGGAGTACGCTTTGGGAGTGATTTAAAATGGAATGAACATATAAAGTTGATCGTCGGTAAAGGAGATGCCAGACTGAGATTCATTGGAAGAATCCTAAGGAAATGCAATCCGAAAACAAAGGAAGTAGGTTTCAGTACGCTTGTTCGCCCACTGCTTGAATACTGCTCAGCAGTGTGGGATCCGTACCAGATAGGGTTGATAGAAGAGTTAGAGAACATCCAACGGAGAGCAGCGCGCTTCGTTACAGGATCATTTAGTAATCGCGAAAGCGTTACGAAGGTGGTAGATAAACTCCAGTGGAAGACTCTGCAGGAGAGACGCTCAGTAGCTCGGTACTGCCTTTTGTTGAAGTTTCGAGAACATACCTTCACCGAGGAATCCAGCAGTATATTGCTCCCTCATACGTATATCTCGAGAAG